>NC_082675.1:57280000-57905000 GCF_025265405.1 Mesoplodon densirostris | reverse complement strand
TCATCAATTGTAAAAAATTGTAACAAATGTACCACTGTGGTGAGAGGTGTTGACAATAGGGGAGGCTATGCATGTGCTGGGGCAGAGTGTATATGAGAAATATCTGTACCTTCCTCTTAGTATTGCTGTGAATGTAAAACTCTTCAACAAAAATAAAATCTTTAAAAAATCTAAAAAATCAAAAAAAGAAGTGTTATGTCACCTTCACATTTGATATATGCCTATACACAACAGAAGCCATACACAACTATCAAGATAAGAAATGGACTTGGCTAGAGACTAATCATCATAGTTTTTACAGAAAAACAAAAAATTTTAAATGGTCTATAATCTGCCATCTAAACATGCTCAAAAATAATGAAGCCTTTCCTGAAAGTATCTCCATGGTCTATATTTCTTGCATTTTGATTATTACAAAGGGAGAAAATTATAATGATAGTTCTTCAAATTGGAAATAAACTTCTATTTTTTTCACATCTCACTATGAAAAATAACAGACAGTTACATACATAAGGCATTTCTCTGGAGCCTATAATTTACTACTCTAAGACTTAAGCACATAGGTGTGCATGTGCGCTTTACTTTTAAGAAGGAGTAATAAAATAATTAACGCTAATAAAAGAACCCGTGGTAAAAGAATTTCTAGAGTTGCAGTTGGTAGAGCCCTCTGAAGGTCTTACATACCAACCTACCCTTTGTTTCACAAACTAAATAATACACTGACCCTTCAAATATACAGAGAATTCAAGATAATTTCCAAGGTCCTCAAACTGAAACTAGATTTTGTCTTAGAAAGTGTAATTTTTAAACATCAGCATTATTCATGTATCAAATCCCCTCTTTCTTTCTAAACAAATTCATAGCATAAAGCAAAATTGAGCATTAAGGACTTCAATGGTAGCTTGTCTTTATGATTTTTCTTCATTTCCATTATACATGTTATGATGGTATTCCTACAAGGATGCCAAACACTTCTACCAATTATTATCTCTCTCACAGAACTAAAGATCTTCATCAATATTCTTTATATTCCTCAACTAAGGGACTCTTATCACAACTACATGGTCATACTATTTCAGAAATGAAAATAGTAGCTTCATACAAAAAGTCTGAGGATCACTTTAATATAAAAATATTATCAGCTTAGCTTTCTTCTGAATAACAAATTCCTTTTCACTTGAGGTCATCTCTAAATGAAAATGGATGAGGCAACAAAAAGTGTTTAGCACTATTACTCACACAAAGCAGGGACTAAACATTTTGCTGGCTCCGGTGGAACATTAGACAAATACACTAACGTGGAAACAGACTAAGAATTAGTTACAAGGGAACCAAAAGAACACCAGGCAATGTGACCTAAAGGAAAGAGTGCTAGACTAGGAGCCATTAGACCTGGGTTCTAACCCTAGCACTTCATTTTCGAATTCCATCAGTTTTGAACCCTCATGTACAAAAAGAAGTATTAATTTCTATTACTGCTAGCAAAATTCAAATAGGATAATGGATGCAAAATATGATAGGTAGTATTATTCCATACAGTCTTTAAAGAATTATATTCTCACTCATTTTGCCACATGTTCCAAACTAGTTTTTTTAAATGAATAAAAATATAAAGGGTCATATCACATCAACTACCACACTGAAGTGGCAGAGCTAGGAGTTAAATCCCAGGTCTACGAAGTCCATACTCCTTCTATCAGTCTTTGCTATCTCCTCTATTGATGCATTCATAGTAAAAGATTTAAGTCTAATTAACTTTTGTAATTTTTTAAACACAAGTTTCATACTTATGATACAGTAGTTTATTCTCCACTAGTTTCCTTTGAGGAAAAAATTGACAATAGCATATTAAGTTTAGATGTGGCAGAATGTGTTGGGCATTTTTCTCTCCCTTGCTAAATAATCAGACAAATCGAAAATTTTCTAAAGTCATTTCACTAATTCCAGAATTCATGTTTGCTGCTAATAAATATTACTTCCTATATAGCATATTCTTACCTTCTGTATTTAAATACTAAAAGATGACCATTCTCAACCTTACAAATAGCAACCAAAGAATGCATGGTCAAGGACGGTAGTACCATAAACTGGTAAAGCCATTTTGGAGTACAAGTTTAAATTACCTGAGATATATTCGTATTTGTGCATCACTGTTTGCAATATGGAAAACTTAGACATAAAAGAATGTAAATGTCTATCAATAGTGGTTACTGTTAAGTAAACTATGGCACACACACTAAGAAATACTATAATCAAAAAGAAAGAAAAATCCATATACCCCGATAGGAAACATCACTATGACACTGTTGAATGCAAAAGCAACTGCAGAATGAGAGGTACCACTTATGCTATGACTGTTTGTTTACAAGTTTGTCTCACACCAGACTCTTGAGATTGACAGCAGAATTTCTAGATATTTCTCTGCTTGAATCAGTTTTATAATTTCTGTTGCACTAGAAAGTTACCACTCAAAATGTCCCCTAGCTACTTGTGCTATTTATCTGATACTATGTAACAAAGCACCACAAAACTTAGTGCCTTAAAACATCACTCATTTTAATATTTTTCGTGATTCTTGGAGACATCAAGAAGTCATTTTCTTGAGGACATCTGGATATTTTTTTTCTCTTAGTCTAACAGTCTCTCATAAGACTGTTGTCATGTGGTAGCTGGAGCTGGAATGTCCAAGATAGCTTCACTCACATTTCCAACACCTTCATGAGCAAGGATGGGCTCAGGTGGGAAACCAGAGTGGTGGGGCCTCTGTCTTTCTGAAGGTACTCTCAGTGCTGCTCCCTCTCCAGGTAGTCTTTCAACATAGTCACTCCAACTAGGTAGCTGGACTTCTTACATGGTGGCTCATTATTCCCCAAAAGTGCAAAAAAAACAGAAGCTTTCAAGTTGTCTTAAGTTTAGCCCTGGAACAGGCATAGCATCAGTTCAGCTGCATCATGTTAGTTAAAAGGAGTCACAGAGCTACTGCAGATCCAACATGGAAGTGTGAATATCAGGAGGCATATTTCATTGAGGGTCACCTTTGAAGACTAGCTAGCACAGCATTTACTGGACAATCTAAGCATACAGTTGATTGCTCAATTCCAGAAGAACAAGGGGAGAGAATTTGAAGATGGCAAAGCTAGCTCTTGACTGGACTTTAGGTATCAGGTAAAGTCTAGAATTAGCTATCACAATTCCTAAATGATTAGGCCTTGCCTTCCCCTCCAAAATAAGCTCTTACAACTCTCCAACTGATGTTACACTCCAGCCACCCGTTTCAGTTCTTCAGACAATAAGGTCTTTTACTTTTAAGACTTGATGCAGATTAAATAATTAAATATTAGATGAAAATTTTTACTAAAAAATTTAGAGAACTATACAGCACTATGCAAACTGTGAGCAGCTGTTATTAGCCCATAATCTATGTCACTTCATCTCTATAGGTGCTGATGACTATGTAGACAGACTTGGGTGGTTTTCACCAGTCCAAAGCAGTTTCCACTTGTCTCCAGTTTAAGAATGTCTATAGATAATGAAGACCAACAAATGAACTTGAACAGTTTATATTTCATTTGGGGTCTGACCTAGATCTCCCAAATGAGAAAATCTGCATTCTGTTAAACAGCAGGGTAAAACTAGTACAATCTGTTTCAAATTGCTTGTGAAGAGATAATCCTCACTAGGGTGCCCATCCTAGAAAGCAGCTAGGTCAAGATATCAGTAAAAGAGTCATTCTCTCTTTTTAAGGAACATAAGTTTCTACAGAATTCACAAGAAATCGTATAGAGCTTGGAAGAGAAGCCCACTGTCACAGAAATAATAGCATAATTATTGAGCTCTAACTTCTCCAAGAATTAAATAGCAAGTGGTTTTAAAAGCTACTTAAGTAAAAGAATCTGTGTAAGAACCAAATAAGAACATGCCCAGGAAACTGCTTGGAGTACTAATCATGTATATCAGATTTAATGGGAGATACGTGCTTGAGGAAGATGCCTCAGATTAGTAGGTGTTCAATACAAGTACCAAGGACAGAACTAAAAGTAGGCCAACTTGCTACACTGTATATAGACTAGGAACAGCAGAGAAAAGGAATGTCAAACTGGATAGCTATCCCTGGGAACAGACAGACTTCCATGATCACCACAAGTCACAATTCTTTGCTCCTTATTTGTATCTGCCCTACTAGACCATAAGCTTCTTGAGTGCTAGAGCTATGAATGGTTGACAGAACCTAGCATTTATCCATTCAATGAATATTTATATTTATTGACAGGACTTCTAATGTGGAAGGGTGATAGAACAGAAAACAAATGCTTGTATACTCTGCAATTTTGGTCAAGAGCTTTGGGGAGTAAATGGGGAGCAAGGGGAAGGGAGTGACACTCAAAAGGAAGCTGGAGAAAAGAATGATTCATGCCCTTAGTCACTTTTCCCTAGTACTTATATACTTTCAACATAAATATATATTACTTAATTTGCTGTTGTAAGTTACAAACTTCCATCAGGTCCTCTGCTCTGGAGATAAGCACAGAATGTTGAACAAAAGAAGCAAGTTCCCTGCCTTCAAGAACTTAAGGTAGGGGTGAGCCATTTGTATGGTAATGCCTATACGCCCATATGGTAAATGCTTATATGTCTATATACAAATTGAAACAGTAATATGAAAGTCATGAACAGGGTGATGTGACAGAAAATAATGGGGGTTCTTGAGAAGGCATCTCAGGCAGGTAACATTAAAGCAGAGACTTGAAGGATAAGGAGTAAGTCAAACAAACAGGATGAAATCTTCCATGCAGAGGAAATAGCTTATTTGTCAGCGCATCAGGGAGTTTGATGTACCCAGGTATTAAAGAGACTAGGATGGTAGTCCTCGGTAAGTATTTAAGTAAATCAAGTTCTCTGCGAGGTGGACAGTAGGAAGATCTACACATACATAAGATGCTTACTGGGAATCAACTTTCTTGAGGTTCATCATGATCTAGATTTTTCTTTATAGTAGATACCACACTTAACAGCCTAAAGGAAGAAAGGGAAGAGTAAAAAGAACTGAAAAACATTTATCTATTTCAAATCTGCCTAGGAATCTGTAGGAAGGTAAATGGGGAGAGATAGACTCAAAAGGAAACTGGAGAGAAAATGGTTTCTGCTTTACAAATTTTCCCTGGCCAGTTTCTTCCATATTCATATACCGATTTTATCTTTACAAAAGGCATCAATTAACATGTATTAATCAAAATACGAGACACATGGCCCAAGTTCACATATGCTATGAAAGGTGGGCTAGTTTTGTTGGTTTATCAAGACACGGTATGATAATTCACGGAGTTTATTATCTACCTGTGAAAACAAGATGGAGAACAAGATGAACATAAGACAGAATATAACTGATAAAAGAATTCAGAGATGTACACCAAACTTTGATCCTGGTTTTAAGCACCCACATACACCTTATGACTATGTCTGATAACTTGGAAATACAGCATACAAGCACATATCAAGCAAGCCATATAAAAGTAACTTAAAGAACAATTCTCACTTTCTATTTTCAAGCTAGTAGAAAGTTTAAAATGGATAAAGGCTTTACAACAGCACAGAATTGCAAATACTTTGAACAGCCAACCATAGAGGATTGCTGAAATGAATTATGGTATATCCATACTATGCAAAACCTGACAGTCGTTACAAATCATGTTATGTAAGCATCTTAAATGACCTGGAACAATTTTGAAACATCATTAAGTGTAAAAGCAGGATTCATTTAAACACACACACAACATGATCCCAAATTAAAAATAAATACATATACATTCCATACATACATACATACATTTACTTATTTATTTACCAAAAGTATATCAACTAAAATACTAACGATGACTATTGTGAGTAGAGGATTAGAGGTGATTTTTACAGTCTTTGCACTTTAACAATCTTCTTCCATTGTAGATGTATGTTAGCTTGTAATAACAAAAGATGAGTTATTTAAAAACTAAAGTTACTTTAAGAACAATTAACTGTGGAGAAAACTCTGTTGAGAAAACCATAAAAGATTAGCATTTATCAAGATGATGCTAAATAAAGTTACATTACTTCATAATAAACTCAAAGAATAAAAGACCCATCTGATTAATTTAACTTAATCATATGAAATGAAAACCATGTATCAACATAATTGTTCTCTCTCAAATTATTTCTTCCAAGGGCCTTTCAACTGGGTCCAACTAAAAACCCATATAAATTAAATGAAAAAAAAAACCCATATAAATTAAAAGCTGCCACTTTTCAATATGCAGTTAATAAAAACGCCTATATAAAAAAATGTACAGGCTTAAGGTTTCAAACTTTACTCACATCAAGAAACTGTAAGAGGGAAGTTACAAGGTAAGTGGATTTTCCAAAATAAGTAGCTACGCAATAGGTGATGCTTTGGCCAGATACACTTATGCTTTCTTAGGAAATCTTAGGAGAAAAATATGACAAAGCTGTATTTTCTTTTTTCCTTTTTTTTCCCTCTGCCACTTGAAAAAATAAACAAAAAAACCCAGTCTACTCTTGTCACCAGATGGAAAACTTTCAGATTCAGAGGGCCTATGTGAATGTTCAAAGTCTCTCTTGACACATTTATAGGAATACTGGCCAACAAAAATGCTTGGTACTACCATATACAGGACTAATTTTTTTCCAGCATGATCATAGAGGGTTGTGTTTATTCAACTACCCCATATCTCCTTCCTCTAAATTCCCTCAAGTTAAAGGTTATAATACTCTTTCAACACTAACACTTCCCTAAGCCTAGACTAGAACTGAGCATAAGTACTCATTAAACAGAATACCATTATTGGTCAGTAATCTATTTGCAGGATGCACTATGGCTCACTGAGAGATCTGTATTATTAAACATTATAATTGTTCAATAAACAATGAGTCCTATCCATGTCAAATCAAATACAAGCTATGCAGTAATTTATAATTCAAGACAAAAATATAGTTGTATAGGTCTTCCCTGGTGGCAGAGTGGTTAAGAATCCACCTGCCAATGCAGGGAACACGGGTTCGAGCCCTGGTCCAGGAAGATCCCACATGCTGCGGAGCAACTAAGCCCATGCACCACAACTACAGAGCCTGTGCTCTAGAGCCTGCGTGCCACAACTACTGAAGCCCACACGCCTAGAGTTTGTGCTCCACAACAAGAGAAGCCACTGCAATGAGAAGCTCATGCACCTAGAGGTTGTGCTCCACAAAAGAAGCCACCGCAATGAGAAGCCTCTGCACCGCAACAAAGAGTAGCCCCTGCTTGCCACAACTAGAGAAAGCATGTGCTCGATGTAGCCAAAAATGAATAAATAAAATAAAAATAAATTAAAAATAATATACCCAGCAATCCCACTACTGGGCATATACCTAGAGAAAACCATAGCCAGGACATGGAAGCAACCTAAATGTCCATCGACAGATGAATGGATACAGAAGATGTGGCACATATATACAATGGAATATTACTCAGCCATAAAATGAAACAAAATTGAGCTATTTGTAGTGAGGTGGATGAACCTAGAGTCTGTCATACAGAGTGAAGTCAGAAAGAGAAAAACAAATACAAAATGCTAACACATATATATGGAATCTAAAACAAAAGATGGTTCTTAAGAACATAGTGGTAGGACAGGAATAAAGACGCAGACGTAGAGAATGGACTTGAGGATACGGGGAGGGTGAAGGGTAAGCTGGGATGAAGTGAGAGAGTGGCATGGACATATATACACTACCAACTGTAAGACAGATAGCTAGTGAGAAGCACCCGCATAGCACAGGAAGATCAGCTCGGTGCTTTGTGACCACCTAGAGGGGTGGGATAGGGAGGGTGGGAGGGAGACGCAAGAGGGAGGAGATATGGGGATATATGTATACGTATAGCTGATTCACTTTCTTATACAGCAGAAACTAACACACCATTGTAAAGCAATTGTACTCCAATAAAGATGTTAAAAAAAATATTCACTTAAACTGAGATTTTAAAAGGTGTTGTATCTGTATGTTAGTTTGCACCCACACCTATTATAATTAATTCTTACAAAGCTTCTATCTCCCTGATTAATGAAGTCTTAGCCACAAATCTTCAATTTTACTTTGAAATTTTACATGTGTATCTCATTCAGGAAGAGTGGTATTTGCCTCTTAAAAGTTTCATTCAGTTTAACTCCTCAGAGATTAATGTAGTCTTAAAAGCACTGTTACTTTCTAGTTTTCTGGCAGAAACTATAGCTGTAAAGACAGCAACAGATTTACAGAACATGAATCGATATTCTTTTAGGGCTCAATCTTTCACTGGCAAAAACTAATTTAGTCTACTTGCTACCATCGATTTCAAGACAAATCTAAAAGTCTTGACAGTCTTAGACAACAGTAAGCAAATCAAAGTGACTGATAAAAAAGATTCTACCACGTTATCATTAGGAATAAATTTATAAGAGATTCCCAAACTCTTCTTTTATGACACAAAAGAAAAGCAACACAGAATCAAATCCAATACACTATGTTTATAAAAGTTACACTTATTTACACAAAAACCTGTAGCATTGTGATTTATGGTGAGCACCTGTTTTCTTTCTGGGAGGCCAGAATTTTGGTAGTTGAGAGCAGAGAATGCCTGTGTGACCAGACCCCCAGTAAAAAACCTAATTTCTGAGTCTCAAATGGGCTTTTCTAAAAGGCTTCATTTTTCTTCCTGGAGAAAGCAGCACACTCAGTGTCTCTTCCTAGGCTGGGAAGGGGAAGCATAGGAAGCCTGCAAATGGATTTCTCCAGACCCCACCTGTATTTTTTTCTTTTATATTTGTATATTATTACTGTGTTGCTTATAATAAATCTTAGCTGTGATTACAACTGCCTCTAAGTCCTGTGCTTTCATCATCTCATCTTGGGGGACCCCTGAAACACTCAATACTGTGATAATAATGTACACTAATAGATATTCTGTGTTAAACTATTCTTACATTCTTGGAATACATCGTGTTTGGGCATGATATATTTTTTAATCACTCGATTCAGTTTGCTAATTTTATGCTGAAATTTTGCATTTGTATTTATAAGTGAGAACTGTCTACAATTTTCCTTTCTTTCACTTTTCTTCTCTAGTTTTGGTATCATGGTCATATTGATCTCAGCAGGCTTTGTAGGTCCAGCTTAAAAAACCACTTGAGTTTGAAGAAAGGAGAATAAAGGGGGAAGAATTACTCTAACCAATATTAAGGTTCACTATATAGCTATAGTAGTAAATAATATCTTCTTCCTTTTTGTTTTGATTCCTTGATTTATGTTTTATGGTTTTATATTACTGTTTTATTTTTAAATAGTTTTTTTAATTTTCAATATTCCATTATCTGAATTTCTGGTGGATATATTCCAGTTGTTTGTTATGATTACTGATTTTGGCTTCCATTGGTTTAAAATTTTAGATTGCAAACTCATCTTTTGTAGGGCTTACCTTCCTAAGTGGTTATACCTATTTTACTGCTACTTCATATTATTAGCTGTTTGTTGGGGGAGGATTTTCAGTTTATCTTAGTCTTCCACATTACTGAAACCAGAAACCAAACCAAACATTATTTGCTTATCTGCTATTGATGTTAGAGGAACCTAGAGAAAGAAAGATGTATTAGAAAACTAAGGCTGGCAAATTTTTGATTTTTAGAAATGTGATTTATAAGCTAGATATCATTTTTGTTTATAAATCCAAGAATAGATTATCAAAGTGATGACTTACGTGGACTTTTAAACCAGTACCCACATAATGATATTTGTAGTTAGATTTTAGAGAAATGAGGAACATGGAATTTTCAGGGAGGTGTTTTGGTAATTAAAAGCATTACCTTTTATTTTATGCTTTTAAAATTAATGGAACAAAATTTATGGAAGATTTAAATAGTAATGAGGTACATTATAACTGGGTAGAAAGACTGGCAGTCAAAAACCCTGATTTATAGCTCTCACAGTGGCTCATTGAATAACCAGCTATTTCTGTATTTGTGGACATTTTTCATTGATAGAATGTGGTCAGCTGGACTCTACTCTCTGTTAATTACAGGAATCATAACAGTGTCATCATCATGATGATTTTTTTTCAGCTATTCTGAAAAGGAAACAACCTCAGAGACCACTTTCTTTATAGTACAGCAAGTTGATTAAGTATACTTTTCTTGGCTTCTGAATACATTTCTACCCTGAAGTAGCTTTGTGAAATAATTTTCATGAATAAACTGACATTCTGGGTAAAATCAGTTTAAGAAAATAAATTATTTAGTAGGACCTATTAATGATCTGTCTCCCGTATTATAATTATGTAATTTACTATTTTCAGAATATAACATGAAGTTCCTAGAGATACCTTCAATTAATTTTATGTTAGGGCTTTCCGGAGAAAGTTGGTATTCTCTGTAATGTCTCTTTACATTAAGAAAAGTGCCCTTTCAGCCACATGTAAATCAATGAAGTTAGTATACTCCTTCACACCAAACACAAAAATAAACTTGAAATGGCTTAAAGACTTAAATATAAGACATGACACTATAAAACTCCTAGAAGAGAACACAGGCAAAACATTCTCTGACATAAGTCGTAGCAATACTTTCTTAGATCAGTCTCCCAAAGCAAAAGAAATAAAAGCAAAAGTAAACAAATGGGGCCTAATCAAACTTGTAAGCTTTTGCACAGCAAATAAAACCATACGCAAAATGAAAAGACAACCTACAGAGTGGGAGAAAATATCTGCAAGCAATGTGACTGACAAGGGCTTAATTTCCAAAATATACAAACAGTTCATATAGCTCAATATCAAAAACAAAACAAAACAAACAAACAAAAAAAAACCACATCCAATCAAAAAGTGGGCAGAAGACCTAAACAGACATTTCTCTAAAGAAGACATACAGATGGCCACCAGGCACATGAAAAGATGCTCACCACTGCTAATTATTAGAGAAATGCAAATCAAAACTACAATGATACCTCACCTCACACCAGTCAGAATGGCCATCATCAAAAAGTCTGCAAATAATAGATGCTGGAGAGGGTGTGGAGAAAAGGGAATCCTCCCACACTGTTGGTGGACATGTAAATTGGAGCAGCCACTATGGAGAACAGTACATAGGTTCCTTAAAAAACTAGAAATAGAGTTACCATGTAATCCAGAAATCCCACTCCTGGGCATATATCAGGAAAAGATGAAAACTAGTTCAAAAAGATACATGAGCCCCAAGATTCATAGCAGCACTATTTACAACAGCCAAAATATGGAAGCAACCTAAGTGTCTATAGACAGATGAATTGATAAAGAAGATGTGACATGCATATATATTTTCTATTATATATATTATATAATATATATTATATTCCACTACTC
Organism: Mesoplodon densirostris; assembly: GCF_025265405.1. Taxonomy (NCBI): domain Eukaryota; kingdom Metazoa; phylum Chordata; class Mammalia; order Artiodactyla; family Ziphiidae; genus Mesoplodon; species Mesoplodon densirostris. Next base: position 57,893,605 of record NC_082675.1, on the reverse strand, counting down.
AGCCATAAAAAAGAATACAATTTTGCCATTTGTAGCAACATGAATAGACCTAGAGATTAGCCATACTAGGGAAGTAAGTCAGAGAAAGAAAAAAAAAAAAGACAAATATCATGATATCACTTACATGTGGACTCTAAAAAAATGGATATAAATGAACATATTTACAAAGCAGAGACAGACTCACAGACATAGAAAACAAACTTATGGTTACCAAAGGAGAAATTAGGGAGGGAATAAATTAGGAGTTTAGGATTAAAAGATATACACAACTATATATAAAATAGATAAACAACAAGGACCTACTGTATAGCACAGGGAACTCTATAATATCTTGTAATAACCTATAGTGGAAAAGAATCTGAAAAGTTTATGTGTGTGTATATGTATATGTACACACATATATCACTGAATCATTTTGCTGTATACCTGAAACTAATACAACACTGTAAATGAACTATTCTCAATTAAAAAAAAACAAGTTTGGAGGGCTTCCCTGGTGGCGCAGTGGTTGAGAATCTGCCTGCTAATGCAGGGGACACGGGTTCAAGCCCTGGTCTGGGAAGATCCCACATGCCACGGAGCAACTAGGCCCGTGAGCCACAACTACTGAGCCTGCGTGTCTGGAGCCTGTGCTCCACAACAAGAGAGGCCGCCATAGTGAGAGGCCCGCGCAACGCGATGAAGAGTGGCCCCCGCTTGCCACAACTAGAGAAAGCCCTCGCACAGAAATGAAGACGCAACACAGCAAAAATAAATAAATTAATTAAAAAAAAAAAAAAAAAAAACAAGTTTGTAACAACCAGACACACCCTTTTAGTATAAAAGAAGCCTAAATTCTACCTCGGGTAAAATGGTTCTTTGGGACACTAGTCCACCATCTTCTCAGTCTGTTGGCTTTCAAAGTAAAATCACTTTTCCTTGCCCCAACACCTAGTCTCTCCATTAATTGGCCTGTTATGTGGCAAGCACTAGGTGCTTGCACTATGTAACAGGAACAACAACTGAAGCCTAAGTACTATGTGTAACACCAGTTCATTTATAGCACAAATATTTAATGGGTGCTCATTCACCACAGGCAAGTCACTGTTTATTGAGTCACTAGGCACCATCTTTTATGCTATACCTGAGGACCTGCAGGAATATACATTGTTTTATTTCATACTCACTCTGCCTTTTCTCCTACTTTTCCAATTTAATCTTCTTGATAAGAACGACACATTCTCTATGCAAACTAATTCTTCACAATCCTTAAACCTAAAACACATCACTGATACTTATCTTTGGAAAGATGTTTACATAAAGGATTTAAAGACCTGATTTTAGGTCCTGGTTCTATAACTTACTGTTTATTTGAAAAGTTAACATAAATCACTTAACTTCTCTAAGCTTCCATCTTTTCAGGAGTTTAAAACAATGTATATTTCATGAGTTACAAAATACTGTATAAAGGAGCTTCAAGATGGCAGAAGAGTAAGAAGTGGAGATCACCTTCCTCCCCACAGATACATCAGAAATACATCTATATGTGGAACAACTCCTACAGAATTCCTACTGAACGCAGGCCTCAGACCTCCCAAAAGGCAAGAAACTCCCCACGTACCTGGGTGGGGCAAAAGAAAAAAAGAAAAAACAGAGACAAAAGAATAGGAACGGGACCTGCACCAGTGGGAGGGAGCTGTGAAGGAGGAAAGGTTTCCACACACTAGAAGCCCATTTGCAGGCAGAGACTGTGAGTGGCGGAAGAAGGGAAGCTTCGGAGCCACAGAGGAGAGAGTAGCAACGGGTGCAGAGGGCAAAGCAGAAAGATTCCTGCACAGACGATCAATGCCGACCAGCACTCACCAGCCCGAGGCTTCTCTGCTCACCGGCTGGAATGGGTAGGGACTGGGAGACAAGGCTCCGGCTTCGGAGGGCAGATCTCTGGGAGAGGACTGGGGTTGGCTGCGTGAACATAGCCTGAAGGGGGCAAGTGCGCCACAGCTAGCTGGCAGGGAATCCGGGAAAAGGTCTGGAACTGTCTAAGAGGCAAGAGACTTTTTCTTGCCTCTTTGTTTCGCAGTGCACGAGGAGAGGTGATTAAGAGCGCTGCCTAAACGAGCTCCAGAGACAGGTGCGGGCTGTAGCTATCAGCACGGACCCCAGAGACAGGCATGAGACACTAAGGCTGTTGCTGCAGCCACCAAGAAGCCTGTGTGCAAGCACAGGTCACTATCCACACCTCCCCTCCTGGGAGTCTGTGCAGCCCGTCACTGCCAGGGTCCCGTGATCCAGGGACAACTGCCCTGGGATAACAACACAGCGCGCTTCAGGCTGCTATCACGCTGGCCTCTGCTGCCACAGGCTCACCCCAAATTCCGTGCCCCTCCCTCCCCCTGGCTTCAATGAGCCAGAGGCCCCTCATCAGCTGCTTCTTTAACCACATCCTGTCTGGGCTAGAACAGAGGCCCTCAGGACACTACACGCAGAGGCGGGTACAAATCCAAAGCTGAACCCCAGGAGCTGTGTGAACAAAGAAAATAAAGGGAAATCTCTCCCAGCAGCCTCAGGAGCAGTGGATTAGATCTCCACAATCAGCTTGATGTACCCTGCATCTCTGGAATACCTGAATAGACAACGAATCATCCCAAAATTGAAGCAGTGGACTTTGAGAGCAACAATGTATATATTTTTTTCCTTTATCTCTTTTTGTGAGTGTGTATGTGTATGTTTCTGGGTGTGATGTTTTCTGTATACCTTTGCTTTTACCATTTGTCCTAGGGCTCTCTGTCTGTCCATTTTTTCTTTTAGTATAGTTTCTAGCGCTTGTTATCATTGGTGGATTTGTCTTCTGGTTTGGTTGCTCTCTTCGTTCTTTCATTCTCTTTTTTTATTACTTTATAAATTTTTTAATAATTATTTTTTATTTTAATAAACTTAATTTAATTTAATTTAGTTTTTTCTTTCTTTCCTTCTTTTTTTCTTCCTTTTATTCTAGCTGTGAGGATGACAGGGTCTTGGTGGTCCTCCGGCCAAGCATCAGGCCTGTGCCTCTGAGGTGGGAGAGCCGAGTTCAGGACATTGGTCCACCAGAGACCTCCCAGCTCCACATAACATCAAACAGTGAAAATCTCCCAGAGATCTCCATCTCAACACCAAGACCCAGCTCCACTCAATGACCAGCAAGCTCCAGTGCTGGACACCCTATGCCAAACAACTAGCAAGACAGGAACACAACCCCGCCCATTAGCAGAGAAGCTGCCTAAAATCATAATAAGTTCACAGGCACCCCAAAACACACCACCAGACACAGACCTGCCCACCAGAAAGACAAGATCCAGCCTCATTCACCAGAACACAGGCACTAGTCCCCTCCACCAGGAAGCCTACACAACCCACTAAAACAACCTTAGCCACTGGGGGCAGACACCAAAAACAAAGGAAACTAACAACCTGCAGCCTGCAAAAAGGTGACCCCAAACACAGTAAGTTAAGCAATATGAGAAGACAGAGAAAAACACAGCAGATAAAGGAGCAAGGTAAAAACCCACCAGACCAAACAAATGAAGAGGAAATAGCCAGTCTATCTGAAAAAGAATTCAGAACAATGATGGTAAAGATGATCCAAAATCTTGAAAATAGAATGGAGAAAATATAAGAAACATTTCACAAGGAGCTAGAAAAATTAAAGAGGAAACAAACAATGATGAACAACATAATAAATGAAATTTAAAATTCTCTAGAAGGAGTCAATAGCAGAATAACTGAGGCAGAAGAACGGATAAGTGACCTGGAAGATAAAATAGTGGAAATAACCACTGCAGAGCAGAGAAAAGAAAAAAGAATGAAAAGAATTGAGGACAGTCTCAGAGACCACTGGGACAACATTAAACGCACCAACATTAGAATTCTACGGGGCCCAGAAGAGACAAAGAAAGGGACTGAGAAATAATTTGAAGAGATTATAGTGGAAAACTTCCCTAATATGGGAAAGGAAATAGCTAATCAAGTCCAGGAAGCACACAGAGACCCACACAGGATAAATCCAAGGAGAAACACGGCAAGATACATATTAATCAAACTATCAAAAATTAAATACAAAGAAAAAATATTAAAAGCAGCAAGAAAAAAACAACAAATAACATACAAGGGAACCCCATAAGGTTAACAGCTGACCTTTCAGCAGAAATTCTGCAAGCCAGAAGAGTGGCAGGACATATTTAAAATGATGAAAGGGAAAAGCCTATATAACCAAGATTACTCTACCCAGCAAGGACCTCATTCAGATTTGATGGAGAAGTTAAAACCTTTACAGACAAGCAAAAGCTAAGTGAATTCAGCACCACCAAACAAGCTTTACAACAAATGCTAAAGGAACTTCTCTAGGCAGGAAACACACGAGAAGGAAAAGACCTACAACAACAAACCCAAAACAATTGAGAAAATGATAATAGGAACATACAGATCGATAATTAGCTTAAATATAAATGGATTAAATGCTCCAACCAAAAAATATAGACTGGCTGAATGGACACAAAAACAAGACCTGTATACATGTTGTCTACAAGAGATACACTTCAGACCAAGGGACACATACAGACTGAAAGTGAGGGGATGGAAAAAGATATTGCATGAAAATGGAAATCAAAAGAAAGCTGGAGTAGCAATTCTCATATCAGACAAAATAGACTTTAAAACAAAGACTATTAAAAGAGACAAAGAAGGACACTACATAATGATCAGGGATCCATCCAAGAAGAAGATATAACAATTATAAATATCTATGCACCCAACATAGGAGCACCTCAATACATAGGGCAAATGCTAACAGCCATAAAAGGGGAAATTGACAGTAACATAATCATAATAGGGGACTTTAACACCCCACATTCACCAATGGACAGATCATACAAAATGAATTTAAATAAGGAAATACAAGCTTTAAATGATACATTAAACAAGATGGTCTTCATTGATATTTACAGGACATTCCATCCAAAAACAACAGAATACACTCTCTTCTCAAGAGCTCATGGAACATTCTCCAGGATAGATCATATCTTCGGTCACAAATCAAGCCTTGGTAAATTTAAGAAAATTGAAATCGTATTAAGTGTCTTTTCCAAACACAACACTATGAGGCTAGATATCAATTACAGGAAAAAAACTGTAAAAAATACAAGCACATGGAGGTTAAACAATACACTACTTAATAACCAAGAGAACACTGAAGAAATCAAAAAGGAAATCAAAAAATACCTAAAAACAAATGACAATGAAAACACAACGACCCAACACCTATGGGATGAAACAAAAGCAGTTCTAAGAGGGAAGTTTATAGCAATACAATCCTACCTTAAGAAACAAGAAACATCTCACATAAACAACATAATCTTACACCTAAAGCAATTAGAGAAAGAAGAACGAAAAACCCCCAAAGTTAGCAGAAGGAAAGAAATCATAAAGATCAGATCAGAAATAAGTGAAAAAGAAATAATAGCAAAGATCAATAAAACTAAAAGCTGGTTCTCTGAGAAGATAAGCAAAATTGATAAACCAATAGCCAGACACATCAAGAAAAAAAGGGAGATGACCAAAACAACAGAATTAGAAATGAGAAAGGAAGAGTAACAACTGACACTGCAGAAATACAAAGGTTCATGAGAGATTACTACAAGGAACTATATGCCAATAAAATGGACAACCTGGAAGAAATGGACAAATTCTTAGAAAAGCACAACCTTCCGAGACTGAACCAGGAAGAAAGAGAAAATATAAACAGACCAATAACAGGCCCTGAAATTGAAACTGTGATTAAAAATCTTCCAACAAACAAAGGCCCAGGACAAGATGGCTTCACAGACAAATTCTATCAAACATTTAGAGAAGAGCTAACACTTATCCTTCTCAAACCCTTCCAAAATATAGCAGAGGGAGGAACATTCCTAATCTCATTCTTTTAAGGTCACCATCACCCTGATAGCAAAACCAGACAAAGATGTCACAAAGAAAGAAAACTACAGGCCATGATCACTGATGAACATAGATGCAAAAACCCTCAACAAAATAGTAGCAAACAGAATCCAACAGCACGTTAAAAGGATCATACACGATGATCAAGTAGGGTTTATCCCAGGAATGCAAGGATTCTTCAATATACACAAATCAATCAGTGTGATACACCATATTAACAAACTGAAGAATAAAAACCATATGATCATCTTAATAGATGAAGAAAAAGGTTTTGACAAAATTCAAAACTCATTTATGATAAAAACCCTCCAGAAAGTAGGCATAGAGGGAACTTACCTCAACATAATAAAGGCCATATATGACAAACCCATAGCCAACATTGTCCTCAATGGTGAAAAACTGAAACCATTTGCACTAAGATCAGAAGAAAAAGAAATAAAAGGAATCCAAATCAGAAAAGAAGAAGTAAAGCTGTCACTGTTTGCAGATGACATGATACTATATATAGAGAATCCTAAAGATGCTACCAGAAAACTACTAGAGCTAATCAAAGAATTTGGTAAAGTAGCAGGATGAGAGGCATGGACATATATACACTACCAAACTTAAGGTAGATAGCTAGTGGGAAGCAGCCACATAGCACAGGGAAATCAGATCTGTGCTTTGTGACCGCCTGGAGGGGTGGGATACAGAGGGTGGGAGGGAGGGAGACACAAGAGGGAAGGGATATGGGAACAGATGTATATGTATAACTGATTCACTTTGTTATAAAGCAGAAACTAACACACCATTGTGAAGCAATTGTACTCCAATAAAGTTGTAAAAAAAAACAATTAATGCACAGAATTCTCTTGCATTCCTATACACTAATGACGAAAAATCTGAAAGTGAAATTAAGGAAACACTCCCATTTACCACTGCAACAAAAAGAATAAAATACCTAGGAATAAACCTACCTAAGGAGACAAAAGACCTGTATGCAGAAAACTATAAGACACTGATGAAAGAAATTAAAGATGATATAAACAGATGGAGAGATACACCATATACTGTGTTCTCGGATTGGAAGAATCAACATTGTGAAAATGACTATACTACCCAAAGCAATCTACAGATTCAATGCAATCCCTATCAAACTACCAATGGCATTTTTCACAGAACTAGAACAAAAAATTTCACAATTTGTATGGAAACACAAAAGACCTCGAATAGTCAAAGCAATCTTGAGAAAGAAAAACGGAGCTGGAGAAATCAGGCTCCTTGACTTCAGACTATACTACAAAGCTAGAGTAATCAAGACAGTATGGTACTGGCACAAACACACACATACAGATAAACAGAACAGGATAGAAAGCCCTGAGATGAACCCATGCACATATGGTCACTTTATTTTTGATAAAGGAGGCAAAAATATACAATGGAGCAAAGACAGCCCCTTCAATAAGTGGTTCTGGGAAAACTGGACAGCTACATGTAAAAGAATGAAATTAGAACACTCCCTAACACCATACACAGAAATAAACTCAAAATGGATTAAAGACCTAAATGTAAGGCCAGACACTTTAGAACTCTTAGAGGAACACATAGGCAGAACACTCTATGACATAAATCAAAGCAAGATCCTTTTTGAACCACCTCCTAAAGAAATGGAAATAAAAACAAAAATAGACAAATGGGACCTAATGAAACTTCAAAGCTTTTGCACAGCAAAGGAAACCATAAACAAGACGAAAAGACAACCCTCTGAATGGGGTTGAAAAATATTTGCAAATGAAGCAACTGACAAAGGATTAATCTTCAAAATTTACAAGCAGTTCATGCAGCTCAATATCAAAAAACAAACAACCCAATCCAAAAATGGGCAGAATACCTAAATAGTCTTTTCTCCAAAGAAGATATACAGATTGCCAACAAACACATGAAAGGACGCTCAACATCATTAATCATTAGAGAAATGCAAATCAAAACTACAATGAGATATCATGTCACACAGGTCAGAATGGCCATCATCAAAAAAACTACAAACTGTAAATGCTGGAGAGGGTGTGCAGAAAAGGGAACCCTGTTGCACTGTTGGTGGGAGTGTAGATTTATAGAGCCACTAGGGAGAACAGTATGGAGGTTCCTTAAAAAACTAAAAATATAGGCTTCCCTGGTGGCACAGTGGTTGAGAATCTGCCTGCCAATGCAGGGGACACGGGTTCAAGCCCTCATCTGGGAAGATCCCACATGCCGCAGAGCAATTAGGCCGGTGAGCCACAACTACTGAGCCTGCGCGTCTGGAGCCTGTGCTCCGCAACAAGAGAGGCCGCGATAGTGAGAGGCCCGCACACTACAATGAAGAGTGGCCCCCACTTGCCACAACTAGAAAAAGCCCTCACACAGAAACGAAGACCCAACACAGCAAAACATAAATAAATAAATAAATAAATTAAAAAGCAAGTTTAAAAAAAACTAAAAATAGAGCTGCCATATGACCCAGCAATCCCACTACTGGGCATATACCCTGAGATAACCATAATTCAAAAAGAGTCATGTACCACAGTGTTCATGCAGCTCTTTTTACAATAGCCAGGACAGGGAAGCATCCTAAGTGTCCATCGACAGATGAATGGATAAAGAAGATGTGGCACATATATACAATGGAATATTACTCAGCCATAAAATGAAACGAAATTGAGTTATTTGTAGTGAGGTGGATGGACCCAGAGTCTGTCATACAGAGTGAAGTGAGTCAGAAAGAGAAAAACAAATACCATATGCTAACACATATAAGTGGAATCTAAAAAAAAAAAAAAAATAGTCATGGAGAACCTAGGGGCAGGACAGGAATAAAGATGCAAACCTACTAGAGAATGGACTTGAGGACAAGGGGAGGCAGAAGGGTAAGTTGGGACAAAGTAAGAGAGTGGCACGTACATATATACACTACCAAATGTAAAACAGATAGCTAGTGGGAAGCGGCCGCATAGCACAGGGAGATCAGCTCGGTGCTTTGTGACCACCTAGAGGGGTGGGATAGGGAGGGAGGAAGGGAGTGAGGGTGATGCAAGAGGGAAGAGATATGGAGATATATGTATATGTATATATATATATATATATATAGCTGATTCACTTTGTTATACAGCAGAAACTAACACACCATTGTAAAGCAATTATACTCCAATAAAAATGTTAAATAAATAATAAAAGGGAGACAAAAAACAAATACTGTGCATTACAAGTCCAATCATTACACTTGTTAGAATTAAATGAAAGCAAATAAGATCAAGTAACAACAGCTAACGTTTATTAGTGCTCAGTACTGTCCCACAATATGTTAAAAACTAAATATTTTATCTCATTTATATTTAATCTTCCCTGTAACTCAGAAAAGTAGATATAACCCTTATTTCTCTTTAAAGATGAGGAATTCACGGCTTAGTAAAGGTTAAGTAGCTAATCTGAGATCACAAGTAAACAAGAGAACACAACTGGAATCTGAATGAAAAATGGTCTCCAAAGCCATGATTTTAATCACATCTCCATTTTTAGTTCTTGATCCATGTAAAGGGTTTTAGAGCTATTAAAGCACTTTATACATGTGAGGAGATTATTACAGTTATTATTATTATTCCTCATAATGGCACTAGTAATAATGACAGCTTCAACCTAGTAACATAATTCTTAAATCTCCAGCATTTAGAAGTGTGTCTTCAACATAGCAAGTGATGATGGTGGATATAGGGGACTTTTCCACATACTTAAAATAAAAATCTCAGTGAGCTCCTCTAAATTAATACCTCAAAACAAGTACCCATTCAATGCAGTGCATTCAATGTAAAATATTGTCTTTCAAGGGCAAATATTTCGGCAGCTCAAACAGTACAATAAAATAATTTAAAATAAATAGTCTCAATCCCATTTCACAGAATTATGTAACCAGAAAACTTCTTATCTTAATCTCAATTGTAAAGGATTTTGTGATCATGATAATTTGTCAATGTTTATTCAAAACATACAGTGCAGTCAGCATATTCAAGTAATCCTGCAACTAGAAAGACAATGTCAAAAGAGAAAAAGAGGAAGAGTCCTTTTAAGATTTCCCCATACTGAGAGAAATATCTCACAAAACTTTGTAGCTCCTTCAGGCTCCTTCATGGCTCACTAAGAAATTAATAACTCCTGAAGACTAATTTAATTTCCAAACTGCCTTAAAAAATGGTGTCCTGGATAGCAAACACAAGTATTACGGTTACCAGAAAGGTAATATGGTTACTCACTCATTACAAATTAGTAAATTGGTACTCTAGACCAGGGCTGCTCAATAGAACAGCAATAATGGGAATACTCCACACCTGCACTGTCTACTAGGTAGCCGCTAACCACATGTGGCTATTCAGCACTTGAAATGTGATTATGGTAACACAGCAAGTGAATTTTAAATTTAATTTAATTTTGATTAACTTAAATTGCCACATGTAAATTGTGGCTATTATCTTAGTACAGCTCTAGATTAAAAATAACCCCTTGAATTGATTGGCATGAACCTATTCTCAAGATACTAATTTTTCCTGGACATAAACCTGAGTCTGGACCCTGGACCCAGAATGACCCCATGTAGGCACTCTGAGGGGTCACATCTTACCACAACTTCCCTGTAGCAATGCTCACCTATATACTCTACCTAACATTCCCCACCCCATCTGCGTCACACAGACCACAATGCATTTTTCAAATATTCATTGCTTTCTCTTTGCCTCCTCTTAATCAAACTGACAGAAACTAAAGCACATTCCAAAGACATCCAGCAGAGCTGCTAAAATGAAGAGAGTGGAGAAGCATGCTTTTGCACTAACCTTTCATGTCTAAAGACATGGATTCAAATATAAATCAAACACTAAAGCTTGGTAGTCACATCCAAAACCCCAGGTGGATATGTATCCTAGTCATAAAACTCTTACAATACGACAAGCTGAAAAATGGAGCAGATGGGAACAATGGGCAAATTTGCTCAATTAAGACCCACAATCATTAAAAGGCTGGTCATGGACAATCAAAGAGTAATAAATGCCCAAGAGGTATGGGCTTTGATTATTTTCACAAATCAATTCAAACAGAAAGTTATTATGTTAGTAAAAAATTAATTAGGGAAATTTAGAGATGGGAAAGAGAAGATAATGAGGAAGATGGGGGAAAGAGTATATTTCAATATATTAATTTTCTTCCTGTTCCCTACTAAGTCTAAGAAATGCAAGTCATAAAAAAATAAGAACTAAACTGAAGACTATTCAGTTTTTTTAAATTTATTTACTTATTTTATTTTATTTTTGGCTGTGTTGGGTCTTCATTGCTTCCACGAGCTTTCTCTAGTTGTGGCGAGCGAGGGCTATTCTTCGTTGCAGTGAGCGGGCTTCTCATTGCGGTGGCTTCTCTTGCTGCAGAGCATAGGCTCTAGACACGCAGGCTTCAGTAGTTGTGGCTCGCAGACTCTACAGCGCAGGCTCGGTAGTTGTGGCGCACGGGCTTAGTTGCTCCATAGCATGTAGGATCTTCCAGGACTAGGGCTCGAACCCATGTTCCCTGCATTGGCAGGTGGATTCTTAACCACTGCACCACCAGGGAAGTCCCAAGACTATTCAGTTGTGTTTCCTTTTCTCACACTCAATTTTTCCTCAAAGGAAAAGTAGGCATGTCCACAAAATGATGTAAAATCATTAGAGGTTAATTCCACTAAAACTATTCTGAAAGAATTTGAATTTTTAAAAAATGTTAAACCTAGAAATCAGTCTTTTAAATTTCCGTTATTCATACTGCACTTATAATTTAACTTTCAGTTCTATCAATAAGTCAGAATAAGAATATTTAGTACAACTTGAGTTTGAGGTTCTTTGCTTAATAATTATCTAACACTGTCTCTTTATAGGCCATTTAAATAGCTCATCTTCATTTCACAGCCCTCTTGTCCTATTATCCCCAGGCAGCTAGGACTAAAGCAGTTCTTTAACTGAATAAACTCTCTTAAACTGCAGTTTGAAAATCATCACTATGCTATTTATTTTGGCTCATGGGTACAATGCATGGTAACTATGCTTTGCTATTATTAAGATTAATATACACTTTTTTACTCTTAAGCCACCTTTCCCAACAATTAGAAACAGAGTAAATTCACTGGAAAAATCAAAGTACAACAAGAAAGAAACCATTCAGTTCTAACCACTTAAACCTCATCTATTTGAATACTCATTTCTTTTCTTAAAATGATGCTGTGAGAAAATGAAGTATCTGTTCCTTTTATATAAAAATGGAAACAATAGCATAGACATTTTTTTCCAGGTTTTTAAAGAACCAAAAACAATTTCAAAATATTGTAATACTGTACCAAAGACAATTTCGAAATGTTTTGAGGAAGAGAATAACAATCTAACTCAACAAACTTTTTAATGTGGAACCAGAAAAATGAGAGGAGGAGAGAAGGAGGGAGAAAGAGAGCTACTGTGGCATAATTTTAAGGAACAAACAAATACCAAAGTATAATTTTAAATTCAGAGTATACCAAGTATCAAAGTATACTCTCTCTGGTAAGTTTAGAAGTTAAGACCACAACAAATATCAAAGTATACTTTTTCTGGTATAAGGCAAGGGAAATACTAAGGAAGCCAGTCTGAAAAATTTAAGTAAAGAAGCAGGCACTAACCAAAAGAGAAAAACAACAAATACAAAATCTAAGAGCACAGCCAGATCATTCACATTAGGCAGGTCCTGAATGATGCTTTACTCTAGGCTTATGTATTACAGATGAAAAGGAATGGCATGAACAACGATTCCACAATTGCCAACTGATGACTGCATGTTGTTTCTCTATTAAGGTGGTAACTATGAAACCCAGGTAAATAAAAAATCCCAATTATTTACTATTTCAGTACTTTTAGAATCATAGAATATGAATAGCTACATGGGACCTCAAATATCATCCATTCTAAACTTCTGATTTTACAGGCTTAGAAATTATTTTCCCAGAGCTGGTAGGATGGCCAAATCTCTGCCTCATACTACAGTGCTCTTCCCACTGAAAAGTGCTTCCAAATGCCCAAGCTTCCAATTTCATCAAACCAAAGCATCATTTATAAAACACATTCATCTTCAATAGCAGCAGGGATATAACAGTTCTGAAACTTCAAACAGCATGACCAACTGCTGTACAGAAAAGAATAAAACATATTAGCCCAAGTGCCAAAAAATTTAAAAATGCTTCCTTCAAAGGGAGAGCAGTTCCTTCAAAAATGCTACAAACATGACGCCTTTTTCCCCTTAAGAAGAGTAATTATTGGTTTTAATGGTTTCCATTTAGTCTCTGGGGAACATGAGTTAAACACTAATGCAAGCTGTCACAGCACAGCAACCTCCGAAGGCTCCACTCCACTCAGAAGTGAGAAATAGAATTCTATTAGGGAAAAAGAACTTTGAAAGGAGTTCATCTCCAATTTGCATAAGAAAGACTTATTCTCATTAATTGTTATCCCCAGCTTAAAGATTTAGAAACAAATGCATAAATACTCACTTAAAAACTATTAGCCACCCTCGGTAATAGTCAGCGTATAAATTTTAATACCTATCTCTTGAAAAAGTAGGATCCTACTTGCCATCCTCTCGAATATAAAGAATTTAGACTGTTGATGATTGCTACCGATTAACAAAACTGTTAAGAAGGCTTCTTCCCAATACCTCATTTAGCTCTGCATATGCTTACTAATCATTTTGAGAGCTGCAAATGTACAATGATAATCAAAAGAATAAACACGAACCCAAACAACTCTTTAAGGAGTTATAGTTGCAACCATAAAAAAAGCTGATCATTATCAAGTCACACCTTTTTCTCCTATTATAAAATTCAAAAGATAAAAATGAGAAATATATACTATAACATTGTGCTACATTAAAAAGTCCATTTCAAATTCCAATGCTGCATTTACTGCTGTTTGAAAAATGTCAGTTGTTACAAAAATTATTTCTGAACTCTGCATCAAAAATAAATGGGAAAAAATTAGGAACATGTGAATAGAAGCCTATATAATTTGTTTAATATAAGAGAACCTAGGTGGATGAATTGTGCAACTATATAGCTTTATATTTCTTGACTCTGACCATTCCCCCTCAAATTCAGAATTTCATTATTATATGAATTATAACATTCATTCTCAGAGACCATCAAGATGGCAGAGGAGTAAGACGTGGAGATCATCTTCCTCCCCACAAATACATCAGAAATACATCTACATGTGGAACATCTCCTACAGAACACCTACTGAATGCTGGCAGAAGACCTCACACTTCCCAAAAGGCAAGAAACTCCCCACATACCTGGGTAGGGCAAAAGAAAAAACAGAGAGAAAAGAATAGGGACAGGACCTGCACCTCTGGGAGGGAGCTGTGAAGGAGGAAAAGTTTCCACACACTAGGAAGCCCCTTCACTGGTGGACATGGGGGGTGGCGGGGGGGAAGCTTGGGAGCCACAGAGGAGAGCTCAGCAACAGGTGTGCAAAGGGCAAAGCAGAGAGATTCCCGCACAGAGGATCGGTGCCGACCAGCACTCACCAGCCTGAGAGGCTTGTCTGCTCACCTGCCTGGACGGTTGGGGGCTGGGAGCTGAGGCTCCAGCTTTGGAGGTCAGATCCCAGGGAGAGGGCTGCGGTTGGCTGCGTGAACACAGCCTAAAGGGGGCTAGTGAGCCACAGCTAGACGGGAGGGAGTCCAGGAAAAAGTCTGGAACTGCCTAAGAGGCAAGAGAGCACTGTTTTGGGGTGCACGAGGATAGGGGATTCAGAGCACTGCATAAACGAGCACCAGAGATGGGCGCCAGCCGCAGCTATCAGCATGGACAACAGAGACGGGAATGAGATGCTAAGGCTGCTGCTGAGCCACCAACAATACTGTGTACAAGCACAGGTCACTATCCACATCTGCACTCCCAGGAGCCTGTGCAGCCCACCAGTGCCAGGGTCCCGTGGTCCAGGGACAACTTCCATGGAAGAATACATGGCACATCTCAGGCTGTTGCAAAGTCACGCCTGCCTCTGCCACTGCAGGCTAGCCCCGCATTCTGTACCCCTCCCTCCCCCCAGGCCTGAGTGAGACAGAGCCCCCTAATCAACTGCTCCTTTAACCCCGTCCTGTCTGAGTGAAGAACAGATGCCCTCAGGTGACCTACACGCAGAGGCAGGGCCAAATCCAAAGCTGAACCCCAGGAGCTGTGCAGACAAAGAAAAGAAAGGGAAATTTCTCCCAGCAGCCTCAGGAGCAGTGGATTAAATCTACACAATCACCTTGATGTACCCTGCATCTCTGGAATACCTGAAGAGACAATGAATCATCCCAAAATTGAGGCGGAAGACTTTTGGAGCAATTATAGACTTGGGGTTTGCTTTCTGCATCTAATTTGTTTCTGGTTTTAGTATTTAGAGTTTATTATCATTGGTAGGTTTGGTTGCTCACTTCCTGTTTTTATTTTAATATATCGATATATATATATTTTTCCTTTTTCTCCTTTTGTGAGTGTGAATGTGTATGCTTCTTTGTGTGATTTTTGTCTGTATAACTTTGCTTTTACCTTTGTCCTAAGGTTGTTTCTGACTTTTTTTCTTTTTTTTAATTACTTCCAAATTTTTTTATTTTTAATAATTTAATTTTTTTTATTTTAATAACTTTGTTTTATTTTTTTCTTTCTTTCTTTTTTTTCTCCCTTTTCTTCTAAATCATGTGGCTGACAGGGTCTTGGTGCTCCGGCTGGGTGTGTCTCTGAGGTGGGACAGCTGAGTTCAGGACACTGGTCCACCAGAGACTTCCCGGCTCCATGTAATGTCAAACAGTGAAAGCTCTCCCAGAGATCTCCATCTCAACTCTAAGACGCAGCTCCACTCAATGACCAGCAAGCTACAGTGCTGGGCACCCTACGCCAAACAACTAGCAAGACAGGAACACAACACCACCCATTAGCAGAGAGGCTGCCTAAAATCACAGTAAGGTCACAGGCACCCCAAAACACACCACCGGACATGGTCCTGCCAGCCAGAAAGACAATATCCAGCCTCATCCACCAGAACACAGGCACCAGTCCCCTCCATCAGGAAGCATACACAATCCACTGAACCAACCTTAGCCACTGGGGGCAGACACTAAGAAAAATGGGAACTAAGAACCTGCAGCCTGAGAAAGAAGACCCCAAACACAGTAAGTTTAGCAAACTGAGAAGACAGAGAAACACACAGCAGATGAAGAAGCAAGATTAAAAACCCATCAGACCAAACAAATGAAGAGGAAATAGCCAGTCTACCTGAAAAATAATTCAGAGTAATGATAGTAAAGATGACCCAAAATATTGGAAATACAATGCAGAACAAACAAGAAAGTTTTAACAAGGAACTACAAGAACTAAAGAGCAAACAAACAATGATGAACAACACAATAAATGAAATTAAAAATTCTCTAGAAGGAATCAACAGCAGAATAACTGAGGCAGAAGAACAGATAAGTAACCTGGAAGATAAAATAGTAGAAATAACTACTGCAGAGCAGAATAAAGAAGAAAGATTGAAAAGAATTGAGGACAGTCTCAGAGATCTCTGGGACAACAATAAATGAAGCCGTATTTGAAATATAGGGGTCCCAGAAGAAAAAGAGGGGAAAAAAGGGACTGAGAAAATACTTGAAGAGATTATAGTGGAAAACTTCCCTAATATGGGAAAGGAAATAGTCAATCAAGTCTAGGAAGCACGGAGAGTTCCATAAAGGATAAATCCAAGGAGAAACATGACAAGACACATATTAATCAAACTATCAAAAATTAAATACAAAGAAAAAATTAAACGCAGCAAGGAAAAAACAGCAAATAACATACAAGGGAATCCCCATAAGGTTAAGAGCTGATCTTTCAGCAAAAACTCTGCAAGCCAGAGGGAGTGGCAGGACATATTTAAAGTGATGAAATGAAAAAACCTACAACCAAGCAAGGATATCATTCAGATTCGATGGAGACATTAAAACATTCACAGACGAGCAAAAGCTAAGTGAATTCAGCACCACCAAACCAGCTTTACAACAAATGCTAAAGTAACTTCTCTAGGCAGGAAACACAACAGAAGGAAAAGACCTACAATAACAAACCCAAAACAATTAAGAAAATGGTAATAGGAACATACATATTGACAATTACCTTAAATGTAAATGGATTAAATGCTCCAACCAAAAGACACAGACTGGCTGAATGGATACAAAACAAGACCCATACATATGCCATCTATAAGAGACCCATTTCAGACCCAGGGACACATACTGACTGAAAGTGAGGAGATGGAAAAAGATATTCCATGCAAATGGAAATCAAAAGAAAGCTGGAGTAACAATTCTCATATCAGACAAAATAGACTTTAAAATAAAGACTAGCACAAGAGACAAAGGACACTACATAATGATCAAGGGATCCATCCAAGACGAACATGTAACAATTGTAAATATCTATGCACCCAACATAGGAGCACCTCAATACATAAGGCAAATGCTAACAGCCATAAAAGGGGAAACTGACAGTAACACAATAATAGTAGGGGATTTAACAACCAACTTTCACCAATGGACAGATCATCCAAAATGAAAATAAATAAGGAAACACAAGCTTTAAATGATACATTAAACAAGATGCACTTAATTGACATTTATAGGACATTCCATCCGAAAACAACAGAATACTCTTTCTTCTCAAGTGCTTATGGAACATTCTCCAGGATAGATCATATCTTCGGTCACAAATCAAGCCTTGGTAAATTTAAGAAAATTGAAATTGTATCAAGTATCTTTTCTGAACACAACACTATAAGACTAGATATCAATCACAGGAAAAAAAATGTAAAAATACAAACACATGGAGGCTAAACAATATGCTACCAAATAACCAAGAGATAACTGAGGAAATAAAAAAATACCTAGAAACAAATGACTGAAAACACGATGGCCCAAAACCTACGGGATGCAGCAAGAGCAGTTTTAAGAGGGAAGTTTATAGCAATACAATCCTCCCTCAAGAAGCAAGAAAAACCTCAAACGACCTAATCTTACAACTAAAGCAATTAGACAAAGAAGAACAAAAAACCCTGAAGTTAGCATAAGGAAATAAATCATAAAGATCAGATCAGAGATAAATGAAAAAGAAATGAAGAAAACAATAAAAAATATGAATAAAACTAAAAGCTGGTTCTTGGAGAAGATAAACATGATTAATTAACCATTAGACAGACTCATCAAGAATAAAAGAAGACTCAAACCAACAGAATTAAAAATGAAAAAGAGAAGTAACAATTGACACTGCAGAAACACAAAGGATCAAGGGAGATTACTACAAGCAACTCTATGCCAATAAAATGGACAATCTGGAAGAAATGGACAAATTCTTAGAAACACACAACCTTCTGAGACTGAACCAGGAAGAAAGAGAAAATATAATCAGACCAAACGCAAGCACTGAAATTGAAACTGTTATTAAAAATCTTCCAACAAGGGCCCAGGACCAGATGGCTTCACAGGCGAATTCTACCAAATTAGCTGTTAGAGAAGAACTAACACCTATCCTTCTCAAACTCTTCCAAAATATAGCAGAGGGAGGAACACTCTCAAACTCATTCTACGGAGCCACCATCACCCTGATACCAACATCAAACAAGATATCACAAAAAAAGAAAAGTACAGACCAATATCACTGATGACCACTGATGCAAAAATCTTCAATAAAATGAGCAAACAGAATCCAAAGGCACATTAAAGGGATCATACACCATGATCAAGTGGGGTTTATCCCAGGAAAGCAAGGATTCTTCAATACATGCAAATCAATGTGATACACCACATTAACAACCTGAAGAATAAAAACCATATGATAATCTCAACAGATGCAGAAAAAGCTTTCAACTAAATTCAACACCCATTTATGATAAAAACTCTCCAGAAAGTAGGCAAAGAGGGAACTTACCTCAACATAATAAACACCATATATGACAAACCCACAGCCAACATCGTTCTCAATGGTGAAAAGCTGAAACCATTTCCTCTAAAATCCTGAACAAGACAACGTTGCCCACTCTCACCACTCTTATTCAACATAGTTTTGGAAGTTTTAGCCACAGCAATCAGAGAAAAAAAAGAAATAAGAGGAATGCAAATCGGAAAAGAAGAAGTAAAGCTGCCACTGTTTGCAGATGACATGATACTATACATAGAGAATCCTAAAGACGCTACCAGAGAACTACTAGAGCTAATCAATGAATTTGGTAAAGTAGCAGACTACAAAATTAATGCACAGAAATCTCTTGCATTCCTACACACTAGTGATGAAAAATCTGAAAGTGAAATTAAGGAAACACTCCCATTTACTATTTCAACAAAAAGAATAAAATACCTAGGAATAAACTTACCTAAGGAGACAAAAGACCTGTATGCAGAAAACTATAAGACACTGATGAAAGAAATTAAAGATGACACAAACAGATGGAGAGGTATACCATGTTCTTGGATTGGAAGAATCAACATTGTGAAAATGACTATACTACCCAAAGCAATCTACAGATTCAATGCAATTCTTATCAAATTGCCAATGGCATTTTTCACAGAACTAGAACAAAAAATTTCACAATTTGTGTTGAAAATCAAAAGACCCTGAGTAGCCCAAGCAATCTTGAGAAAGAAAAACAGAGCTGGAGGAATCAGGCTCCGTGACTTCAGACTACACTACGAAGCTACAGTAATCAAGAGAGTATGGTACTGGCAAAAAAACAGAACTATAGATCAATAGAACAGGATAGAAAGCCCAGAGATAAACCCACGCACATATGGTCACCTTATTTTTGATAAAGGAGGCAAAAATATACAATGGAGAAAAGACAGCCTCCTCAATAAGTTGTGCTGGGAAAATGACAGCTACATGTAAAAGAATGAAATTAGAACACTCCCTAACACCATACACAAAAATAAACTCAAAATGGATTAAAGACCTAAATGTAAGACCAGACACTATAAAACTCTTTGAGGAAAACATAGGCAGAACACTCTATGACATAAATCAAAGCAAAATCCTTTTTGACCCACCTCCTAAAGAAATAGAAAGAAAAAGAAAAATAAACAAATGGGACCTAATGAAACTTCAAAGCCTTTGCACAGCAAAGGAAACCATAAACAAGACGAAAAGACAACCCTCTGAATGGGAGAAAATATTTGCAAATGAAGCTACTGACAAAGGCTTAATCTCCAAACCTTACAAGCAGTTCATGCAGCTCAATATCCAAAAAACAAACAAACCTATCCAAAATTGCGCAGACAACCTAAATAGACATTTCTCCAAAGAAGATACACAGACTGCCAACAAACACTTGAAAGGATGCTCATCATCGCTAACCATCAGAGAATTTCAATCAAAACTATAATGAGCTATCACCTCACACTAGTCGGAATGGCCATCATCAAAAAATCTAGAAACAATAAATGCTGAAGAGGGTGTGGAGAAAAGGGAACCCTCTGGCACTGTTGGTGGGAATGTAAACTGATACAGCCACTATGGAGAACAGTATGGAGGTTCCTTAGAAAACTAAAAACACAACTACCATATGACCCAGCAATCCCACTACTGGGCATATACGCTGAGAAAACCATAATTCAAAAAGAGTCATGTTCCACAATGGTCACTGCAGCACTATTTACAATAGCCAGGACATGGAAGCACCCTAAGTGTCCACTGACAGATGAATGGATAAAGAAGATGTGGCACATATATACAATGGAGTATTACTCAGCCATAAAAGGAAACGAAATTGAGTTATTTGTACTGAAGTGGATGGACCTAGAGTCTGTCATACAGAGTGAAGTAAGTCAGAGAGAGAAAGACAAATACTGTATGCTAACACATATATATGGAATCTAAAACAAAAAAAGTTGTACAATGCTTGGCATTAAAACTCTCTCCAGACATAACAGAGTCATCCGTAACTAGTAAGATCACAAAGGAAAATTACATGTAAAATTTAAAAGAAAGTCTCTTAACAAAAGTATTGTAAAAGTATCTTTAAGCAGTATCTAACATAGTACCCTTTGAACAGATATTCACAACATAAGTTACACTGTTGTGATTTAAGAATAGAATTGAACTTAGAAATACAAACATTAAATAAAAACACTTCATTAACACAGTTTTGAAAGAAAGAGGTAATAACTCAGTCAATTTACCAAAAGAGAGGTGGGGTGGAGTGAGGGTAATTTAGACGAGCTAATATAAGAAATTTTCACTTTCAAACAGTATAAGAATCTCTAGCATGTAATAGCACTTGCATCTTTAACACGATGTTACAAAAAAAGTAGGTGGTCATCTTGAAGGTATCACCAAAAGCTCTACATTTTCAAATCTGTTGGAATTACAGACACAAAAGGCCACGTATTATATGATTCTCTTTATGTGAAATGTCCAGAATTGGAATAGCTACAGAGATAGAAAGTAGATGAGTGGTTGCCAGGGGCTGGAGGAAGGAGGGAATGGGGAATGACTGCTAATGGGTACATGGTTATATTTTTGATAAAAATGGTCTAAAAGTAAACAGTGGTGATGATCGCACAACTTTGTGAATTCTCTAAAAAACCATTAAACTGTACACTTTCCAAGGGTGAACTTTATGGTATGTGAATTATATTTCAATAAAACTATTATTAAAAGATTAAATTTAAATTAAGAAGTAATCTGACAGAATTCATAATGTCAATTTATACTACAACAGATATCATTCAGAGCCTTCCACCTGTCCCAATAGCTTCTTTTTTACCTTGGCAAGGCGGCTCATCTGATCTTCTGAGAGAGTACTGCTTGTTCTGCCAGGAGTTTTTGTGGGTTCTGATCCATCTGCTTCCACGTTAGGCCAGACTTTCAAGTCATGCATCCCTTGGCGAAACATGCTAGGCAAAAAGAGAATGTTGAGGACAGACTTAAATTAATGTAGTTCATTATGGGAAATTTCGGATTCGTAAAGAGAGAGAATTCTACCAAGGAAATACATGTCTCTCTTGCCAAGCTTTAAGCCTCCAGTGGGCTGTAAAGCAATTAACCAAGCAACTAAAATCCATGTAACACTGTTTTTCACGTGCCATTCTTTTCTCCTCCAAGCAGTTAGAACTATTACAGAGATTCTAAAGGTAAACTGGAAACAGAGAAGCATCAGTAATGGACCACGTGCACTTCATCACTTCAGTGGAGATCTTAGAAACAGAAACCAAATTTCTACCCAGTTAAAGAATGTCACATTTACAATGACTGAAACCAAAATTAAAATAATTACATAACTTTCTACTTTCAGTGACAATTCAGCATAGTAGACAGCGGAGTTGAACTGCCGAGGTTTGGATCCCAGCTGTGCCATCTATTACCTACAGGACTTTGGGTAAGTTACTTAACTTCTCTGTGCCTCAGTTTCCTCATCTATAAAATGAGATTATAAAGAGGAACTGTATCTCACAGAGTTGTTAGAAAAATTAAATAAACCAGTACAAGTAAAAAGTACTTAGAATAGTGTCTGCCATGTAATAACTATTCGATAAATGTTAGCTATTATTTTCCTTTTCACTGGGTACAGGCTTATTTTTCTCCCATCTTCTTTTCCATAACAAAGATGCCTAAAAAGGAATACAATAGTGGATTCAGTAAGAAAAAATACCCATGTCTACAAATCAGAAATTTAACATATCGTTGGAATTCAGCCTGAGCTGGATGATCCTGCTTTAAAGTAAAAGACTACATGACCTCTGATTGTCATGCTTCAGCTTCTTTCAAAAAGCTACCATGAAGACCCACAGTAAAGGTTGAACAAACTCATAAAAGGAGTTCTAGACAAATATGTTTTTTAAATATGCTGTCAAGTTTCTGAGTTTTGTTTCTTTGAAGAGGGTTAGAGATAGTCTTCTGTTAGTGTTTTCTTTTTTAAGTGTTGTTTAACGAGGCCTTTCAAACAATATAAAGTCTATTCAAACAGCATCCTCCCAAAGCTGAAAGGCCAAGCTGTCAATCGCAATGAAAAGAATAAGACTAGGGCTTCCCTGGTGGCGCAGTGGTTGAGAGTCTACCTGCCGATGCAGGGGACACGGGTTTGTGTCCCGGAGCAGGAGGATCCTACATGCCGCGGAGCGGCTAGGCCCGTGAGCCATGGCCACTGGGCCTGCGCGTGCAGAGCCTGTGCTCTGCAATGAGAGAGGCCACAGCGGTGAGAGGCCCGCGTACTGCAAAAAAAAAAAAAAAAAGAAGAAGAATAAGACTAGAAGTGTGTGCAGGTGAGTAGGCAAGTCCAAAGACTCCCATATTAAATAATCTCTTAATTAGGTAAAAGGTGGATACAGTGATGCACTTTTCCCATCTTTAAAACCACTGTACCTAACTGTAAAATGTTCACATTAATTTTTAACCCATTATTATCATGATCTGACCGACCAATGGAAAATTTCTTAGCAGACTTTCCTGAGGTAATAAAGAGAATTTTCACTGAATATTATGTAATGTATGTAAGTAATGATGCCATAAACATTTAGATTGGAAACTATAAGGGACAGCTACAAGCTGATGAGCAGTATAAGATTAAGGATCAAATATGTTAAGGTCTCTAAGTTTGGCAACAAACAAGTAATATCCAGCAACCATATCTGCAAAAGCTTACTTTATAGGCCCAACACAAAATGTACTGACTGGTTGTGAAGACTCAATGCACCCAGTATTTATCTATCATGTTAAAGATTAAAAAAAAAAGTGTTATTATTTAAAAAGCCTTTATAAAGTTCATTTTCTTTCCCTTTCAACTGAGAGACATTCAACAGCAAGCAGACCTTAGTCTCTAAGAAACTGGGTACAGTAAGGTCATAATACCACTTTCAATGAATATCCTTAAATGTACCTTCAGAAACAGCAGAAAGCTTCCCTTCCTTCTCTCCACTTCCTTGCCCCCAAGTGAATAGTTTGGCTGAACTTAACTAAATCAAAAATAAGTACATTTGGCAGGAAGTCAGTATACTAAATGATTTAGGTGCCTTGGGATGGATCTGGAGAAGAAATTTAAGGATAAGGGGACATGGAAGGTAGGGGTGATGCCAAGTGATTCAAATGATCAAGTGAACATATTACTTTCTTTTGACACTAATGGAACCTTTACAGAGAGTTACACAGCCTCCAGGTGGCAAGCCAGAAGATGCTCAGAGCATCAAGTCCATTTGGGAAATTAAGCCAAACAGGCAAAAAAGAAGAAAACGGTACAGCAGGATCTCCCTCAGACACAAGCAGAGGCCCCAGCAACAGCTGCTGTAGATGCTCCAGCTCCCAGTGCCAAGCTACTACAGCAACAACTGGCCTGACTTCAGAATTCACATTTGGAAAAAACATCTGCAAGAGAAATATACAGCTTGCGTATGATCCTTTGCCAATTCAACCTAATGATCAATCAATTCTTTATCTACTTAGGAATCTCACAAGCTAGACTTTCAAAATGAGGACAATTAGTTACTCCAGCCATATCCTAACAGATCTGTCTTTCGATTAACTACACTATTCTCCAAGAAGCACTGCTTCACACTGACTCAAGTATACAAAACAGTTATTAGCAAACAGCAAGAGTTGGTAGTCACAGGACTCCCGATACTATAACACAGCTATTAGACACTTTGAGGACCACTTTTAAAAAGCTAATAAGTCCATACCAGGACTATTTAAGGAACAAGGTGGGGTACAACTGGTGTTATTTCATTGCCTAAGAAACATTTGAGGAAATGAAGGTCTAAAGCAGCATTTCCCTAAGTCATGAGAACTGTGGTGGCACATGACATGATTCTTAATGGTAGGTGGAAAAAAAATCTGCACAGGCTTCCTGCTGAGATCACACAGAAGACTCATGCTGCTTTCTCACCATGAATGTCAGCAACACCATGCAGAGAAGCAGCTGTGACCCAGCAGTGCAAGTGGATGTCTGCACTCTGCTATAGCACCTGGAACATCCTGAATATCATATTCTTCCACAATCCAAAGGTGCACAGGAAGTCCAATATCCTGCGGGGGAATACCTTGGCTTGTCTCCACTGCACCCCAGTTAGCCTTCAAGGGAAGGCCCCAGGACACAGAGAGAAAAAGGAGTTATTTTAATTTCATAGGGCTTCTCAGATTTCCTTTTTCTGAGGTGCAGGTCACTATAAGCATCAGCCTAGAGGGAATAGTAGGTGATCTAACATGAGTCATTATACACACATACGCACAATGATTACTACTGATTTCACATACTTTATAAAAACTTGCCAAAGGCCAAGTAAAACAGTGTCACAAATGTCAATCTGAGAATTGATTTGGCTGTAGGCAGGTCATTTCACTGTACTTCTGTGGAAATTTCTATTGTCTCACACCTATAGTCTAGTCAGATTGTCTCCTGAAACTACATCCTAAGATCAATGAAAATGTATCGATATATGAGTGTTAAAAGAGGTGTTTTCATGAGGGAAACTCCCGCTGTTATTTCAGAAGGTAAACCACTAATGAAGAGGCCAGGAGGAAAAACCAAGAGGTCTATCTGGCTGTTTCTCAAGAAGATTTAACCACTAAGACTACAGTAAGAGTAATAAACTGTTGTGCATTTTTTTTTTTCTATATGGCAAGCAAATTCCACCCTGGTAGAGAAAGTAAAAAGGTACAAACACTCCAGAAAAGAAACACACTGATTTTGTAATATGTCCATTCTACTATAACATGCCATTTTATCAAAAACCGTATTTAAAACTGGAGGCCACGATGTCTCAGACTATGTCTAAATTATTGTTCCTGCATGGATTTCAATAATAAATATTTCTTTAATAGGTACATTAAAGTAAAATACCTACACATTACTAAGCAATCAAGCTATGCTCAATGAAATTACATCTACATTTTATTCATGAGTTGAAGCTTTTCTGAGAAATCCTATCCTGAACAGAAAAATTGAATATCATAAGGATATCAATTCTCTCTGTAATTCACATATATAATTCAATACAGTTTCCCAACAAAATAACAATGAGCTTTTTTTTTAAACTGAGGAAATAATATTAATATTTATCTGATAAAATATAGACTATCCAGAGAAATTTTGAAAGGACTACGAATGAGGAAGATTATCCGTCTCTAATATTAAAACATTTTATAATTAATAGTATTCAAAACTAACAAGAATAGTTCAGAAATAATGACAGCTAATATTTACTGAGCACTTATTAAGCTCACTACATGTCTTTAGTAATTTATCATCATCAACTACTCTGTGAGGTAAATACTAATATCTTTTTACAGATAAGGAAACTGAGGCATAAAGAGATTAAATAACTTGCCCAAGGGTACACAGATAATAAGCAAAAGAGCCAGGTTTTAAACCCAGACAATCTAGTTCTACCTGCC
Source organism: Mesoplodon densirostris (assembly GCF_025265405.1). Taxonomy (NCBI): domain Eukaryota; kingdom Metazoa; phylum Chordata; class Mammalia; order Artiodactyla; family Ziphiidae; genus Mesoplodon; species Mesoplodon densirostris. Next base: position 57,867,213 of record NC_082675.1, on the reverse strand, counting down.
TTCCTAACCACCACTGGTTTATAAAAAACTGATAAATTCAACATCATAATTTAAGATTCATGAGCTGCAAGTAAATAAGCAACAAACAAGTATATGATAATTCAAAAGAAAATGTCAAACAGGAAAAACAATATGTGTAACATGTAACGCACAAAGGGCTAATTCACTAATCTACAAAGACCCCTTACACATTAATAAGAAAAATGACAACTCAAAAAAAAAGGCAAAGAATTTTACGGTATGTGAATTATACCTCAATTTTAAGAAATGGGCAAAGGATATGAAAAAGCAATTCACAGAAACATAAACACAAATGTAAAGGGAAATATCACAATACGATCATCTTCAATCATACTTAATGATGTGAAAATTAACTTAGGAGATAACATTTTTCAATTTTAAAATGGGCAAAAATTAAGAAGTTTGATAATACCTAGATTATGGTCTCTACCATTTGATCTAAAGGAACTGGGACTTCTTTCAGAGAGTCCAGGTCTGGGGCAGGAAATTTCCCAATGAGCCCGGAATAGCTTGTCTCCAGAAAGTAAAGAAGCTACCAATGACTACTGGTGTACTATACTGTCAAAAGAACATGGGATCAACCTGAAGGGGCTCCTACTGACTGACCAAAAATTGGAATTTTTGAGAATTATAAAGAATAAAAAGAACAATGGATTGAAACATTTCAAAACTGTTTAAAAGTTCATGATAAAACTTAAGAACAAAATAACAAAAAAAATCAATCGTCACTTTCAAGGTTACCAAGGCACCAACCAATTCATTCTTAAAATTGTTAAAGGGGAAAAACATTAAACATTCATCTGCCTTTCCTATATGAACTGTATACCAAGGTAACTCAATATATGATGAAAGACCAAGTTTTTTAGAGAAAAATTCCAATTAATAAACATAGAAAGAATAGAATGTCAACAATTTTCTTAAGATGAAGAGTGATCTCTCTGCTCAGAAGAAAAGGGATAGAGAAAAAACACCCTAAAGTACTCTCATGTTTTTGTTTTTGTTTTTTTTTACAATAAATCTCTATTATCTGTAAATTTTTTAAAACAAAATTAACTTTCCTATTATAATCATTACCATTACAGCAAATTAGTGCTTTAGTACTTTTTAAACCCTGTTTATTGTCCTTTTTGTCACTATTATGACAAAGCAGAAAAACCCTATAACAAAGCAGTTACAGTATATGACAAATAGCCTTTTATTCCTAAAAATAAGGTTACAGTTTCCAATGACTATTTCGTAATAGAAATCGCATTACCAATCATTAACAGTAGAGAAATACAAACTGTGTTTTTTAATTAATCTATCTGCATCTCCTGAAGGAATTATGTGTCAACTTCAGTCTCAAGTACTACGGAATCATATGTATCCAATAGGTTTCACTTCCTAGCACAGAGAACCAGACTGGGCATAAACTATTAAGGCCAAGAAAGAAAAGGGCCAGAAAGCAACAACATTTCCATAGGAAAAGAAAACGCTTACCCGTATTTTCCAAACAGTGAAACTGTTGTTCCTCCCACAGGCACTGCCTTTCCTGGTCCATACACATCCCATATAGTCAGGGCCACTTGCGCATTCCTGGGCAGGTCAGGGTATTTCACAGGCAGTTTTAGCCATTCATTCCAGCTATGGAAATAAAGTCAACAAAAACATAAAGCTAAGGAAAGAAAGTCAACATAAACATGTGTATAACTTTCTTTTAAATTAACAAACCATACAAGAAGGTCTGTCCAGAGAAAATGTCAAAAGATTAAGTTAGTAGTACAAAAAATAACGTGGCACTTACCTCAATTTTGCTCTAGGCAACTTCAATTTTAAATACAGGCATATCTGTATTTTATTTCACTTCACTTTATTGGGCTTTGCAGATATTGCATTTTTTACAAATTGAGGTTTATGGCAACTCTGCATCTAACAAGTCTATGGGTACCATTTTTCCAACAGCTTTTGCTCATTTCATGTCTCTCTGTCACATTTTGGTAATTCTTTCAATATTTCAAACTTTTTCATTATTAATATATTTTTTATGATGATCTGTTGTAAGTGATCTTTGATGTTAGATGTTACTACTATGACTCGCTGAAGGCTCAGATGATAGGATTTTTTAGCAATAAAGTAATTTTTAATTAAGGTATGAACACTGTGTTTAGACACAATGCTATTGCACACCTAATAGATTACAGTATAAAGATAACTTTCATATGCACTGGAAAACCAAAAAATCGCTTTATTGCAATACTCGCTTTATTGTGGTGACCTAGACCTGAACCTGCAATATCTCTAAGGTATGCCTATAGAACACATGAAAAAAATATTTTGAAAAACAAAGCTCATGAAAAATAACACTGGTAAATTCTTTAATCAAGAAACTCAGACATCAAGGATTTACTGTATAGCACAGGGAACTATAATCAATATCTTGTAATAAAATATAATAGAAAAGAATAAGAAAAAAGATATATACATATATATGTATAACAGAATCTCTTTGCTATATACCTGAAACCAACACAATATTGTAAATCAACTACACTTCAATGAAGAAAAGAAAAGAGAAACAGACGATATCACTAAGAGACAAGGAATATAATAATGGCTAATAAAAATCTGGGAAAACACATAAACCTATTAGAACCAAAGTTGTTTTAGAACTAAACTGTGATTTTTTTTTTCTGTAAGCATTCTCCAGAACAGTTTTTTACTAAGAAAAGAAAGAAATCAGAATTACTCATATTATACTCAAAATGGTGCTAGGTATAATATGGTCCTATAATATACATCAGTATCTCAATAAAGCAGAAAAAACACAAAATTTTAAAGAGATCAAAAGAGACCATCCACTAACTTTGTAACATGAAGTTACTAGACTGCTCTGGACAGATATGTGACAACTTTTTACATGAGATTTTTCTTCCACTTAAGTTATTTCATTAATGCTTAGCTATTTTTTTAATGCTTTCAAAGCATATTTTACATATGATTTCACTAAGGAATGTTTGTCCTTACTAACAGTAATGACAGCATAGCTCTCCCATTTTTTTAAATCTCTATTCACCCCTGCAAATTTTCTTCTGCATTCAAACTTAACACTGGATTTATCTGATCATCTCAACTTCCTTAAACAACAGATGGCTTTTAAAATCCCAAAAGAAAACTACGCAAAAACACACAAAGTAATACCCAGCAGACACACAGAATTGCTTCTCTCTGTTTACTCAAAATTATTCTCAAAGGGCATATCCCAGTCTAGGTCAAATACACCTGCATCAGTAAGAAACCGAACAGAATTTTCACAAACTTATTAAAGAACAAAACATTTACATCCACCATAAAAATTCAAGGACCTACAGGAAAATTAGAGATGGCTATCAATTTCAAGGAGACTCTAAACATCATTAAATCCTTTTCTTCTATGAAGTTCTTAAAGAAATAAAATACATGTTTAAAAAGCCTTTCTCCCCTACAGATAAGCTTAAGAAACTAAATGAATTTATTTAATTACTATTCACATGGTGGGCCAGAATAAAAGGGTAAATACTAAGTGTAACCTTATGCCAATGAACAAACCACAGAGATAAGTTAACACAGGCTAAAGTTAAAGAGAAAAGTCAGTAACAATACACAAAATGAGCTGTGAAAACACTCACCCTTATATTCTATCCTTTGACTAGGAGACAATACATAAGAGCAAGCAATCATTTGCCTCAAACCTTTTGCCATCCAACACCTGACCCGCACACCTCTTTAAATTAAGCAAAAACACTTTACCTGTTTTACATACTGGGCTTCTGCAGAAGATTTCTTTTGAAGAAAATGAATCTGCAGCTAAAAAATAGTTTGAAAACCACTCAAGATATTCTAGAAATTATGAAAAGTTCTGGTCAGACATCAAAGAACTGTGTACTTTGAACACCATTTTGTTCTCTCCCTTCCCATGAACCATCCCTTCTTCATGCCCCAACTCTAATTAGGCTTAAATTCACCTGGCAACTTTCAAAATATTCCAGGATTCTAAAGCCTGATTCTGGATGGTATGACTTCCCACCATGTACCCCACACGCATAGACCAGTGTACTAATTCTATAGTCTGATTAATGCACTCCTAAATCCTAACTTTCTAATTTTAAAATTATATTAGATAGTCTATGTCTAAAGCCATTTCAAATCCTCGTGACAAGACAAAATATAAATTAAAAAAAATTTAAACCACTTGCCTGCAGAATAATATTCATATATATAACTTAAAAATTTGCAGTATTTCACACCTAAAGCTGATAATTTTACCCTAAGTGTAACTAAAGAAAGTACAGGTTTCCTCCCGGTGGGCTCTCTTATTATAGGACAGGATAGAATAGAATATGGTAGAAGAGATTCGGATGAATTTTGGATGAGCTTCTCATTATTTGAACTCTCACAACTCACTATCAGAAACTCAGAAATAGATTTAGACAACTTGGAATCTCATACTACCCCAAAATACTTTCTGAAATGCAAAAATTAAGATAGCAAGAGATCCTTTTGTGGTATAATTTATTTTCCCCCCAGTCTACAGAATCTTCTTTTAAGTCATTGCTTATAGAAAATAAGGGCTGTATAAAGTTTGCCCTTATTGTTCCCTGGTGGCGCAGTGGTTGAGAGTCCGCCTGCCAATGCAGGGCACACGGGTTCGTGCCCCAGTCCGGGAAGATCCCACATGCCGCGGAGCAGCTGGGCCCGTGAGCCATGGCCGCTGAGCCTGCGCATCCGGAGCCTGCGCTCCGCAACGGGAGAGGCCACAACAGTGAGAGGCCCGCGTACCGCAAAAAAAAAAAAAAAAAAAAAAAAAAAAAAACTCTGCCCTTATTTATTTCATAAGTGCTATTTTTGTTTTGATGAATTAGTACACACTTCAGCTCTTAAATACTAAAGAGCAGGATGTACAAAATCTGTAAATGTTTCCCTTAAGCCCAAAGAGTTTATTTAAAAGAAGATAGGGACTTCCCTGGTGGCGCAGCGATTAAGAATCCACCTGCTAATGAAGGGGACATCGGTTCGAGCACTGGTCTGGGGAGATCCCACATGCCGTGGAGCAACTAAGCCTGTGTGCCACAACTACTGAGCCTGTGCTCTAGGGCCCGCGAGCCACAACTACTGAAGCCCGCGTGCCTAGAGCCCGTGCTCCACAATAAGAGAAGCCACCACAATGAGAAGCCCGTGCACCACCACAACGAAGAGCAGCCCTGCTCACCACAACTAGAGAAAGCCCGCACACAACAACGAAGACCCAACGCAGCCAAAAATAAGTAAGTTAATTAATTAAAAAAATAAAAGATAAAAACCTATCCTCATATATTTACCCAACGTAAGGTATTTTCTCAATCTATCTTCTACACAGCTGTTTTAAACCTTTTAATTAAAAAAAGCCATTCTAATTATTTTAGAGTACTTTGTTAGTTTCACAATTTAAAAAATATAAACTAAAAGCCTCAAACCTTGAGAGAGCAAATATGAAAGTTTTTATATCCTTGAAAATACATAATACATAAACAATGCAGAGAGGAGCTGGTAAATGGGAGGAAGAGGAGAAAGATGTTCATCTCCCTATAACTGGGAATTTGCTTTTGCTCTAATCTCTTTTATTGCCAAGGCATGGAACAAAACCACCATACAATTTCTCCCAAGAAAAGTGGAATTCTCCATAAATGTTGACTTCCTAGGCCTAAATTTGTGGTTCTAAGTCTTTTGGAGGGTCATAAGCCACCTCAAAAAGTCTAATAAAAGCTTTGAGCTCTGTCCCTGTAAAAATGCGCAAGACACAAAAAATTCTGCATACAGTTTCAGAGTTTTGTAGATTTCCTGATTCCAGTTTAAGAACCTCTGATACAATTATAGGAGTTCTGGTGGGTTGTTTTAGGTGTAATGATGATATGTAGTTATGTTACAGACATAAAGAAATATTTAAGTTAAGATGATATAATATTTGGAATTTGCTTCAAAATAACATTGGGTATAGCTGAAACAAGATTGGCCTGAGTTAGTAATTACTGAAGCTAGGTGAGGGAGCCCTGGAAGTTCATTATATTATTCTCTCTACTTTTACAGGCTTGAAATTTTCCAGAATAATAAATATAAATACATATATATACTCGTGTGTGTATATATCTAGCCACAAAAAGACTACTAAAGAAACTACACCACTAAAACAGTTGGTTTCAGTGTAGCCAGATCATCAGAGCTTAGGCTTCTGATCTCTCCACAAAACTTTTCCCAGTCTGCTGGGCCACACTTGGTAAACAAAGGGTTGTATCCTCAACAGTACAGCCTGGGAGTCCATGTGGCCACATCCTGTCCTCCATGAATACTGTGGGCATAAACTCCTTCACTGAGAGGCACACAACCTGTGTATCCTGTACCAAGCCTACCAGGGTACTGAATAATACTCACGAATCAAACATTAAAACGGCACCACACAATCTATCAAATAAGAAGTGTCAAGAGATTATATTAAGGACCTACAATACCATCCTGGAAAAACGGGAACTTCATGTTCATTACATTTACCTCGAATTCCAACAATGGCTTGCTAATGCAGCATGCTTAATAAACCAAGAACTTAAAAAAAAAAGTTCGTTTCATATTTAACATAAACAACTGATCCAAACAGATGACAACATATCTCTCTCTAAACATCTGAGTTCCAAACATCAGCTTAGACAACATCTCAGACTATCCAAAAGTGTTTCTGTGTTCAAGGGCATAGAATGGGAGCAAATTTAGAGACGTGTTTTTGGTTTGGGTCATTTTGTGAATCAGTCAAGTTCTCATAAAAATATGTCAATATACTCAATACAAACATAAATTCACTTCCACCTCAATTAGGTAAATAAATTCACTTCCACCTCACTTCCACCTACTTTATCTGAGTAGGTTCCTACTTTAAACTATTTGATCACTGCTTATAGGTATTAAATAAAGAATTTTAATTCCTCTGTAATCCCAAATAATACTTTCAACATCTATAAAGAAATGGGAGAATAGTCTGGAACCCACCATATTCAAGAAAACAACTTACTTCCATCTCGTACTAAATGCTTTGTAGGATGTTCTCACTGGCAAGGCAAGAGGCTTCCCTTCTGCAAAAACTTGGCAAGTAACATAGAGGTCAGAACATGTTTCTTGGTACAGTCCTGAAAACTTCAACATTGGGTCTTCTAGAACAGCCTTATAACTCTTTTGTTCTCTCTTCCCTTCCAAACTTCCTCTGAAAGCATAAAAGCAGTAATGTTTAGACACACATTTTTAAAAGACAAACACAACAAATACTAAGCGTTTATGGTTATGTCACAGTAACCTTATGCTACCTGAACATTTTCCTATAGATGAAATTAAAGTAATTTTTTTCATTTACTAAAGGGCTCTTAAAATACTAACATGCCTAAGATCATTCCTAACTTCATCAACGTATTTCTCTATTTTAGGCTTCTTAATTTTAAACCCTGTCATCAACTCTTGTGTCTACCTTCTACATGTCACCAGCTTTCCAAGCATTAGTTTCATTTTATTAATTTCAAGTTGACCACTTATTCCTGTAGTCTTTCAACAACATTTACTGTACTAAGCATAGAGGTCCAGAAATGAAAGACAAGATAAACAATACAGTGTTACAGGAAAACATTAAGTCCTTGCTCTAGGGAGAAAACTTACTTTTAACTGCGTATTTTTTATGCTTTTTTTTTTTTTTTTACTATGTAGATGTATTATCTAATCTGTTCTTTAAATTAAGAAATACAATGTTTTAAGTAGTAAAAGATATGCGTAAAATTATAAAAGAGGTAGGAACATTGCTTGGAAATCAAGATTACATCATATATTGTGCCAGGCATTTTATAGAGACTTTCTTACTTACTTTTCACCATATTACCAATGTTATAAATCATGAAGCAGACTCAGAGATCAAGCTTATTATCCAGGATCACAAAATAAGTAACAGAGCTGAGAATAAAAACCAGGACAGAGGAAGCCAAAGCCAATGTTCTTCCCATTACAGAAAGATATATGAGAAAGTCTCAGGAGCACCTAATGTGGCTTGGAGGTAGGGGCTCGTAACCCAGATAGATGCCTGAAATGAGCCTGAACAATATATGAAAGATGAGAACCAGAGGCAGAGAGTCATCCCAGAATAAAAGAACAGCATATACGACTGCAAAAAGGCAAGATGGTGTGTCTGACGAACTACAGGTTGGTAGAGCTAAAGCATAAAGCTCATGTGGAGAAGAAGCTAGAGATGAGAATGAAGTGTAGGGGGGCAATGAAGCCAAGCAGCCACCAAATTCAGTACAGTGCCTCATGCAAAATGAAAATTCAAAAACCTGTTAACTGAACAATTTGAATTGAGAGAAATATAATCAGATTTGTGTTTATGATACTTTGGCAGGAGTATAAGAAAGTAATGGAGAGGTGGGACTGAAAGCAAGATCAGTTGGAAGACTTTCAATCAAAATTAAAAGGAAAAGGGTAGACTAAGGCTAGGGCAATGGGGTTTAAAGGGGGCATGGATCAAAGATACTGAGCGGGTAGATTCAAGACAACTTGTAAAGGATTAAACAGAGAAGGTGAGAGGGGGTGTCTGCATGAATCCATATGACCCCTTTTCTGTCTTAACCAAAATCAATGAACGATGCTAACAATCACCAAAATAGGGTGAGAGAAGATAAGAGTTAGAGGGCGTGCTAATGATGTGCTCCATTTTGGACAAGTTGCTTTTAAAGTGCTTTGGGACATCCAAAGTGATCATGTCTTGTGGGCAGTTTGATATTCAACTATGGCACTAAGAAAAGAGACATCAAAGTGCAAGTTTTATTAAAACCACAGAAACAGATGAAAAGGCCTGGGGAAAATAAACAGAATTTTAAAATTTACTATTCTCTGACTATATGATTCTAAACTAATACTTCCTGCCCTCCCCAAAACTAGTCTCAGATGCTAAAAGGTGGTTTGTACTGAATTTTGCCAAACTTCTGATTTATGCTTTATCTTTTCCGCAAAATACTCAATGTGTGTCTGTTAATAATGGACCAGTTTATTAAAATTTTTTCTTCTTTCCTTTTAATGTTCAAAAGTTTCAAAAAAAATGCATTCACATGTCCAAGAAATACTGAGAGGAATAAGACTGAAGGAAAGTCCTTTACCAGATGATGGCAATACAGGTCCTGTATTACCAATACAGGTGTATGCTGTAAAAATTACTTTAAATGGGTGTGTAAAGTATTATACAAAGGTACAGTTTGGCATATTATTCTCACCACCACCATGAAATGAACAGTAAAGGACTTGTCAGAGTCTGAAGTAAGTAACTTCTGGAAACAATCATTCAAAGGAGCATCTAATGACTCAGAAAATGTATTTACTACAGGTATGTAGCCCTATGCCTGAGGCACATTTGTTGAATACTGACTAAAACATATGATGATGTTGGGATTAAAAATCTGTGATAATTTATGACAGTTTTCACATATGAAAAAACATCTATGAGACTGCCAATGGACATAATTTCCAACTTGGTGCTACCTGTTCCCCATCTCAGTTCCATTATTCTCATCTCAAGATGTCATGCCCTGGACCTTTACTTCAACTGTGATAGCCCAAGATTTTCCTGCAAGGCTCTCTTCTTATATATTCTGTTCCCTTTACACCTGGAGCCCTCCTCACCTTTGACTGACTCCCAACTTCCCTGGCTAAGCAATGCCAGACTGTCCTAAGATTCAACCTAATCCTCTATCACCTCTCGTGTTTTTAGTACTACCTCCATGTGCTCAGCTACCTTATCTGCCTGTATCTACCTTTTCATAATTTCTTCAGTCTCCATTCCACCTTCCAGCCCCGTTTTAAAGTAAGATCTTCCAATTATTAACGGCAGGACGACGATTTAACCAAGACTTGATTTCTTTATCTGTAAGATGTGACGGTAATAATCCCACAAAAGGTTGCAGTGAACAGCAAAACGCTTTCTTCAAAATAAACCCTGTGGGACTTACGAACTTATTCCTACCGCTGTCCTTCTCACTGAGACCACGTCCTCAGTCCTCGCACACGGCCCCTCTCCAAACTCCCGTTCACCTCCGTTTCCCTGGCTTCAGCCTTCCGGGCCGTCCGCAGGCCGACCATCAAGCTAATAACCATCTTCTCTCCCCAACCCATAGGCCCCTGCCTCCCCCCCGCCCCCCCTGAAGCTCAGCAATCCCAGTCCCGGTCCCCAGATTCTCTTACATTTTAAGCTGCACGTTGATGTCCAGGTCACAACTGTAGATGTAGTGAAACTTCTCCGCTTCCCCCATGGCAGCCCCGGGAAAGAGCAACACCTGATGCTGAAAACTAGAAGCTGGGTAGACTCTGGCAGAGCCGCACAACACAAGCTCTTCCGGTTCCGCCTCTCAGCCCTGGCTCCGCCAATCCCTGGCGGGACTGCGACCCCACGCGGCGGAACTGCCCTCCCCCCCAAGAGTTCTTCTGCGCATGTGCAAAGGGAGCCCACCATCTTGCTTGAGTGTAAATAGAATTCCGGAAACGCAGCCTATTTGACTACATTCCAGACTTCCTGTGTTCTTCCTGATTAGCGGCGGTTTGTTTCTTGTTTGTTTTTGTTTGTTTTTGCGGTACGCGGGCCTCTCACCTTTGTGGCCTCTCCCGTTGCGGAGCACAGGCTCCGGACGCGCAGGCTCAGCGACCATAGCTCACGGGCCCCGCCACTCCGCGGCATGTGGGATCCTCCCGGACCGGGGCACGAACCCGTGTCCCCTGCATCGGCAGGCGGACTCTCAACCACTGCGCCACCAGGGAAGCCCTGTTTGTTGTTTTTTTTTTTAAAGAAAATAAGAAACTGTCTTTCGAGCCTGAGCTTTTTTGTGTGTGTGTGTGGTACGTGGGCCTCTCACTGTTGTGGCCTCTCCCATTGCGGAGCATAGGCTCCGGACGCGCAGGCTCAGCGGCCATGGCTCACGGGCCCAGCCGCTCCGCGGCACGTGGGATCCTCCCGGACCGGGGCACGAACCCACGTCCCCTGCATCGGCAGGTGGACTCTCAACCACTGCGCCACCAGGGAAGCCCCCAGGGAAGCCCCTGAGCTATTTCTAAAATCAGTCCAAAAGGAAATGCAGTTCAAAAAGAATTGTCACAACTTTCACTGGCTGGAGGTTGGTTAACCAGGGAACAATCACAGGAATTAAGAGTTTTACCAAGTTTAAATTTCAGGGGCCCTTCCAAAACGTGTAGATTTAATCATGTATTTGCTATCTCAAGCAAAGATTTCCTCTTTCCGTTATAAAGAGTGGAGGAAGGACACAGAGAACAAGGAAACCTGGGTTCCAGTTTTGTGCTACAAATATATAGGCTACTTTAATCAAAGTACTTGGGTGCTTGTTTACACAGGGTGTATTCAGACCCAATGTACCTTTGAAGACCTCACCCTTGTTAGAACCTAGAAACATCCAGTAACAACTCTAGGACTCAGATTTCTGACCTCTAAACTCCTACAATGTTTATTTTTATATTTAATAGTATGTAAAATTGTAATCTGCATTTCCAACTAGATCCAAAACTCTTGGCAAGAATAGCGTGCCCCCTTGGTGCCTAATACATTGTTGAGTTTAATAATTCCTATTCATTACTATTGGTGATGTTGAATAAATTCTCCGTTTTCTATGTGTTTATTTTTAGGTGCCACATTGTAAGAGGGGCACTGCTAGAGTATATATAAATTACTATAATTAGGGGAGAAGAAGAAGCTTTCAAGAAAAGATTGAAAGGAGTGTAGCTGTTTAACCTAGAAATCCAAAAACAATGGCTAATGCACAATGTTTTGTCCCAAGTAAATTTTCAAAAATATTTGTGGAAGCAACACTAGGGAAAAGCATGATAGTTATTCTCCTATTACTTACAGTTCCAACAAAAAGAGAGCCAACTTGATTTGTTCCTAAGTATAACTATTACCAATGGTTGGAACTTATAGGAAATGTAATTTCAGCAAGCAAAGAAACTTGAACTTTCTAATCGTCAGAGCTCCCAACAGTAAAACAAATAGTTACAAGTGCCATGTCTATGAGATAATTCCAGCGGTGGATGTCAGGTCTGATGGAAACAGGTTTCTCAAACTTGAATAAAATATTGACAATTTGTAAAGAGCTAAATTTTCTGATCCCAGTGTTGACTTAAATTACTTTTATTATAATGTTATTTAATGTATAAACCTGAGTAAACTTCATATAAGTACACACATATATATTTCTTATAAATTATTTAAAAATCAAATTTACAAATTTACAAATTAAATATAAAAGCTTCAAATTAACAACCTTAATACAATACATAGCCTTTTTGCTGAAACTCTATTGCCTACAACATTATGAATATGGCATTGACTACTCTTACAGGACTGGTTCTTTGAAATTCAAGACATCTATACTGCCATATACCACATGGCACTTCAATTTTATTGCCTCATTTTTTATTCAAATTACTATGAACTCTTCATTAGTATAAGTACCATGATGGTATTTGGCCTTTACTTGGCCCCCAAAGCATTTTTTGTCTTAGGTCTATCTCTGTCCTTTTCTCATTAGCCCATAACAGTTAAAGTCCCAACACAGTTACAGACAGAACACAGATAAAGGTATAAAAATGAAATATCAATACTTAGTTCCAAGATACTCATTCATAGGATCCAGAATAGACTTATATTAACTTTTTAAAGGTAATCATCAAGAAAAAAACAACATTAAGAATGTATTATGGGAGAATCTTAGAAGACTGGACTGTAACTGTCAAAGACATTAATGCAACAAGGAAAACTAATGTGCCAGTGAGGAGGATTGTGGCAAGTCACAGAAGCATTTTAAAAGTCACAGAAACCAAAACTGGCAGTGCCTTTCCTGGACCAACCATGGATCAGGAAGATGTGGTTAGCAGACCTGAGTATCAGACTCCAGTTAGCAAGACCATGGGAAATGGAAGCCTTAGGCATCTTATTCTGAAAGGAAAGAAATGATGTTTTCTTTCCCATGTAATCTTTCCCATGTGAACTCATAAATATAACAGACACTTATAGAACACAATTTACATTGCAAGAACCCACAGCTCCACAGACCACTGACTGTCTGTAGGAAAATAACTTTTTGCATAGGTGTTTTCTTTGTGTGGTAGGCTATTTCATTGACTATTTTGTCTCATATGTAATTAACCTTTGTAGTTGCAGTTTTTATTCTGTGTTTCCTTTGTCATCCTTTTTCAATTTCATGTTTAATTATTCAGAATACAATCTTAATGTTGGTTGAGAAACTTGTTGATAATGGTCTGTTCCTTCTAGTTGCCCAGGATTCATGTCGTGATAATTAGGTTTGTTTTTGTCAGTTCTGCACCCAATTTATTCTCTTTAGCTGGTAATAAAAAATTGACTCGTGGGCTTCCCTGGTGGCGCAGTGGTTGAGAGTCCGCCTGCCGTTGCAGGGGCCATGGGTTCGTGCCCGGTCTGGGAAGATCCCACATGCCGCGGAGCAGCTAGGCCCGTGAGCCATGGCTGATGAGCCTGCGCATCCGGAGCCTGTGCTCCGCAACGGGAGAGGCCACAACAGTGAGAGGCCCGCACACCTTAAAAAAAAAAAAAAAAAAAAATTGACTCGTAGCTTAGAAAAGCAACCATCTATTATTGGCCTTCCATCAAGATAAAATGACTATGATATTGTGAGATTAAAATAATCTCATAACAGCCTTTTCTCCAATTAAAAAAAATTGCCTTTACAAGTTTTCTAGAAACTCCAGGGGTTTTAGAACCTAATCACATGATAGAACAGACAGCATTGTCAGGAAACTTGAAAAATCCTACATCATAGGCCAAGACTTATGGCCATTTGTCAAATGACAGTGTTGAAAAGATGGGCTTGAGAATGTCTCTTAGTGATCCTGGAGTAGGAACCCACAAAGCCTGGGTGGTTCCATTCAAAAAGGTAATTTCTATCAGCTGCAAAAGGGAAAGGATCAAAAGAATGCATTTTCTGAAAAACAATAAAAATATATTTTGTGTGTGAGCTCCTTCTACTCTGTAATAAAAGAAGCTCTTCTCTTAGTGTCACAAGTGAGAAAAAAATCCTGATAGTTGAATGACATCACTGTCAAGAATCTCAGCTATAAAAGAGGAATCGGATCATATCTCTCCCAGAAAGCATGATCAGGTCGTACCCCAGGAACATGGTTGTGGGTTGAGCTCTTTGTGCCTCCTCACCCCCGTCACTCAATAAGAGGAGTGGGGCCTCCCTGGTGGCGCAGTGGTTGAGAGTCCGCCTGCCGATGCAGGGGATACGGGTTCGTGCCCCGGTCTGGGAGGATCCCATATGCCGCGGAGCGGCTGGGCCCGTGGGCCGTGGCCGCTGGGCCTGCGCATCCGGAGCCTGCGCATCCGGAGCCTGTGCTCTGCAACGGGGGAGGCCACAACAGTGAGAGGCCCGCATACCACAAAAAGAAAAAAAAATAAGAGGAGTGATCTCTAGTACTCGGACCTTGGAAAGGAGAACTATAAAGCTGTGAGAAATATCTGGTGTTATTTATATTCTCTTGATTCAAGATTTTTAAAGATTTAAAAAACTCTGAGCCCCATAAACTCTGGGCTTTTACAAAACGTACTAGACCCTGAGAGAGTCTCCATCTTCCTCCCCTACCCTTGCTAAAAAAAACTATTAGATTTGTGTATTGCAAGCCTGAGATCGCTGCTTCAGAGAAGCCTCTTCTGACCTCACCTTCCTCCCCAACGCTAGTTTAAGTCACCTCACTTGAAAATCTGTTCCTCCTGTATTATTCTTCCATAGTATTTTCAAGAGTTTCTATCATAATTATTCAGTCGATGCTGTCCCACTCAACTACAAGCTCTGCAAGGGAAGGATTTGTGTGAATTTTATTTACCACTGTATTATACTTTAGTTCCTGGCACAGAGCAGATATTGAATAAGAAAAGTAGGAAAGAATCTAGCATTTGAAAAACTACTATCTGTCAGCACGTTAGACCAGTTCATATATTACTTTATTTAATTATTTCAACAAAATAGTGAAGTAGGCGCCGTTACCCTATTTTACAGAAAAGTAACTCTAATATAGGTTAGGTGATTTACGTATGATTAATAGCTAATAGATGGCAGAGCCAGATGTGTCTGACTTCAAAACACATGATATTTTACCAAACTATGAAGGAATATTCCAGAATAATTCCTAAACTTACTTTCTGCAACAGAAAAAAATATTAATGGCAGTCTCTATAGCATCCTTGGTGTTATTTAGCACTGCCATTGATCCTTCCGCCTCTCTATAGATTACACTCTCAGGTAAACATCTTGACTCATTACAGATTAACTCCATGGAGGGAGGAGATTTCGGTCCACTCAGCGTCTTTACAGGTCATCCATTTATTTAACAAATTTTTACTGACTGCTTAGAATGTGCCAAGAACTACAGCAAGCATTGTATTAGACATTGGTCTGTCCAATCTCACTAGAGGATAGTGTACCTTATCTGCATGTGGTGCCACCCCTGGCATCCCTCTGTGTATGTTTCCTATGTCACATGCAACCTGTCCTCTAATATCATAGGTGACAAAGAGCTTTATTTCATTTGTTCTATAAATATTGTGGGGTGATAATGACTTCAGACATTTCCGAGAACCCACTGTTGTTAGAAAACCCATTACAATGAGTGCAACCTCAGCCCACATTATGTTTGATCTGCAATTCTGGTCTGTGTTCATTCTTTCCTTGTGCTTCTACATGCTCCAAAGGACAGAGATACTGCTGTTATTTTTGGCACTTCTTATTGCCTTGCTTGTATGCATTTGTGTTTGTGCATGAATATTTAATCACAGAAAAGTTGTTGACCCAACATTCAGACTTGCTTCTCTGAGACAAAAGGAAGAGGAGCAATCAGAGCCTGAGTCCATAGACAGTAATTAGTGACACAAGTAACTCCTCAAGATCCCTGGAGTCATTCTAAGTCACTTTGCCACCTACCCAGACTCTGTAAATGCACAGGGAAAGAGTGGCAGAGACCCTAAAAAGGAGGAAAGACTTCACTGTGTTGTAAGAATTTATCTTTCAGTGAAAAACAAAACAAAAATCTTATGTAAACACTAAAAGAAATCTTGGAATGAAAAAGAGGAAGGAAAAGAAGGAGAATTGCTTGCTTGAAAGTCAGCTTGGATTTGAGCTGTGCATTAGTGTGAGAGTTATGAAAGTTAATACTCTTCAGAGAGGAATGCTTAGGCTGGAGTTTGGATTTGATGAGGGAATAGGCAGAGGAAGACTAAATGAGAGAATGTGAGAACTAAAACACTTGGACTTTCATCTCAGAGAAAATTAGTCTGCCTATAGGGCAAAGGTGAAACTTTGTCTCTCTTTCTGTCTTAAAGACTGTTGGAGGGGGCTTCCCTGGTGGCGCAGTGGTTGAGAATCCACCTGCTAATGCAGCGGACACGGGTTCGATCCCTGGTCCGGGAAGATCCCACATGCCGCGGAGCAACTAAGCCCGTGCGCCACAACTACTAAGCCTGCGCTCTAGAGTCCATGAGCCACAACTAGTTAGCCCACGTGCCACAACTACTGAAGCCCACGCGCCTAGAGCCTGTGCTCCACAACGAGAGAAGCCACCTCAATGAGAAGCCTGTTCACTGTAACGAAGAGTAGCCCCCGCTGCCGCAACTAGAGAAAGCCCGCGTGCAGCAACGAAGACCCAACACAACCAAAAATAAAAAATAAAATAAAATAAAAAAAGACTGTTGGAGGAGGTCAGGAGAGGACTTGACCACTGGTCAGTCCTGGAGCTGGACCTGGGCGATAGGAGGCTCTTCGCCCCTCCCCCATCCTTGGAATGTGTGCTCTGCCTACTGTTCCCACAGTGAGAGCCAGGTTCAAGGATACAGCACTGAGAGAGCAATGTGTTGTTGAGACCACATTGGATGGTGTATGTGACTGAACCCCATCAAGGCCTGTCTATAAATTCTTAAGATGCTGGTGGGTAGATCAGATCCACTCCTGGGAGCACCACCTACCAAGAGCTGCCTCTTTCTTTGGTCTCTCCTTGCCCTCCGTGTACTGAGCCAGTTTCAGATTATACTCAGAAGCAAACCAACAGAGACAAAACAACACAGAAATGCTATTCCATACCAGGGCTCTTTACAGGCATTTAGAGGAAAGGGAGGCTTTCCAGGACTTCATGGACTATTTAAAATTGGAGCTAAGTTTTAGTTGTTTTTTGAAATTATTTTCTATTTGTCTCTCAAGGTTTGTTTGAACATATCAATACTGAATAATATTCTTTCTCTTATTCTATATTCAGATTTTGCCTTTATCTTCACCCAGTAGTAGAATTGATTCTTGTTGCTAATGGTAGTTATGATCTATAAAATCACAGTGCACAGAATTAGTGAATATTGAAACATTGCTCATAGTGAAATTAAAGGGTTATGTTCCTGCAAGCCTCTGATCACAACATTTTTATCAAACATAAAAATATGTAATGTTGTTTTATCTATGCTTCTTTTATTTATTTATTTATTTTTTATTTTTTATTTTTTTGCGGTACCCGGGCCTCTCACTGCTGTGGCCTCTCCCATTGTGGAGCGCAGGCTCAGCGACCGTGGCTCACGGGCCCAGCCACTCCGTGGCATGTGGGATCTTCCCGGACCGGGGCACGAACCCATGTCCCCTGCATCGGCAGGCGGACTCTCAACCACTGCGCCACCAGGGAAGCCCTCTATGTTTCTTTTAAAGACACCTTATTTAATATACATTGTTCATTTATTAACATTGAACTCATGGCCAAGAGCACTATAACTCATGCCCCAGTGAAGCTTACCTAATACATGTATTTTCTCCATGAGGCACATCACATTCTTCTTGTACGTAGGAACACTAGACAACACTTCAGCACTACACTTGGGGGCCATTTTAAACAGTGAAATCACTAATAAAAAGCACAGAAACCAAAAACAACAAACAAAAAAGCCACGACATGATACTAAATAGCAAAAAGGACACTTTACAGTGCGAGAGCTGAAACAAGAAGGCAGAGCGTTTCTTTGTTTGATCTCAACCAGAGACATGTATGTTGGGTGACTCAAATTTTTCACTGCTCCATGCATGTCCATGAATGGCTGCAAGTATTGATTTTGGAAATACAAATAAATGTTAGTGAGCCGGTTAATTTTCAAATACAGAAGTTGTGAATAATGAGATTTGACTGTATTTGTTCTCAGAAGAGAATGAAGAGCTTCTCTAGACCAGTGTGCATATGATTCACCAAATGAAGATTCTGTTTCAGTAGGTTTGGGTGGTGGGGCCTGAGAGGTTTCATTTCTAATGATTGAGGCTAAGTCTGTCCTGAGCAGTACTAATCTGCACCATCCATTCCTGTTCATTTAGAAACACAGAAATTGAGTCCTGCAGAGATCAAGAAAATTGCCAAGGTCATACTGATAATTATAAAGTTGGAACTTGAGTACAGTGTTCCATAAGACTTTATAAAGGAGATGGACCTCTGATGCTAACAGGCACCAAATTAAATTTATGGTTGCGCTTCCTAGGAAGCTATGATCTGCTTTGGCTTCTCTCTGCTTCACCCCTGCATCATTCTTTTCCCATATCTCTTTGCATTTCTTAAAGGCCACCTCTGTGCTATGAGGATCTTCTTAATACTTCTTAAAAAGAGCAAAATTTTCTAATAGAGTTTCTAATAAGTCAGGATAAGGGTCCATTCTATTTTTTTCTATCATGCATACATTTAATATATATTACAAGTTTGTCACTCCCCTGCTCAAAACCTAATAAAAACCAGGTCTCTTGCCAGGGACTGCATTATCTACCAGATTCTTCCTTCAGCCTCCTTCTGGCATGTTGTTTTCTACTGCTTCTCAAGACGGACCCTCTGCTTAGGCTCCAGCAACCTGTATTTCCCCACATATTTGTTGCTTATGCTGTCTTCTCCCTAAAAAGTCACCTCTTCCCTCTGTGAAATAATATTCATATTTTATGGCAAGACAAGGAAAAATTAAACATAAAAAAATTTCTCTGTCCTTTAGCCCCCCTTCTCCCTCTACCGCGTGCTATGTATCTGCATTGACTAAACCTCTCCTATCAGCAGAAATAACTCCTTAACCATAAAGAGTGACATTCTCCTAGAACAAAGAAGACAGCTCCTTAAAAGATAACCTTCCTTCTTGATCTTGTAAGGAGTCACGATGACTCACCACTTTGTACTTGCAGATCTGGATTGTGTAAACTGTCAGTGATACGTCATTTAATGAACTCTGTTTTAAAACACTTATATAACTGTGCTTTCTAATGGGTGGAACTGTGACTTCTAATGGGTGGAACAGGTCTTGGAGCTTTCTGAGAGGCTGCTTCCAGGTTGTAGACTTCAATTTGGCTCAAATAAAATTTTCCACTTATTTCTTAGATTGACTGATTTTTTTCTTGACACATCATTGTCCCACTTACTTCAAGAAACAGCTTCATTCTATTTAGCTCTCCTTAATCTTCAGGCACAAATTTTCCAAACTCTTAGGTACCTTTGAAACCTCTACACTCATTGACATGCATATGCATGCACATTTGTTATCTTGTAGAAGTAACCCAGAGCTTAAATTAATTTATCTTTGTATTTTCCATAGCACAATAGCATGCAGATTTATTATTGCATCTGTCATTCACTCATTCCTTCAGCAAACATTTACTGAGCATCTGCCATGGACCAGGGATAGACATAGGTAGGTATTACCTTTGCTCTCTCCAAGGTACAGTCTCATAGGGAAGGCAGAAAACTGGACAAGTATAGTTAATCCTCATTATTCACAGAGTCTATACTTATGAATTTACCTACCCACTAAACTTTATCTGTAATCCCCAAATTAATACTCACAGCACTTTCATGGTTCACAAACATATGAAAAGTGGGAAAAATCTTGAGACATCCAGAGTGCACGTTCCCATGTGAGGTCAAACAAAGCAATGCTCTGCCCTCAGCTCGCATACTGTAAAGTGTTCTTTTTGCAGTCTATTTAGTGTCACATTGTTTTTCATGTTTGTGTTTTGTACTGGTGACTTCACTGTTTAAAATGGCCCCCAAATGTAGCACTGAAGTGCTGTCATATGTTCCTAAGTGTAGATAGGTTGTGATATGTCTCATGGAGAAAATATTTAAAGTTCCATTCGGGTATGAGTTACAGTGCTATTGGTCATGACTTGAATATTAGTGAATCAATAATATATATTAAATAAGGTGTCTTTAAACAGAAACACATATAAAACAAGATTATGTATTGATTGATGAAAATGTGACCAGAGGCTCACAGGAGCCTAACCCTGTATTTCCCCTAGGAGCAATGGTTCATATTCACTAATTCATTGGTTGTGGCTACTTTATAGAATATAAGTACCACAAATAACCAGAACTGACTCATTGTTTATGATAGGTATGAAAGGCGATATAGTGCTTCTTTACGTTTGTGGGGGGCAGATGGGAAAAAGAAGACTTTGCAGAGGAAGAAAGGATGAAGCAGAGATGAAGGATGAGTAAATGTTGACCAGGTGACTGGGGAGAAACATAGATAGGAAGGAAGGAAGAAAAGTGTTTTGTGCAGAGGAAACAGCCTAGGTTTTCTCAAAAAAGGATGAAGGAAGGGAATATATTAGTTTGCAAGGTTTGCTGTAACAAAGTATCATAAAGTGTGTGCTATAAAAAACAGACATCTTTTTGTCTTGTAGTTCTGGAAGCTAGAAGTCCAAGGTCAACTTGTTGGCAGGGTTGGTTCCTTCTGGGGTCTGTGGGGGAGAATCTGTTTCCCATCTCTCCCTTACTTCTGGTGGTTTGCTGGCAATCTTCTGTGTCCCTCAGTGTAGGGAAGCATCACCCTGAACTCTGCCTTCATCTTCACATGGTATTCTCCCTGTGTGAATGTCTGTGTCCAAAATTTCCTTTTTTGTTTTTTTTTAAATAAGGACACCAGTTTTATTGAATTAGGACTCATCCTACTTTAGTGTGATCTCTTTGTAACTAATTATATCTGCAATGACCCTATTTCCAAATTTGAATTTACTGGGGGTTAGCACTTAAATGTAAGAATTTGAGGGGACACAATTCAACCAATAACAACAAGCAAAGGCAACGAAAGAGGGTGAGAGATAGGATCAGGACCTGGTAAAGAACACTAAAAAGTTAAGGCTTCCCTGTAAAGGTAATGTAGCAAAAACTGTGCTTCAACAAAGAATTATGCATTTTCTGCTGACATTCCTCCAGGTTATATGATTCTAGTATTTCACAGGATTTGAGATAGTTTACCACTTTGTAGATTATAGGCAACTAATAGCAATGCAAAATAATTCCTGCAGACAAATCCAAATTAATTTCCCTCTACCACCTTTGGAAAAAAACAGTTTTGCCTTAATTTGCATATTCATGTCAATATTCTTGATCTAAAAATATCAGGAGTAATCTCTGAATTCTCTTTTGAACTGGTTAGGATGTCTTCCTGGTTCCCTCCTTAGTTAATGAGTAGAATAAAATTGTTAACGTGTCTTTATTTTTATATCTGTATGAGAGTCAACATTTTACCTCTTTCTGAAAATTACCTTTTACAGGAACATGAATCCCTCAGTGGATGATACATCAATAAATGAACAACTGCATGAATAAGTCAGGTTGCCTAGTAGGTAAACTCTCAAGAGGCAAGACAGTTTAGTTCTAGTTAATAATCAGATTGAGAATGACAGTGTTGAACTTCATCTTGAGCCCTGTGTTCCTGGAAAACAGGGATGGTTAAGAAAACCTTTACTCTCTGTGACCCAGGGAAATGGCTTACTACAATACAAAGACCCACACTTTTCTCTCTGTGACTTAGGTAAAACTTACTAATAAACAACTTTTTCTTTATGACAAGACCAGACACAGTCCCTCTATACTTCTATTCTTTGTCTCATAAATGATTAACTGAACTGTTTATCTTCCCCGAATTAGCTAGACACAGAGACAAATTATTTCCTATTCAGGTGACTGACTGAAAATCCCCCTGATTACAAAAGCAATCCAAACTGTAAGACCACCATACCTATAATTTTTCTACTTCTCCCAACAAAAGTCTAAGATGAAACCATCCTGATGAGAAACTCTGATCTTCAGATCTGCAATGTTCTCCCCATAGTAATAGTCTGAATAAAAGTAATTTCCTTCCCGATTCCAAGTGCTTCCTAATAGCCCTGAAATTGGAATGAAGTCTAGAATTTAATAGACAACTTGGAAGTTCAGTGAAATTATTGTTTCCTCTTCAACCTTAGTTCCCATGTCAACTCTATTTGGCTTCTCTTTTCCCATTCCATACCTGGAGTCTCATCCATAGTTTTTGTATCTATCACATTTGGGACACTGTAAAAGGGTTGATTTCTCTCTGTACTACAATCTTCTGATAAAAATTTTAAAATTCTTATTGGATTTAACTATTTATAGTTAAATTAAATTTTATATATGTACAATGAAAAGAATTTAAAATTATGTGAAGAAAGAGAAAAATTCTGAAGGCAAAATTATACAACATGCTATTTTGTCTTTAAAGGTACTTTTGGGGGCTTCCATGGTGGCGCAGTGGTTGAGAGTCCACCTGCCGACGCAGGGGACACGGGTTCGTGCCCCGATCCCGGAAGATCCCACATGCCGCGGAGCGGCTGGGCCCGCGAGCCATGGCCGCGGAGCCTGTGTGTCCGGAGCCTGTGCTCCGCAACGGGAGAGGCCACAGCAGTGAGAGGCCCGCGTACAGCAAAAAAAAAAAAATAATAAATAAATAAAAAAAGGTACTTTTGGCAAGAAGTTATTTAGTAGAGACACAGATGTAGAGAACAAAGGTATGGACACCAAGGGAAGAAAGTGGTGGGCAGTACGGTGGGAGGGTGGTGGGATGAATTGGGGGATTGGGATTAACATATATACACTAATAAGTATAAAATAAACAACTAATAAAAAAATAAAGAGCACAAAAAAAGAAGTTTTTTTAGTATGAGATGAACATTTGATGATATGCATTTTAGTATTTGTGTTCCCAGCTGACTTTAGGATTAACTGAAAGTGTTTTCCAGTGCAGTGCACAGAAGCTATGGATTCCCCTTTCTACAGAAGGCACCCCTTTAAAATGCAAGTTTTTCTTACACTGATTTAAATAGCTCTGCATTACTTAGAATCTTTTTATGATTGTTGATTTCTTTTCTCTTAGCATCACAAATCTCAGAGCAAAAGGAAAAAGACCTTACCCTTTTTTATTTCATTTGAAACAGATGATTTTCATGTTATATGGGTGAAGTAACCAGCATTATGAAACGGCATAATGTATTTACAGGTCAATATTACTGTACAGAAAATATAAACCTTATTTATTCAACATATGTGTGGAACACCTAGAATGTGTAATGTGCATTGTTAGGCCTGTTGGTACTTTTTAAATTTAGGATGCTACTTTCTTTGCTATTGTTTCACAGTTTGCTTTTTCATCCCACACTGATCAGAGAGACTATAACCTTTATTTTCTTATATTCACCAAAGGTCCCAGAACAGTGCCAGACAAGTCTTGGCACTCAAAAAAAAAAAATGAAATATTGATATTAAATTGATTATCTTTTGAGTATTTGTTTCTAGGTGAGTGACAGTAAGCATCTGTAAATTTCCATTTGTAATTAATACATTAATATTTTAAATACTGAGACAAATAGTAAAGTAAGTAACGTCAGAACATCCCACTAGAAGCAACTTAAAGTTTCTTTAAAAGTGAACCAATAAGTTCAGTTTTGCTCGTGCCCCCAGGGAATAGTGGTGATTAAAAGAAAAAAAAGCAAGAATCTTTATTTCTGTTTTGCCTTAGGTAAGAAGGGGTAGTAAGGCTCCATTCTGAAAGTTCAGTAGATTGTTAAGTGAGTAAATAGAGATTTATAGAAAAGGGGGAGCAAGCAAAATATCAACACACACACTGCTGCTCTCTGCCTTGCCCAATTTTATGCCTAAGGAGACTGATAGGGCCCCTGATGTGATTTGAATCTTAGAGTGAATTCATACACTCTCTTTTGTCTTCTTCCTTCCCTCCCTACAACCCCTCAATCAGAGATTATATCTGCAAGGAGGTAGTCTCCATCATTATGAAGCTGGGCTTCCTCCTGATGTAAATCTGTATTTTAACAAAGAGAGGAAAAGGGAAGGAGAGAGAGCTGCCTGGGGCAAGGTTATTCTCTGACCCCAGGCAATTGTCCTTCCCCACAGAGCAGTCCCAGGACCAAGCCCATGCTAAAACAAACACATCTGCCCCATCAGCTGCTATCTAGCCTCCTGCCTTTTGAAGAAGAGGCTTTCTCCCATGCCTGCCTAATGAGTGCTGCCTGCCACTCTCAGGCTGACTTTTACAGCCTGAAGAGCCCTCTGCACACACATTGAGCTTTTCTCTCTACTTTGCACTTCAAGAACTTAGGAAGTTTCAGGGGAAATAAGGATTCAGTCTTTCCCCCCCTCTATTGTGATGAGCATTTGCTTTCCCTACAGGATGTGTTGAAGCACCTTGAAAACTCACATCACAGCTCTTGGGACATGGGGCACTCAGAGGCATAGGCATGTGGTCTGTTGATCCAGGGCTGGAGCACAAAGAGGCCCTTAGAAGCACTGGCCATGAGCACACCTTCCTGGCATCCCTTGCTTGGCTTACCCAGCCCAGCCCAGTAAATGAGAGTAGCTGAGGCTACAGAAAGGGAGACAATATTGGTGAAGAACCCCAAATGGTTGTATTATCCTCAGCATCAGCTGCTATTCCTCCATCTGCCATTCCTAGCTCTTCTCATCAGGCCTGCCAAGGCCCCCTACTAGCAGATTCAATCCTTCCCCAAAGTCTGAGATCATCTGGAACTTATAGGAAAGGCTTACAATTTTCCAGGCCTTAGCCCTGACTCTTTCCTTCCTCTTCACCCCTGCACCCACCCAAAAACACATACCTTCTCCAGTCTAGTGGGGAGGCTGATCTAGAAGCGTGGCTTCTTGCATTAATGACTCAGTATTCAGCTGGGCCAATTTTGGATGTTAGATTCTGGATGGAGAGGAGTGCAATGGATGGGAGCTCATGTGCTCAATAAATAAGAGCAGAACTTTGGCCCTTAGATGGACAAGTAGAGGAGTAGATGTGATAGACCCTCATGGCAAGAACTTGGAAAGAGCTAGGGGTTTACAACAGGGCCACATTATTTACTTTCCTGAGCCCTAAGCATATTAGCCCCTTCCTTCATAAAAAATACTAAAATGTATATCTTATAACTGTGTTAATAAAAGATGAATATAATCCAACTTGGATTATATTCAGTTTTTCCTTCTGATTTTAAAAGAAATCAAAATATTTTCCTAGTTCTCTAAAAGCAGCACAGACTCTAGGTCCTGTGCTTCTGTGCCCAATGGATAAATCAGTCTCTGTTTGAAGGGAGATGATGGAGAAATGGTTGGAGGCAGCAGTGGGATCAAGAGTATATCTGATCTACCTCCTGGCCCTGAAGTAGGTGGTGTGTAAGAGGAAGAAAGAAACAGCAGCTTTCACTTGAAAGGGAGAATGGGATCCTCAAGGACAATTATGTTACCCGTAGGTACAGAGGTGAAGGAATTCTTCAGAAATGAGGCTGCAACTGTCTGATCTCAGAAGATGATTCCAGAAGGCCCAGGGAAAGGATTCAGAGGAGAAGAGATGGAATTGAGTCAGATTAGGGGTAATGTGGCCAAATGGAAATGAGAATTAGGGTGATAATGGATGACTTGGATTTCTGGTGGGAGGGGCAACTTGAATGTGAGGCACTATGTGCTTGGAGAAGTCCTGAGCTGTTTAGAAGTAGGTAGATGGTCCTCGGAAAACTTACTCTGGGAGTTCAGCTCACTGGACTGCTAACTTCAACCACACAGGGACTGTTCCCTCCTGCTGTGATAATCTGTAAAATGACTGAGAGGGTACAGACTGCATTCAAAGCACTTTTTTATGCTTTAATCTCATTTAATTCTCACAACAACCCATTTTACAAAGGAGAGATCAGAGAAATAAAGAGGTAGTTACTTGTCTAAGGGCCACTCCTCAATAACGACTCTGTTGTGTATGTATATGTATATATACACATGTATACGTGTATGTATACATACAGGTATCCCCTGCTTTCCCAAAGTTTGCTTTAGGCCACTTTGTTTTACAAAAGACCTACATTAGTACTTGCTTTCAATAACCAAAAGAAATCCGAAGAGGATTTTTGCTTTTATGAAAAAAGGGGAAAAATGAAAATAGCTAGTGTTCAATGTTTGCTTTGCGGCGAGCTGTTATAGAGGCAGCTCCCACCCAGAGCAGCAAGAGGGGCACTGCCAAGCTCCTTTCCGGGAACAATACTCAGCATCTCAGCAACAAGACACCATATCTTTGAGCTGTGTTTGTGAGCATCTGTGCTTTATCTCGATTTATTTTGTGCATGTGTTAGCAAGATGTGTCCTAAGGTAGTTGTTTCTTTGCTTTATACCATTTCAGTTTACAAAAGGTTTCATAGACATGCTCTGCTTTTGGATAGCAAGGGAAATGTGTATATATGTATATACATATATACATAGGTGTATATAATTACAGAAGTATAGATATACATACACAGAAGTGTGTTTAGATTGATATTATATATATATATATATATATACGTATATAAATATATATCAGATGTTCCTGGTGTAGTTTCAAGTGTAATTTGAAAAGTGAAGCCCTCTAAGTAGTAGATTATGGTTCATTAATGTATAGGATAGTGCTTTTATTCTCAGGCTCTATGCCCTTTATGTGTCTACGCTTCCCATAATATAATTACCCTGGATTCTAGCTTCCTAGAAGGCAGGAAACATTTCTAAGGCAATCTCAGTATATATAAGTGCCAAATAGTGTTTTGGTGATAGTGAAAAGATAGATTTTTCAGATTCCTAAATTAAAACTATCAGCTATCTGTAGTCACAGTTAGTTATCACAATGGGGATAGAGGTAGAGAGCTTCCTATATTCATTCAACGAATGTGTGAGGGTTTATTGCTTGTCAGGAGTTTAACTCCTGCAGCTAGACTAGTTGCTGACCCTAGACAAGTTATTTCATTTCTTTAAACCTCTGTTTATGATCTATGTTAAAATTACTTAGCACAATTCCTGAGAGTGAGTAGCTGTCCAATAGATAAGAATTATTATTACTGTTGAATGCTTATTACATGCCAAGTACTTTGCAAGGTCTTAGGGAATCAAGGATACTCTTAAGGAGTTCATAATCAAGTGGTGAGACAGTGAAACAAAGAATTACCCCTCCCCCCCAACACACACACACGCACACACACACACACACACACACACACACACACACACACGTCGTGCATGCTGTGATAGAGATATGCACAGTAGACTTTGAAACTATAGTGACAGTAACTAAATACCGAAAGGAACCAGAGAACTCATGGTGAGATGGAAGCATTTGGTTTAGTGTGTGTGTGTGTGTGTGTGTGTGTGTGTGTGTGTGTGTGTGTGTGTGTGTGGTAGGCGGGGGTCATAATTGTTCTGAGAACATCTTTTTTAACTGGAGCTGCTTAAGATCCCCTGCTCAGTTCCACACCAACTGGGAAGGCATAGCAGAATAAAACTGGTGTCTGACATATATATTCTTTTCTGGATGAGCAAAGCAGCATGGAGGAGGAAGCAACACCCCAGAAGCTTGATGCTTCTACTCTGTCCCTCCCTCTGTTCATGCTCTCCACCGTACCATCTTTTAAATCCACTCTCATTCTGTGAGAGTTTGGTCATGAAGTACCAAGGTGGAGGGTAGCAAAAGGAAGTGTTTTCTATGTGGTTCCTTTGGTTTTTTCTTTTTTCTTCCTCCTCCTCCTTCTCCTTTTTAAAGTTTATTTTTGCTAAATGAACCCCAAACTTACTGTTTCTCAGAATCAACAGAGCCCTGCACTGCTGATAGTGTTTGGAGTTTTTCTCTCTCTGGGATTATAGGCCTTTTCACAATGCTGATGCACGGTTTTTAGCTATGTTAGTTCTGTAATGTTAGTTCTGAATGTTTTCATAATATTCCCCTGGTAGTTAGAAGCAGGGAAAGATTTATTTTAAAGGGAAAAAAAGAGATCATTATTTCAGCCCCAGAGTCACAAGTTAAGAAAGGAAGCTTGGAAAGTGTAAATGCAATACGCTCAGCTCAAACTCCTAACCACCTTGGGTTTTGCCCAGCTCCATTTATTTATCATTTCAATTACAGAAGAGATGTGTTGCTATAAAGAGCCATATTGTGTCTATTTTCTAAAAGAAGGAAAGGCATTTTAAGGCTATTTATTTATTTATTTGTTAACACCTTTATTGGAGTATAATTGCTTTACAGTGGTGTGTTAGTTTCTACTTTATAACAAAGTGAATTAATTTTTAAACTCTTTTATGTGAATATTTCCTCTACCATTGAGCATTTTAGGAAATGAAGAACTTTACCTTATAACCAGTTTGTTTTCATCCTCAAGTCAGCTGAACTCAAATAATATGTTTTTCATCTTTTGCAATATTCCTTGTACCACTTTCTACTGAAGCTTAATTATTATGCTTTACAATGATAAACAAATTCACTTCTTTTAAAAATCATATTATTCTTATAAGCCAAAGGCCTTTAGAAATTCCACTAACTTACATGCTACCTATGACTATTCTCAAACAACTTGTGGTCAACAATGTTTTTCCTACATGTAATTCAAGAAAAATTATTACATTTTTCTCATGATATCATCAAGACCTAAAACTGAAAAAAAAATGTGTTCAAGTATATCTTTAAGATGTTGTTTACTATTTCAAATGCAATCCTCACACTGCAGTGGGAAAATCAGATATGTCAGGTAAGAGACACTCATCACTAATTCTACACAATTACAGAGACCATTGAAAGTATCAAAGTATCATGGGCTCTGTTAAAGCATCTAATCATAAAGATGTAAATATGTACTAGAAACACGAAGCTCTCGCTTTCCATGTAAATGTGTACACTTTTATATACTTTTACAGCATATTGCAAAGTTCAGAACTAGGATCTTGACTATTTTTCTACCTTTACTGAACAGATCAAAACACTGGAATTAACTTATGGGATGAAATTCCCCTTCAAAATAAAGATTGAAGGCAAGAAATCTATCCTAAGGAAATAATCACAATTATATAAAAATAAGCATTTATTCAAAAATTATTCTTTGCAGCACAATTTGTAGTAGGAAAAAATAAGGAAACAATCTAAGTGTTCAACAAAAGGGGATTGTCCAAATAAACTCAGATTTATCTCTGAGATGGAAAATTCTGTTGCCTTTAAAATGAATTTTCCCAATAATTTTGGTCTCATAAGAAATGGTCAGGATACAGTGTAAGGTGAAAAAAAGGAGGATTTAAATCTATATGTACAGTGTTAATCCAATTAATGCATCTAAGTAGACACATACAAAAAAAAATTAGAAAGGAATAATATTAAAAGCAATATAATATTAAAAGCAATAAGATTAAAGATGCCTTTAATTTCTTCTTTAAACTTTTCTATACTTTTATGATTTCCATAGTAAACATGTATTACCTTTCTAATAAAAATTAAAATGAACTTTTTAAAAGTTAAAGAAAAAAGATTTTAAGTCAGATTTGGAGACAAGCTCAACATTTGATCAATAACTAAGTATTTATTATTTTTCTTTTTTGAATTTTATTTTATTTATTTATTTTTTATACAGCAGGTTCTTATTAGTCATCCATTTTATACACATCAGTGTATACATGTCAATCCGTCTCTCAATTCATCACATCACCACCACCACCCACCACTGCTTTCCCCCCTTGGTGTCCATACATTTGTTCTCTACATCTGTGGCTCAATTTCTGCCCTGCAAACCAGTTCATCTGTACCATTTTTCTAGGTTCCACATATATGCATTAATATTACAATATTTGCTTTTCTCTTTCTGACTTACTTCACTCTGTATGACAGTCTCTAGATTCATCCACGTCTCTGCAAATGACAAAATTTCATTCCTTTTTATGACTATTCCATTGTATATATGTACCACATCTTCTTTATCCATTCATCTGTCAATGGGCATTTAGGTTGCTTCCATGACCTGGCTATTGTAAATAGTGCTGCAATAAACATTGGGGTGCATGTGTCTTTTTGAATTATGTTTTTCTCTGGGTATATGCCCAGTAGTGGAATTGTTGGGTCATATGGTAATTCTATTTTTAGTTTTTTAAGGAACCTCCATACTGTTCTCCATAGTGGCTGTATCAAATTACATTCCCACCAACAGCGCAAGAGGGTTCCCTTTCCTCCACACCATCTCCAGCATTTGCTGTTAAAATATTAAAATATATACTTCACAATTAACTGGAGCATGTTTTATGTTAATCTGTCTGGTTGTTCTAGTAAAATGTCTTTTTTTGTGTTAGAGTGAAAATAAGAATGGTTATATTAAAATACATGAAAGTGGATGATAGTGGGATGAAACTTCTCTTCAAATTATGTGGTAACAACTGAGAGTTTAGAGCATATGATATTCATGCATGCATGCATTCATTCATCCCTCTAAAATATTTTTGCTTAAGAAGGTTGTTGGTTGCGCTGGCTCCCACCTATGAATCTGGAGAGTGTCTCAGTTGTCTGAATTAAAGTATCATACCTCACACTTTTGGTTCTGACCGAAATAAAGGTCAACTGAAAAACCCTGGACATAGCAAAACAAGCAAGCATAAGGAGACTCTGAAAAGTGGAAAGAAATGGCCTAGGGACCTTGGGACTTGAGCAACCACTGGACAGTTAGTTCCCTGGGTTTCCTTATTGCCTTCCATATATCCGTGGATTGGATTCGGCTTGCAGGAACTTCCAACCTTGAAACCACAAACAGGTGGAGACAAAAAAAGCTGCAAGAAAAGCTTGTTTCTCCTAGCCAAAGAATCACGAAAAGAGTGGCCTCCACTGTGGTTTCAGCAGGGCTGAATGGGGAACTGATCTTCCTTGCCTCCCTCCCAGGGAAGGAAGCTTTCCAACAGGGTATTGGCAGCAGGATCCTTATGGACCTGAGCCTCCACTCCAAGCAGGCAGCAACAAGACTTAAAGAGATGGTGTGAGGTAGGCGGGTGTGGGGGATTTGGAGAGGTGGAGGTGGTGGTTCAGCATCACCACGCTTTACTCTTCCCCAGCCCAACCCATGTCAGTGCAGCTGAGTGGGGAGCTGAACATCTACATCCACCTGGCTGCAATGAGACTGAATGCAGCAGTGCAAAACAGGGCCAGTCTGTACTAGCCTCCCTTCTCCCCTCCTCCTCTCCTGCTCCCACATCCCTCTCCCTTCCATCTTCTGATCTGCAAGGCCTGGTGAAGAGTCAATTTCCACCATCACTGGCATCTGACAAGGCAGAGTGACTTGATAGGAGGCAGGGCTAATTGGCACTCTACTTTCTCTCCTCTCCTTTCCCAATGTCAGCGGGAGGCCCAGGGTTTATAGTCCCACTGGAGGCAATGCTGTGGTGCTAGTGTTATCTCTCTTTCCTGGGTAGGTATCAGCCTGGCAAAAGTGGGAGATGAGATTCCACTTCATACATCTGCAAAGAGGCAATAGGAATCAGGGTTCACTTTTGCAGGAGTGGTCTAGAGGGTAGGGAGATGGGAGGTGGTGCCTAGAGAAACAGGCACCTCTCACTACACCTTAACAGGTGGATTACCTGTTTAAAAAAAAAAAAAGGATTAAGTAGTATCCATAGTCTATAATATCCCAATATCCATGATGCATTTGAAAATCACTTGTTATACCAAGAAGCAGGAAATCATAACCTGAATGAGAAAAGACAACACTTGTTAATATCAAGATGAATGATATATTGAAATTATCTAACAAGGATTTTGAAGCAGCCATCGTCAAATGCTTCAATAAATGATTATGAATTATCTTGAGACAAGTGAAAAAATAAAAAAAACTCAGTGAAGAAATAGAAGATATAAAATAGAATCTAATGGAGAGTAATAGAACTGGAAAATGCAGTAATTGAAATGAAAAACTTACTGATGAGCTCAGTAGTAGAGTGGAGATGACAGAAAAGAAAATCAGTGAACTTGAAGATAGATCAGTAGAATTTACCTTATCTGAACAAAAGAGAGAAAACAGGCTAAAAAAAATGAACAGAATCTCAGGAACCTGAGATAACATTTATATCATTAGAGTCCCCAAAAGAGAGGAGAGAATACAACTAAAAACTTAATCAAAGAAATAGCTGAAATTTCCCCAAATATGGTGAAAGGTATAAACCTACAGATTAAAGAGCTGAGTGAATATCAAATACAGTAAATCCAAAGAACCACACACCCTCTAATTATAGGAATTAGCTGAAAAGGGTAAAAGCAACTGGACTAGAAAGAAAGGGCACATCATATTGCTGAAGGATCCCTTTGGCCTTTTAACAAAAAAACACTTCCTAGGGCAGGTGAAAATCCACTTGGAAATATATTAAGGTCACAAGCTACTCGTTTGCCTGCTTTTTAAATCTTTGTTTCCCTTCATTTCTTTCTTTTAGATATTTGTTTTATAAGGAAACATTTTGTGTTTTGTTAGTCTAATAAATATTTATTAAACATCTAATATATTCTGTTCTAAACACTGTAAAATTTTCAGGTAATGCAAAGGGGAAAAAGGCAAATTATCTTCCCTTGGGGTTTCAGGGTTCAATGGGGGACACTAACATTGATATGACCATGTGATAAGAGATGTCAGTAGAAGATGTGCCAAATGGAGTCATGGCTTACAGTACTGTAGATTTGGGAGAACATATGTTCATTTGAAAACATAAGTGCCAATCTATCATCAAGTGATGGAAGCAAAGAATACTTACATCGTGTGTGTCTTTATATTTGCTGATAACTAGTGACAGATACTACTACCTTGGAATAGGAAACTTATTCACATCGGCAAGTAATTAAGGCTTGGCTTTATGAAAAGATCAACTTCCTATGGGTAGCTTTGCATAGGGCTGCTGGCATTCAGCAACTCCAGAACGGTTGCACCTAAGTTCAGACTCTGTTGTCCTCATTTAGACGATATCCCTATCCTCCACAATGCAGAGAACCACAGGAAGGGAATACAGCTACAGAGGGCAGAATCCTTCTCTTGGAGTCCATCCTTATGGTGGGACCAGTGCAACTCAGCCAATCACACTGGTCCACAGGATGGCATGGGAAATGGGGAGGCCATACATGTGCAACTCTCTGCATTTGGTGTCCAGCCTAAACTAAATGATGCTTTCTGGTGTTGCTCAAAACCCTGTTTGTTAAATATTTTTCAAAATCAATATCTTTATGAGGATACAAAGATTCAGACTGCCTAATTCCTTTGCTCAAGGACTCCAAACCAAGAGAGGTAGAATTATGATTTCAGAGCAAGTCTATAACTATCAGGCTAGGGCCCTCTCTACCTTATCAAACTATCATTTCTTGCAAGACTGAATCAAAAGAAGATATAAATTCCAAATGAAAAAATATATATGAGAAAATGTATTATTCATAGCTTGAAAAGGTAAACATAAAACCCTTCTGACTTAAATGTTTAAGGATAGAGGAAATTCTCATTATCAACCAGGTAGAAAGCATTAATGTTTCATTTACTAATGTTATGAGGTCTGTGTGTATTTATCTTTAAAATTTGAGGAGCTGACTTGATTGACTCCATTAAAAAGTATGACTTTAACTGAATAATATATTGTCCACGCAGTATTCAAGTCCTCGAATATCAAACAAGAAATAATCATGGTTATTGATACAATTTAACTGAATTTTCCTTCATATTTACTTTTGTTTTGAAATAAGCAGTTAATTTTACTAGGATACATGTTCACATGTATGTTTCTTGATCTATTCTGTCTCTGATCTATGTTGATCTTGATCTAGTCTGCTCATTAATTTCAAAGTAAAATTTTCTAAAATAGCTTTTATCATATTATCTACATTGCATTGTTGTATAAGCAAGCATATATGAATTTATCTCCTTTTTTTTTTTTTTTTTTTTTTTTTTGCAGTACGCGGGCTTCTCACTGTTGTGGCCTCTCCCGTCGCGGAGCATAGGCTCCGGATGAGCAGGCTCAGCGGCCATGGCTCATGGGCCTAGCAGCTTCGCGGCATGTGGGATCTTCCCGTACCGGGGCACGAACCCGTGTCCCCTGGATCAGCAGGCGGACTCTCAACCACTGCGCCACCAGGGAAATCCTTACCTACTTTTTGTAGTGAGCAACTGCTGGGGTCCAGTCTGTCCACAAGGCCATCGCCCTTGTGGGAAATTCTTGATTCACAGAGTGAGCTCCCAGCATCCCTGTAAGTATGATGTGATCGTCCATTTTGGCCTACAGATGATTGGGTTGGTGGAGGATCTGACTTTAGCAGCACCCAAATGTCATCTCTCTTGGGATGTCCCTGGCAAGAATTCAAGTTGTATATTTTAGCCTCAAATGCCTTCTTTCTTTCCAAAGAACAACCAGTCTTGACAAAGATGAAGCTGAATGCCCTTTTCATACAGATTTTCTCCATCTTTAGACTTCTAGCTTACATTAGTCAAGATTGGTAGGTTATGTTGTGGCAACAAATTACCTTGAAATATCAGTCATTTAACAAATCTTCATTGCTTGTTCATGCTGCATTTCTTTTTTTTTAATTTATATGTTTATATATTATATATATACATATATATAATTTATATGTTAATTTATATATATTTTTATATAATTTATTTTTATTTTTGACTGCATTGGGTCTTCGTTGAGGTGCGCGGGCTTCTCACTGCAGTGGCTTCTGTTGTTGCAGAAGGCTTCTCATTGCAGTGGCTTCTCTTGTTGTGGAACACGGGCCCTAGGCACTGCGGCCTCAGCAGTTGTGGCTCACGGGCTATAGAGTGCAGGCTCAGTAGTTGTGGTGCACAGGCTTAGTTGCTCTGCGGCATGTGGGCTCTTCCCAGGCCAGGGCTCGAACCCATGTCCCCTGCATTGGCAGGCGGATTCTTAACCACTGCGACACCAGGGAAGCCCCATGCTGCATTTCTAATAAAGGTCATGAGATATTTCTCTTCCACACAATCAGGAACCAATATTTGAAAAAATAATAACTGTATCATCTGGAACACACAGTAACCTTAATTACTGAAATTAGGTTTGTTCCCTCCAAATAATTTCTGGAATATAATATCTGATTTATTTAGAAATAAGACTCCAGATATACTCACCTTTCTGTGGACCAAGAAAAAAAAGTGAACAGGAATACTGAGATTCGAAAATACTTGTTATAATACTCGAGCACTTAATCTGATGTTTTCCTACCCATGAAGATGCAAGGGGTATTAAAGTTTTATTTGTAATTATCTAACACTGAAGTGTTGGGAAGACAAGAGAAGGAAAATAGGTGGTGGCCAGTTTGGGAGAAAATTTTCACTGCAGATTTTTTTTTTTTCTTCCTTTAGAAAAATTAGAAGCCAAGACAATGTCAGTATTCAGGGTTCAAAGATGAAAAACAGTACATGAATAAAAAATAGTCCTGTCTGGTCAACATGATGTAGCAGAGGAATTTATTTAATTAATTACTTAATTTATTTGTGTCTTTAAGTAAGATTAAGAAGCTAATACTATGATAATTAATCCCTATGCTTCTGCTTACGTCTTAGAAGGAAATGTCAATATTAAGAGCACTGTTTCTGCCTCCTTTGTGCCCCCTTGTTCTCTAAACCTCCCCCACCCCTTACCATCTTTAGGGAGATGATACCAACACTTGTGAGAAGAGAAAGAAGGTGGGAGAAGTGGTCTTGGTCATAGAATGAGGCTGCTGGGAGTAGCATTATATCCACTTTATTAGGATAAAGTCCTGGTATCCATCTCAACTCCCCTGGCTCTCCCTGGGACTGAAAAGATGGGAACTCATCCATTTGTTAACATTGAGCTCACCATAAGCCATCCATCCTAAGAGAAATAATAGCTGAACTCAATAGCCTTACACCTATCAGTTAAGCTGAGATGAATTTGAGTTATGGGAGTGCAGGGCAATTGTCCTCTATTTTCATTTTATCTCTATAAAAAGCCCTTCGCCCGCCACCCCAAAAAGTGACTGATATGAAAGAGTTTATTGGGATGGTACATGGGAGAAGGCTAGGGAGAAGTGAAATAATCCCCCTGTTAGTCTATGAAAAGCCTTCACGGAAGGCATTCTGTAATGACAGTAGAAGTGACTGTTGACAGCCTGGGAGGATGGACACTCAAAACCAATGCAGAGCCTGGCAGTGCACAATAGTGCATTACAGGGGATGGGTATCCATAATGTTGACCCCATTTCATGAAGAAAAAGGGGTATGTTCACTATTCTCTCCTTCAGAAGTCAGGGAAATAAAGCATTTTTGAGATATTTCTATCAGGTGTGATTAAGGAAAACACAGTGTGGAGCTTGGCTGTAGATAAATTACAGTTATTTTGTAATATTTACCTATATGGAAAAATTCCTTCCTCAATGATGACAGGTGAATATAGTATCACTGAATTTTGGTTTCCACAAAGAATTTTCCTCAAGTCTGATGAGAAACAGAATACATTTTGTATTTAGAAGTAAAACCCAAGAGGGAAACAGAAAAAAAAAATCAGTATTTGGTAACAGAAGTGTTAGGTTCATTATTGAATGAAACTGGAAGAAATCTTATAAAATTCTATGAACCAACCTTATTTCTTCAGATAAAAAAATGTCTAAAGGCATTAAGACAGTAATACATTCTCTCCTGAACCTCCTCTGCAATGTTCCCACATATTTGCTCAGAGCTTTCCATGGACATTCTAATAATTCTAATAATTTTGATAATTAAGATATTCTTAAAAAAACCCAAATTCCCCCTTAAAGTTTTAAATAACAGCTTTATTTAGATATAAATCACATACTGTAACATTCATCCTTTAAAGAATACCATTCAGTGTTTCTTAGCATACTCAAAGTTGTGCGTTCATTACCACTATCTAAGTTTTAATACATTTTAATCACTTCATAGAGAAATCCTGTACCCATTAGCAGTCACTACCCATCCCCGCCTTCCCTTATCCCCTGGCAATCACTAAACTACTTCCTGTTTCTATGAGTTTGCCTATACTGTACATTTCATATAAATTGAATTATATAATATGTGACCTTTTGTGTCTGTCTTCTTTCACTCAACATCATGTTTTCAAGGTTTATCCATGTCATAACATGTATCAGTACTTCGTTACTTTTTAAGGCCAACTAATATTCCATTGTATGGCTATACCTAATTCGTTTATCCATTCGTCAGTTCATTGATATTTGGATTGTTTCTGTTCTTTGGCTGTTGTGAATAATACTTCTATGAACATTTATGTACAAATTTTGTGTGGACATGTGCTTTTAATTCTTTTGTGTATACCTAGGAGTGGAATTGCTGGGTAATATGATAGCTCTTATATTTAACTTTTTGAAGAACTGCCAAACTGTTTTCCAAAGTGTCTGTACCAATTTACATTCCCACTAGCAATGAATGAGGTTTCCTATTTCTCTACATCCTTGCCACTTGATATTGACCATCTTTTTATTATAGACATCCTTGTGAGTATGGAGTGGTATCCTTCTGTGGTTTCAGTTTGCATTTCTTTAATGACTAATGATGTTGAACATATTTTCATGTGTTTATTGCTCCTTTGTATACCATGTATATGTTTGTATGTAGAGAAATGTCTATTCAAATCCCATGCCCATTTAAAAAATGGGTTATTTGTCTTTTTATTGTTGAGTAATAAGAATTTTTTATTTATTCTTGTTACAAGGCTTTTATTAGACATATGATTTGCAAATATTTTCTCCCATTCCGTAGGTTGTCTTTTCATACTCTTGATGGTGTACTTTGAAATGAAAAAGGTTTTAATTTGATGAAATCTAATGTATCTATTTTTTTTTTTGCCTTTTGTGCTTTTGGTGTCATATCTAAGAGAATACTGCCTAATCCAAGGTCACAAAGATTCATAATTTTTTCCTTAGAGTTTTATAGTTTTAGCTCTGATGTTTAGGTCTATGATATATTTTGAGTTAATTTACATGTATAGTGTGAGGTACTGGTCCAACTTCATCTTTTGCCTGTGGATATCCAGTTGTCCTAGTAGCATTTGTTGAAAATACTATTCTTTCCCCATTGAATGGTCTTGGTACCCTTGTTGAAAATCAAGTTACCATAGCTATAAGGCCTTATTTCTGAACTCTCAAATCTGTTCTATTGATCTATATGTTTATCTTTATGCCAATACCGAACTATCTTGATTACTGTAGCTTTCTAGTATTTCTCCTCAAATTTAAACTGGTTTTCCTTTTCTATGCCAGAGAGAACAAGTTGACTGGCCCACCCCATCATTATAAGTCCTTCTTATCACTTTTTGAGTTATGGAATATCTCAGCAGGAAGGGAACTTGGTGATTAGCTGGTCCAGTTATTTCATTTTACAGATGGTGATTCTAAGCCCCAGAGATTTGTCTACATGATGTGATTAGATGGGCCTTTCTGCACACATAGTACCAAGTTCAAGAAATCTTATCTGTTTGTCATATTTGCTTCAGATTTTTTTGAAAGAAATCAAATATCATGGAGTCTATACCCCTGTTCTTCTCGTTCCCTTCCTAGGAAAAACTAGTATTCTGAATCTAGTGTGTACCATTTAATGTTTTTGTACTTTTCCAGAACCAATATAAAGCAGTTTAATTTTTTTATTATTTAGTAACATGCTTTTCTCATTTTAGCATTGTTTATAAGGTTTATTCATGTTGATACATGTAGCTTTGATTCATTCATTTTAAATGTTCTAACACATTCCATTTAATGATTATACCATTTTTGTATATCCATTCTCCTGCTTAGAGACATTTAGGTTTTCTCCTTTTTTTTTTTTTTTTATTCTGTTATAAGCAATGTTTGTACATTTGTCTTCCTGCTCAGATGAGAGCATGTCTTCAGTGGAGCAATGCCACTGGAGAGCAGCAGAGGACCTACAGCTTTTAAACTAGATTTGCAAATTGCTCTCCAAAGTGCTTCTCATAGCTCCTGTTTTTCATATCCTCAGTTGTATTTGATATTGTCACCCTTTAAAATTTTTGCCAATCTGATGTGTGCATAATGGTATCTCATTATTTAATTTGCATTTCCCTGATGACTAGTAAAATTGAACTTTTTTTCATATGTTTATTAGCCATTTGATTTTCCCCCTTCCATTACATGCCTAAAAAATACATTTCGGAATACTATTTTTTTTCCCTACAGCATGAAATTGCTGTTTTGTATTTAGCCTATAGTTAGATATGACTCCCCAAAGGCTAGTCTACTCCTACTGCTGCTTCTCTGCTACTGCTGCTGCCGTCACCACCCGTTCTTCCACTATTGCTGTTTACTGGGTGGCTACTCTGTACCTGGAATATTTATTATTCTAATTCTCAGTAGAAATTTGCAGAGACATAATTTCCATTTTAAAGATAAGAAAACTGAGGTTGAAAGAGTCTAAGTGATGTATGTAAAGCTATAGAACTAAGAAGTGATGGAGTTTTATTCAAATCAAAATTCATTTTCGGGCTTCCCTGGTGGCGCAGTGGTTGGGAGTCCGCCTGCCGATGCAGGGGACACGGGTTCAAGCCCTGGTCCAGGAGGATCCAGCATACCGCAGAGCGGCTGGGCCAGTGAGCCATGGCCGCTGAGCCTGTGCGTCTGGAGCCTGTGCTCCGCAACGGGAGAGGCCACAACAGTGAGAGGCCTGCGTACCGAAAAAAAAAAAAAATTCATTTTCTTTAAAAGCCCTTCTTCTCCCCTAAGATTTTTCCTTTATCCAGTTCTTTTTCTTTATTTTCTCTAAATGTATCTCCTTGTTCCCATTGATTTTTGTACTATTTTTAGAGACAATTTTCCCAATTTATCAGGGACATTTTAAAGTTTCTACCTTCTAATACTTACTTTGTGATACATTGAAATTTCTTAATTACAGTCTTAATTTTTTAAAAGTCATTATTTTCAACAATAGACTGAGTAGAATGTATGCCAAAGGGATCTATTTGGACTACCATTTGAAATAGTTAGTTGAAGAGTGACTCATTATTAACCAACTACAATTCACATAGTCCCAGGCAACAAAGATGGGGACCATTCCATGTTTTCTCAAGTGCTAATAATAATTGTATTAGCCTCGAATGCCTTACTGATAGCATGGTACATTTATCCTTTGTCTATGTAATCTATGCTTTAACATGGAAGAAAACTAAACCAGTCTAAAATATTATGTTATTCTGGAAACCATGTGATGTTTGCATATTTTATACATGCACGTGATCAGATTTGCTGTTACCTTTAGTTGTTGGAGGTAGGTGAAGTAGAGAGCAGAGGCCTGTCTCCTGAAATGAAAATGAATAGCTTATGTGTC
Source organism: Mesoplodon densirostris (assembly GCF_025265405.1). Taxonomy (NCBI): domain Eukaryota; kingdom Metazoa; phylum Chordata; class Mammalia; order Artiodactyla; family Ziphiidae; genus Mesoplodon; species Mesoplodon densirostris. Next base: position 57,826,684 of record NC_082675.1, on the reverse strand, counting down.
CATCTTTATTTATTTATTTTTTACTATTAATTCACCAGAGACTTTATTTATAACAACTGGTCTTCACCAAGAGCAGCATAGTGGTCCATAAACAATTATTTCCAGGCTCACTTGTGGGAAACCATCTTCTGACCTACATTGCTTTGCAATGGGTTCTGAATGTGATACAAATGGATTAAATCATTATTAGCATCACTATATTTTTTTAATGTCTTTATTGGAGTATAATCGCTTTACAATGTTGTGTTAGTTTCTGCTGTATAACAAAGTAAATCAGCTATATGTATACATATATCCCCATATCCCCTTCCTCTTGTGTCTGCCTCCCATCCTCCCTATCCCACCCCTCTAGGTGGTCACAAAGCACCAACCTGATCTCCCTGTGCTATACGGCTGATTCCCACTAGCTATCTATTTTACATTTGGTAGCGTATATATGTTAATGCCCCTCTCTCACTTCGTCCCAGCTTACCCTTTCCCCTCCACGTGTCCTCAAGTCCATTCTCTACATCTGTGTCTTTATTCCCGTCCTGCCCCTAGGCTCTTCAGAACAATTTTTTTTTTTTTAGATTCCATATATATGTGTTAGCATATGGTATTTGTTTTTCTCTTTCTGACTTCACTCTGTATGACAGACTCTAAAATCTACAAGCATCACTATTTTTATTAAAGGTGAAATATGATAAAGAAGATTCATGCTTGTCAGTAAGGCTACTTAGCACTTCATAGTTTTCCTTTTCCAATGTACTTTTGCAAATAATAAACAGACAAATGATTCTACTGTGATGTGAATAGAAGTCACACAGCTGTAACTCCATGGACTCTGAATATGTTCCCTGAAATGTCAATTAATTTTGCTTCCTGAAGCATATCCTTTCATGTAGAGTTTCATCCATGCTGTGTGTTCTGCCTGGAATGATTAGAAGCCTGCTAAAGTGAACAAAAATAACAAAATAAAAACAGAAAAAACAACAAAACATAATAGCTTTTCAAGAGTGAGGCCAGAACTTGGAGTCTGTTTTCTTTCCATTTTCTATGTTTTAATTTATAGTGTAAATTAATCACCTTTCTCCCACCCCTTGATAAGAATGGTCTTTTGCACTCTATTAACCCCAGGTTCTAGAGAGAGGCAATTTCCTAACAGGTGAATTAAAGCTAGATAACATTACCTCAATGCCAAGTCATTTAATGTGTAATTGAAAAAAAAAAATTTTAGGAGGGAGTAAGGCAGTGTCTTCTTCTTTTCTTTCTTTCCTTTTTTTTTTTTTTAACATTATAAAGAGTCTTTACAAACTAACTATAGACTCCTTACTTCCGGAGAGTGATTTGCCTATTAACAAGCACAACTCCCACTACCAATACACGAAGAAATAACCCCCAATTTCCAATTATTTTTGCGGCTGACAGTTCACTGAACTGTTAAGATGCATTTGGCACCATTTTGTGGATGTGGTGAAGCCAGGCAGTCCTGTGTGCCTCTCTTTTTTATTATGCAGTAATTCGACTGTTCCACTAATGGAAGGAGGGAAAAAAGTTTGTAGAGAAAATGACATCCAGTGAAGCTCGCTTTGAAAAAATCACTGGCACAAAGGAATAAAGAGTAACCTTTTTGTCATGAACACTGTGAAAGGTTTTATGCGTTAACTAAGCTGCATAAAAAATGAAAAGTTGGAATCTCAAATTAGCTCAGGCATAATTGTATGTTTGCCTGCAAATAATAAAGCAAATAGGTGGTTCAGACAAGCTCATTAGTCAATAATAAGGCCTTTCAGAGGTGTACACAAGAGACACTCTGGACACAGATGAGCATGTCTAAGAATTCTGGATTCTGTGTCTCTGCTCCGTGAATTCATTGAAGATCCCTTGACAGTATTGGAAGAGTGAGAGCTCGCCCTTTTGTCCTTGAACTGGCTTCGCCTGAGAGCTCAGCTCTTCCTGTAGGTTATTAATGTATTAGGCATCCTATAAAAGTTCCCTTGATTTATTTTTCTGGTGGAGAATTTAATTCCTCCTCCTCTTAAAATTAAAAACTCAATTTCGTCTCTCTGCTCCTTCCGTCTTGCCCCAACACCCACAGTCTTTTCCCTTTTTCTTCCCACATTTTTTCTCACTCAACTTTATATCTTTAGTATTTTGTGTGAATGTGACATTTTTCTTTTTGCCTCTAGAATTTTCCCATTCTCTCTCCCCAGTGTGAATTGAAAATGGCAGTTCTTTATTCAGTGCACTGAAAATGACTGGCACTCTATTGCAGGTATGGATATAGCCAAATGTCTCCTTTTTTGGTCGCACAAATTCTTAGAAGCTTGAATGACCTTTGCAGTTTCTCCTTTTTCTTTTCTTTCTTTTTTTTTTTTTTAACAGACACAGTAAAAAGAGTTTGGAGATAGGGATTCTTGAAATTATCAGTTAAATGCATTGCTCGGATGGAAGAGAATTTTTTTTAACCTGGGTTTTCATATGTTACTGGTTTATGCCTGATTTATACCTGATTAAATGTCTGCACAGTGGTTCTCTGGTTCTGTTTCTCTTTTATATGGCAATTAACAAACATTGTATTATTTTTAGCAGATTTTCATGGTGACCATATTTTTCAAAAAAAATTTCAGGATCTAGAATATGACAAAAGATTTTTGTGCCAATTCTGCCATTGAGAAGCACATCATTAGATTTAGATTGTGATATAGTAACATGAATGCTGGAATCTTTCCTTGTTTGGGGGATGACAGTACATTTAAAATGAGGATCCATGAAGGTTTTCAGCATGGGGTTGTGGTATGGACAAAGTAGAAAGGCTTTATGTGCAATTTTTAACATACTAGTTATATCTCCATTTTTTCCTCTCTCAAAAGAGCATATTTGAAAGAAAATGAATGAAAGTGGCATTGTTCATGGTAGAGCCTTAAAGATACTGTTTTATTAAAAATCACATTTTGAAGTATTTTCCCTATTAATGTCTAATTACCTATATCACACACTATGATTTATCTTAAAGTACTTCACAGTTGTTATGAAAAATGAGTATGTTATGAACAAATGAGTATGTTATGACAACTTGGTTGACAACTGGTGCTTTAAGATATGGTCTCCTGTGTCAAGGAACATAATATAGTTTGAAATTATCTGTGATTCTCTATCTATTATTGCCAATGGAGAAAAGGACCAGGAAAAAAAAAAAAAGAAGGAAGAAATGACAATTTTAAAAGGCCCATTTCAAATGTAGGATTTTTCATTTTGCCAGTCTTGACTGCTCTGCCACCAACATTATTATTGTCATTAACATCATTAGTGTGATCATCGCCATCATCAGACCCTGCAAATCTGGATTCACACAAAAAAGACACTATGTGCCTTTGTTCTTGAGAGCCTTTGTTATACAGCATTTAAAACACACACACACACACACACACACACAAAACCCAAACCAAAAAACAAACAAAAAACAGAAAAATAAGTTTCAACAAATACTTGGAAAATGTATTTTTAAATTGGTTAAATTACTTTTAAAATGAAAGTTCTTAGACTTCTCTAGTATACAGTTTATACAGCATACTATATTCATTATTAAGATGTGAAACATGTACACTAAAGTTGGAAAAGCAGAGTTTCGACAACAAAAAGAGCTGCTCCTTTTTATGAAATATTGGTGTGAGTGAAATTTTTTTAAATAGAACGATTTAACCGAAACATGCTTTTACATGAACTGGACTGCTCAATTTTAAATTAAGCTTGCAGCAAGTTATCTATTAAATAGGGCACATTTTTTTGGCAGTAGAAATAATTTCTTCCCAACCTTTTTAATATATGTTTTAGAATTTTTAATCCATATTTTCTTACATTGGATTTCCTTCAAGTTTGACATCCATTTAATGTGCAGTATCCTTGTTTCATTGTATAAACAGGGTATATGTAGCCAAACATGTACTTGAGGAGGTTCTGATTTCAATTCTCCAAACTGTTGAGGGATTCTGTAATACTTGTGACCCAGAATATAGGTATACACTTATGAATGTATTTAGGATCTTAGATGTGGAGAGTTGATGTTTTTTTAATCCTCCTCAGTTTACAGCACACCATCACCATTAATTCAGTTTATAGCACACCATCACCATTAACTCATGTAATAAGTCTTTCATCACCATACCCTACTCCTACAATTATGCCCTTCTTCCACATCCACTTTATTCTGTTTAATATATACCTTTTTGTTTATATCTGTTTTTATAAGATGCATGTTTTGTTTGTCTGTGAGTATGTTTAATGTCTATAAAGGGTTTGGTTTAACATTCTAGGTTTTTTAAAACTTTCTAACTAAGCACTATCTATTAAAGATCTATTAATTTTTCTGTGAACAGGACTGGATATTTAAAAGTTAGGAAGCAGCTGGCAAGCAAGCAGCCTTGACTTCTATTACAGAGGAAGAGAAGTCTTGGGACTGGAATACAGAAGCAGGTGTACATCAGAAACCCAGACTGATACATGAAACATCCAAAAGTATCATTACAGCATAAATATCATTGTGTCCAAATATGAAGTACACGGTAATATTTGGTAAAATTTCAGAGGAGAAGGAAATCAGTAAGGGATGGAGAAGTAAAAGAAATCTAGAAATTAAAGGGTCCAAGATTTAAAAATGCAACAGGAAAAGAGATTTAGGTGTTGGAAGTGGGGTGCAGGGAGAGGAGTGGCAATAGAGCAATACTGAGTAAAGGCAGAAACCTGTTGGCTGCATGATATAGGGTAGTGAGAAATAATGTAAATGATGCCTTGTAGCTCTATAGCAAGATGGGAAAAGTGGTTCTGCTATGGACTTATTCTGTGTCCTTTTGTTCATATCTACTTCTTTTTACTGGTTGCCCTCTTTCTCTACTATTATTGAGAGCTTCCCTTATGTGGCTGGGGAAGTGATAGCAAAAGATCCAGCCTCCATCCTCTATACAAATGGTGATCCAAGAAGAGGATGTTTTCTCACCAAGGGTCTGTTTGTATCTAAATTCATGGGTAAACTATTTTTGGTTCTCCTTGGATGTCTATTCCTTGGACTACGTGATGAGGACAAGGGAATGGAGTACCACAATTGATCAGGCCTCTACCACGTGCCCAGGTCTGAGATGAGAAGAAAGCATGCCCCGTGATGAACAATCCCACAGGAGACATGCAAATGGAGAAAGGGGGCAGTTCCTCCAAGGAAAGAAGGAGCTAGGCAGACAAGAGCAGCAAATATCTGTTAAAGCTTCCCACGTGATTCTCGCAACAGTTCCAAGAGGCAGGTAGGATTGGGATTCCCATTCTCATCCGTTGATGAGGATACAGTAGCTGGCCCAAAGTCAAATATATTTTAAGTGACCAAACAAGAACTTGATCAAAGTCCACTGAAGGTGAGCCAGGAAATGAAATGATCAGAGTGATATTTAAGAAAGATTAGCAATTTAGAGATAAGCTCTAATAGTGTTTTGCTTTTGAACAAAATTTCTTTCCATTCTTTAAGTTTTTTTTTTCTTCCTGTGTTTATTTATTTATTTATTTATTTATTTATTTATTTATTTATTTATGGCTGTGTTGGGTCTTCGTTTCTGTGCAAGGGCTTTCTCCAGTTGCGGCAAGCGGGGGCCACTCTTCATCGCGGTGCGCGGGCCCCTCACTATTGCGGCCTCTCTTGTTGCGGAGCACAGGCTACAGATGCGCAGGCTCAGTAGCTGTGGCTCATGGGCCCAGTTGCTCCGCCGGCATGTGGGATCTTCCCAGACCAGGGCTCGAACCCGTGTCCCCTGCATTGGCGGGCCGATTCTCAACAACTGCGCCACCAGAGAAGGCCTCTTCCTGTATTTTTACAACCTGTGAATTATATGACAGTTCTTTGAGGGTAAAATTTAGAAAATCAGTGCCAAAAGCTTTTCATTATTCAGAAGAAATTAGTATGTATCTAGACCTTAAGCATACACAATACACACACACACTCCCTTTCTGTCTTATTCACACTCACAGATACAATCCTATTATGTTTATTGAAAGTTTATTGTGTTCCAGGCACCTCCCATATGGCTTACACATATTATCTCATTTAACCCTCATAAAATCACTTTATGATGCAGGCTCTACTGTTATGCACATTTTGTAAAGTCACACAGAGGTTAAGTACTTTGCCCAAGTTCATGTAGATAGTAGATTTTAGAGCCAAAATTCAACCCCAGCCTGATTGCTAAACAGATGTTCTTACCCACCAAACCATACAGCTAAATAATGTACGCATATGCAGGAAAAAATATGTGTACATTTTACTATATAGGTATATTTCACGTAATTTATTTGTGATTGCTAATGCCAGACAATCTGTAATCAACTTAAAACACCTATTTATTCCATTGGAACTCAGAAAATTCTTTAATTTAGTATTTCACAATTTATGAGAATAAATGGACACACACAGATCTGGACCAACATAAATTTCATTGCCAATAGATGACCAATTCCAATTCTTCCTAAATACATAAAGCCTAAATTAGTCATGAAGGAATATTTCAGATGTCAAATAGTCTGATATTCACAAACACATTGCCCTGTGTACCATTCTATGACTTTATCTGTTACCTAAACACCTCTGCGAGGACTGAAATCTCACTAAATGTACTTTTCTTTTATTTTTTAAAAAATTATCTTTCATGTTTCATTCTGAATATAATTGTTCTTGAGTTATAATATATAAGGTCAGCACTTAGCAGCTGGAAAATAACATTTTGATGGTAGCCGAGACTAGGGAAAGAAACTCTCCAATGGATCCTGTCAATATTCAGCTGACAGAGGCTACTCCTCCTTGTTTCAGGGGAAGATTTTCAATCTGACTGCAGGTAGCTGCCAAAACTTTTGGATGAATAGGGAAGAATACAATCAATCACCCAGATGTTCCACCTGCAGGAGCCCATGCACTCAGCTATTTAGAAACAGCCAGGTGCCCAGAACATGAAGGCAACACATCTGGAAGATGTGTGTGTGTGTTTGTATGAACTTTTTGAGGAGACGTATTGATGTCATGTTGAAGCAATTATTAACCCCTCTTGTACCCATCTCTGAGATAAAGCATATATGATATAGTTTAGAGGAGTGTTTATGTACAGTCCATATTATATGTTGGTTTTATTGACAAAATGTGGGTAATTCTATCTCAGCATATGTATGAAGGCTGATTGTCTAATGCCCAACCCTATTTGGATATCTAATATTGAATATTTCATCCTGGTAATGATTAATTAAACAATATAACCACCTCTACTTTTTCTTGGCTTCCCCCATCTCCATCCCAACTTCTAACAATTTATAATCTAGTCATCTAGTCCTAAATGAATTCAAATGACCAATAAATACAGATAAGAAAACATGCCTTACCTCCCTAGTTACTCAGGATATGTGAATTAAAATAACAAGATACAATGCAGGGATTTTAAAGAGGGAGAAGATATGGTCAGAATGCTTTTTAAGTTTAACTCAAGATGTAAATCATACAGATCTGATTTTGAAAAACATGAACAAACTATAGTAATTTAGGACATAGAAATATCATAATATCTGGGAACAGTGAAATAACGAAAGCTGGTAGTGTGGTCCTAATCTTGGATACATTGGGGTATCAGAGTCCCAGTCTTAGATGGATAGAGGTAGTGAGCAGGTTGTGAAGACAGGAACATGGGATCAGAGAATGAGAAAGGTGTACTGTTACTGAACTTGGGGCATAAAGGGAGGAGGATAGAGGCATGTTGATCGGGCTTAGGGTAGTGGCCACTCACTCCACACTACAGAGGGTGGTGATATGGTCTGTGGTAAGGAGTCGGCTGGGAGTCAGGCGGCCCAGAGGCAGGGCTGTGTTCTGCAGCTGATATACTCTAGGCTCCTGGACAAGTCTCTATACAGAATGACTGAGGTCCAGATATCAGTAATCTTTCCCCACCACCCAGGATATGTTTGTAACGGGGTTTAAGTTTTATTGTCTGGAATTCACTTAGAAAAATAATGTTATTATTTGGGAAAGTACCTTGGTAAGAGTAAGAGAGAAAGGTGAGATCCTAACTGGGTTTGTAGAAACCCAAACCAAAAATGAAACAACTACATTGCTCTGAGTTAGAAAGAAATAGAAATTGAGATGGGAGAGAGAAGAGGTATAAGAAGCGGAAAGGAGAGAAGAGCCAGTGAGAAGACACAGGGTTGATGCACAGCAGGTGAAGTGACCAGTTGCAAAAAATCCCTGGGTGGGTTAAAAAAATTGAGAGAGCAAGGCTACTTGAAAGGCTAACATTCATTTTGAAGTTGTTTGCAATTCTATAATGTTGGCTTTCCTTCCCTTTCCCCAAATCATCGACAACTTTTGATGCGATTTTTAGAGGGAACTGAGAAAGGAGTTTAATTCCATACTTGGGTTGACGTTATGTAGAAGGTAGAGTATACCTGCAATGGTGTGAAGCAAAACCTCCAAGCAAGAGGTCACCATTAGGACATATTCTGCCCCCCCCCCATATTTCCAATAATTTGGAGAAAACCTGGTAAGGGCTTTGTATTTTCACAGGATACTGAATGGAGTTTGAGCCAATTGGATAAGTTCTAGATAAAGATTCTAAAGGTCAGGGAGCCATGAACTGACATCTAGGCTACTTCATTGGTCAGGTGCCCTATTCTCTTCTTGTTAAAATAATAAATTATTTTTCTCCTTTAAGAAATAGATTTAATGCAACAGCTGGGCACCGTGATAAATTGTCTGAAATTAGTGTGGGCCAAATAGCCATCATGAATAGTCTTAAATAAATCGAACCAAAGTAAAAAATATCTAAGGAGATAGTATGTTCCATCTTAAGAGAATGTACAAGTTTTGAAAAATATGCTGTGGTTTTCAGAGTCTTGTTCATTGCAACATGTAACATTGACTAGTCATAGGTGATGATGACACCATAACTAGTTCTAGAGAGCCAAAGCAAAAATAGTATTAGAAAAGAATTTAAAGAACTTGGAATACCAGAGAGACTCTCCAGAGAACTAACTGCTCTGTTACTGTAAATTTGTACTCAGGGACTCAGTATTTATTTGACAGTAATAGAAACATAGTGATGTTAGAACCAATAGCTCCTGATGATTTCTTTTTCTTATAGGTACAAATCTAAAAGTATCCAGTTGTTTACTTATTCATTCTCAAGCATTTATTGAGTATTCATTATGTGTCAGACATTGTGACACAACACTGAGAATACACAGATAAATAAAATGTGGTCCCTATCCTTGGGAGCCCATAGTCTAATGAAAAGAGAGCAGGCAAACAATTTTAATGGAATTAACAAGTGGTGAGGCTTGGGCAAAGTTTCAGTGGGAGCATTGGTAGAGAGAGGTACTGACTCTGCCTGGGGAAGACAGTCTTCCTTCAAAGAGGAGGTTACTTATAATAAAAGCACTATAACCAGAATCAGGGGCTTAGGGTATCTTCTAGGAAAAAAGACAGGTTTCAGGAGCTGAAATGAAGCATAGACATATAGAAGGCCTAATTTTATTAGTGAGCATTATATTTCTCTCCATTATTCCTACCACAGAAAAACATAATTTGGTTGAAGACAAATATCCTAACAATCATCTCTACCACTAATATGTTGCATATTATACTAGGTAATGTAAGCTAAACTGTTATAATAAATAGATCCCAAATGTAGTGACTTAAGGAAGAGTTTATTTCTTGTCTGTAATTCCAGGACAGGTATCCCATGTCAGGAGGCAGCTCTTCTCTGCACAGAGATTCAGGGAACTAGGCTGCTTCTGCCTATGGCTTTGTCATACCCCCAATTTTTTGTCAACAGTATAGTTAAGGTGAGTCATCATGTCTGGGTTCAAGAGTAGAAGGAGGGAGAGAGGATGAAGTAGGCATGCTGCTACCCTAAAGCCCCCCAAAGAAGTACAGTATTTTATCCACATTCAGTTGGCTAGAAAACAGTCTCAGTGCAGCATCTAACTACAAAGGGGGCTGTGAAATGTAATCCAGTCATGTGCCCGGGAAGGAGAGACTAGGTTTTGGTGGCTAGCAAGTATTCTCTGCCATAAATACAAAATTGAAATTGATAAAAATTTAAACAGTCTACACATTCTAAGTGGGTCTAAACCTATAAGATAAAAATTTATCTTATAGTGTATAAGTACCTTCATTTAGGTCAAAAAAAAAAAAAAAGAATTGCACAAGTACAGAATAGGAAAAACGAATTAACAACGTTCATACAAGAAAAAGAGCTGGAGATTTTGCTTGAAGACGAATTTGAGCCCACAGTTTGATGTGGTTCCTAAAGAGCAAACACAAAATCAAACAAAAAAGCAAATACAGTTGTAGACTGCATCAGTACAAGTAAGTGTACAGGAAGGAAAGGAATTGATCCAGAAATACTTAATTCAGAGTCTTTTAATAGTGTTCTGGCATTATTTTGAAGAGGCCCGTGAGTGAACAGAAAGAGTCCAGGATGACAAGATGACAGGGAGCTAGAAACTGTTATTTGAGGATGAGTACTAAAGAATCCAGGCTCTGTCCTTGAGAAGAAATAGCATGATGAGGGAAGGCTTTGTGTGTGTGTATGTGTGTCAGCGGGGTGGGGGGCGGAGGGCGGATAGGAAGTGGAGAAGGGTATGTACTAATGTGGTCTTTAAAACTCAAAGAAATTGGGCTTCCCTGGTGGCGCAGTGGTTGAGAGTCCACCTGCCGATGCAGGGGATACGGGTTTGTGCCCCGGTCTGGGAAGATCCCACATGCCGCGAAGCTGCTAGGCCTGTGAGCCATGGCCGCTGAGCCTGCGCGTCCGGAGCTTGTGCTCCGCAACGGGAGAGGCCACAACAGTAAGAGGCCCGCGTACTGCAAAAAAACAAAAAAAAAAACAAAGAAATTTAAAGTTTAAGTGCTTGAAGTTTAGCCATATGGAAGAGAAAGTAGATTCATTCTCTTCTGCATCATGTAACCAAAAAAGGAACATTTTGGCTTAGTATGACAAAGATCTGAATGATAATTGAAGCTCTCCAAGAATGTTGGAATAGGCTGCTTAGAGAACTATTGAGATTCAAATCACTGGAAGTACTTGATCAGAAGCTGAGTGACCTTCAAGCCTGCTGTAGAGAAGATTTTCTTGCAGAGAGGGCTAGATGATATTTAAAATATTTTCTAATTCTATGATTCACTAAATTTGGCATTATTACTATGGCTGTTCTAGATGATTCAAGCCAAAATAAAATTCCTGTTGAGCCATATGACTGAAGGCCACCACTGTTAACTTGGCCAAAAGGCATGAACAGTGTGTCCAACATTGTAGATGCTCCCTTTCCCACTGGAAAAGCACTTTTGCAATCATCTAACTAGCAGCTTTTTTCATGAGACACCATTTTGCTTGAAATCAAACATGACAGACAAATTATGATTATTCAGACTCGAGAATTTGGCAGATATTTTCTGAAAATGAACAATTTAAATCTGTCACTTCAAGAAAACATGAACAATATTTATTGCCAGTGAAAACATTTGAGATTTTAAACAAAAATTGGCAGTATGAACCCTTTATATCTGCCACATGACCATGATAGCGTCCCAATACCTAAAGAACTTTCTGATGAGGTCAGTGGTGATATTATTAACAAATGTAATTTCAAACAATATTGTATAAGGAAATGTGTCAACATTTGGATGATCTGTATAACTCAATGAGCCAGTATTTTCCAAATGGCCAATACATTATGTTATAAAATCCTCATGGTTAAAAAATCTGCTCAAAGTACACAATAAACCAATGAATTTTTATGTAGAGTACAAAAATCATTGATAGGGTTTGGATTCCACTTTGTAACTAACTTTAAAGAAATAACCATTTGTTGAGTTTTGGTGTAGTATCAAAGACGAATATCTAGAATTATCTGAAGTTGCTATTAATATACTCTTCCCTATTTCACCTACCTCTCTGAGGCCAAATTTTCTTCATGTACTATAAAATGTACTATAAAAATCACACTTTGCAGTATTTAATGCAAAAGCAGCTATAAGAATCTAGTTGTCTTCTACTAGGGCAGACATTAAAAAGGTTTGTAAAAATGAAAACAATGACACTCATCTCCCTAAATTATTTTGCTTTGGAATGTATAGTTACTTTTCATACAAATATATTATTTATACTGCATAAATATGTAATGGATTTATTATTGTTCCTGTAAATGACTTAATAAATATTTTAAAAACTTATTTAATGGCTAAAACAGTAGATATTTTAAAGTCTCTTTCATTTGTACTACCTCATCTAATACTTTCAATAACCATGAATATGAGTATTATTATCATATTTTACTTTTAATAATTTTACTTTTAATAAAAGGAAGAAAATACAAGATCAGAGAAGTTATGGGATGTGCTCACAGTCATATAATAAATTATAATTCCAATTTAGAATTCCAATTTAGATTCTCTAGCTCTAGATAGACTTTATGCTTTCTTTTAAGAAAAGCTCAGACCAAACCAGAGAAGGCAGAGAGGACAGTGGCTGAAGAGACACCTGGGACAGCTACACTAAGGAGGAAATTTAAGGAAATCATTACAGTGAACTTGCAGCACTTGAGAAGTGTAATTAGAAAACAATTTGATTTATTCCTCCAATGCCCATTCAAACACATGCTGCAGGACTAATATTTTTCTTTACCTTTGATTGGAAACTAATGCATGGTCCATGACTTTCTAGATCTGAGGCTATAAAAGTGATTCCAGCTCAGTAATTAGTGTCTAGTACAATAATGAAAAAGTAAAACTTCTCTTGAAATTACAGCTCCTCTGCCTCCCTCTCCCAAGACTAGGTCTTGCAAAGAGTGAAGTTGCTGTGGTTCTTCACCTAGTGCTATTCCTCTTGTTTATCTTCCTTAATATGAATTATAATGGGTTGGGGGTTGGGGAGGAGAAGAAGGAGAGTCAGTGGCAGCAGGAAAGTTCTTACTTGACTGGAAGTATCACTGTGATCTGAGTTTTCTTTACCAAAGGCTGATTCTTTCTCTCATAGGAGTGTGTCTGTGGGTCTTGAGAACTCCACCTTTTCCCCCTTCCTCCCAATCTGAGCATCTCTGATCATCAGGTTCCTCAAAATGGGTAATTACATTTTTTCCCAGCTGGTCACTTAACTTCCAGGCATTCCATGGTGCACATTCTGCTTTCTTTTGCTTGAGTCCTTCACAGTTTTTAGGTTTTCATGGCCCTCTAGATGGGGATCCAAGACAACATTGTATTATCTCTCTGAAAATCTCTGGTTCACATATTTCCTGCAGGAAACCTTGCATGTGTGACCCCTCACTGGTGGGAATGCAGTAATTTCACAAACCACAGTGCTTTATCCAACTGCTCTTATTTAATACTTATCCATGTTGAGTCAGACACCAGTTCACAGCATCCTCCAGATTTTAGGAGACACATTTCAAGGTTGTTAAAAGTTCCAACTGAGGGCTTCCCTGGTGGCGCAGTGGTTGAGAGTCCGCCTGCGGATGCAGGAGACACGGGTTTGTGCCCCGGTTCGGGAAGATCCCACATGCCACGGAGCGGCTGGGCCCTTGAGCCACGGCCGCTGAGCCTGCGCGTCCGGAGCTTGTGCTCCGCAACGGGAGAGGCCCCAACAGTGAGAGGTCCGCATACCGCAAAAAAAAAAAAAAAAAAAAAAAAAAAAAAAAGTTCCAACTGAATTACCTCTTTTGTAGACCTCAGTTTAAGGGCAGGTATTTCTCACACTTAATCTTGGTGTGTGTGTTGGAGAGAGTGTTAGTTATATTCAAAGCACAACACCTCATCTGAGCTCCAAATCTGGATGAGAGTGAGGGTTAAGAACTACAAGCCTGGGAATTTCCTGGCAGTCCAGTGGTTAGGACTCCGCGCTTTCACTGCCGAGGGCGTGGATTCAATCCCTGGTCAGGGAACTAAGATCCTGCAAGCCGAGAAGAGTGGCCCAAAATTAAAAAAAAAAAAAAAAAAAAAAAAAAAACTATATCCCAATTTCAGAGAATCCTTTAAAAATTCTACAGAGGAACTTTCATGTCACTGTGAAATATAGCATCTATGGGGACGTTGAAGTGGATTGATTGCTAAAATACCCATTTTTCTTCACTTTTCGTTGTATCCACACCCTGTGTGAAGTGACTTTGTAGTTCATATTGATATTATCAGAAGGTGGAATCTATTCTTTTGTAATCTCCACTGATCTTGTAATTTGCTTTGGCCAGCTGATTGTGGTGGAAATGACAGAGTGCTGGTTTCAAGCCTGGAACTCAACAGGTCTTGAATGGTTCTGTTCTCTCTGGGTACCTTGTACCACCATGTGAACAAACCCAGGCTAGCCTCCTGGAAGATGGGAGAGCATTAGAAGAAGAGTTCAGTTGTCCCAGCTGTGACCATCATAGACCAGCCTAGAGTCAGCTAGTTAATTAAATAGGGAACTATTTTGCTATACTATACTCATAACACTTCTGACACCAAGTATGTGGGGTTCTTCCTGACGTCAATTAATTTTACAACTCTCTGGACACCAACTAGGTGTCCTACAATTCAATTCTGACATTAAGTACCTAGAGTTAGTACAGATTCCACAGGTTAAGGACTCAGTCCTGTAAGACTGCCCCCCATTCCAGACACCATTTACAAGTCCTAGGTTGTCACCTGTACTTCTGACTAACTAGCTATAAATCTGTGGTTCCCACAACCCTCTCTCCAGGTTTGAAAATTTGCTTTAAGGGCCCACAGAATGCAAGGAAATGCTAACTTACATTTACTGATTTATTTTAAAGGATACAAGTGAACAGCTAGCTGAAGAGTTACAAGGGGCAAGGTCTGGAAGCGTCCTGAGTATAGGACCTCCTGTCCCCATGAGTTGGGTTGTGCCACCCTCCCAGCACGTGGATGTGTTCATCAACCTGGTAGCTCTCCAAACTTCATAGTTCAAGGATTTTTATAGAGGGTTCATCATGTAGGCATGATAGACTATGAATTAAATCTCCATCCTCTCTCCCATCCCCGGAGGTCATGGGGTAGGGCTGAGAGTTCCAAGCTTCTAATCATGGCTTAGTCTTTCTGGTAACCAGCCTCCATCCTGAAGCTACCTGGAAGCCCACCAAGAGCTGTCTCCTTAGAACAAAAGACTCTTCTATCACCAAGGATATTCCAAGGGTTTTAGGAGCTCTGTGTCAGGAACCAAAAACAGAAACCAAATATGTAGTTCTTATTATGTCATACTAATGTACATGTGAGAGAGCTGGACAAAGAATAGCAGAGTTGCCATCATGACCCACCACTGACCACAGATACATGAGTAAGTCTAGCTGAGATTGGCACTGCCTACCTAACCCACGGACTTGTGGACAATACTTAAAGCTTGTAGTTTAAAGCCACTAAGTTTTGGGGTGATTTGTTATGTAGCAATAACTAACTGATACAGGTTTCAGTGAGAATCAAGACTAAAATAGTTTTATTTTGATATCCTATTACAGTAATATGTAACTTGAAGGATGAAAAGAGTTGAATAAGCAGGGGAAGGAGAGGAAGAATATCACAGACGGGGGAGAAGGGACAATAGTAAGAAAATGAAAAGCAGTTAAAATATATGCAGTTCACCCTTAAACAATATGGTTTTGAACTGTTCAGGTCCACTTATAAATGGTTTTTTTTCCAATAGTGAGTACTACATTACTACACAGTCAGTGGTTGGTTGAATTCTATGATGCAGAATCACAGATATGGAGGAACTGCATATACAGAAGTTTGACTATAAGTTATATGGGAATTTTCTACTATGGGGAGGGTTGTTCAAGGATCAACTGTATTTATTCAGGAGTCAGTGGATAGGCTAACGTGAAGATAAAACTTTACACTGGGGAGCAGAAGGAGAAACAGGCTAGAAAAGTGAATGTGAGTCAGACTGTAGAGATTTTGACTTTGGGGTGGGAGATTTTGTTGTCATCCGATATACAATACCACTGAAGGTATTGACTGTGGTTTGCTCCATCCCCATTTCTTATTTTTCTCTTTCATTCTAGCCACTCATTCCTATATTGTCTGCTAAAGTAAAGTTCAGGGTCAATGGAGGCACCTCTATTTTATTCCACAGGGTACTGACTGGCAATAAAGAGAATATTCTCAGTGTGTTTCCTTGTGAATACACCCCAGCCTACATTTTATGGCTCGAAGCACACTTTGACAGAAGATGAGCCAAGATACTTCTATTCTGACCAAAGAGAAACAGATGAAAGAAATAATTTCCTCTAAAAAAGAAGACAAATTAAAAAAATCTTCCCGTTTAAGTGAAAAAGGTAAAAAGATGTTTTGTTATTCATGAGAAGCATTAAATCTTTCCTTCCTTCTTGAAGAGTCATGTGAATTTTACTAACCACTAGATGGCACTTGTGTACAGCATTTGAAATTATTAAAGCAAGAGTACCTATGGTGTGGTCAGAGTAGAAACAGAGGTTTTGCTCTGATGCAGCCTGCTTCCTCCCCCACACAGAGTCAAGAGAGGTGTAGAAGAGAGAGCTTAAATCTCTTTTGTGTTTTTTTGACTTATAAAGAAAAATGAACATGGCAGAAGTATTCCTGATTAGATCGGGAGAAAAAGGATGATGCATTCTTGCTGGATGAATCAGGAGAGATGATATTCTGTCATTCTTTAGATATAGACCTGAAATACTATCTTTAAATTTATGGTTGTGGTACAAGCCATGCTTCTCTGTTTACCCAGTCAGTGGATTTGGGTGAAGCATGTATAGTGTGTTTTCCAATTGGTTACTTTATCACACTGACGATTTCAGAAGATATAATAACTCTTACCCTTCTGGGTGAAAAACATGGATCTCACAAGTATTCTTATCAGATCACTATAGTTTGATTCATCTTTATGAGAGTTGGCTGCCTGGTTGTTCATTGCTGCCTCCAACTCATCAGGACATTCTCAGATAATGCAAAGGGTGATAGCAACTGTGAACATCATCAACAACCATATCTAGACCAGTGTAGGACACATCCTCAAAAAAAAAAAAAAAAAAAGAAAGAAAGAGAGAGAGGGAGAGAATAGCAAACGAGCAAACAAACAAAAACCTTAATAATGCAAGACAGCCCAATGGAGGGCCAGCGGAACTGATAATCTTGTCTGACCTGTGTCCCTTATTTCTCTGGCCCTGGAGCTATTATCAACATTTAGAACCACGTAGAAATACATAACTCCCTTTCTGGAAGGTAAGATGCTGGCAATCTGGCAGTTACAGCTCTGGCAACCCCATTAGCTTGTCACCACTGTGCTGATGCTGATCTCTTTTGGGTCTCATCTAATCTGGCCTTTCAGTAGCCTCAGCTTTTTCCTGTTTAGCCTAAGCTGTTGTAAGCACATATTTTGAAGTGTCGCCAGATCTGATATAAAAGGGGCATCTGTCCTAAAGAAGATTAGGGTGGCATCAGGGAGCCCCAATAGAGCAAAAGGAAAATAGTGGATTAGATCATAGGAATAAAGGGAAATCAGAAACAGAACTGTATGTGCTGGGACAGTGCAATGTCAGAGAAGGAGCTCTGTTTAGTGTCTGTGGTCCTATGCCTTTGACCTCCAGGATGGCATCCTTTGGTCCTCTTTTTGGTTAGTTGGAGCTTTTATGCTTTTCCAAGTGTTCTTATCAAATCATGCCTTGGGAAGAGGATTGATAAACTAATTTCAACTGAAAATTTCCATTTTAACAGGAGACAATGCAAGAATTTCATAAGCAGTGTAATCAAATTCTGATGGTAGGAATGTAAGTTTTTGCAAGCAATGCCAGTGATATCTTCCTCTGTGAAGCCATCATTTAGGCTACCTACTTTTTTTTTTTTTGCAAAACTATCCCTGACCACATAAATTAATGTACCACCAGGAGCCTAGTTAGTTTCTTGGTTTCCATAGCACCAAATATGCTCAATTTGATTAGGAAATAGAGGGGTTGAATTACTGGTACACTGCCAGAACTGGAGTTTGGGGAGGGACACATATAAGAACATGAAATAGCAAATATATTAAAAATTATACATGAGAAGCTTGAGAATCATGTGCATCACAGTCTCTCAAACTTCTGGTTATGGGTTAAGCATGTTACCAGGCCTCATCAATCATAGTATCTGGCATATAACTGGTTTACAATCCAAAACCAGCCAATTAGAGTTCTTCCCTGGGATTTTATATATGGAAAAATGATATTTCTTTCTCTGGAATAGCAAAGCTGGGATGATGCAAACCTGGAACTTTTGGTGGTCTTGCTACTTCCTCTCCTCAATCAATACATGAAACAAAATTGTCTGAAGTTATAATGAATGAGGCTGCAGAGAGAAACAGGGACGTGAGATGAGCAAAGGGAAAGATGATGAAGTAGTTCCATCTCTGATCTTCCCAATTATATAAGCCAATGCAATCCCTTTTTAGCTTAAAGTATTTGAGTTGGGTTTCTTTTACTGGCAAGCCTGAGAATATTGACTAATATATTCCCAACCAGTCCAACTGGGTCTTCTAATGTGGCACATGTGTTGCTACTAGGAATTTAATTAAGTAAATTATTTTACACCTCTGGCTCAACTTGCCATCTTATTCTAATAGAGACAATAGTCAATGTCTTTAGAAGAAAATATAACTACAGTTCAAATTTTGGTCATCTTGACTCATGATCATTTTATGACCTGAAGCACATGTATTAGTTGTCCCGGCAAGAGGTATTATTTAGGATGGAATCAAATAATATTTGCAACAATTTACCACATTTTCATAGGGGGACTTAGATTGAATGTGTTTTTCATCAATTACTGGGATTTTTTTCTTAACTACCATGATGATTGGCAGTGTGCTGAGCTGGAAAACATTCAGGTGTTTTCTCCTAACAAGAACCAAAAGTAGAATGGAAGGAGGATTTTTAGAGTCCAAGGCAGCTTAAGCTTAACAGCAACGAGATTAGAGGAAAGAAAAACATGCATCAGCAGGAACTAGAAGGTAACTTATTGTTTTTTGGCCCCATAGTCTACTCCCTAACCCCCCTGCCCAAACCTACCCCTCCACAGTAAAATGCAGGGACCTTAAGTCCAACTTAGCCAACGTCACAAAGCAAGTTTGCAAAGAACCAGGACTCCCTGTCTTCTTTTGATACACTAACTTGTACATACAAACTTGTTTTAAAATAAATTGTATTGTTATCACTTAGGGCATTATTTTCCCAATTAATGAGCCCCAATAATAGGTGAAAAATGGAGGCAATCTTTATATAAACATAAAAGGAAAGAAAATGGTGCATTCATAGCTTATCCTTTTTCCAAAGCACCATCACATCATAATTTTTTTCCTGTCCCCTGGAATGCCTTCGTTTTCTGATTCTGTGCCACTGCTTTTGTTGTTTGCATCTCTTGGAATAGTCTTCCTATGCCTCAGTCCAGTTCAACACACATGTAGTGATCACCTTTTCTGTGCCAGACACTCTCACCACTGGTGCTGTCTGACAGAAACAGAATGCAAGCCACACATGAGATTTAAAATTTTCTAGTAGTCACACAAAAATTTTAAACAGTAGAAATTAATTTTAAGAATATATTTTATTTAACCCAATATATCCAAATATTATTATTTCAGTATGTAATTGATATAGAAAATTGCTAATGGTGTATTTTATATTCTTCTTTTTGTACTAAGTCATCTAAATCTGATATGCATTTTATACTTATAGCACATCTCAGTTTTGACAAGCTGCATCTCAAGTGATTTATTGCCATAAGTAGCCATTGGGCAGTGTAGATGAAAAGACTTACAGTATAGTCAAGTCTTACCAGTTTCTCAAGATCAAAATAAAACTTCCTTTTCCCATCATACTTTTTCCTATGTTTTGCAGGTCAAAAATATTTCCTACTCTGAGCTAATATTTTTGTTATGTGAAAACTCTTTTTGCCACAAGTACCAAAAAAGATCCAGGCACCACGCTAGATCTTAGGAAGGCCTCTACTTCTTCCTTGAGTCCTTGGAACACTTTGCGTGTATCTCTTGAGTACCTGTATACTGTTATACCTCATCCTATGGTTTACTTAGCTTAAGTACTTTACTGGTGGATAAAAAATCTCCCCACAGGAGCTGTCTCTTACTTATACCTGTACAATTCATCCCATCTTACCTGTGGTAGACTATTAATACAAGGGTGTTGAATTATGTAGATACGATAGCATCAAATCATGTATATTATATCTCTCCATTTAGAATGTGAACAGCTTGAAGGAAGAGTCCATATCTTACTATTCTCTGTGTGCTCTCAGAAACTCATAAGGAAGAAATTTGTACAAAGAATATACTTGCCAAGTATTTGTTGATTGATTTTGATCTCCACCTAAGATAAGGCAGGTATTTTCCTATCCTGAAGCATGGTAGAGTCGGAAGGAGATGGAGGTCTGTTTCTCATTAGGTGTTTGCCAAATGGGCTTTGTTACCAACCACCCTATGTCTCTAGGTAACATGATTAATTTCCCAGAATTTTTTTCTTAAAGCCAGAATTTATTTCTAAAGTTAAAAAATGTTCAAGAGATTTAAAAAATTCCCCAAAGGCCGAAAGATGTCATATATGCCCCACAGATTTAATATACAATTATACTGAGGTTGTGTCTGTTGGTTCCTCCACTGCTAAGTTTTCTAAATTGCCTGTCCTATAAAATTAGATTTGTATGGAGTACAGATTTAGTGGAAAGAACATAGGCTTTAAACTGAGGAAGACCTGGATTCTAATATTGCCTTTGCTCTCTCCTACTTATATAGTTACAGTTATTTCACCTTTTTAAACCTCAATTTTCTGTACCATGATATTTATGTAAATTGTTCTAATGATGGCATGAACTTACGAGTTCAAAACCCTTTACCAATATCTGACATATGAACCATAAATGTGCAATAAATACTGTCTTTTTTCCTTATATCTTGGCAGAAGAAACACAATTAGTTAATGATAAGCTGGGGCAGACCTACCAAGTAGGTCTGTCTAAGTTCTGGTGCTATACTATTTTGCTTTTTTATGAGTTCCCATGTGGCCTCAGGCAATAATGCAGCTGCAAGGTATATGTCCATGAATCTACAGGAAAGTCTCTTGAAGCAAGTCTCAGAGCTCTGACCAGGACACCATCCAGCTACTTGTTGAAGACAGTGAGAAAATGCTGATCAAATTTTAAGTGGTGCAAAGCTAGGCTAAATATCTAATATGAATATCTAATATGCCAGGATCAAAGCTCAAAAAGGTCTTTAGATGCTGGTGTAATGGTCTAAATTCAATAATATGAAATTTGTAGGGAATAATGTGAGGTCTTGGACTTTAGTCTGAAAACTCAATTGAAGGAGATGTAGTTTAACCATAGATCTGTGAAAAAAATCTCAGGGGGGTGGTCTTAGCTGACTATAAACTTGATATGAATCCATAGTAAAAGGATTGTTCAAAAAGTGAAGTCAGTCTTAGGTCACGTTCATGGGTGTTTAGTATTCAGGATAAGAGAAGATCATTCTGGTTCTCTGTGCTTGCTGGATGATACCTAGACTTTTACATTCTATTTTGGGTGCTACACTAAGAGGAACAGACACAGAAGAGGGCATGCTCATCATAGGGCAAAAGCATCTGGAACCACTCCTCGGCTCAAGCACTCATTCAGTACATTTTCACTAGTTCCTCCTGTGTTCCAGGCACTTCTCTTGGCTCTTGGGATACAACAGCAAACACACCAGACAAGTAATTCCAGAGGGAACTGAGAATTAGCCTGTAAAAGCGAAAACTTAGCAAATATGTGTTATTTTATAATATTTGAAGGACGTAGCATCATTCTGAATGATCACAGAGCTAGTGCTAATGTATGTATGTTAAAATAGTGTAGTGTCTAGGCCATGACTTTCCATCAATTAAAAGCATCCGTGGATGGAATGGGTTGCTTTGCAACTGGGATATACAGAGTAACTTGACTGATCTCTTATAAAAGAGTCAAATATAGTAAAATCCTGTGATAATAAACTCCATGAGAATAGGGATTAAAATATAATATACTTGACAATTGGTCCCTTTGTCCATTCTTTTCTTCAACATGGACTGGCTAAATTTGTTATCTTTTAGAGGTGGAGGGAATGGAGAGATCACTGGGCTGTAAACAGGAGAGGGAAGTTAAGTAGAGAAATAAGAGGCAACCCATCCAGGGAAGCAGGACTATATTCTGGTCCAATCTCTCCTGACCAGACCTAAGGAACAGGTGCCATTTCATTAAATGATTCCAGGAATTGCTACAGCAATCTTAGATGTCTCAGCCAGCCCCAAGCCCTGAATGGTCTCATTAATATTAATCTGGAATAGATAACCACCATCAGGTGGCACTAAACCATAACTGGAATCTGGATAGATCCAGATTATGCCACCAAATGAAATGCCACACTTGTTATTTCATTAATTTCACAATAATCAGCCTAGACATTTTATGTGATTGGAAATTTTGAGTTCACTTTTCAAATTATGGAGGGATTTTATCATATCAAAAACATTGCTGGACTGCATTACCATTAAACTTTTATCTAGACCTCTGTTTACCTAACTGTCCTCATTCTGTGGTGATCCAGTCATACCTTAGGACCCAGTTCAAATGCTATGTTGTAACGTCTAGTCTGAATCAGAAATATTTTTTTCTTTATTTGTATTTGTATAGTATTCTTTCATGTTTCCCCACAAAGAGTTAATAAGTTTCATTACATTTCCCCATCCCATCCCCAATACATTCATCAGCAAATATTTGCCAAGTAACTGCTCTTGTCTAAGCAAAAGGAGAAGGAATTGCACCTGATACTAAGGGACTTTCAGGACAGTTGGGCAGATCAGATCAGATCAGCATGGTCCGCAAAAGTACTGCTGGGTGGGACTCCATGATGTGGGGCTGAGAGGTGCATTGCTCAGCGGTGGGAGAGGTTTGTGGGGCAGAGGAGCAGGACTCCTCCTTGCTCAGGTTACTCTGCTGCGGGGTTCCCAGGTCTTTCACAGTATTATTCTCTTACATGACCTTGTTAAGAGTGGACTGAAGTGGTGGTAGGTGAGAATACACATATATATTTACACTTATATTTCAACATTTCAGGCTGTGGGGTCAGGATTTCAGGGCAATGCCATGCAGTTATCATATATTATACCTTAGCAACTATAACTACATTAAAAAACAAAATTCACCTGCTATTGAAAAGTATTATTAGCTTGACAGTTAAAGTACCAAAAAACTATTGTCAGTATAGATGCCTTTAAACACAGAAATTTGAAACAGGATCATTTCCCCAAACATTGTTTACCTTTTTTTTTTTTTCAAATTCAAAAGCTTTGACTATATATATATATATATATATATATATATGTATATATATATATATATGTATATATGTATATATATTTGTGTGTGTGTGTGTGTGTGTGTGTGTGGTTTCATCTCCTGGTTTATTAACTAGCCACAGGCTACATCAGTGACAGAGGTAGTCTCATTTCTCTAATATTAGTTTTCTTTTTTTAAAAAAAATATTATTTATACAGCAGATTCTTATTAGTTATCCATTTTATACACATCAGTGTATACATGTCAATCCCAGTCTCTCAATTCATGACACCACTCCCCCTACAGCCCACCGCTTTCCCCCTTTGGTGTCCATAAATTTGTTCTCTACATCTATGTCTCAATTTCTGCCCTGCAAGCAGGTTCATCTGTACCATTTTTCTAGGTTCCACATATATGCATTGATATGTTTGTTTATCTTTTTCTGACTTACTTCACTCCGTGTGACAGTCTCTAGATCCATCCACGTCTCAACAAATGACCCAATTTCATTCCTTTTTATGGCTGAGTAAGACTCCATTGTATATATGTACCACATCTTTATCCATTCATCTGTCAATGGGTATTTAGGTGGCTTCCATGACCTGGCCATTGTAAATAGTGCTGCAATGAATATTGGGGTGCATGTGTCTTTTTGAATTATGGTTCTCTGGGTATATATGCAGTAGTGGGATTACTGGGTCATATTAATTCTATTTTTAGTTTTTTAAAGAACCTCCATACTGTTCTCCATAGTGGCTGTAACAGTTTACATTCCCACCAACAGTGCAAGAGAGTTCCTTTTTCTCCACACCCTCTCCAGCATTTGCTGTTTGTAGAATTTCTGATGATGTCCATTCTAACTGGTGTGAGGTGACACCACATTGTAGTTTTCATTTGGATTTCTCTAATAATTAGTGACGTTGAGCAGCTTTTCATGGGCTTCTTGGTTATCTGTATGTCTTTGGAGAAAAGTCTCTTTAGGTCTTCTGCCCATTTTAGGATTGGGCTGTTTGTTTCTTTAATATTGAACTGCATGAGCTGTTTATATATTTCAGAGATTAATCCTTTGTCCGTTGTTTCGTTTGCAAATATTTTCTCCCATTCTGAGGGTTGTCTTTTCATCTTGTTTATGGTTTCTTTTGCTGTACAAAAGGAAGTTTTGAAGTTTCATTTCAAACTTTGAAGTTTCATTAGGTCCCATTTGTTTATTTTTGTTTTTATTTCCATTACTCTAGGAGGTGGATCATAAAAGAGTATTCTTCCTAAGTTTTCCTCTAAGAGTTTTATGGTGTTCAGTCTTCCATTTAGGGCTCTAATCCATTTTGAGTTTATTTTTGTGTATGGTGTTAGGGAGTGTTCTACTTTTATTCTTTTACATGTAGCTGTCCATTTATCCCAGCAACACTTATTGAAGAGACTGTCTTTTCTGCAATGTATATCCTTGCCTCCTTTGTCATAGATTAATTGACCATAGATGCATAGGTTTATCTCTGGGCTTTCTATCTTGTTCCATTGACCTATATTTCTGTTTTTGTGCCAGTACCATACTATCTTGATTACTGTAGCTTTGTAGTATAGTCTGAAGTCAGGGAGTCTGATTCCTCCAGCTCTATTTTTTTCCCCCTCAAGACTGTTTTGACTATCTGGGTTCTTTTGTGTCTCCATACAAATTTTAAGATTTTTTGTTCTAGTTCTGTAAAAAATGCCATTGGTAATTTGATAGGGATTGCATTGAATCTGTAGATTGCTTTGGATAGTATAATCATTTTCACAATATTGATTCTTCCAATCCAAGAACATAGTATATCTCTCCATCTATTGGTATCATCTTTAATTTCTTTCATCAGTGTCTAATAGTTTTCTGCATAAAGGTCTTTTGCCTCCCTAGGTAAATTTATTCCTAGGTATTTTATTCGTTTTCTTGCAGTGGTAAATGGGAGTGTTTCCTTAATTTCTCTTTCAGATTTTTCATCATTAGTGTATAGGGATGCAAGAGACTTCTGTTCATGAATTTTGTATCCTGCAACTTTACCAAATTCATTGATTAGCTCTAATAGTTTTCTGGTGGCATCTTTAGGATTCTCTATGTATAGCATCTTGTCATCTGCAAACAGTGACAGTTTTACTTCTTTTCCAGTTTGGATTCCTTTCATTTCTTTTTCTTCTCTGATTGCCGTGGCTAGGACTTCCAAAACTCTGTTGAATAATAGTGGTGAGAGTGTGGCATCCTTGTCTTGTTCCTGATCTTAGAGGTAATGCCTTCAGTTTTTCACCATTGAGAATTATGTTTGCTGTGGGTTTGTCATACATGGCCTTTAGTATGTTGAGGTAAGTTCCCTCTATGCCCACTTTCTAGAGAACTTTTATCATACATGGGTGTTGAATTTTATCAAAAGACTTTTCTGCATCTATTGAGATGATCATATGGTTTTTCTTCTTCAGTTTGTTAATATGGTGTATCACATTGATTGATATGCATATACTGAAGAATCCTTGCATCCCTGGGGTAAATCCCACTTGTTCATGGTGTCTGATCCTTTTAATATGTTGTTGGATTCTGTTTGTTAGTATTTTGTTGAGGATTTTTGCATCTATATTCATCAGTGATATTGATATTACAAATTTTCTTTTTTTGTAGTATCTTTGTCTGGTTTTGGTATCAGGGTGATGGTGGCCTCAAAGAATGAGTTTGGGAGTGTTCCTTTCCCTGCAATATTTTTTAAGAGTTTGAGAAGCCTGTGTGTTAGCTCTTCTCTAAATGTTTGATATAATTCACCTGTGAAGCCATCTGGTCCTGGACTTTGGTTTGTTGGAAGATTTTTAATCACAGTTTCAATTTCATTACTTGTGATTACTCTGTTCATATTTTCTATTTCTTCCTGGTTCAGTCTTGGAAGCTTATACCTCTCTAAGAATTTGTCCATTTCTTCCAGGTTGTCCATTTTATTGGCATAGAGTTGCTTGTAGTAGTCTCTTAGGATGCTTGGTATTTCTGCAGTGTCTGTTGTAACTTCTTTTCATTTCTGATTTTATTGATTTGAGTCCTCTCCCTCTTTTTCTTGATGAGTCTGGCTACTGGTTTATCAATTTTGTTTTTATTCTCAAAGAAACAGCTTTTAATTTTATTGATCTTTGCTAAATATTTCATTTATTTCTGCTCTGACATATTTGATTTATTTCCTTCTGCTAACCTTGGGTTTTGTTTGTTCTTCTTTCTCTAGTTTTTTTACATGTAATGTTAGATTGTTGATTTGAGATTTTTCTTGTTTCTTGAGGTAGGCTTGTATAGCTATAAACTTTCCTTTTAGAACTGCTTTTGCTTCATCCCATGGTTTTGGATCATCTTGTTTTCATTGTCATTTGTCTCCAGGTATGTTTTTATTTCCTCTTTGATTTCTTCAGTGATCTCTTAGATATCTAGTAACGTTTTGTTTAGCCTCCATATGTTTGTGTTTTTTGCGGTTTTTTTTCCCCTGTAACTCATTTCTAATCTCATAGCATTGTGGTCAGGAAAGATGCTTGATATGATTTCAATTTTATTAAATTTACTGAGGCTTGACTTGTGACCCAAGGTGTGATCTATCCTGGAGAATGTTCCATGCACACTTGAGAAGAAAGTGTAATCTGCTGTTTTTGGATGGAATGTCCTATAAATATCAATTAAATCTATCTGGTCTATTGTGTCATTTAAAGCTTGTGTTTCCTTATTAATTTTCTGTTTGGATGATCTGTCCATTGGTGTAAGTGAGGTGTTAAAGTCTCCCACTATTATTGTGTTACTGTCGATTTCCTCTTTTATAGCTATTAGCAGTTGCCTTATGTATTGAGGTGCTCCTATGTTGGGTGCCTATGTATTTATAATTGTTATATCTTCTTCTTGGATTGATCCCCTGATCATTATGTAGTGTCCTTCCTTGTGTCTTGTAACATTCTTTATTATAAAGTCTATTTTATCTGATATGAGTATCACTACTCCAACCTTCCTTTGATATCCATTTGCATGGAATATCTTTTTCCAACCCCTCACTTTCAGTCTGTATGTGTCCCTAGGTCTGAAGTGGGTCTCTTGTAGACAGCATACATATGGGTTTTGTTTTTGTATCCATTCAACAAGCCTGTGTCTTTTGGTTGGAGCATTTAATCCATTCACATTTAAGGTAATTATCAATATGTATGTTCCTATGACCATTTTCTTAATTGTTTTGGGTTTGTTGTTGTAGGTCCTTTTCTTCTTTTGTGTTTCCCACTTAGAGAAGTTCCTTTAGCATTTGTTGTAGAGTTGGTTTGCTGGTGCTCAATTCTCTGAGCTTTTGCTTGTCTGTAAAGCTTTTGATTTCTCCATTGAACATGAATGGAATCCTTGCCGTGTACAGTAATCTTGGTTGTAGGTTCTTCCCTTTCATCACTTTAAATATGCCATGCCACTCCCTTCTGGCTTGTAGAGTTTCTGCTGAGAAATCAGCTGTTAACCTTATGGTAGTTTCTTTGTATGTTATTGGTCGTTTTTCCCTTGCTGCTTTCAATAATTTTTCTTTGTCTTTAATTTTTGCCAATTTGATTACTATGTGTCTCGGCATGTTTCTCCTTGGGTTATCCTGTTTGGGGCTCTCTGTGCTTCTTGGACTTGGGTGGCTATTTTCTTTCCCATGTTGGGAAGTTTTAGACTATAATATCTTCAAATATTTTCTCGGGTCCTTTCTCTCTCTCTTGTCCTTCTGGGACCCGTATATTGTGAATGTTGTTGTGTTTAATGTTGTCCCAGAGGTCTCTTAGGCTGTCTTCATTTCTTTTCATACTTTTTTCTTTATTCTGTCCTGCAGTGGTGAATTCCACCATTCTGTCTTCCAGGTCACTTATCCGTTCTTCTGCCTCAGTTATTCTGCTATTGATTCCTTCTAGTGTAGTTTTCATTTCAGTTATTGTATTGTTCATCTCTGTTTGTTTGTTCTCTAATTCTTCTAGGTCTTTGTTAAACATTTGTTGCATCTTCTCAATCTTTGCCTCCATCCTTTTTCTGAGGTCCTGGATCATCTTCACTATCATTTTTCTGAATTCTTTTTCTGGAATGGTGACTATCTGCACTTCATTTAGTTGTTTTTCTGAGGTTTTATCTTGTTCCTTCATCTGGTACAGGAGCCCTTTGCCTTTCTTCTTGTCTATCTTTCTGTGAATGTGGTTTTTGTTCCACAGGCTGCAGGATTGTAGTTCTTGCTTCTGCTGTCTGCCCTCTGGTGGATGAGTCTATCTAAGAGGTTTGTGCAAGTTTCTTGATGGGAGGGACTTGTGGTGCATAGAGCTGGCTGTTGCTCTGGTGGGTAGAATTCAGTAAAACTTTAATCTGCTTGCCTGCTGATGTGTGGGGCTAGGTTCCCTCTCTGTTGGTTGTTTGGCCTGAAGTGACCCAACACTGGAGCCTACCTAGGCTCTTTGGTGGGGTTAATCGTGGGCTCTGGGAGGACTCACACCAAAGTGTACTTCCCAGAACTTCTGCTGCCTGTGTCCTTGTCCTCACGGTGAGACAGAGCCACCCCCCCCCACCAAGAGGAGACCCTCCAACACTAGCAGGCAGGTCTGGTTCAGTCTCCTATGGGGTCAGTGCTCCTTCCCCTCGGTCCTGATATGCACACTAATTTGTTTGTGCCCTCAAAGATTGGAGTCTCTGTTTTCCCCAGTCTTGTTGATGTCCTGCATTCATATCCCACTAGCCTTGAAAGTCTGATTCTCTAGGAATTCCTCCTACCATTGCCAGACTGCTAGGTTCAGAAGCCTGATGTTGGGCTCAGAATCTTCACTCCAGTGGGTGGACTTCTGTGGTATAAGTGTTCTGCAGTTTGTGAGTCACCCACCCAGCAGTTATGGGATTTGATTTTATTGTGATTGCTCCCCTCCTACTATCTCACTGTGGATCCTCCTTTGTCTTTGGATGTGGGGTATCTTTTTTGGTGAGTTTCTGTGGCTCCCTGTTGATGATTGTTCAACAGTTAGTTGTGATTCTGGTGTTCTCTCAAGAGGGAGTGAGAGCACATCCTTCTACTTTGCCATCTCAAACCAATCTGGCTTTATCTTTTTATATCAATTTTTTAGCCATGTACCACTAAGCCATTCATTTTCTCTCTCTGAATCTCAGAATCATATGTGAAAACATTACCCTACCTTTCAGGGCTATCAAGAGGATCAAATGTAATGCTTAATGTAAAATTATGGAATAAATGCTCCTCTATGGGTAATTTTCTATATCTGGCAATTGTTGCCTCAGTTTCCAAATTTCTAGTGCTTATTTCCTTGGTTTCTGCCTGCCATTAATTTTTCTTGATGAAGTTTAATTGCTATTTTTCACAATCAGTTGCTGTTGGCACATCTCCAAATACCTCATATTTTTCCCATCAATAAATATGGGATTAAAATTATTTCATTGCATGCAGAGCAGTGTATTGGTCTTTGGGAGGGGTTTTGGTGATCTAAAGAAGACTCGGTCCTTGCCCTCCAGAAGTCAATAGCATTAAGTATGTATTAACCAAGACAAAAATTTTCTATAAATACATATATTAAGCTCTGTTCCATCCACCTAGGATTTATTCTAGCAAGGCACAAAAGGAGAGATTGTTGGGGGCTGTAGCCCTTTTCTTTGGAGTTAAGAAGTTAGGAACATTTTCCAAGTACTCTGATTCTTCTCAAGAACATCTCTAGATCTGTTATCTATGAATTCATAACACCACTTTTGAGCTATTTTAAATTTCTAGCTGGTGTTACAACTTGTGAGATGCCAATGATAATTCTTAAAATGTATGAAGTATTTATTATGTTTTACTACACTATGTGATTCAGTACACTATGTGCATCATCTAATTTTATCCTTATAGCAACCTTGAGAGGGATGATACTCTGATAACCCCCATTTTACAGACAATCACATTGAGAATTTTGGGAAGGTTATTTGCCCTAGAACACACTTAGAGTAAATGAAAGAGCTGGAATCCCAAGTCAGGTATTCTGACTGCAGAATTTGTCTGCATGATAGGTTTGCTAAACTGCCTTAATAACAAGTCTATTCATCTTAAAATTGTTTCTTTCGATTTTTTAATCTCTTCACTCTATCTTTCCAAATTCTGATATGCTGCAATGTTATAAACCCTCCTCCACCACCATTCTAAACCTTTTGTGAAAAAGGATTTGTAGTGAAATGGAAGCACATTTGTTTAAGAATTAGAAGGTCCTCCAATTTTGGTTCCACCAACACTTGTTTGGATAAATATGAGAAGCTGACTTAACTTCTCTGACATTGTTTCCACCTCTGAGAAACAGAGATAAATTCTGCCTTCTGTGTAGGCTCTAAAAAGCAATTACTTAACATACATGAAACTATATGGTAAACTGTAATGGAGTAAAGCTCCATTTACTCCATGTAATGGAGTAAAGCTAATATAATAAAAAATAAAACAGTTGATTTCAACTATATCTTGTCAGTTCTTGCACTTCCTTTGGATTTTGTAGTTTGACATTATAGAGGAACTCTCTATTTCCTTAAAAATCTTAAATGTATTTTCTGGATATTTCAGAACAACATGAAATATTTCAGAAGTAAATATACCAAGAGAAAAATACTCTTTTTTTTTTCATTTTTGTTTACTTCTTCAGAAGATTCTGAGATGGGCTAAGTTCTAAGACACAGATATGTTACATTTACATGGTAGTGAAAAATGGGGGTCGTATGGGTTGCCTCATAAATTGTTGTTGAGTGCTTCCTAGGCAGTGCTGGAAGCAGTTGGCTCTTTGAGAGCTGCAGGTCAGTGATGACACAATAAGACCATTTCCTCCTTTCATGTGTATAATTATTGCACTATCTAGGGAGAATCCCAAAGGGTATTATGGTTGGACAATGTGGGCACCTTTTGCTGGCTGGACCCTCAGGAGACTTTTGTATAAGGAATGACTAGATATTCTAGAGAGGGTGGCACTCATCACAGTCTACCCCTAGTGCTGAAAATTTCAAGCAAGCAACGTGTAAAATGGCTATTCCTATACAGAGGGGTGGGGGCTCACTGACTTTGTCTGGGCCAGGATGATGATTCAGTTTGGTGCCAATGAATGGTTTTCAACATAGCATCATTTTTATTTTTATTTTTTTTGTGGTACATGGGCCTCTCACTATTGTGGCCTCTCCCGTTGAGGAGCACAGGCTCCAGATGCACAGGCTCAGCGACCAGGGCTCACGGGCCCAGTGGCTCCACGGCATGTGGGATCTTCCTGGACTGGGACACGAACCCGTGTCCCCTGCATCGGCAGGTGGATTCTCAACCACTGCACCACCAGGGAAAACCTATAGCATCATTTTTAAGGTGTACATATTGCTGTCTCCCCGAGAATCTTAGTCCTACAGCCATTCTCTACTGGCTACGCGTAGGACCTGTGAGGTAATCAGTGAGGAGAGTAAAAAGGATGTGGGTGTAGTGTGAGAGGTAGGCAGGGTTTTAACAATCTTTTTGTTGACAGGGGTTCTAAATCAGATATTTTATGATTGCATTTTCAATAGATTTATGAGGTCTGGGAAGCGTGGGCTTAACGTCCATGAGTTCTTTGTTTTGTAGGAAAGACAGACACAGATCACGTGATTGTATGTAACTGTGTTACTGTGCTTACTTCATGCACCACCACTAGCATGTGTATATACTTTTTATTACCTACAGCATCATCTTGGGAAAGTATTAGAAACATTGTTTATGAAAATGAATTGCTATGAGTGGAAATTATAAAGTAGGAAGTTATTTGTATTTGTCAGAGCATAATATCAATATATCATAAAGCCTAAGTTTCCTTGTAAACTGCTGAAGATTATGACAGAGGAGTATATTAACAAAAATGTTAAGAGTAAGTTGAAGGCTAAGGTAGTACTCAGGAGAAACCTAATCCAAAATATTAAGGAACCACTTATCAAGGCAGAGGGCTACCTGCTGAATATGGATGACTGATGGGGAGGAAAAACCCACCCTCTGCTGCTTTCAGATGGGGATATAGCTTGACCAAATAGTCCATGCTTCTGGTAATTACTTATTATAATATAGCCTATTGAAAAAATGGGAATGTGAAACAAGCTTCTCAAAGATGTAGCAGCTTCCATGGCAAAATTCTGAGAGGAGTATCCTTGCTGGGTGATCAATTTTCCAAGATCCCAGTGATGTTTCCTGTCACTTGTGGCAGTGAGAGAGCCTTATTTCATCAACAGAAGGGAGCTGAGAGCCAGTGAGAGGATTACACACCACCAGCCCATCCACCACCCTTCTCCTTGCAGCTCCTTTCTTCCTTCCCTCCCTCCCTTTCTTCCTTCCTCTCTTTCTTTCTTTCTTTCTTTCTCATTGTTAACTGAAGCAAGTAGGGCAAAGTTTATGGATTAGGAAACGTTTTTTGTTGAGTCACACAGAAAAGTGTGGCCTTTTGATAGAGATCATAGGAAAAGACACTTCAGATTGAAAGAACAGTGATAGCAAAAGCATTTGGATGGGATAATGTGAGATGATTTTAGGATACTGTTAAGGGTTAAACTGGGAGGCAAATTAGCATATGTATAAGAGGTAAATTGTAGGAGATTTTATTAGAAAGGTAGAATAGCACTATAATGAAGAGAACATTGATAGCCAATATGAGGAGCCTATTAAAGAAATATGAGATGAGATAAAGTACATGTAAAGTATTTTTCTATGTAATGGAACATGGGTAGTTTCAGGAGATCTTGAATAGATCTCGAATAATTTCTAAATTAAAATTTTAGAGCTAGAAAGAACATTCCTCATTCAGTCCTGTTGCCTAAATTTTTATATAAAAAATAAAAAAAGTAAAAACATAGACAGATTTTTAAAGGCAGGTCCAAATTTAGAACCTTAGTCCCCTGGTTTAGCATACCTCTTAGGCTGGTTTATGCCTGGTTTAGCATACCTCTTAGGCTGGTTTATGCCTGGTTTAGCATACCTCTTAGGCTGCCTCTCCAACTGAGGTGTGTGTTTCTAAACTCAGTGTCTTCTGGCTTTTGCATTGATTATTTGTTTACATGGAATGCCTGCAATCTTACTGGCATCCTGCACAATGCCTGGCACATAGTAGGAAAACACCTCACAGAAATACCCAGAATAATGTTTGACTAAATATCTGGACCCCTTGTGGCCCAGCCAAGTGGACACATAAAATTAACCACTGCAAGGGTATTCTAAATAATTTGAACTTGAGTTTGTAGGATATTGGAGCTCATAGCAGA
The DNA here is from genome assembly GCF_025265405.1 of Mesoplodon densirostris. Lineage (NCBI taxonomy): Eukaryota > Metazoa > Chordata > Mammalia > Artiodactyla > Ziphiidae > Mesoplodon > Mesoplodon densirostris. Next base: position 57,793,103 of record NC_082675.1, on the reverse strand, counting down.
AATAAATGAGGGAGACTGGCCCAGTAGCTATGGGCCGTAAGCTGGCTGTGGCAGCTGCAGCAGTCTCTTACCTCTCTGGGAGGAGACAGAAGTAGAAAATACCAGGGACAGAAGGCAGAGTTAACTCAAGTGCAGCCCAAGCTGATGTTGATAAACAAATGGGATCATTTAATACCAACTGGAAAATGACATTATTTCTTTGTACTTGCTTATTGTCTGTCTCCAGCACTGTGCATATTTAAATTTTGTTTGTATGAATATTACACTTTTTTTGGTGACTGGCACACAGTAGTTCTCAATAATTTTTTATTGTTGAAAGATGGGGGGTACAGTGGAAAGAAAGGGCTTCTCAGTGGCAGCAGATTGCAGCTTCTGGCTCACTGCTTCAGTTCAAAGAGGACTAATCTGGGAGAAGAGATATGGGGACCAGTTCTGGGAGAAAGGCCCAAGCAGAGTGGGGAAGCGGTGTTGAGGACCCTGGCTGCCTGCTTGGTGGTTTAGGGCAAGACTTCATTCTGGGTGCAGGAAAGAATATAAGCAAGAAACCAGGCCAGAAGGCCAATCATATGGATAAAGGATTGGCTGCATACAGGGAGTGTTAACTACAGGAAACTACAGTGTGATCTCACGCTAGGCATTGCTAGTTCCCTAACAGGACCCCAGGCCTGGGGTAGCAGTCTGTGCCCTGACTTATTAATTGGATGTTTTGCCAGCTGGACACCACACAGCTTCTCAAATCTTGGAATCAGATTGGACACCTCCACCCTTATTTTCTGTCCCACGTTGATTTTCATATGGTATTGGCTTTCTTATCATTTTCCATAATTGAAAATGGCTTCTAAAAGATATGATGTCATTGAAAGAAATGTAGTGTGATCTAATGTTGAAATTGTAGTGTCTGATGTAGAGTATTGTTGTTTCCCTCAAAAAATTAAAAATATCCCAGAACACTCTTGTGAGTTTTTAATGGAGTATATTTTGAGAAATGCCAATTGAAAGGTTTTAAGTAGAACATTCGGATGCCGAGCTTGTGTTTTGAAGAAATCTCTCTGGCCTGTGGATTGTTCAGAAGCAAAAGTGGAATTGGAGGAGATGACGTCAAATGCTGTTGCAGTAGAGAAGTAAAATGATGGCATCTTGGTCTAGCACAGTGTGAACAGAAATGAAGAAGTATGTCTGAATATTATTTAAAATAAAAGCCATCAAAACACAAGGTTTGGGTTGAGAACAAGGGCAGGGAAAATAAAGGATTTGGACCCACAATTATTTATTTTAGGATATAATGTTTTTGAAATATATTATGTTATAACAAGCTCTGCTTGATCCAGCTGCAGGGATAAATATCGCAGCTGTCTTGCATTTTAAACTACTTACGATGTCCGCCTTATGATGTTTTGACTTTATGATGGTGCACAAGCGATACACATTTAGTGGAAACAGTACTCTGAATATTGAATTTTGATCTTTTCCTGGGCTAGTGATATGCTCTCTTGGATGCTGGGCAGTGGCAGCGAGCGCAGCTCCCAGTTAGGCGTGAAATCATGTGGGTAAACAACCCATACACTTACAACCATTCTGTACCCAAAAAACCATTCTGTTTTTCACTTTTGGTATAGTATTCAATAAATTACATGAGATATTCAGCACTTCATCATCAAATAGACTTTGTGTGAGATGATTTGCCCAACTGTCAGCAAATAGTGTTCTGAGCATATTTAAAGTGGGCTAAGCCAAGCTATGATGTTCTGTACCTTAGGTGTATTAAATGCATTTTTTTTTTTCTTTTTTTGCGGTACGCAGTCCTCTCACTGTTGTGGCCTCTCCCGTTGTGGAGCACAGGCTCCGGACGCGCAGGCTCAGCGGCCATGGCTCACGGGCCCAGCCACTCCACGGCATGTGGGATCTTCCTGGACCGGTGCACGAACCCGTGTCCCCTGCATTGACAGGCGGACTCCCAACCACTGCACCACCAGGGAAGCCCCTAAATGCATTTTTGACTTATGACGTTTTCAATTAACGATGGATTTTTCACATGTAACCCTATTTGTAAGGTTAACCTTATTGTAAGTTGAGGAAGGTCTGTAATTTGCTAATCTTTTATGTATGAAAATTGTCTGGGGCTTCCCTGGTGGCGCAGTGGTTGAGAGTCCACCTGCTGATGCAGGGGACACGGGTTCGTGCCCCGGTCGGGGCAGATCCCACATGCTGTGGAGAGGCTGGGCTCGTGAGCCATGGCCGCTGAGCCTGCGCGTCCGGAGCCTGTGCTCCGCAACGGGAGAGGCCACAACGGTGAGAGACCCGCGTACCGCAAAAAAAAAAAAAAATGTCTGTAACTCTTGTTTACCCCAGACCCCTACCATGGAATGGATCAGGATTCATGGGAATTGCAGAGAGGTCTTTGGGTCATGTCCAGTGCCATCATGGCTGCATGCGTGATGCCCTGCACTAAGGGAATGGGCCACACTTTTCTCTGGGCTTTCTTCCCAGCATCACAAATGACTCAAAAGAGTTGTAGAAAAAGCTGGAGAGTCTCAAGGCCGCAGGGTCCCTAATCCTGACTACCTGGCCTCATGCCCTTGAACCTCAACTCTGTGTTGTGCTCTCCTCTGCTTCCTTGCTGAGCTGGAGCTCTTGCCAAAATATTGCAGCTTCAGCTGTAGGGCTGCCAATCGCTATCTGTTCCACTGGCAGCTGCCCCTCTGCCTCTGAGTGTGGCTGTTCTTTCAACTGGCAGTGGTCAACTAGGATTCTAAGTCCTGGTCTTTCGATCCCTGAAAGTTTGTTTTGGTCTTCAAGGTTTTTGTTCCCTCTATCAAGGCACCTGGGAAGGAGGAAAGTCCTCACTGGGAACTTCTCCTTGTGTCCCGGGGTAGCACAGAGAGAGGGCACCTCAAGAGTTCTGACCATGACCAGGCCTCAGGCTGGGCCATGTTCTATGACATTTCCCTCCCTCGGGCCAGGTGACTGTCTTCCTGGGCATTCATGACTGTCATTGGGGATATTTGTATTCCTCTTCTTTGTGAAAATCTCCTAGCCCTGTGGTTCAGCGATCTAATTATGATCCCCCTAGTCCTCTTCATGGGTTCCTCCAGAGGGTCTGAGGGCCTGTCTCGGTGTCTCACAGGCCCCAATAGGAGGATGGGGATTATGCTGTTCCAGAGTAACCCTTCCTGAAAGTTTAAGGAAAATACAAGTTTATTTCCCCTCTCCTAGAAGACAGATTTTCCAAGCCCTTTGCCAAATACAGTCCCCAGTGTATCTATTTCTCTATTTATTCATGATTAGGGACTTATTTTCTTTGGATATTTGAGGCTAGATGTTGGAACATCACAAATACAGTTATCTTCTAAATGGAATGAAACATTAGGGAATGATAGTGCATTCCCCAAATCGCCCTTGATGAGAAAGGCTCCTAAATTTATCATAAATGCACAGTGCTAACATGAGCTGGACCTGTACTTCAATTTATAGGGATATGTTTGTGTGAGGAAGTCATATAACAGACACCTGAACATGCATTCAACAACTTTCCTGCAAATGCATGTCTGTGTGTGCCCTTTTAACTGTGATATCTTTTCTTTCCTTCATTCAGGGTCAGAGTAGGGGCAGCAATCTAACTGTGTGGTGCAGACTTGCAAAAGTCCACTTGTGGTCAAGCGCAGCCCCTTTGAAAGATCCTTGGCTCTGAAGCATAAGGAATTTAAAATGCTATTTGCAAGATGGAAGCAACCAACAGATCAGCATTTGTGAAGTGCAGGCAAGATGACTTCAAGCTGCAAAGCTGGGCCTTGACAGACAGATTTAGCACCATTAGCAGTGGCTTGTTGAAAAACAAAAATGACTTCAAAACTCTTCCCTCTGAACCAGAATGTTACATTCATCTCTTCGTTAAAACATCCGTTATTTGCTGACTTGTTTTCTGTTGCCCCCCCATCCCCCAGCCTCTCACTCTTTTGTGTCAGAGCTAATGTTCCCAGCGTCTACACTGCATAGGCCCTGATTATTTGTGAGACAGAGTGAGTTAATGCAGATTTGCAAGCTGTTCCCATTTGTTAAATGTCAGAAAAACACATGCAAGTCACTGGCTTTGGCACTTAGCTGCCAGCTGGCTCTTCTGGAGGCAGGGGACAAATGACAGTCTATCACACAGCATGCTTTCAAAGGAAGAGGAGACCTATTCCAGAACCACAGCATCGGAGCAGCTTTTAACAACATAAGCAAAATAAGAAGCCAACATCAGTTTTTTCCTCCCTTCTTTCTCCTCCTGTTGTTGAATGAATGGCAGCACATTTGGGAGCTTTTTAAAGCCTTGGGAATATCGATTCCACTGCCCACCATCTGAGAGAATGATGGGATAATGGGAGCTTGCCTGAAGTGCTGCACACTCTCTGGTGATTGACGACGGGGGAGAGGCTGTGCCCCTCCTCACCCCTGTCCTTCAGATGGTTATAGCTCCCCCCACTGCCACTCTGCAGCTGTCAGATTAAAGTTGAATTTCTGCCTCCCTCTCCCTATTAGAATCATGCTGAAGTCTCTGGATCCCAAATGTGGTCCCTCAACCCCTCTCCCCCACCCCCCACATTCCACTCCCTTAAGAAGGTAAAACTTACAGGGTGGAAGTAATATAGGCATTTTTACCTTAATTCATTCACTCATTTATCCATCAGTTATTTACTGAGTATCTAGTATAGGTCAGGTATTGTGAGGGGTGAAACCAAGTAGGAGACATGGATTGTTCTTTCATGCAAGGATCTAATAGGGTTGTTGGTGATGAAAAAAGTGACAACTGAAAAAAAAATGCGTGCAAGTGATTACAGAGGAGAATGATGTCATAATTCTCTGGTATCAAAGGGAGAGATCACGAAACAAGTGGGTAGTGGACTAGGCTTGAAAGGGCAGGAAAGATCTTAATTGCCAGAAAGAAACAAAGGGCCCCTGAGATGGGGATGATGTTGAAAGGAGGGAATGAGCATGAGAAGGTGGGAATAGGCATTGTCTGTGGACACATCAGCCTGGTTAGGGCAGAAAGTTAGCTATGGGAGTGGTGGGAGAAAATGTAAAACTAGACTGAAACCAGGCTAAGGAATATGGGTTTTCAATGAAAGTTTTTGAATCAAAGAGTGTCATTTTAGAGTGGTCTTTCAGATGATTGTTACCCACTTTACCCACGTACAACCAGTCTGGGAGGAAGTAATTTTCCTCTACCCTCCTAGGTTCTCTGGCTGGTCTAAGAATTAAATTGACATGAGACAGATTAACAGGAGTAAATAAAACACAGTTTAATAACATGCATACATGGGAGAGACCAGACAAACTGACTAACTCACCACAACGGTTGAAAGCCTTACCCTAAATGTCATCTTCAGCTTAAGACAAAAGAGGATATTGGGGGTAGTCTTTTAGGACCTCAAAGGGGAGGAAGGCAATTCACATGGAGACAGGAAAGCAAATGTTGGTAAATAAATATTTGCTGGGCCAGACAAAGACAATGAGAAACAGAGAGGAATTCTAACAGACAGACTTGCTAGGTTCCTCCCTGTCTACACACCTAGTTCATGCTATACGTATCTATGGTGATAGCTTCCTTACTGGAACAGGTTCTCCATCTGCATTCTTTAGGCAGTTAGGGGGAAGGTCAAAGGTTCTTCCAGGGTCTTTTGGGCCTTGATTGTTTTTAGCTCAAAATAATTCACATGCCAAAGGGACATTTTGGGGTGGCAAAGTTAGTTCCCCTACAGATCAGATTCAGGGCTCTTGATACAGATTCAGCGCTCTTGATACACCTAAGTGATTTATGCACAAAAGTAAACCAAATTTTCTACATGGTAAACCCAAAGCCATCAATGTCCTTAATGGAAAACTGAATTTCCCCTACAGCCACCATCTCCCTTATCCTAGCAGAACTGCTTATCTTCTAATGTTTTGTCAGTATTTTGTTAATTCAATTTGCTGTTTTGAGACCATTTGTCTTACACTATTACAGGAAAAAGTCCCTTCTTTTTTGAGTTCATGTAACCAGCAGCTACCCATCCTTTGTCACTGGGGACTTCAATTCCTGCCTCACCCCATTGCTCTTCTCTCTAAAGTCTTAGGTGACTTCAACACCCATGTCAGCATAGCACTTCAGGAAACAAAACATATTTAACCCCCTTACTCTAGCCTCAAACTTAAAATGATATTTATCCCTTCTACCTCAGGTTCATAATTCTAAGATCATACCTTGGGTTTTTGTTTCTTTTAATCAACTAAAATCTTAAACTTGCTCTGTGTTCTCTGACCCTTCTTCCATCCTTCCTAAAGTGATGGACTTCCAATCCCTCTCCTTTTTTCCCAGTCTGCTACCCAGCATGATTTTACCTCCTTCCCTGGCCAGCCTAGCTCCATGGTAAGGTTGGCATCTCTACAAAGGTAAGGCCTAATTCTGGCCTTCCCAAAGCACTAACATCCTGAAGGGTCACTTCATCATGTCTCCAAAGTCCCCAGCCCCCAATCTGCCCCTGCCATAGCAGATCACCTTGACTTATACATTCTGAGAAAGGTACATTTTCACCTAGGCTCTTCTCCTTTCCTGAGGAACAGGTGAATCCTTCCCCATATGTGTCCCCTAAGACATTGTCATTTTCTGCCTCTCTCCTAATTTTCAACCTCTCATTCTTTATTGGTTCTTTTTCTTTATCCTATAAATGTGCTCAAGATTCTTCTATCTTAAAAACATACAAACAAAAAAATCCTCAAATCAATCTCTCTGTATTCCACACTCCCCTCTAGAAACCATTTCTCTCACTCCTTTGGATGAGACTTAAGCTTCTTGGCTTCACGTTCAAGCAACTGCCTTCTGATTTCCATCTCTACACATTTCATTTCAACATTCCTGACAGAGAGTGTGAACAAACATCTGAGTCTCAATCCAGAAGACTTTTCAGGCCTCATGCTACTTGACTTCTCCGAAATGTTTAACTTTATTGAATATGCCTGTGGACAAATGACAAGATTTCTTCAATTTCCTTATAATGATGCTGATTATGGGCTTCTGGTGTTACGGTAATAGGAGTGACCTGCAAAAGCTGCTGGTGTGAAGTATGAAGATAGGCTTAGGTCATAGAACTTTTTGAAAAGCTTACTCTTTGGGCTGGCCTTGAGATGTGTACATCACATCGTAGGTCTCAATAAATATAGTCTGGATAAATAAATGAGGTCATCAGAGAATCTAAATAAACAAACTCATCAGACTTCTGCCTTCATTATCTTAACTCTGATGGTCTCCAGAGACTATAAATACTGCATGTAGGGTGGTAGATGTGGAGTCTGGTACCACTAGAAAAGAAGAGCATGTAACCCAGATTGGTGGTTACTGGCATGGAAACTGAGTCTTAATGGATGAGTAGAAATAAGTCAGACATGCAGACCTACTAGAGAATGGACTTAAGGACACAGGGAGGGAGAAGGGTAAGCTGGGACAAAGTGAGAGAGTGGTAGTGTATATATGGACATATATACACTACCAAATGTAAAATAGATAGCTAGTGGGAAGCAGTCTTATAGCACAGGGAGATAATCTTGGTGCTTTGTGACCAGCTAGAGGGGTGGGATAGGGAGGGTGGGAGAGAGGAAGATACAGGAGGGAGGAGATATGGGGATATGTGTATATGTATAGCTGATTCCCTTTGTTATAAAGCAGAAACTAACACACCATTGTAAAGCAATTATACTCCAATAAAAATGTTAAAAAAAAAAGAAAACTTTCATTTCCATACCAGTTGGATGATCTCTAATAAACTCCTGCAATGTTTTGACTTGAAAAAAAAAAAAAAGCAAGTTGTAAAACTTAAAAAAAAAAGAAATAAGTCAGACAAAAGAGCTTATGAGGGCATTCCACAGAGGAAAATATATGATGCCAGAAGGCATGGCTTATGTGATGTTACAGTTTTCTGATTCCCTTCTTATCACTTCCTTCTCAGTCTTTTCAGATTCTTCTTCTTGTATCTACTATTTAAATGTTACAATATTAAAAACAGTAACATTGATGGAATACTAATTCTATAATTTGCATGCCTAATATCATTTAATCATCAAACCACTAATCTGTTGAACAAATATTGACCATCTACCACATATCTGACATTGCTTTGGTTCTATGATACAAAAATGGAGAGACAAAGGCTAGATCATTCAGCAAGTTCATGGTCTGGAACTCAGGTGCATGAACATGCAGCTAATTTGATGTTGTAGAGGAATAAAAACTTGCCACCCCAAAATGTCTTTAGCATGCAAATTATTTCAAGCGAAAACAATCAAGGCCCAAAATATTCAGGAAGAAATTTTGACCCTCTTCCTAAGTGTCTGAAGAATTTATATTGAGAGCCTATTACAAGAATATAGCTATCAGTAGAAATATCTGCAAAGAACATGGGCTTGATGTGGTGGGGGAAACTTGGGAAGGGCCTAGAGATCAGAGTCTACTGTGTGTTCCATTGTCTCTGCCTGGCCCAACAAACATTTGTTGACCAAACATATGCTTTGCTGCCTCCATGACAATTGACTTCCTCCCCTTTGAAGTCCCAGACCCCTACCCTCAACATCCTCTTTTGTCTTTAGCTGAAGATGGTATTTAAGGTGAGAGTTTCAGCCATTTTGGAGAGTTACCCAGTTTTTCTGGGTCTCTCCCATGTACACAGGTACACATTAAATTCCATATGATTTTCTCCTGTTAATCTGTCTCATGTCAATTTAATTCTTAGACCAGCCAGAGAACCTAGAAAGATAGAGGAAAATTTCTTCTTCCCCGACAATGCCTCGAACATAGTATGTATTCAATCAATGTTTGTTAACTAAATTATTAATATTGTTTAGAAGTTGTAAAACAACTTAAAGTTGTTTAGAAATTGTAAAACTGGCTTCCATTTCTCATCCCAATCCCTGCCTCCACTGAAATATTTTTTCTCTCTGGCGATTAGAAATGTGTGCATGAGGATGAACTCTAAGTGTGTAGATGAGAAAAATGATACTTGTGGAAAAATATTTTGCCTAATGTTTTTCTTGGTCAGACATAGCTGAAGCTCCATCTTCTCTAGAAAATCTTCCCTTGATCTTCTACCCTGAACTCCCATAACTCTCTAACGAGTTCTCACTTGGCAGGTGACTCTACATATTAGTTAGATCTTTCTCAGTTATAAGTGTGAAAAATCCAACTCAAATTATCTTAAGTAGAGGAAGGAGATATTTTGTGGGAGTTCACAGAACAGAGAAATTAAAAATTTGGATGTAGACTCAGGAGCAGCTGAATTTAGAAGATATTGTTAAGACTCACAGTTTCTTGGCTTCTCTCACCCCTGCTTCTTTCTCAGACGGGCTCCCCATTGTTAAGTTGCCATTGGCAGCCTCTCACCCTGCATCTCCCAGTTTAGGAAGTTTAGGACTTCTGGTGATGGAGGGAAATTTTCCTAGAGAACTCTAGCATGAAATTCCTGGGAGGATTCTGATTTGCCAACTTAGATTGCTGATCATTTCTGCACCAGTTGCTGTGGCAACAGGTATGAGTTACTGTGGGGTCAGTTCCATCTGAACCACAGAGAAAATATTCCTTGTAGGAACAGAAGAATGAAGGAAGGCAGACAAAACAATGGACATCCACATGAAGTTCTCATGTATTTAATGGTTTTCCTCCATCCAAGAATGCAAACTTTAAGGCTTGAGACTGTGTCTCAAATTTCTTTGTTTCCCTGACTATTCTTTACACACACTTGATGTTCAAAAGTATGTTGAAATTATTTTGGAGTAATTATGTAATATGTCTGCAGCTGGTCATTTTGATTGGTTAGGGTATGTTTTTAAAGACACCAAACTGTTGAATATTATGCATACATAGGTCATTTACCTGTACATTTATTTTTCCAAGGCCATGGAATACTCCTGAGACCTCAGATAGCTGTCTTGAGAATACAGTCATTGGTTTGGGGTTTGGGATGGGGGTGCAGATGAGAGCCTGGAAATGGATCACTGCAAGTCTAATCCTTTTGTTGGGAAAGCAATTCCATGTGCACGTTCTACTGGTGTATTATCTTCACAACAGAAACACGTGATTACTGATAGAACATAATATAGGATGCTAGGGTGGCTGGAAAATAAAAGCCAATTTTCTGTTCAGCATTTGGACCCCCTTGGAAGTAAGTTGTATTGTAAATTCAAAAGAGTCTTGTATAACTCTGGTAAATTTTCTATTAGAATAGATGAACTATTTAGTCTACTACATCTCTAGTTTCTACAATTCTGAGATTCCTTGGGGCATGTGCAGAATGGAGCAATCGAAGAACAGCAAATTTCACAGTATGGTCTACCATCTTTATAGGAACAGCAAGAAAACTGATGGGATTTCTCTCCCTGGCAGATATTTATTTCTCAAGTGCCTTTAAAACAGGAGGTCTGCAAATTCTTCACGAGGGGTTAAAACATGAAGCTTGATTTACAAATATATATTTACTAGGAAGAAATAGTTCACATTGTGCCTAAAATTTTCATTAAAAAAGCTAAATATTTCTAGTTTCTCCCCAGACTCCTTAGCTCCCACAATTTTAATAAATCAGGGAACATTTGTAAGTGCTAAATGTTAAATGGTTATTCACAGTTAATTTTAATCAACTAACAATAATTATGTTAATTGAATGTTATTAACAAACATAACTTGATGCATTAGCTCTTTTGTTATGCAAAGAAACTTTTCCGTACAGTTTTATATATTGTCTGACTTGCTTCTAAATAGAACATCAATAACTACAGATTGCGAATTTAACAAATGCACAGATAGGTGTGTGTGTCTGTGTGTCCTGCACCCATTTAAAACAAATCAGAATGTGTCGGAAGTACTAAAAATGAAAAAGAAATCCAAATTTAGTCCTATGAAGGGAATTAGATAAGAACACGCCAAAACAGAAGCTAATTTGACATTTCAGAATTTTAATCTTAACTCACTGTTTTTACTTTGAATTTCTAAGTTGTTTATATTTCTTTGGCTTTTATTTTCAGGAATTACTTTGGAAAACACGGCTGAAATGATTTTGATAGGGAATATTTCTTCATCATAGATTAAAACAGAAAATTAACACCATTCTTACAATTCAAAAAGCTAATACAAAGCTAATACATATCACCACCCTAATATAGTTCTGAAAGTGTAGCATAGCTTTGTGGGCAAAAGAAGATACAGTCTGGGTCACAGAGTGTCAAATTATCATGGCTCCAGTGGAAGAGGCTGGAGGCATAGCAGGGCCTTAAGAAAAAGGCCCAGCAGGAGATGAGGAAACAATACCTGCAAGGTCAGCCTGGTGGTCTTGCATCCTGTCGAAAGAGCTGTTCTGCAAATATAGCCATTGGTCAATTCAGGCCAAAATACACCATTGAAAGGTATTAAATTGTGCAACTTTTTCTTTTCCTTTGTTTATTCTCCTCTGCTCACACTTACTCTCCATTGTCCCATGAGACTTGCTTATAAAACACAAGTTCAAAGAAAAGATTACTACTATTAAGAATAAGAGCTTTAAACTATGTATGGGACCTTTCTGAATGTGGGACCCTGTGTGACTACCCCCAAAGCCTGATTACACCCTGGCCTTTCATTTGTTCTAAAAATGTATGGGAAGTCTGCAGATAATGGTACTCATTAGGAAGAGTAGGGATGGGGCTAATTAAAGCAACAGGAGACATTTACATCAAAAGAGAATATATTGTTATCTAGATCCTTTGGAATATCTTTATAATAAGTTAAAAATCTCCACAGTTATTACCACTTAATCTATTTTTCACTCACCCAGAAGTGGTCATTGACCATCCTTAAGATTTCCCAAGACTCTTCAGAGATGCATTTGAGGTCTTTGAAGCACATGTAAAGGAAAATATAATACATTGTGCATTGTATTTATGCTGTAATTAGAAAATACACTGGTTGTATTGAAAGACTTAATCCTATTAGCACTATGACATACAAAGGAGTACTAGCCAATCAGAAGTAGAGAAAAATATTTCTATTGGTTGTTCTTTATGAAAGCACTTGTAGCATTTTGTCCATCTAAACACTTCTAGAACGTCAGGTCTAAAATATCTATTTTAGATAGATATTTACTTTCCCAGAATATGAGGTCTTTTCAGGACAGACTAGTGTCCTGCCCTGGGGCTGGCTTCCACCAGACATGCTGGGCACACTTCCATAATAATGGTGATAATGAATATTTGTGTAACTCTGTCTAGGATTTTTTTAAAACTTTATCTTATTTGGCTCTCATAACCCTACAAAGCCAGTAGTAAAAATTTCTCCAGTTTACAGATGAGGAAACAAGCTAAGGGAGGTTACATGATTTGTCTGAGTCATTTACACATTAAATGAGGAACCCAAGCCTTGAAGTTGGGTCTAATTCACTCTACTACTTAAGAGAAATATGCTTAGGCTTTAAGAGCCCTTCAAGGTTTCCTTGATGCCTAAAAAGTAGAAAAAGGACAAGGTCTCCAAGGCCATATAAGACCCACCTAAATTCTCAATTGTTTTCTTCATCCCAGTCAACAGGATTGCTCACAGTCCTGAAAACATATATTGTATATCTGCTGCCATGGCCTTCTTTAAAGCTTCATCCCTGATCTTCAACTACTGAGGTCTACCTTTCCTTCAAGTTCAGATTTAGGTTTAGTGACACATCTACAATGAAGACTTTCTGCAGTAGAAGTAACATCCTCCTCTCTCCCACAAACATACACAATTATGGCTTAGGTTTTCCTTATATCACCTGCCTGGACTTCATGCCCCATCCTACTAGGGCTATTTGTATACCAAGGCTATCTTCGCTATCATTAGGCTATGAGGGCATCAAGAACTCCCACATATTTAATTCACAGCCTTAGTCATATTAAGGTTCAATGAATGTTGTATTGACTGAAAAAAAATATAACTCACTAAATGTTGAGAGTTATGTTTTATTTGGGGACCTTACTGAAGACTATAGCTCAGGAGACAGAGTCTCAGATAGCTCTGAGGAACTGTTTCAAAGAGGTAAGGGAGGAGTCAAGTTATATAGAATTTTTTTGCTGAAAAACAAAAAAAACCATGTAGTTGAACATCTGCTAATCACAAAAATGAGACATCTCAAGTTAATGATTTTAGTGCTTTTCTACATATGGGAAGATGCAAGAGTCTTGGCTCATAGAAATTGTTCCTTTGATATGCAACCTAACTGTATACCTAGGGTCAGTGTCCTGTTTTTCTCCATCCTGAAAAATCCACAGGGCGCATAATCTAGGGCAGCTGGAGTGGCTGATGGCTTGATGGCCACATGTGTTGCTTACTGAAATGCCAACATTCTTTGTCCACAGCTGGTTGGCCATACTTCTAAACTGTAGCCATTGCTTTTCTTTTATTGTTAGCTTTCTGTCTTTTACTCATTTGCTATCCCTAAGGAAAGAAACACATACCTTAGGTTCCCCTCTGTATTCCTTCACAGAATGTAACACAGAGGAAATATGAAATCAATACTTGCTTAATGAATCATTAAGTTTGTGTTAGCCTATGCTTTTCATGGGGATCATCCAAAGTTCACCACAGTTCAAATTATGAAGTAAGGTGGCTCATTTTGGGTTTTCTTCTTTTATTTTTTTCTTTCCCTCAGTAACTCAGCTACTGGGTCTCCTCAAGTTGTAACCTGGTTTTGTTAGGACCCATATTTATGCCACCTCTATGTTTGTCTCCCTAGGCAGCACTCATGGATTCAGACTCTACTTTTCCCAGTATGAGCAATATGTCCCATTTCCTTAGGGTCCGGCTTTGCCAATGCTTACTGATAACTATTTGATTCATGTGTTAGCCTTCCTAGAACTAGCAGTATTATACTGGAGCTTTCTGAAGAGAAAATGCTTTTAATTTTAGTGGTTTTGGAACAATTTTCTTTTCCTTTATTTTTATTTTTTTTGTAGGGGTAGAGTTGCATTAAAATGTTGTGTTAGTTTCTGCCGTACAGCAAAGTGAATCAGCTATTTGTATACAAATATCCCTTCTTTTTTGGATTTCCTTCCCATTTAGGTCACCACAGAGCACTGAGTAGACTGCCCTGTGCTTATAGCAGGTTCTCATTAGTTATATATTTTATACATAGTAGTGTATATATATATATCAATATCAATCTCCCATTTCATTCCACCCCCCTCCCCCTTTGGTGTTCATACATTTGTTCTCTACGTCTGTATCTCTATCTCTCCTTTGAAAATAGGTTTGTCAGTACCATTTTTCTAGATTACACATATATGTGTTAATATGCAATATTTATTTTTCTCTTTCTGACCTACTTCACTCTGTATGACAGTCTCTAGGTCCATCCACATCACTACAAATCTCCCAGTTTTGTTCCTTTTAATGGTTGAGTACTATTCCATTGTATATATGTACCACATCTTCTCTACCCATAAATCTGTCAGTGGACATTTAGGTTGCTTCAGTGTCCTGGCTATTGTAAATAGTGCTGCTATGAATATTGGGGTGCATGTGTCTTTTTGAATTATGGTTTTCTCTGGGTATATGCCCAGTAATGGGATTGCTGGATCATATGGTAATTCTATTTTTAGTTTTTTAAGGAACCTCCATACTGTTCTCCATAGTGGCTGTATGAATTTACATTCCCACCAACAGTGCAAGAGGGTTTCCCTTTTCTCCACACCCTCTCCAGCATTTACTGTGTGTAGATTTTTTCATGATGGTCGTTCTGACTGGTGTGAAGTCATACCTTATTGTAGTTTTATTATGCATTTCCCTAATAATTAGTGATGTTGAGCATTTTTCATGGGCCTCTTGGCCATCTGTATGTCTTCTTCTTTGGAGAAATGTCTATTTAGGTTTTCCACCCATTTTTAGATTGGGTTATTTGTTTTTTTGATATTGAGCTGCATGAACTGCTTGTAAATTTTGGAGATTAATCCTTTGTCAGTTGCCTCATTAGCAAATATTTTCTCCCATTCTGAGGGTTGTCTTTTCATCTTTATGGTTTCCTTTGCTGTGCAAAAGCTTTTAAGTTTCTTAGGTCCCACTTGTTTATTCTTGTTTTTATTTCCATTTCTCTAGGAGGTGGATCAAAAAGGATCTTGCTGTGAATTATGTCATAGAGTGCTCTGCCTTTGTTTTCCTCTAAGAGTTTTATAGTGTCTGGCCTTACATTTAGGTCTTTAATCCATTTTGGGTTTTTTTTGTGTATGGTGTTAGGGAGTGTTCTAATTTCATTCTTTTACATGTAGCTGTCCAGTTTTCCCAGCACCACTTATTGAAGAGTCTGTCTTTTCTCCATTGTATATTCTTGCCTCCTTTATCAAAGGTAAGGTGACCATATGTGTGTGGGTTTATCTCTGGCCTTTCTATCTTTTTCCATCGATCTATATTTCTGTTTTTGTGACAGTACCATACTGTCTTGATTATTCTAGCTTTGTAGTATAGTCTGAAGTCAGGGAGCCTGATTCCTCCAGCTCCTGCTTTCTTTCTCATTATTGCTTTGGCTATTCAGGATCTTTTGTGTTTCCATACAAATT
This sequence comes from Mesoplodon densirostris, assembly GCF_025265405.1. Taxonomy (NCBI): domain Eukaryota; kingdom Metazoa; phylum Chordata; class Mammalia; order Artiodactyla; family Ziphiidae; genus Mesoplodon; species Mesoplodon densirostris. Next base: position 57,777,560 of record NC_082675.1, on the reverse strand, counting down.
GTGAAATTTTTTGTTCTAGTGCTGTGAAAAATGTCATTGGTAGTTTGTTAGGGATTGCACTGAACCTGTAGATTGCTTTGGATGGTATAGTCACTTTCTCATTTTTTATTATTCCAATCCAGGAACACAGTATATCTCTCCATCTGTTTGTATCATCTTTAATTTCTTTAATCAGTGTCTTATAGCTTTCTGCATACAGGTGTTTTGTCTCCTTAGGTAGGTTTATTCCTAGGTATTTTATTCTTTTTGTTGCAGTGGTAAATGGGAGTGTTTCCATATTTTCTCTTTCAGATTTTTCATCATTAGCATATAGGGATGCAAGAGATTTCTGTACATTAATTTTGTATCCTGCTACTTTACCAAATTCAGTGATTAGCTCTAGTAGTTTTCTGGTAGCATTTTTAGCATTCTCTATGTATAGTACCATGTCATCTGCAAACAGTGACAGTTTTACTTCTTTTTTTCTGATTTGGCTTCCTTTTATTTCTTTTTCTGCTCTGATTTCTGTGGCTAAATCTTCCAAAACTATGTTGAATAATAGTGGTGAGAGTGGGCAACCTTGTCTTGTCCCTGATCTTATTGGAAATGGTTTCAGTTTTTCACCATTGAGAATGATGCTGGCTGTGGGTTTGTCATATATGGCCTGTGTCATGTTGAGGTAAGTTCCCTCTATCCCTACTTTCTGGAAAGTTTTTGTGCTAAATGGGTGTTGAATTTTTTCAAAAGCTTTTTCTGCATCTATTGAGATGATCATATGGTTTTTATTCTTCAATTTGTTAATATGGTGTATCACATTGACTGTGTTGCTTATGTTGAAGAATCCTTGCATTCCTGAGATAAACCTCACTTGATCATGCTGTATAATCCTTTTAATGAGCTGTTGGATTCTGTGTGCTAGTATTTTGTTGAGGATTTTTGCATGTATGTTCATCAGTGATATTGGCCTGTAATTTTCTTTTTTTGTGACATCTTTGTCTGGTTTTGGTATCAGTGTGATGGTGGCCTCATAGAATGAGTTTGGGAGTGTTCCTTCCCCTGCGATTTTTTAGAAGAGTTTGAGAAGACTGGGTGTTGGCTCTTCTCTAAATGTTTGACAGAATTCACCTGTGAAGCCATCTGGTCATGTGAAGAGTTTTAATCACAGTTTCAATTTCAGTGCTTGTGATTGGTCTGTTCATATTTTCTACTTCTTCCTGATTCAGTCTTGGAAACTTGTACCTTTCTAAGAATTTGTTCATTTCTTCCATTTTTTCCATTTTATTGACATTTAGTGCTTGTTGTAATGTCTCCTGATGCTTTGTATTTCTGCAGTATCAGTTGTTACTTCTTTTTCATTTCTAAATCTGTTGATTTCAGTTTTCTCCCTTTTTTTCTTGATGACTCTGGCTAATGGTTTATCAATTTTGTTTATCTTCTCAAGAACCAGTTTTTAGTTTTATTGATCTTTGCTATTTCTTTCTTCATTTCTTTTTCATTTATTTCTGATCTGATCTTTAAGAGTTCTTCTGCTAACTTTTGGTTGTTTTGTTCTTTCTCTAAATGCTTTAGGTGTAGTATTAGGTTGCTTATTTGAGGTTTTTCTTGTGTTTTGAGGTAGGATTATATTTATAGAAACTTCCATCTTAGAACGGTTTTTGCTGCATCCCATAGGTTTGGGTCGTCATGTTTTCATTGTCATTTTTTTCTAGGTATTTTTTGATTTCCTCTTTGATTTCTTCAATGATCTCTTGGTTATCTAGTGGCGTATTGTTTGGCCTCCCTGTGTTTGTGGTTTTTACAGTTTTTTTTTTCCTGTCTTTGATATCTAGTCTCATAGCATTTTGGTCAGAAAAGATACTTGATGCGATTCAATTTTCTTAAGTTTACCGAGGCTTGATTTCTGACACAAGATATGATTTTTCCTGGGAAATGTTCCATGAGCACTTGAGATAAAAGTGTATTCTGTAGTTTTTGGATGGAATGTCCCATAAATATCAATTAAGTTTATCTGGTCTAATGTGTCATTTAAAGCTTGTGTTTCCTTATTTATTTTCATTTTGGATGATCTGTCCATTGGTGAAAGTGAGGTTTTAAAGTCTTCTACTATTATTGTGTTACTGTCGATTTCCCTGTTTATGGCTGTTAGTATGTGCCGTATGTATTGTGGCACACCTATGTTGGGTGCATATATATTTACAATTGTTTTATCTTCTTTTTGGTTTGCTCACTTGATCATTATATAGTGTTCTTCTTTGTCTCTTGTAATAGCCTTTATTTTAAAGTCTATTTTATCTGATATTAGTATTGCTCCATCAGCTTTCTTTTGATTTCCATTTGCATGGAATATCTTTTTCCATCCCCTCACTTTCAGTCTGTATATGTCCCCAGGTCTGAAGTGGGTCTCTTGTAGACAGGATGTATGCTGGTCTTGTTTTTGTATCCATTCAACCAGCTTGTGTCTTTTGGTTGGAGCATTTAATCCATTTACATTTAAGTTAATTATCGACATGTATGTTCCTATTATCATTTTCTTACTTGTTTTGGGTTAATTTTTGTAGGTGTTTTCCTTCTCTTGTGTTTCCTGCCTAGAGAATTTCCTTTAACATTTGATGCAAAGCTGTTTTGGTGGTGCTGAATTCTCTTAACTTTTGCTTGTTTGTAAAGGTTTTCATTTTTCTGTCGAATCTGAATGAGGTCCTTGCTAGGTAGAGTCATCTTGGTTGTACGTTTTTCACTGCTATCACTTTAAATATGTCCTGCCTCTCCTTCTGGCTTGCAGAATTTCTACTGAAAAATCAGCTGTTAACCTTATGGGGATTCCCTTGTATGTTATTTGTTGGTTTTCCCTTGTTGCTTTTAATATGTTTTATTTGTATTTAATTTTTGATAGCTTGATTTATATGTGTCTTGGCGTGTTTGTCCTTGGGTTTATCCTGTGTGGGACTCTCTGTGCTTCCTGGACTTGATTGACTATTTCCTTTCCCATGTTAGGGGAATTTTCAACTATAATCTCTTCAAATATTTTCTCAGACCTTTTCTTTTTGTCTTCGTCTTCTGGGACCCCTAAGGTTCAAACGTTGGTGTGTTTAATGTTGTCTCAGAAGTCTCTCAGACTGTCTTCATTTCTTTTTCTATTTTAAATATAATTTAATTTAATTTTTTTTTACAGCAGGTTCTTATTAGTTACCTATTTTATACATATTAGTGTATATATGTCAATCCCAATTTCCCACTTCATCCCTCCCCACCCAACTTTTCCCCCTTGGTGCCCATATGTTTGTTCTCTACATCTGTGTCTGTATTTCTGCATTGCAAACCGGTTCATCTGTACCGTTTTTCCAGATTCCACATACATGTGTTAATATACAATATTTGTTTTTCTCTTTCTGACTTCCTTCACTCTGTATGACAATCTGTAGGTCCTTCTATGTGTCTACAAATGACCCAGTTTCATTCCTTTTTATGGCTGAGTAATATTCCATTGTGTATATGTATGATATCTTTTTTATCCATTCATCTGTCAATTGGCATTTAGTTTGCTTTCTTGACCTGGCTATTGTAAATAGTGCTGCAATGAACTTTGGGGTGCATGTGTCTTTTTGAATTATGGTTTTCTCTGTGTATATGCCCAGTAGTATGTCTCCATTTCTTTTCATTCTTTTTTTATTTATTCTGCTCCTTGGCAGTTATTTCTACCATCCTATCTTCCAGATCATTCATCCAACTTTCTGTCTCAGTTATTCTTCTATTGATTCCTTTTGTTGTATTTTTCATTTCAGTTATTGTATTTTTCATCTCTGTTCATTTGTTCTTTAGTTCTTCTAGGTCCTTGTTAAACATTTCTTGTATTTTCTCAATCCATGATTCCTTTCTATTTGTGAGATTTTGGATCAGCTTTACTGTCATTACTTTGAATTCTTCTTCAGGTAGGTTGCCTATTTCCTCTTCTTTTATATAGTCTTGTTAGTTTTTACCTTGCTCCTTCGTCTGCAAGATATTTTTTTGTCATCTTATTTTCTTGGAGGGTGGGGCTATGTTCCTGCCTTGCAGGTTGTTTGGCCTGAGGCATCTGGCACTGAAATTTGCAGGCAGTAGGGTGGAGCCATGTCTTGGTGCCAAGATGAGGACCTCCAGGAGAGCTCACAATGATTAATATTCCCTGGGGCCTGAAGTTCTCTGTTAGTCAAGTGGCTTGGACTTGGTGCTGCCACACAGGAGCTCAGGCCTGACACCCAGCCTCAGAACCAAGATGCTGCAAACCACGTGGTGTGGCAAAAAAAAAAAAAAGACAACAAACAAAAAAAGCAGAACAATAACAAATAATAAAAAATAAAATAAAATTAGAAAAATAAAAAATATATCAGAACAATAAAAATGAAACAACAAAATAAAAGAGAACCACAGCAGCAAAAATATAAAAAAGAAAATAAAAATACAAAAATTTTTAAAAATAAAATTAAAAGATAGGAGTAAAAAAGAAAAAAAGAAAAAAGTAAAAAATTTAAAAAATGAAAACTTCCCTGGTGTCTCAATTATCAGTGTCCTTGCCTCCACTGTGAGCTACAGCCAATCCCCACCTCCCCAGGGAGCCTTCCAAGACCTCTAGGTAGGTCTCTGGACCTGCTGTGTCGGCCCCAATTCTGTGTGTTTTCCTCTTACAAGCAACTGCTCCTGAAGCTGGCCTGAAGCACAGGTGCCCATGCAGGCCAGTTGGGGCACAGACCTCCACAGGTGTGACTACAGGGGCTGACACAGCCAGAGGAGGACTTGGAGGGGAGTGGCACTTGGCCCACCTGGACTCACATGGCCAGAGGAGGCCCTGTCAAGGGCAGCACTTGGACTGCCTGGACCTCAGAACCTTTGGTGGAGGTGGGATTCAGGTCTGGGATCTGCACAGCTAGAAGAGGCTTTCGTGGGGATAGGGTTTAGGCCTGGGACCTGTGTGACAGGAAGAGGCCCTTGGTTTTGGAACAATTTTCTGATGGTGAGAACTTTAGACATCATGATAGGCAAATGACAAGGAGGTTTCAAGGCACAAAAGTACTTTTTTAGTTCTTATAAATTGCACATCACAGGGATCTGCTCAAGTACAAATGTAGCATTGCCATCATTCGTGCCTTTTAAAGAAAAATAGGAGAATGTGGGAGGAGACGTTCCTTGTAGCCAAGTTTACCATGGGAAACGGAGTTTTTATATCTAACTGAAATCCTTTATGAAGATAGACTGCTTTTTTCCTATGTTGTTTGGCATCTGGGGAGAGCCTCTCTCCAAAGGTGCAGTGAGGTGTAGGAGGACACAGGGTTGCAAGTCTGAGAGGGTTCTGTGTGACCCTGGATCACGGTTTTGCCCATGTTCTCAGTTGTACACTATCTCTTTAAGGTTTCTAAGGGTCTCTGCCATTAACATTTTACCTGATGAGCAAGTAACAAAATCTTGCCTCAGCTTCCTCCTAAGAGGGTGCTGGATTGCTGATCTTTAAGGCCTCTTCCAGAAAAAACTTATATTTACGTGAAGGAAGTTATTATTTACCCTTTAGCATTCCCTGGCTTTGTTATCTGGGGAAAAATTCATATGATTAAAAAATTCTTTATTTTTTAAAAACATTTATGAAAATATTTCTAATCAGGTGTGTTTCAAGCTACTAATTACTAAACTAAAGATGAAATATTTAGGCTTCTCAAATCTGGCAATGTCCCTTTAAATTGCCTTTTTCTCCTGCACAGCTAGATCCACATCTGTAAATGTCTAAGTTGTGCTGCCACCCAGTCTTGTCTACAGCTACTTGATTCTGGGAGAGGCTTCCATAAAAATGATTATAATATTTCCGTGCCATACAGTGAAAAAACAATGTAGTGTGATATGATAAAGCATGGATTGAATGCGAGGAATAGGAAAGTGTCTGTCATCAGATTGAAGGGGCAAAGAGAGTAGCTTCTTCTTTCTCCGGGGTGAGGTAGGGATGGAATTGCACAGATATTTATTGAGATAAGATCTCTGGACTTTCCTGAAAAATCATTTTGTTATCAGATCTTTTCTCCTTTTCAGCTTCTAGTACATACTCTCAGCCTCCTAGAAGTGTGTGTGTGTGTGTATCTGCATGTGTGTGTGTGTGTGTGTGTGTTGTGATGGGGAGACAAGAAAAGAGAGTAGATTAATATATGCTAAGTATTCATTCTCTGATTATTTTTATATATGTTAATTGAGAGCCTAGTATCTTGCTAAGTGTCTGGTACCAAGTAGGTGCTGTATTATTATTGACCAAATAAAAACAGGTTTCTAATTCAATGAGACAAAATTAAAAACAAATTGAGTGTTTTATTTTGGGGTGAAGTGACAATGTATTGACTGGGATTGAGGTTCTATGGGTAGAAGAAGCAAGGTGAGGGACCTCGACACTCTCTTCAGGGAGATTATAATCCCATTTAAAAAGGGGGGATTTGAACAAGGTTTAATAACAGTTTGCGGAAGTACTTAAAAAGACAATAAAAAAAGCTGTTCTAAGGCAACAAATTGTAAATGTTGAGTGAGTGGCTGTGGCAGTAAGGTGGGAATTCAGAGAATAGAGCTGTTATTTGGGGAAGTGGGTGTGGGGGGGGACTGTGGAACAGGACGCACAAAGGGGGATTTATCTAAATAAAAACTTTTTTTAGTAGCTACTATAAACCAAACATTCTATTAGGTCCTGGGCATAAAATAGTAAGATTTAGGTCATGGAAAAACTCAGAATTTCAATTAGTGGTTCTTAAATTTTTACAGGCTTAAAATTCACCTGGGAAACTTGTGACAATGCATATTCCTAGGGCCCATCCAAAGAGACTTCAGCACATCTGGAGTGGGATTTAGGAAGCTGGATTTAATAATTGCCTAAAATGATCAGGTATAGATTATCTGGGGACTATGTTTTAGGGAACACTGATATTGAGCAGTCCTCAAAGTGTGGTCCCAGCAGCATCACTGGGAATTTGTCAGAAATACAACTTCTTGGGATTCATTTTAGGCCTATTGAATCAGAAACTATGAAATTGGCCCAACAATTTGTGTGATTCTGATGCTTACTGAAGTTTAAGAACTAGGTGTGGGGCTTCTCTGGCGGCGCAGTGGTTGAGAGTCCGCCTGCCGATGCAGGGGATATGGGTTCGTGTCCTGGTCCGGGAAGATCCCACATGCCGCGGGGCGGCTAGGCCTGTGAGCCATGGCCGCTGAGCCTGCGCGTCCGGAGCCTGTGCTCTGCAACGGGAGAGGCCACAACAGTGAGAGGCCTGCGTACCAAAAAAAAGAAAAAAAAAAAAAGAACTAGGTGTGGGACTAGAAATAAATTTTGCCTCCTTCATTATTTCTCTGGACTCATTAATGAATAACATTTAAATATGTGTTTTGTATTATTTAGTTCAGTCTGAAAGCACAGTGTGGTGTCAAAAATCCAACAATAAGTCTTTGCATGAGATTAAAATACAGAGAATTGTCATAGATTAAGGAAAATAAGTTTAACTGGAAATAACTTCATAGTACCAAGTATGTGTTCATCTGTTGGTACGTTGCAGATCAGATATCGATTAAAGCAATTGTCCTCCACATTTGTATTTTTCCTCACCTCAGTGTGAATTGGGGTTAGCACTGGGACTGGAGGGAGAATGCCTGTAGTCACCTTTTGCAACTAACATAATTTCTCTCAGCTTCAGTCTTCTCTGTAATGTATAAATAATGTGTCTTACCCTTGCAGGGTGGTTGTAAAGAAGATAATAGGGATAGCTAACATTTACTGAGGGCTTACCCTGTGCCAGACACTGTGCTAAGTTGTTTACATGAATTATCTCTTTTAATCTTCCCAAGAACCCTATTATCATTGTCATACAAATGAGGAAATTGAGGCTTGGAGAGATTAAGCAAATTGCTTGAGGTCACACAGCTGGAAAGTATTAGAGTCAGGATTTAAATTTAGATTGTCTGACTCAGAGCTCAAGCATATAACTGCCATGCTGAACTATAAAGTTTGAAATGAGATAGCATATAAACTGTAAAGTACAATTCACATTGAGGAAAAGGAATGGGGTCTGTGTGCTTTACTTTGTTTATTTATAATATCATCCAAAATATTGTGCATGTAATAGGACCTCAATAAAAACCAATTGAGAGATGAAAATTAAGTGTTCTTTAACTTTTTTTTTCCTAACCGAAAGGTCTTGTCTGATTATGTTCTCAGTGTTATGTAACAGGCTCTAAGTGGAAATGAAACAAAAGCTTAGAACAGTTCCTAGGATAACACAGGTGCTGAGAATGTTCCCTGAAGTTTCTGCCAGCTCTTGGGTTCTACTGTCTATATAACATCTACCATCTATATACTAGGAGCCTTAATAAATTTTTATTGAATTAATAAATGGATGGACGACTAAGAATTGAAAGACTTGAACTCTAGTTACGGTTGGACTCGTACAACTCTTGAACTCTTACTACTATTGGTATGATTTAGAAGTTATTTAATCTCAGTTTCCTCATTTGCAAAATGGTAAAATAATGCCAATCCTTGCACTTTCCAAACTGTATTATGATAATTAAATAATATAATAGATGCAAATGTACTTGTGTAACTAGAGAATGAAACATAATTTTAAATTACTTTCATTTTTGAATTTTTACAACATTCAAAAATATTTTAAATTACTGTTTTAAAATGTGCTACATGTGCAGTAAAGGTAAACAAAAAATATAAAAATAAAAGGAGATATAGAGTCCTGTGGATGGATTTAAGCCAATGCGCTTCTTGGCCAAGGGGACATGAAGAAGTGGAGATGGTTTGCTCCAAAAAGCCTGACTCCTACTGCCTCTCTGCCTAACTCAGGGAACAAAGTCTCACACTTGTGTCCACACTGAAACTTAGGAAGAATTCAGATAGTGATCTCAGAGTCAGGAGTCCAGTATCCTTTGTCTAAGAACAGTTCTTAAAATGTCATCTTCAGATAGAAACAATAATCACCTAATGCCAAGTCCTTGTCTTAATTTTGGGAATTTAACAGAAATACAAAAGGCTACATTGATTAATTTTTTTTCTAAAATGATTCATGAATTTTAATTATTCTTTTCAAAAAGAAAAACTAGAATAAGTTAAAGCTTATTGTCTTTGTCCACCATTTTCAGTTCTGTCCTCCTCACAACATGGAATCACTATGGTGAGTTTGATGTGTGTATCCTAGGTTCATTTTTTAAAAAGAACTTTATATCTTTCACATCACATAAATAATAAACAGTACATATGTTCTGTAATGTTTTTCAGTCACGGATTTGTTTTTGATTTCTGATCAGTGGGAATAAAAATATTTAGCTAATTTTCCTTTATGAGACAATAACTTATTAAGAATACATTTTAAAATCATGTCCACCCAACAGGCTCATGGCTTCTAAGGAAAAAAAAACACATTTAGCACAGCTCTAGGATGCATCACATCCCATTTCCAATAGGACAGGTGAAGCCTGACCAAAAGGGTGAAGAATTGTTAAGGGTGATTTGTAATCAATATCATGAAGCACAGTTCAAACAATGGCCAGCTTCTAAGAGCCACTGTTCAGTTGACCTGAAAATAATCTCTTCTGCTCCAGCCTGTGCTCTTTTCTCCGCCCCATCATCCCCTCCTCAAGAGTCTTTGTGCTCTGAATGCAAATGAGTTGAGTTTGAGCTCTAGCTGCTCTCCGGAGTATTATTATTTTTCTCCCTTTAAATTTAAGGGTGCTAATTAATGTAGGAAAACTTATAGGGCAAGTTTGCTTTGCCTGTGGTTTCCTTAGGTTAAAGGCTACAGGCAACTCCAGCTCTGTGAGAAGGGCCAGTGCTATATTCTTACCCCCTGAAGGAGGCTTCAGCTCTGCTGACTCAAGAAGACTTCAGCTTTTGATTTGGAGCTGTATATTGACCCATCACTCACAGCAGAGTTATGGGCCTGCTGCCTTGGATCCAGGGAACTGGGCTCTGGCTTTGCCTGCAGCATCACCCACTCCTCCCTTCTCAGTTTCTGTTGAAACATAGCCTGCAAATGTCAATTTCATTTTGTAAAGGCCAGGCAGTTGTCAGTTCTTCAAGGAGACTCAGAGAGAAGGCACTCAGGATGATGCCCTCAGCAGCATTTTACTGTGGCTCTCCAACTTGAGCCAATCTCTCCTTCCTTCCTTGCTCCAGCCTTACCCAACCACCAACATCTTCCCCAGCCTTGGAAACTGTCATTGAACCAGCTTTTTGTAACCAGTTTCAAACTACTCCCATGTCTGGCAGATCTACTGTAATACAATTTCAATACAAAAAATGTTTTAATACAGAGAAAACAAAGTTGTTTGGGGACAACTTCCTCTTTGTAGGAGACTGCTCCTAATAAAAACAAAATCCTAGTTGACTGGGTAATGAGATTCATCAAGGGTGGTGATTCTGATACACTTATGGTGAGGAAAATCCTTTTTAATTAAACTGTAGCTTCACAACTAGTCCATAGTTATGTCTTTTTAATTCTGACTGTGGCAAGATCCCAGTTCAAGATGAGATTCTTACATGTCCATGCCTAGGAAACAATGGGATTTGAGGCCATGCCAGAAGGAATTTCATGAAAGCTAAGTGGTCTCATAGGAGAAAAAAACTTGTGTTAAACAAGGAAGAAGGGGAGATGGGGGAGGGAAGTATTGGGAGTTTGGGATTAACAGATGTAAGCTATTATATACAGGATAGATAAACAACAAGGTCCTACTGTATAGCACAGGGAACTATATTCAATATCCTCTGATAAACCATAATAGAAAAGAATATGAAGAAGAATATATACACGTATAACTGAGTCACTTTGCTGTACAGCAGAAATTAACACAACATTATAAATCAACTGTACTTCAATAAAATTAAAAATAAAAAAAGAAGGAAGGAACCAGGCATGATGATCTTGACCCACTGGCAAAGCCTCGAGTTTAGAGTGATGCTGAGGGTCACTAATAGATGACAGAAAAAGTAGTTCCACCTAAATCTCTGTAACACAGAAGGCATGAGCAATCTGGATTTAATACACCACTAACAGACTTTGACACAAGAATGGAGTGGAAGTCTGGAAGCATTCTTTCCCTTCCTAGTTCCCTTCTCCATATCACTCTCAAGTACTGTGGCTCTTTAAATAGTTCATGTATCAGTATAGTTACTTGGCGGGAAGTGCAGGCTATGGAAAGGCAGCTGAGGAGACAGTGACTTCTGAGCAACAGCAGTGTCTTGTTGGAGGTATTTCTTAGAACTTTCACAATGCACAACAAAGGTGGGCAATGCAGCAGGAGTGGTGGAACCTGGCTGAAGCTGCCTGTTGCCTAATGGATGTGGAGGGACTCAATAGAGGGGCAACACCTTCTAGTGGAGATAGGGAGACACAGTAGAAGTAGAAGCATTGCCCAGTGTAGGCAGATAAAGTACTGGAGTGAACCAAGTGGCAGACACTGTGTGCAATTGTCTTCTCGGGCCTGCAAAGCCACTGGCATGGCCTGATGATATCTTGCAGGCTGTGGAGGGCTCAATGGAAGATATCACCTAAAGGGGCTAGGACAGGGGTCGAGGTCAATCCTGGGGACCACGCTACCATGTGTGGTGGATACCTTGGGGGTATCCAGCTAATAATGTCCTGCTACTCCTCCAATTTTGGTCAACAGTGATCCACCCCTATGTTACTATTGTTTAATCAGTATGATCATGTGACTTAGGTTGGGCTAATTAGTCTCCGTTATCCATGAATTTGCAACCGGGCCCCAGAGACTGATTTATTATCTGCCAGCAGCTGGATCTTTGTCTTGCACTCTCTGAAGCTGTCAGTGGTTACATGGACTGAGGAACAAAAGAGGCTCACTGTGGAGAGACTGAGAAATGGGGCAGAGGCATGGACAGGTGAGGAATACCTTCAGGAGAGTTAAAGGCATGGAGCAGAGCCTTAGCTAGGAGACTGGGAACTTATGCCCAAGGAAGACCAGCAGCAAGAATTGAGTGTACAACTGGAAATGCCTGGTTATTACCTTTCTCAAGTTCAGGAGACACTGGGAACTGAAGTGGGGCAGAGTGTATACGAGAGAAGGGTAGAGAGGGCCCAGAGGCCAGCAGTGAGTGTAAGGAGGATGGTCAGAGCTGATTAGAGCACCACAAACGCTTGAAATTGGACGTTCAATGAGCATCTGTAACATGCTTCACATGTTTACATTCAAGGCCTTTGCCTAATTATAATGCATTCAAATTTCCAAGTACTTATTCATTTTACTTATAGACTAAGCCACTAAGACTCTTCTATCCCAGCTCTGAGAGCAAACCTATTCTCAAGACACAAGATTATGTCAACTTTTCCACCATCACATCCTTGTGACCTATATCTACATGTGATTAAAAGGTATCATTGTATTTTTAGATGGGCTTAGTTAACTGTGGATGATAGTTTATAAAACACAGTTTCCAGAATTTAAAGATATTAACAGTAGCATCAGCATAATATTAACACCTTATTTCTTGGCAACACTTTTGTTTTTTGCATTGTAAATTTTCTATTTTAATGAATATTTCATTTAATCTGTGTAATAATCCTTCAGGAAAGGCAGGATAGAGATTTTTCTTTTCTTCATTCTGAAGATGAACTCACAGAGAACTTGAATGACTTGCCAGGAGTTACTTAGCTGGCGAGTGTTAGAACAGGACTAGATGGTCATGTCCTGAGAGAAGGGAGACAGGGACCAACTTTTGTCCTCTACGGACTTCACATCTCACATGTGACTTCACTTGGTCCCTGCAACTGTGCTGTGAGGCAAGGTTTATTCTTCTTTTTTATAGATGAGAAGACTGTCAATGAGATAAAGCAATTCATGATTACCCAACTTTTTTTTTTTTTTTTTTTTTTTTTTTTTGCTGTACGCGGGCCTCTCACTGTTGTGGCCTCTCCCGTTGCGGAACACAGGCTCCGGATGCGCAGGTCCAGCGGCCATGGCTCACGGGCCCAGCCGCTCCACGGCACGTGAGATCTACCCGGACCAGGGCACAAACCCGTGTCCCCTGCATTGGCAGGCGGACTCTCAACCACTGCGCCACCAGGGAAGTCCCCTTACCCAACTATTTAGGGTACAAAGATGGTGCGAACCTGGATCAATCCTTCTAGCTTGAAAGCTGTCCTCTTTCCCCTATCTCAGGCTCTCTCTGTCCTCACAGTTTTCTGCTGTTCCTGATGCTGAGTAAGGACACACTCATGTATTACGGCTATAACACTGTCGAGGATTCTCTTGACGGGTCTGGGAGGCTGAATGGGCAGAGCTGAAATTCCATGGAACAGAGCCATCTGTGAGAAGCATAACTAGGTTTAAATTTCTAGGGGAAGCTGGCGGGAGAGTGGTAAAAAACATGATTTGTGAACAAATTCAGGAGCTGAGGGGTTGTAGAGGTACCCCTGAGATGGTACCCCTCAAACCATCCCCAGATGGGACAGAAGTGTTGTTAACACTAAGCACTTACACAGTTGTATGGTTTGGAGCCTGGAAAAGTTCCCTTCTGATCCAGGATCGGCTTAAGCCCTGAAGCATGAAATGTGAATTCCTTTTGCTCAGCATCCATTAAATAAATGTTATTCTTCTCCCTGGCAGAAAACACAAATTTCTCTGCTCAGAGCCATGATGTAGCAGAAGGAACAGAATTTACAATGTCCCTCTTTACGATAATGGCTCTCTCCTTCCAAGGAAATGAGTTTGGAGGAAAGGGGCACCATTGAGTGCCCAGCGACAAGGCGGCTGGGCTGCTGCTGCTGCTAATTATCTGGCAGGGAGGAAAGCTGTGTCCCTGGAATGCAGAGAAGGGTTTGTGAACTTTGGAGAATGCGCGAAGCACTTTGATGTCCGTGTCATACAAACTGGAGAACGGCCCCCACCAGGTCACGTCTGACCTTTCCTTCTTCACTACCGAGCAGACATTTTTGCCAATTATGATCCTAAACACGCTGAAAAGTACCCTTGGCCACTGACAGTTGCAAGGGAGAAGCAATGCCTCTGGAATAATACCATACCCAGGACAAAGAGGAAGGGTAAACATAGTGTTACTTTGTGTTGCAAATAGATGGCTTCGTTAAATACTGGAGAAATCCCCTCTGTGTCCACCTTACGCAGCTCTGATAAAAATGCATTTGCAATATGCACAGTGTCAAGAAATCACTTCCTACTGGGCCAAGGAGGTTAAGAGCATCTTCCCAACTACAGCATAAAACTCATTAAAATAGTCTTTCCTGCTAGAGAAAACCAGTTTTCTACCCTCTCTGCACCCTCTTCTTTTTTCTTTTAAACGAATGCATTGCAGAAATAGAGACGTGGTCAAAATAGCATAATCCACATTTGTATTAAAAATAATAAGCTTGGTAGCAATAGGAAAAATTAATGGTAAACAGCATCAGAAAACACAGCAAAGTCAGAAGTTAAATTAACAGAACATACTTGACCGGCAGGTAACATATTAAAATGCTATTTTGGCAGACAGAATTGATAGCAGACTTGCTGAAAGAAAATCCGCTTCAAGAAATCGACAAATACAATCCTAATCCCCTTTTTTCCTGCCACGTGCTGCAGATGAGTGATACCCAGGGGGGGATTTCTTATTACAGAAAATAGGTGTGAATTCAGAGGAAAAATTAAGTCCAGTTGACAATTTACAAATTTCCTTTCAAGCATGAAAGGGAACTGGAAACCAGGTTATTTTATTTTTTAAATCCCAAGCTTGGTGTTTTCTACCTGTTAATATGACTGAGGATAAGGTTATAGGAAGAGTTTCATTACCAACCCAGAAGTCATCTCTTGGAAATAAAGCCAGAATGAAATAACTTTTGTCAGACAAGCAATATTAGAAAATCTGATATTGGGAAGAGACATTTTTCCTGCTGCCTGGTGAGCATTGACAGACTGGCAGCTTGGGTTTAGTTATGGCACTACAATGAGAATCAGAGGGGTAAAACACAGGGTTTCTGGACAGTTAACTATAGGACTGTCAGGGTCTCAAAACAACCTCAAAAGCATGTGTCTTCAGTTGGGGATGTTTCTAAGGGTCCCTGCGTAGTCTCTGATATTTACATGGGCGTCTGATGATTCTGCAGAGCAGGTGCCTTTGCTCATCCAAAGGAGAGGCGCCTTCGACATGTTAGTGAATTCACTGAAGCATTGGAGTGTCACAGATGCCATGGGGTTTGAGTTCCTACATGGGCCAACTAGAATACGGAGATAGAAAAGAAGTAAAGGAGAAAGATATATACTGTTAGGTTGTGTATGGGTGAATATGGACCCAGAGTGAAGTGAACTTGAATCACACAGGCTGAGACACTGGTTGAAGAAGGAGAAGTCTGGAGGTTGAAGTTCTAGTCCACCCTTTGACATTCCTCATCTTTTTCTTTTCCATATTAACTTTCTCTGTCACATAGACAAGTCCTTTTATCTAGGGCAAACATATGTCCCTGTATGCCCTGGCTTGTATCTAATGTATCTATCAATAATCTCCCTTTCACTCTCAAAGTATCCTGTTTTGGCTGAAAATTATATGATCACTCTACTTATAAGCTCCCTGGGGCTCAGTTACCATTTGAAAATAAAGAGATTGTTCTAGAAAATCCTGTCCTCAAACATACACAGGCTTCTCCTGTGTTCCACTGCGTTACGTGTGCTCTAATCATTAGTATAGTTGAGAAGGGTCAACAAATAAGCTGTGGTAGATTGGGATGTTGCCCCCATCAAGGATATTTACCTTTTAATAGGGGACTTTTGAAAATAAGACTTTGGAACTGAAAATACTAAATCTTTAATGGTGAAATTACGGGCAGTCTCAGCTTATACCAGCTAGTTTGTCTGCTTTGAAAATCACTAAATGCTGAACCAGTGATCTTCATCGGAGAGTCCAGGAGATCCTAAAAACCAGTCCTGGGCAAGCTGTATCCAAATAACCTGGGAAATTAAAATAAAAACACATCCTTGAGTCCTAACCCTCAAGATTTTAGTGAGGCCCCTACTTTACACGTATACAAAGCTTCCTAGGTGTTCCTGATAAACAGCTGGCCTTGGAAACATAGTTTTATCCCAGTATCTTCATTTTACAGGTGAAGGAACCGAGGCCCAGATGGCAACAGCAGCAGCAATGGCTATTTGTCTGTTTTTTGTTGTTTACCAAGTGTATCAGTGGACCGTATTTTCTTTCAGCCTTATCAGAGTCTTATGGGGTTTGAAATTTTAGCCCCATGTTATAACTGATACTATGAGACAAAATAAAGGAATGTCTCAAAAGTCACACAGGTAGTTAGTGGCAGAATCAGAATTGGTGTTCATATCTCCCAATCCCCATTCTGGATCTATTCCTGTTAACCCATAACAACTCAGGTTGTTTGGGAAAAGCATGTGTTTCCTTGACTAAAGTACTCAGCTCACTTTCTTTCCCTGTTTTCCAGAGAGATACACATTCAGGAGGTTGTTGTTTTCTTCTCAGTCTCAGTTTTCTTGGAGCATTTAATTCTGCTCTCCCTCCTCCCTGTGAGTGTGCAGTGGGCTGCCTGTCAGAGATAGCAGGAGATGTTTTTGTGCGCAATCAAGGACATGGATGCATTGGCTGCCAGCCTCGGGCAGGGACACAGACTTGCCCCCCACCAGCAGAGCGATGATGCATTTCCCCAAAATGTTCCAAGAATGGCCTGGAATGTGACTAGACAAGGTCCATGTGGCCTCATGAATGGCTTCTCACTGCACCACCCAGAAAACAAACACAACAGTAATTCTTGGATTAGCATGAAAACACTTTCAAAGGGGACTCAAAGGCAGCCTTTTGTCCCCTTCATACAAGAAAAGAGATGAGGTGTGACAAATGGCCTGTTGGATGGCTTTCTGTGCTGGGCAGAGGTCATTTTGGAAGGGTACCACATACACAGTCAGTTTAATAGAGAAGAAATGGACTCAAAGCTAAAGGACAAAGAACATTTCAGAAGAGACGAGGTGATGTCTAAAGAAGACAATTTAAATTAAAATAGGAAGTTGAGATAGCATGACTTACATATTAAAAAAAACAAAAACAACACAGTCTTTTGCATTGAGGCTTCATGTATATGGTGCAAAAAACACGGGGTTTGTAGTCAGGAGACATAGGTATTCCAATCTATGAAGTTCTGGACTTCAGTTTTTGCCTCCATAAAAGAAGGATAATCATATTTGCCTGGTTTCTGTGAGGATTCAATGAGATGAGAGGTAGGAGGTCTGGAAGATCGGGGTTGGGGAAGTGCACATGTGCTGCGACAGAGATGACTTGGGCTGACATCCTTGTTTTGCAGTGACTAGGAGATATGGACCAAGTCATTTAACCTGAATTACGCTCGAATTTTTCAAACTTTTTTGGGTATTCTGTGGAACCAGAATTTAACAAATTAATTCTTAACAAAATCTTAATACATAAAACAGGTAGAAGTGGAGATGCCCTGTTTGAAGCAGAAGTTGGGAGAAGATGTCTGGACTTCTTCATACCCCATGGCCTTCTCCCATCTCTTCTTCCTGAGACAGCTCTTCTGTTTCTGTCCTCTAGGATTTAGTTGCTGCTTGCCTCTGCCACTTTTCTTAATCTTTCCAGCATTGAACTGGGAAGTAATTCTTTCAAAACCTTTCACTAAATATTCTGAAACTTCAATAAAGTGGCCAAATTTCCTCATTTTTGATGATAAGGAACAAACAGAAAAAGTAGGTAAATGAATAATGGGTGACAGACTTAAATACCTCTAATTGACAACAGTGCTTTCCAGAGCATGGGGATTTAAAAAGCGCCTCCAGATTCACAGACACAAGATCACTGTCATTGTCCGAAATGCATATTAATTTATTTATTTTAGTAGAAAGAGGAGTAAGAATCTAAGTATAGTTATCATAGCTAAGGAGCTGCTTTGAACTTCAGGTGACCTAAGTGGTCACCTGAGTCCCAATCCAAAGTCAACAGTGTTACGTAAAAAAGAAAAATGTGCTTTTCTGATTTTCATTTTCGTAGCATGATCTATAACATGTTGCTCTTCTGTTATTTCACATGGATATGCACATGCACCCTTCCCCTCCCCCACCACATGTTGTCACAGGGAGCCCTCTATCTGCCTCAGGAGCAACCAGTCAGTCTCATGAAATCCTAATGAACCTGTCAGAAGTTCTCATAATGTCATGTTACTTCAAAAGCATTTTCTTTGTGTCTGCTTTAGAATCTACACATGTCTTAATTTATGGAGATTAGATAAACCTTCAGAGATCTGAAGACAGAGAAGGATAGTTATATATTTGGAGACATTCCAAGAAAAATAAACAACAGACCCACTCATTGCATCATATAAAATAAATGTGTCTTAATCTCGCACCATGAATCCTGATTCTACCATTCTTTCACTGTGTAATCCTGGGTAATCACTTTGAACCTGTGATTCAGTCATCCTCATCTCTAAAATGGGGATAGGGAAATTCTCTGGCGGTTCAGTGGTTAGGACTCCAAGCCTTCACTCCCGAGGGTGTGGGTTCAATCCCTGGTCAGGAAACTAAGATCCTTCAAGCCAAGAAGAGTGGCCAAAAAAACAAAAACAAAAACAAAAACAAAAAGGGTGGGGGGGATAAATAATGACTTGTGAGCATCAAATAAGACAAATACGTGTTAGGTTTTGATAAGTATAAAAATGCTAGTCAAACGTGATCTTTATGATAAAAATATAAAATATAATCAAGGTTATTCTTAGATAATACTTAAAAAAGTAAAGATAAACTGGTAATAAATGGAGTCACTGATCTTCAGCACATGTGGGATTTAATTTAAGTTTAGAGGGTTCACCAGAAGTGGTTTGGAATGTAAGCACCATGTTCTATTGTCTGGTAGAGTTCTCTGAGACTGTTCTTGTTGATTCCTCTTTGGATCAGGAGGACTTTGAGTTAGTAAATTGGAGCTATATTCAGCAGCTGTTGCCCTCTGATATCTGGAGGGGAGTCTTGGGCCTCCCTGGTCTTGGGGTCTGCCAAGCTTCTTGGGGGATATAAGAAAAAAAACTTAGCATCAGCTCCAAACAATAGAAAGGTGTATATTTGGAATTCCTACTTCCAATCCTACCTTCAATGTACCTGCCTTCCCATTGTTTGCATTTCCCTCTACTGGGAGGAAGCAATCTTATAAATTCATTTACCTTGAAGGGCTCTGCAAATGATTGTGAATGCGTGGAGCTGGCAGTGAGGCCGAACCCACCCAAGCTGCATGGCTGAGAATGGAAGACCATCAGGTGTCTCAAAAAGAAAATTGGTAGCTACCAGGAAGGGGAATAGTGAGGAACCTCATAAAAACAAATACTCTATCTGATTTGTTTTATTATGGGAACTCCCTTTTTTTTTCCTTTCATGTTTCTGGTACCAATTTGAGCTGGGTTTTCTGTCACTGCTCCTGAAAAGCAGCATTACTGTCATGAAGGGAGAATTTGGTCGAGTTGGGAGATGGGGGCTCTGGTTCTCATGGGTTGCTGATGAACTAAATGACCTTGGGCAGTGTCATTTTACCTCTGTGGTTCTGGCTTTCTTTTTTTGTAAAATGGGTTTGGATATAGAGGTTTTTTAAGGTGCCTTCCAGCTCTAAATACTGTAATTACTTTATTTTCTATCATCTACTGAGTCCTATAAATGGCGTGCAGCTTAATTGTGATATGTAGGTTACTACACCAAATAACGAGGAGAGGAAAAGTGCTGCAATGAGAGCTGACCACTGTGTGTGTGTCCTTCATCTGATTTCTTTTCACCCGCATCACAGGAGGGCAGACGTGATGTATTCCCTGTGTGCTTCGCAGATGAATATCTGGCATCTGATTCTTGATCATTATAAGTTATGTTCAGATCAGGAGAGCTAAGGTGAACATAGGCTATAACTGAAAGAGGAATGTTATTGCTCTAGCAGCAATCTTCACTCTTTTAATTGCTGTGAAAAGAAAAAAACACTCCATTCTGGAAATGTAAATGGAGGGAGTTGACTACTTCCCTTTTGAATGGCTTAGATTGTAGCCTCAATCAGAGGCAAGACAATAGAAAAGTTGACCTCTGGGAGTTCTGTCTTAGCCCCTCTGTTCTCCAAAATGCTGGCCCTGAAGGAAAAGTGTCACACATCTTCTTGCACGTCCTGTCTCACACTGAGTAATGTTGCCCCTCTGCCCCCAGCGGAGTGTTTTAATGATAACGGCTGTTTTCAGGGACAGACTGTGACTTATCTTTTAAAGGAAGATGAAATCTATTAAGACAGTGAGGACAGAGAAGAAAAGCTATGTTCCTGAGAGGAGAGCTCTAAAGGAGAGAACGGTTAGTTCCTTTTTCTTGTTCCCCCAGCCCCATCTCTGTCTCTCTTTGTTAGAAGACAATACCCTTCAACTGCTCTGTTTTGTGTCTGGATTATTGTGGTTGTTGGTGTATAAAATTGCTGCTGGTGTGTATAATTTATAAGCTCTAAAAAATGATAAATAGTCTCAAGTTAGAAGAGTGATTTGTGTTAAAGTCCTCAGGGTACTTTTGTAAAGGAATTTAATTTCTTGGGGGAAATTGTCTATAACTTTCTGTGGAATGTTAGTTAACTGGCTCATAGCTGGGATTTATTTTCTGTAGTCTTTTTTTTTTTTCTTCCATTATTGGTTTGAATAGGTTTACCTGGGCAAATGAGACTATATAGCAAAGTCCTGATGAACTGTGAAGCTGAGGGAAATGCTACTTAATTTATTTTTCTTAGTTTTGTTTCAGACCTATTGTTAAGACACTTTTGTGGTGTAGTGCAGTGGTTCTCAACCGGGGGCAATTTTGCCAGCAAGGGGACATTTGACAATGTACAGAGACATTTTTGGTTGTCACAACTAGGGGGTTAATGGTGGCATCTAGTGGGTAGGGGCCATGAATGTTGCTATACATCCTCTGATGCATGGAACAGCTACCCCCTTCCCCAGTCGCCCCACGCCTGCAACAAAGAATTATTAGGCCTAAAATGCTAATAGTGTCAAGGCTGAAAAATTCTGATGTACTCAGTAGGCCCCAGGGAACATAATTCAATATTCTTTTACCAAGGAATTTCTACAGAATCTCATCATTCTTTTTCTCAACCAGCATGAATTCTCATCACCAAGGATGGAGATAGGGAACAAGAACTTGCTGGAGTTGGCCTAAAAGTAGTGAGTCCCACAGGATATGGAGCCCAATGCTTTTTTTATTTAAAGAAATATATGAGGACACATGTTTCACTGTCATGTTTTTTTCGCATTTTTTAAAATGAATTTCACATGTATCTTTAAACGTTATTAATGTGGATAATAGGAACTTGTAAATTATACATGTGAAGTGCCCTGTATTTCTTTCTTTTTTTTTATACCAGAACATATAAGATTTTTAGAAATTTCATGTAATGTCTGAAACATTTATATTAACATATTTCCATACAAATAACCCAAAGAAAGTTTAGTATTAGTTGTTTTGTTTGTTTTTTTATACTGCAGGTTTTCATTTGTCATCAATTTTATACACATCAGTGCATACATGTCCATCCCAATCGCCCAATTCAGTGCACCTGAAAGAAATATATGAGGGCACATGTTTCACTGTCATGTTATTTTTGCATTTTCTTAATATTTAAGTTCAACTGCTTGATTGCAATGAAAAAAAAAAAAAACTCTTGGTAATTTATGTAACCAGTGAAATGGATTTTAGTTATTTGAGATATTACCCATAGGCTTCTTGGAAATACTTCCCAACAAAGAATGGTCAAACATTGAAACTTTTTTTTTTTTGGCAGTATGCGGGCCTCTCACTGCTGTGGCCTCTCCCGTTGTGGAGCGCAGGCTCCGGACACCCAGGCTCAGCGGCCATGGCTCACGGGCCTAGCCGCTCCGCGGCATGTGGGATCTTCCCGGACCGGGGCACGAACCTGTGTCCCCTGCATCGGCAGGCAGACTCTCAACCACTGCGTCACCAGGGAAGCCCAAGCATTGAAACTTTTGATTGAAACTGGCACTATGGGCATTCAGATCAAAAGTTGGGTAAAGGTGTTTAAAAGTGGGAGTAGGATCTCAGGTGCAAAGATCACACTGCCTAAAGCCCTTTTTACTTTGCCCAGCACTGAGTCTAGTAGTAATTGTTGAGATTAATGGATTGACTTGAGAATACATGTTAGTATTCAGCTATGCACATATGAATAGCTTTAAACTCATTAGGCTGGTATTCAAGATTCTCTATCATCTGATCTTGGCTTACTTGTTACTAATTCTCCTACCTGATTATTCTGCTCTAGTCAAATTTTTGAACCCAGTGTTTCATAAACTCAGCTTGCATGTTTATAGATGGTCATATACCCACACTGTTGCTTATGCCAATTCCTTCTCCAACTAGCCATTAACATTTCAACTCCCCTTCAAGAGTGAGATGAAATTCTATCGCTTTTGTGAACCAGCCAGCTAGAAATACCCTTCCCTCCTTCTTCCCACCCTCCTTTCCTTCCTTCCGTGACAAAATGATAACAGTTATTAATTGTGTGTAGTTGGCACATAGTTTTTGTTTTTTGTTTGCATTTCTCTGTATTACAATTTTTAAAAAATGTACAATGAATTAGGGGGCCCCCAGTTCCAAACTGACACTGACAAAACTTGTTATCTAATCCAGAATAAGTCACTTAACCTCTCTGACCCTCATTTAAAAAACATATATAAAATAGGCAGAATGATACTTATTCTACATCTCTTGCAAGGTAGATTTGGATCAAATGAGATAATGAACACAAAAAGTCCTTTGAAAAATATCAAGAACTACATAAATGTAAAGCATTATTCTTGTCATCAATTTACAAAACCACAGTGAATCTCACAAAGTGCTAATGCTGTATATATTCTGCAAAGCACTTAGCTGTATTCTGCACTTAATAAATGAATTCACACAAGTGAATTGTTTCCACAGTTAACACAGACTGGCAGGAATAGCAGTTAGAGACAGAGGCTGGGTAAGAGGTTACTACCTGTATTGATAGAGAAGCTATTAAAAGCAGAATATGATTTTTAACATCACCAGGACCATGATAGAAATGAATAAAACTTTGTGCGTTTTATTATTTGTGACCCAGAAAAGAGAACCCTGAAGGCATAAAAAAACTTAAAATAGATTATTTGTTTGCACAAGGAGACAACATATTCCACTGATTGGGCAATTTCAGTTTCTCCATTAAGGGTAGGAGATGGGGTCACTTATTTGTTAAAGTCATTCCTGACTACAAATTTAGGCTAAATTCATTTTCGTGGCTCATAATTGGCTCAATGTCTGCACTTCCCTTCTTGATTGGTGAGAGGAGGGTAGAATTTGACTGGGTGGGTCTGGGGGTGTGGCCTGGGAAGTGGGCAGAGCTGGCCTTCATTTGTTCAGCATGGAGCCAAGAGAACAGTTTCAGAGCCAGTGGAAGCTCTAGGGTGACCAGTACAAGGGACAGGAGTTGGGGAAATAAGAATAGAATTAACTTCTGATAGCTAATGGCTTGGTGAGTGGTAGTGAGCTACCTAGAGGTCTGTCGATAGCTGTTAGATATTTTCTGAGGCAAAATAGGAGGGACTTTAATAAATTGCCTGTATTTTACCCTTCCTCAATGGTTGGGAGGGAGCTCTTAAGGATTTCCGGCTGTAACAACATAAAATGAACAATAGATTAATCTATTTCCTTAGAAGTAAATGTGATTATAGTTTTGCTATGTAAATATAGTACAAAAAAAGACAGGATAGTGAGTGTGAAGAATTTAGGCTCTAAGCTAGACTGCTTTTGTCCAGTTCCTGTCTATGCTATGGATTAATTAGTTGAAATGACTTTGAGCAGATTACTCAGCCTCTCTAGGCCTTGGTTTTTCTCATCTGTAAAATAGGAATAATAGTCTATACTTCACAGTGTAGTTATAAAGATGAAAGGAAATAATAAATGCAGTGCACATTGCACAATGCCTGGCAAGAAGAGTCCTCAGGAATACTTAACCATTGTTACTGGATTGTCAGCAAATGGAAACAAAGACTCTTGTATTTCCCCCTCTTCTGCCTCCCCATATATGTCTAGTTGTTTAAAGAAATGCTTAGAACTGAAGATATTTTTTTCTAGCTTTATTGAGATATAATTGACATAAAACATTATGTAAGTTTAAGGTATTCAATATTATCATTTGATGCACATATATATAGGGAAATGTTTACCACAGTAAGGTTACTTAACATATCCTTTACCTCACGTAATTACCATTTTGTTGTTTTTGTGAGAATATTAAAGTTCTACTGTCATAGTAATTTTCAAATATTTTCTCCCATTCTGTGGGTTGTCTTTTCATTTTGTTTATGGTTTCCTTTGCTGTGTAAAAGCTTTTAAGTTTAATTAGGTCCTAAGTATACAATGTAGTATTGTTAACTATAGTCACCAAGCTGTAAGGTCTCATGTAATTCTCTTAATGATATTATGAAGTAGCTGCTCTCATTTTCACTTTATAGATGGTAATATTGGGACTCAGAAGAGTCAAGTAACTTTTGCAGGGTCACACTGCTAGTCAATGTCAGAAGTGAGATTCAAAGACATCTGACAGCTATGCTTCTCTGAGGTAAGAAGAAAGTGAAATAGTAAGATAGCACTCTCCCTTTCCTATGTGAGGAATTCATAGGAAAGACACCTCTAGCATTAGACCCTGAGTGAAAAGATTAAAAAAACTAGAATTCTCCTGGGACACCCTTGGATGAAATTGTGTTTTCCCCTGTGTTTTGATTTGGGGTTAAATGCGACTAGTCCATAGGGCTTTGGGTGTCTTTACAAAACCTTTGAGGCTAAGACACATCTTCCAAATGATAGTGCACTAACATTATAATAAAGTAGACATATTTCAGATAAGCTAGTGAGATCAGGATGAAGTTCATTCTTTGAACTCTACCTTTTCTAAAATATTTTCCTGATCCTCTACCTGTTTTGATTTCTTCATTCTCCCTAGCAATTTTTTTTGGGGGGTGTGTATTATATATTTCACATACATATTACATCATATTACTAGTTATATGGAGAACCCAGATGTCAGCTTTGGTTTCCTTTCTTCTTGAGATCTAGGTTAGCCTATATTCCTGTTCTATGCTCTGTGTAAATTCCATTGCCTTCCCCAAGATTTTCAAGACTTCAAGGGTCATTATATTAAAGTACATGTCTGGCTCTAACTTCTTGTCTCCTCTGAATTCCAGATTTCCTATGTTTGTTTTCTCCTTGTTTATTTCCAATGGGCCTCTATCCAAGCATGGATCTTAGCCCAGTTCTCTGATTTCCACAAAAATACCAAGTTTCTTATTTTTGTTTTTCAAATTTTGCAGACTGTATTGAAAGTTTGGAGAGAAGAATGGATTCTGTATCCTAGCAAAGCAAAATCTTATAACCCTGTTCCTCAACAAAAGTCCTTCCCACACTTTTCAAAGTTGCTGAGTCATTCTCTCTCCTCCCTTCTCCTTTCTTTTCTACTCTGATCCCAAGAGGATCAAATATTTCTCCCCCATTTTCTTATGCAAAGAAATTCAGCTCCCTTCTGGCCCTATCTCCAAGTTCAGGTCTTGGCCTTTCTTTGCATAACCAAACACTCTGCAAAGTTTCTTCATTATCAGACTCTTACAGAGAAAGCAGAGATTTATTTTTTCAGTTACTTATTAATACAAGTATAAATCATGTATCCCCATTTATAGACAAATTTCCTTAAGCATAAGGACAGAATTTTCCTCCTTCTTTGCTATTCCTATATAGTTACTCCTATATAAAATTTAGGAGTTGGTTTATTCATACTTGTTTGTCTGAATAGATAGACAAAAAAGAGAAATAGGTATAAACACGAATTGGGGGAAGAAAATAGAGAAGAGAAACAAGAAGGTCCTATCACCTCACCTGTTACTCAGGTGGGCTGAGAAATACTCTTTACCCAGAGGCCATATCCAGTAGTGTCCTTAGTGTTTGGGTGAGGACTGAGATAGTAGCTTAATTCCTTCTCTCTGCCTTGAAATGCTCCTTGCTTTCTACCTCTTTTGTTGGATTCCTTCTTTTTCAGGTTAGTTTCTGTCATCTTTACTACTAACTGACTTACCCTTTAGATTTGAATTTCTCTCCCTTTTTTTTTAAATAATGAAAATAGTAATAATTATTATTATTTTGACTATCTAATCTACTCTCCAGCTAACTTGATTTATGTTCCTCTGGGTGAAGAAGGAGATGATTTAAAGAGCTAGATCTTTCAGTCTTGGGGTTTCCCGGAGTTGGAGACAGAAGCTTGGAGTTCTGGCCTAGATAATCAAGAGAGTCAAGCAAAACAATAACAGTAGGTGAAGTGGAAATTTGAAGATCCAGACTGGGAAGCCAGAGGATCATCTGAACCAAAGTGGCCCAGAGGCAAGTTTTGAAGACAGGATATGGAACTGAGAATTCCAAAATGAGCTAAACAAGGAAATGCAAATGGATGATCTGGGTGGAAGGGAAATGCAGATTATGGGTCTCAAGCAATTTTTAGGGTACCCATTGATTTTCATAGGTTTTTTTTTTCTTTTCTGTTATGAGCAGGACAAATGGGATTTATGTTCAACAGCATGGTACAGGGGAGAATAAATACTGGACACACTTCCTTTTGAAAAATATAAGTTTAAAACATGTCTATTGAAAGCAAACTATGTATTAGAAATTGAGATTTTTGCCCTCTTTTTAACTTTTTTTTTTTTTTTTTTTTTTTTTTGTGGTATGCGGGCCTCTCACTGTTGTGGCCTCTCCCGTTGCGGAGCACAGGCTCCGGATGCGCAGGCCCAGCGGCCATGGCTCACGGGCCCAGCCGCTCCGCGGCATATGGGATCCTCCCAGACCGGGGCACGAACCCGTATCCCCTGCATCGGCAGGCGGACTCTCAACCACTGCGCCACCAGGGAGGCCCTAACTTTTTAAAATGAATTTATTTACTTTATATATTTTATTATTTTTGGCTGCATTGGGTCTTTGCTGCTGGGCGCGGGCTTTCTCTAGTTGTGGCGAGCAGGGGTTATTCTTCGTTGTGGTTTATGGGCTTCTCATTGCAGTGGCGTTTCTTGTTGCAGAGCAGGGCTCTAGGTACACGGTCTTCAGTAGTTGTAGCACGTGGGCTCAGTAGTTGTGGCTCATGGGTTCTACAGCACAGGCTCAGTTGTTGTGGTGCATGGGCTTAGTTGCTCCATGGCATGTGGGATCTTCCCGGACCAGGGCATGAATCTGTGTCCCCTGCATTGGCAGGCAAATTCTTAACCACTGTGCCACCAGGGAAACACTTTTTAACTTTTTAAAACACAGAATTATGCATATTTATTGAAAAAACAGAGAGATTTTGTGTTTTTTCTTTTTGTTTTTGTTGTGTGTGGGGGCAAAGGGGGGGGGAGAGAGAGATGGAGAAATAGAGAGTATAAAGTTTTTTATTTCAGTACCCTTTTACCCCAATTGAATTCCCCCATGTAGAGCCTCCACTGTGAACAAAAATGTCACTATTGCTAAGACTTATAATATTCCATTTATTTGATACGAGAAGGGACACATTTTTTTTCTCTTTTCTGACTCCTGGAGGAGATTTGTTTTTTGTTCTCTCATGAAATAATCTTCTTAAATCTTCCTTTATTCTTGACCTGTGTTTTCAGACCAAAAATGTACTCAGATTCAAATCTAGGGACAGTCCTAAGTCTATGAAA
Organism: Mesoplodon densirostris; assembly: GCF_025265405.1. Taxonomy (NCBI): domain Eukaryota; kingdom Metazoa; phylum Chordata; class Mammalia; order Artiodactyla; family Ziphiidae; genus Mesoplodon; species Mesoplodon densirostris. The sequence continues at coordinate 57,749,865 of NC_082675.1, read as the reverse complement.
AGTGTGCATGCACACCATGCACACTTGCTTGTTGTGACATTGTAGTCTTCTGTATGGGTGGGACTAGGGTATTTCATGCTGTACTGTTCACAAAGGGAAATATTGGGGTCATGAGAAGCTGTTTTACAGGTCAGCAAAGCTGCAACATATAAACACTACTCTACTGATGTCTTATTATGAGCCACTGACATAGAATAAAAGAAGTGATTCTTTTAATGAAGGCAAAATGCATGGTTCATTGAAGGAAACAGAAATGTCACTTGTTACTTTCAAAATTTTAGCATTTGATTAAATATTTGTATTGCTTTACTTGCTGCCTATCAAAAGATTTAGAGAGGTATCACAGAGTTCTTACAGCTGAATTTCAGAGTGGAACTACAGAAAAATAAAGTTTTTTTTTTTTTAAAAAAAAGAAAGTAAATTTTAAGAGACAAATTTACATCTCATAGTCTTTTGATTTCAAGAATGGTCAAAAAGGCCACATAGTTGGTGGGGAAACAGAATGATACCTTAAGGCTAAGATAAGAGACAAAGAAAGGGTGACTGAGGCAGAAGCCCAGGCCACAAGGCTGACATTAGATCTCTTCAGTCTTCAGGTACTACTCCCTTGTTTCCTCCCAGTGGTTTATTAATGCCTAATTAGGAAGCTTTGAACTGCAATATTCCCTGCATGCAATCAAGAAGCTAGGAATGGGGCCTCCCTGGTGGCGCAGTGGTTGAGAGTCCGCCTGCCGATGCAGGGGACACGGGTTCGTGCCCCGATCCCGGAGGATCCCACATGCCGCGGAGCGGCTGGGCCCGCGAGCCATGGCCGCGGAACCTGTGTGTCCGGAGCCTGTGCTCCGCAACGGGAGAGGCCACAGCAGTGAGAGGCCCGCGTACAGCAAAAAAAAAAAAAAAAAAAAAAAAAGAAGCTAGGAATAACATAATTGCACTTCTCCCCATTTTCCCAGACAGAAGAAATGGGCTTATACCACATAAGTGAATTAGATTTGTAGGTGCTAAGCTTCTTGAAGATAAGGACTTGGGCTGTATTTGTTTTTGAATTCCCTACCACACCTAGCACAGTGACTGGTGCCAGATAGACAATAATATATATTTTGTGTTTGTTTTCATTTGTTGTTAAATATAAAGAGAATTGACTGACATTTTGATTCTGATTGACATAGATTGAAAGCTATTAAAAAGAAGGTAGAGTCATGTCAATCTGAGATTGTTTAGGTGGGTGCCATATGAAGGCTGCAGAAAGAGCCAGATGACCATTCAAACTCTTGTCTTATCTAAAGAATCGACTATTCAATCTAAATACTTATGATAAACTGTGTAATAGGAGGAAACAATCATAAAATTACCCTTTTCCAATTGCTTCAGAGACAAGCAAATTAACTCTTTGTCACAGACCCATTTATTTTAATTCTTCTCTCCTAGGTAATATCAAAAAGTCAACATGGGTAGAGAAAACAGGGAAAAAAAAACAATTTGTTCCTCATTAAATGTTAGAAAAGTCCAAGATAAACCTATTTAAAATTGATCTGATAAGCCTGGAGAATCGTGATACACTGATGTGTTTTCCTCGGCTAATGGTCTTCAGCTAATATTTATCCATTGCTTTGAGTAACCATTAATCTCTTGTGTTGAGAAACTCCACAAATGCAATTTCTAGGGCATTTAACCTTTCCAGGTTTGATGTCTCTTGAGTTTGTGTGACCCAGTTGTGTTGTATTCTCAATTTCGTTTAGTTTTCTTGGGTCCCAATTGCCCAGTTAATAGCACCAAGTCCATTTAAAATTAGTCTTTCTCCTTCCACAGCACAGTGATATGTTCCTGAGGCATAATGAAGTTAAATTCATTTTGCCTTCCCACACTTATACTCTTATCCACTACAATCTTCACTTCCCTGCAATGTATTCTCTGCTATTTTTCTCCTCTGTAACTTGACATCAGGAATAGCCACACAGGAAACAGCTGAGCAGTGTAAATGCCTTTCTAATGATCTCAAAGCTTCACTACAAGCTTAATGATATTAATGTCCTCAGGTGCATCTTTAATTTTTTTTATTTTTATTTTATTGCTGTTGAATGATTCTCATAAGCTTAAATATGCAGCCAACTCAAGTTCATTTTTTAACCTATAGGCATCGTATCCACCCTTACCTTCCTCCCTCTTCTCTTTTTTCTCTCCCTTTACCCCAGTCTGGGCCTGACAAGTAAGTCTTTTGAAAAAAATGACCACAGTTATGAACAAAGTCTGTTGTTGCAGGTAATTGTTGAAATATCAAGGGTATTTTGTCCTCCATTACTTAAGCTCTCATTTGTAGTTTTCATGGTTTTGAGGAATGTTTATGGCTGACAGTCCTTTCTTTACGGCTCTATCCTTCAAGCTCCAGCTGATACAGCTGAGAATGACCGCTTGAGTGATTGATAAAATGTCAAGATGCCATTATTTCCAGGAGACTGTTTGGGAGCAATAAGATCTGTTTCAATTTATCTCAAACACCTGAATTTAAGTCTTCAGATTTAACCTCCTTGGCTGCTACAGCCAAATTGTCTCTGGGTTTTGAGAGAACAGCAATCATGGAATGCATAGAGAGTTATAATGACGGTCACACTACGACATTTGTGTTGTATTTCACTGTGCACATTGGTGCAATATTTTGGACTTAATTAATACTCTCCAGGAACCTCAGTTTATGGATGGCAATAAGCATATTTTAGATCATGTGAAATACCACAACAAAAATTCAATTCATAAGGCAGATGGCAAAGCCTAGTTTGAAGAACAAAAAAACAAGATTTACAGTGAGTTTCAGAACTCTTCAACTGGAATCCAGCCGCTGCCAAAGCTCTGTTAATTTCACTGGAGGGTAACAATCTGTGAGGGTCATTAGTGTCCTCATAAAAACTGAGATAAAAAAAGTAGTAAAATGAAATAAATAGTTGAGGCTTTCTCTGTGCAAAGGAAATGGAGTTGTTTAAAAAAACAAGGTTTTCAAATGTTTAAAAAAAATCATTCTGTAGTCACTTGTTTCCAACCTGGAATTTACTAAAGTAATAATTTTTAATGGAATGAGAGACATCTTGCTACATTCTCAAGTGTGCAGCATACAAGAAAATATTTCATAAGTGGGCACATTCTCTCTCTCTCTCTCTCTCTCTCTCTCTCTTTCAGAGCTCAGAAAAGAATTCAGTGTTGAACCAGTCATGAAAGAGGAGAAAGGCTAATGAGCAGAATGTTACTAACACGACTGCTCAGCCATCTTGGTGTTTCTGATTTTGTCACTGCCACAACACCACATAAAAGTGAAGCATGATTCACATAAGTTTAATATGATAAAGCACAAAGTTAACAGTTTAGATGCCTTTCAGGTTTTCTGAGTCCAGCCTAAGTGTTAAAGAAAATGGTACAGTGAAATAAAATTTTGAGAAGTTATAATAAGTAAGATGCTTGCAACCTCATAGAATTTGAATTATTTCAGCATAGACATTTATGAGTGCTTTTGTTTAGATGTGTGGGGTGTGTGTGTATGGAATTTGTAGCAGTTATTCATATTAAAATTTTTTTCTATTGCAAGAATCACAGTTCTCTTTAGTTATTATGAAAGTTAGTGGATGAGGAAGGGAGAGTGGGATAGAGCAGTGATTTAAATTTGCCATTTTATAAGGTAGGAGATCTTGGAAGGATCTGAAAAGTAGAGATGCTAAATAGATATGCATAAGAAAACTGGAACTCTCCAGTTTTGCCTGCAAATGGTGGTTCCAGGCAACCACCATTTGCATCCCACAAACCCGATTCTGGACAATCCTATTACTTACAACTGCCCTTGACCAATTGGCCAAGATAATACAAGAACCTCCTGGAGGGGCTTCCCTGGTAGCGCAGTGGTTAAGAATCTGCCTGTCAATGCAGGGGACACAGGTTTGAGCCCTGGTCCGGGAAGATCCCACATGCCGTGGAGCAACTAAACCCCTGCGCCACAACTACTGAGCCTGCACTCTAGAGCCTGTGAGCCTCAACTACTGTAGCCCGCATGCCTAGATCCTGTGCTCTGCAACAAGAGAAGCCACTGCAATGAGAAGCCCACACACCGCAATGAAGAGTAGCTCCTGCTTGCCGCAAGTAGAGAAAACCCACACGCAGCAGCAAAGACCCAACTCAGCCAAAAACAAACAAACAAATAAATAAATTTATTTTAAAAAGAAAGAAAATAACCTTCTGCGGAGTCAGAAATTCAGATGTTACTTCTATAAATCTGCTGTTTGAATGTGTGGACTCTAGACCAGAGCTCCCCCTTGATGTGCCCTTGGCCACACTGAAGTGTCAAGATATTTATCTCCATAGACTTCTTGGTGGACAAGAAGGGCTAAGGGCAGTCAGTGACCCAGATGGTCACCTTTAGCCATGAGTACCTTTAGAAATTATCCCACTGTGACATAAAAATGGGTTCACTTTCTATGTTGTCATGGTATGTACATAGTTGGGAAGTACTGCTCTAAACCTCAATTTCCTATGAAGTGAGAGGAATTGGACAAGTTGATTCCCAAGGTCTATTCCATCCCTATAATTTTATGATCATATATCAGCCTGCAGTTAAAATACCCAGAAATCCCTGTTCCTTTAGCCATAGTTCCCTCAAACACAGAGGCTCATAAAAATTGAATTAAAAAACATGGAAAAATGTAGTACAGTATATTTCATGTACTGGAAATCTACTACCTGAATTTTATTGGACTCTGTGCACAAGAGGCAATCCTTGCTTTTGTGGTAGCAAATGGACCCAAGGAACTATAACACGATCTATTATTTAAAAATATTGTTATAATAAAAGACCTGTGACATATCTCTCTGATCCATCCAGTTCTCTGCCTTCTCTACCTGATTTGTTGTTTTTGGCCATCCCCAGTGGTTAGCTAGGTGAGCTCCCATACTCTATGCAGAGAAGACCCTGAAAAGAGAAAAATAATTATTGGCCCATTTCATTAGTCACCAAGGCGGAGTGTGTAAGGAGAAAGATAATGGAACTGGTTGACTCTTACATGTTCAATAATATTCTTTTTCTAAGAAATCAAATTTATTTGTCAAAGAGGATACAATAATTTTCTTCTAGATTCAGAGCAGTGATAGTGGAGAAAAATATTTTTTGTCTTCATTTTACTTTTAGTTGCCTTTCAGGATTCCATGTCAAGTTTGCAATCATCTTTTGACATCTTTAAGTCCCTGCTTATTCCCTTGGAGAGAAATCACTCTTTATAGATCTCATAGACAAAGTAAAATGATATCATTTTCACTCTAGGAAACTTCACTTTAACACACAATTACTTCTGAAGTCTTCCTTGACTGATTAAAGTTGGTAATTCGTTCCTTGGTATATAATGCCAATGTTTTTCATTTACTCTATGTTCCTTAGTATAAGTTTTTCTGAAGTAAATGAGTTATAAAAGGACTTTGCAAAACATGTGACACTTTATAAACATAGGCATTATTATTATCATTAGTCAATTAGAATATAGATACAATAAAATACTATATTAATTTGTTCAACATTTTTTCCCCACTTTGTGATCAAGCCCATTTCCTTTAAATGTTACTCTGTAATTATTTCATGTGTCTTTGTTTCCAAATACATTGAAGGCAAGGGTAAACTCAAAGCTCTTTTATAAACTGCCTGGTCAAATATTCCTAACTGTATTCTGTATTCTTCCTGTGTGCAAAGAAAAGATCAGGAAGTGTGTTCACTGCCTTTCTTACCACAATGATACCATTTCATTGAGGAAACAAGAGAAACATATAAGATACCATCATAGAAAAACATGAGAAACAATGAATAAAGTTCTAAAATGCCCTAGAAATTTTATGTCATGGGAGCTTGAGAAGACATGATGGCTCACAGATGGCTGTGAGCTCAGAGGATCAGGACCCCTCTGAAGTTGGTGCCCAGCTGATCCTTAGCAAAGGAAGAGGATTCATACTTACAGATGGGGGGAATGTGAGTGAGTAAATACTTTTATTAAAAATACCATGACACATTGTTGCTACCAAAATGTCCACTCTTTAAATCAGAATTATGTCTTTTAAAATTGCTACACATTCATTAAAATTTTTTGGAAAGGCTATCAGTAACAGTAATATGATATACATTATTATACTACTGTCATCAGAATGTGAGTTAAACATCAACAAAAGTCAATAAATACTTTCCGGGCTTCCCTGGTGGTGCAGTGGTTGAGAGTCTGCCTGCCGATGCAGGGGACACGGGTTCGTGCCCCGGTCCGGGAAGATCCCATGTCCCACGCAGTGGCTAGGCCCGCGAGCCATGGCCGCTGAGCCTGCGCGTCCAGAGCCTGTGCTCCGCAACAGGAGAGGCCACAACAGTGAGAGGCCTGCGTACCGCAAAACAAACAAACAAACAAACAAAAAAACAAAAACTTTTCAGCACTGACTGTTTATAAGGATCTGCACTACATATTGTAAGAAATATAAAGATGAATAGTAAGTTATCAAGTTATCAAAGTTATCGAGAGTGAGTAACTTTCTTATTGAAGAGTGAGTAGTCTAGGAGGTTGGAAATATCATTTTAATAGAATGGAGAAAGTGAAGAATCGGTTAACCTAAATATTGTCTCAACTTTTGCCCTGATTCATTGTCACAGCATGGGGAAATGCTCTTATCCTTCTGAGGTTTTAGTTTTTCCTCTTATAAATGCATGAGTTGGGTTAGATTAATTCTCTTTGCCATCACCATGACCATTTGAGTAGGTTCTTGTCATCTCTGAGAGGGACTATTGCCATGGATACCTAATGGAACTCTCTCTTCTCTCAGACTGGCCCTCTTCTTCTCCACCCTCCAAGTAAATGTCAGGAAAATAAATCACTGCTCTTACCTGACAATGACATTCTCCTTACAACTTTAGAGGTTCTCCCTAGGGTCTCAGTTCTCTAACGTGGTGTAGAGGCTCTCTGTAATCTGTTCCCTTCCCCTTCAGTATTCTAACCCCTCAAGAATTCCTGGTTACACCTGGGTCACACAGAAATACCTGTGGTTTCTTAGAAGTACCATGCTGCCTCTCATCTCTGGGAAATTTGCTTGTGCATGTGGTCCCTTTTAAAGGGAACATTCTTCCTTATCTCTTTGAAGTGGGCTCTCTTATTCCCTGAAGGCTCTCCTAATTCCTTCCCTTCCTGCCATCCCTTCTCAGTGTTTCTGTGAAGCTCTGTGTGTACTACAATCACCATCTGTCACTCCCACTAATCAATAATTTCTTTGAGGCCTGGCAGTCTACTGCATTCATTTCTGCTTGGAACATGGGAAGCAGTCAAAAAATATTTTGGAATTAATGAATCCATAAATGTAGAGTCTGTGTTCTATATACTATGATAGTGGAAACTCATAGAACAGAGATATGGACAAATTATTATGGGCCTAGAAAGGAGAGAGAGGTTAGTGCTGGCTAGAGGGATTGAGTTAGTCAACTTTTGATGAGTGAATGAGAATTTAAAAGGCATAAATAGAGAAGAATGTAATCCCAATTCCAAGCAGTTGGAACAGGAATAAGAACATGGATAGAGCTAGAAAATTTGGCTTGTGCCAAATTACCCCCAAACTTAGTGGCTTAAAAAACAACTTATTACTTTCTGTCATGATTCTGTGGGTTGATCAGGCTCCACTGGGGAGTTTGCACTAGGAATGTCTTAAGCAACTGTACTCAGAGAATAGCTGGGGCTGGATCATCTGAAGTCTCAACTGGATTGGATGTCCAGTATGTCTGGCATTTCACTCACGTGTCTGGATCCTGAGAACCCCTCCAAATACCTCTCTATCAGAGTAGCATGGACTTCATACAAGGGCTCCAAGAGGCAAGAGTTGGAAGATGCCAGCTTAATTAAGGATTATGCCAGGAATGGGCACGGCATCACTTTGCCCTATTCTGTCAATCAAAGCTGACATAAGGTCCATCCAGATTCAAGGGGGTGGAGAAATAGACTCCACCTCTTGTTGGGGAGGAACACCATTACACTGCAGAACACATGAGATAGGAGACATCGCTGTAGCCCTCTTGGAAAATACACTCTACCACAGGATTTTTTCTGGGGATAGTAAGAATGTTGCTTAGGTCATCGAAAGGGGAATATGGGCTCTTACACAGTAAGGAAAGTTGGCCTAAGCCCAGAGAGCTTTGAGTGCACAATCTTGTTGGAGTTTTAATAAAAGGAGTGTCTTTTGATCAGGAGGCAGTTCAGTTTTTTTTTTTTTTTTTTTCTTCTGCTGGAGTAGTTGCTCTCTTTCAACTCTATTGAAACTTTTTGTTTTAGTATAGTTTTGTTCTACATTGACTTATTTTGCTGAAATTGTGTACTTCATAATAGGATATAAAAATGTCTCTTTATTTTTAACACAGTCATTCATCTTGAGACAAAATGGAAGCTAAGCAAACTTATCAAATTGGCATATCTTCTGTAATATTCGATATATTTCAGTGAAATTTACTACACATATAGGGGCTATAGAAATAACAGATTGCACTGGGTGATGGATACAGATTACTGAACTGTTAGGGTAGCCGTCTCTGAATACCTTCCAAAAAATGGCTTGCAGTAATTGATGCCCTGGGAGAAGCTAATATATTGGCAGAGGGAATAGAAATTCTAAAAAATCTATGTAGTGATTTGGTCAATAACACAGCCAGACTATATAAATTTAGATAAAACTGCCATTTTAGTGAAAACAGTTTTTTTTTTTTTTCCCCTGCCAAAGTTTCTAAATAATTGTATCTCTACTTCAGGATACTTAGATAGGTACAGCTTCTGGGTCCAAGAAATCTTAGGAAGCTTTTCAAAAAGCCAGAGCATTATAAGTAATAGCCCATCTGTCCCCTAATTTTAGAGTATTTTTTTTAAAAAGAGAAATCTCTTCCATTTTTCTGCGCACCTCTAAGCTGTAATGCAAACGATGCAGCAAGCTACCGTGAGAGTTGATAAACAAATGTTGCTTGCTAATTTCCTGATCCATTGCCTAACTTATTTATACAAGTAATGGCAGCAGCACCACAGAAAATGCTGTTTTAAACTTTGGTGTCATGTCAATGTCAAGAGATTTCCAAGAAACAGCCCTTTGAAAATCATTAATGCTTTCATAATGGGAATGTATTTGTATTTAAGACATGAATGTATTTTTTAAAAGACATTATTCACTCCTTGAGAGTTTTTCCATGAGGACTCTGCTCCTAATACCAAAAGAATCCCCTTCTGTGCACCTAGCTTGGGTTTTATCTTCTAGACACTAAGTGAGGTGACTGCTTCTCTTTTTTTATTGCAGTTCTCTTGAAAGTTTTGAGACAAATTTGTGTTCCATTTCCAGTAAATGCATTGTATTATATTGTGTATACTTTTGAATTCTACTTTAAATCCTCAGGTACAAAACAAGTAATTAATTACCCAGTGAATTAACCTCCAGTTGATTGCTCCAGGATTAATTTGCCATAGCAGTTGCTTAGCTCTGCGTATGGGCACCAACCTCACAGAGGACTGGGAGATTACGAAGTTGCAATCCCACTTCCTGATTCATGCAATTTTATTAATGTTCAAGGTGAGGTAAAACATGTATGTTTGGTTAGTCTTCAGCCTAAATAATGTTTGGTTATGGTGGGAACAGCCAGTTGTTTGAAAAATGTTGTGGTAATGTGATTAGAGTCTCTGGCTTCCCCACATGGGGGCTTTACTTCCAAATTGACTTCAGTTGCTAAATATTATAGAAAGCTGAATTCTTTAGGGGGCAGGAGAGCTGAATTACTTTTCTGTTCATCGACAGAATGTCTACACTAAATCCCACACTTTTTATGTGTTGTCTCACATAACTTCCCTGACGAGGCTGTCAGGGAATCTGTGAGATGTGAGGCTAAGGGCAGTGTCCTCTAGTAAATATCTGCCAAGAGAAGAGGGGAGCTTTGATGGCACATATATTTAATTTTTGCTCTATTGATTGATATAAATGAGGAAAAATTCTAGATTAAAGAGAACAGATCCTCTGAATAAAATGCTCAAACCTGGATGCCAAAACATAGTACTCATTCCAGAGTGTTCATGTCTTTATTTGTAAAATGTGTAAAACATTCCATTGTTTAGCCTATAGGTTTATGCACAACATAAAACTAACAAATAACAATTTATGATGGAAATAAACCATATTTGTTGTTCACTACTACCCAGTGATGACACTGACTCTCAGTCTTGACTTTGGATTCCAAACACAGTGACAAATGCTACCCAGCTGCCTGTCAGAAATAAATTTCTAGATTAAATCAACAAGGCTTCAACTCCATCCAGATAAAATTGTAGCCATGTTGGCAACATAAAAGCATAACTCTGAGGAACTCATCTCAAATACATGCACACTGGACTCATGCAGTAACACCTCAGAGAACCGAGAAAATGCAAGTGGGTTTGAGTTAGTTTTCTGGATAAGCAATTGAATATACCCCCTTCCCACTTCAAGCCTGTGTTCCACACCAGGGAGCATGCATTGCATCTCTGTGGAAATCTTTAGTGGGAAGGACATGAGTAGAACTTGGAATCAGTCAACTACTCAAATGATGACTAAGCTGTAGGTGCCTACCAGGGCATAATAAATACCTCAGTGACAGATACAAATATGTGTAAGACCCTATTCTCCCCTTTGACCATTTTTACATCTACTTGAGAAGGTGAGCTATGGGCATAAAACAGAAGCTGGTTACAGAAAAATAGTATTAGGAGGAAGTCTCATGGAAGTTTAAAAAGAGGAGAGAAAAACCTGGTAAGGCAGTTTGAGTTATGCCTCACAAAGGAGAGAGTGGATTTTCTATATCCTTGTTATCTTTCCTCTGGTTCACTGATGCTGAGGGATATTTACTTTTGAACTTCTTGTGAAATAAGCTATAAATGGTACCCTAAATATCTGAGCCATTTTTTGTTGGGAATTCTGATTTGCAGATGAAAGTGTCCTGCCATGAAAACCAACTGTTCTAGATTTAATCTCATGCAAATTGTAATTTATTCTGACTTGTGTAGAAGCATCTAAAACATTCCCTTGGGATGCTGCCATTTTTCAAATACATTGTGTTTTGACCCAGTGAGAGCATATATTTACTAATTCATAAAATACATGTTTATGGAATTATCTTCTATGAGATAGGCCCCATGTTAGGCATTGGAAGTTTAAAGATTAATGAGATGTCCTCCCCTTTACAGAGCTTGTAATCTACTGGTTGGGGGTGTGTGTGTGAAAGGAGACATAGAAACAAATAATTTTATTGAATTGTACTAAGTAAAATGCTCTGAGGTAACAAAAAAGACAGAAGTGGTATGGAAGGGAAGTAGTGGGAATGACTTCCCTAGAGAAAGTTTTTCCAGGATATTTTAGGGAGTTTTTTTATTGCTCGGAATGGAGATAACATAGCAGGATAGACTCCTCATTTTACAAACACCCTTTGATCTTGTCTAGAAATAATGCTTTGTGCAGGGCATATGAAAACATTTTCTGTTCAACAAGGATAGAAGGATCTCTCCCAGGGGATGAGAAGAGCCCTGAATGCAAAGTTATGGGCTCCTGGGATCTGGTTCCATCTCTGCCATTCACTTATTCTGTAACTGTGGCAATCACTTCTGTTCCCGAACTTTTTTTCCCTCACCTTCTAAAGTGAAGATTATTAAGTCTGCTTTTGGGTATAGGGACGAAGCTGACCTGGAGAAAAAGAGGTGATTCCAGAAAGGGTGTTCCTGGTGACAGAAGGAGGGCAATTGGGTGTTGGTCATGAACAGTTGGCTCAGAAAAAATTGTAAGGGCAAGAGATAAGCCAACTAAAATAATACTAGAAAAGGCCAGCAGAGTTTGCCATGTGTCAGGCATTTACCTGAGCCCTATACATGTATTATCAAATTTTGTCCTCACAATAATCTTTGAGGTAGACACTATTCATATCCTCCTATTACTGATGGGTAAGCTAAGGCCCAGGGATGTTAAATATCTTACCCCAAGTCACACAGTACTTATTGTAACCTAAGCATATGGACTCCAGTACCTGCACCTGTAACAGTTTTATGTATTCTTGAGCATTACTTGATTAATACCATGAAGGAAGCAAAGTTGTGAATGAGAGAGAAGATAAACTCCAATTGCAAAATTAAGGATATCAGGGTATAGTGGGCACTGTTTTGACATTCTTGAGTATCTAGCTTCGTTTTTAATCTGTAACCAATTTGAAAAATAAGTTAAAGTAACTACAAAGGATTGTTAACATGTTTAAGCTGATGGAAATAATTTAGCTTTAAGAAGAAAGTAGTGATTGATTGAATTTCAGGTCTCATTCTACTATATCTCCTAAGGTTAGGGGTGGAATGGAGGAAAAAAGTCCAGGTGAAAGAAGATGGTAACCAAGATTAAGGCATCAGCAGTATGTGAAGTGAATGCTGTGTTACAGGGTGAAGGAAAAGCAATTAACTTTTGCTGATTGGTTGGGTGGGAGGAGGGTAAAAGGAAAAAGAGGAGAAATAATTGGGGATGACTACCAGGTTTCTGTTTCAGGTAAGTGGGTAGATGGCCCTACTATTGATAGAGATAAAGAGTACAAATGAGGTACATATTTGGGGGAGTGGAATAACAAATTCACTTTATGATGTGTTGAATTTGAGGTGCCTCTAGGATGTTCGAATGGAGGTGTTTACTATATGGAATATTACTTCTGGAGCTCAGGTGAAAGGTACTGCTGGAGACTATGAACATCATCAGCATGTAGGGTTCTGAAATCTTGGGAACAGATCAATTCGCCCTGGAAGACAAAGTAAAATGAAAAGGTAATTGAAAAAAGACCCCACATATTTAAGGTGCAATAAAAGAAGATAAGTAATTGAAGTAATGGCTACAGAAGTAGGAGAAAAACCAAAAGACTGAGGTTTCTGAGAAGCCAAAGAAAGAGAGCACGTCTTTCAGTGCAGGAGAGGGAACAGTGTCTATCGCTGTGGAGAGCTTAGAGTATCTGTGGAGTGAAGTGTCCACTGGATTTAGCAGCAGAGACCACTGATGACATTTGGGAGACTAGATCCATTGGAGTGAAGGGAGAGGAGGGGCTGAAGGTGAGGTTCTTGTTCCATTGATCCATGTTTCTGTTTTTGTGCCAGTACCATATTTTCTTGATTACTGTAGCTTTGTAGTATAGTCTGAAGTCAGGGAGGCTGATTCCTCCAGCTCCGTTTTTTTCCCACAAGACTGTTTGGCTATTCGGGATCTTTTGTGCCTCCATACAAAATTTAAGATTTTTTTTCTAGTTCCATAAAAAATGCCATTGGTAATTTGATAGGGATTGCATTGAATCTGTAGGTTGCTTTGGGTAGTATAGTCATTTTCACAGTATTGATTCTTCCAATCCAAGAACATGGTATATCTTTCCATCTGTTGGGATCATCTTTAATTTCTTTCATCAGTGTCTTATAGTTATCTGCATATAAGTCTTTTGTCTCCCTAGGCAGGTTTATTCCTAGGTATTTTATTCTTTTTGTTACAATGTTAAATGGGAGTGTTTCCTTAATTTCTCTTGCAGGTTTTTCATCATTAGTGTATAGGAATGCAAGAGATTTCTGTGCTTTAATTTTGTATCCTGCAACTTTACCAAATTCATTGATTAGCTCTAGGAGTTTTCTGGTGACATTTTTAGGATTCTCTATGTATAGTATCATGTCATCTGCAAACAGTGACAGTTTTACTTCTTCTTTCCCAATTTGTATTTCCTTTATTTATTTTTATTCTCTGATTGCTGTGTCTAGGACTTCCAAAGCTATGTTGAATAATAGTGGTGAGAGTAGATATCCTTGTCTTGCTCCTGATCTAGAGGAAATGGTTTCAGTTTTTCACCACTGAGAATGATGTTTGCTGTGGGTTTGTCATATATGGCCTTTAGTATGTTGAGGTAGGTTCCCTCTATGCCCACTTTCTGTAGTTTCTATCATAAATGAGTGTTGAATTTTGTCAAAAGATTTTTCTGCATCTATTGAAATGATCATATGGTTTTTATTCTTCAGTTTGTTAATATGGTGTATCACATTGATTGATATCCGTATATTGAATCCTTGCATCCCTGGGATAAATCCCACTTGATAATGGTGTATCATTATTTTAATGTGTTGTTGGATTCTGTTTGCTAGTATTTTGTTGAGTATTTTTACATCTCTATTCATCAGTGATATTGTAATTTTCTTTTTTGTAGTATCTTTGTCTGGTTTTGGTATCAGGGTGATGGCGGTCTCATAGAATGAGTTTGGGAGTATTCCTTCCTCTGCAATTTTTTGGAAGAGTTTGAGAAGGCTGGGTGTTAGCTCTTCTCTAAATGTTTGATAGAATTCACCTGTGAAGCCATCTGGTCCTGGACTTTTGTTTGTTGGAAGATTTTAAATCACAGTTTCAATTTCATTACTTGTGATTGGTCTGCTCATATTTTGTATTTCTTCCTGGTTCAGTCTTGGAAGGTTATACTTTGGAAGAATTTGTGCATTTCTTCTAGTTTTTCCATTTTATTTTTATTTTTATTTTTTATTTTTTATTTTTTTTTTGCGGTATGCGGGCCTCTCACTGTTGTGGCCTCCCCCGTTGCGGAGCACAGGCTCTGGACGCGCAGGCTCCGGACGCGCAGGCCCAGCGGCCATGGCTCACGGGCCCAGCCGCTCCGCGGCATACGGGATCCTCCCAGACCGGGGCACGAACCCGTATCCCCTGCATCGGCAGGCGGACTCTCAACCACTTGCGCCACCAGGGAGGCCCTTTCCATTTTATTGATACAGAGTTGCCTGTAGTAGTCTCTTAGGATGCTTTTTATTTCTGCGGTGTCTGTTGTAATTTCTCCTTTTTCATTTCTAATTTTATTGATTTGAGTCCTCTCCCTCTTTTTCTTGATGAATCAGGCTAATGGTTTATCAATTCTGTTTATCTTCTCAAAGAACCAGCTATTAGTTTTATTGATCTTTGCTATTGTTTTCTTTGTTTCTATTTCATTTATTTCTGCTCTGATCTTCATGATTTCTTTCCTTCTGCTAACGTTAGGTTTTGTTTGTTCTTCTGTCTCTAGTTCCTTTAGGTGTAAGGTTAGATTGTTTACTTTAGATTTTTCTTGTTTCTTGAGGTAGGCTTGTATAAACTTCCCTGTTAGAACTGCTTTTGCTTCATCCCATAGGTTTTGGATCATCGGGTTTTCATTATCATTTGTCTTTAGGTATTTTTTAATTTCATCTTTGATTTCTTCAGTGATCTCTTGGTTATGTAGTAAGGTATTGTTTAGCCTCCATGTGTTTGTGTTTTTTAGGTTTTTTCCCTGTAACTCATTTCTAATCTCATAGCACTGTGGTCAAAAAGATGCTTGATATGATTTCAATTTTATTAAATTTACTGAGGCTTGATTTGTGACCCACGATGTGATCTAACCTGGAGAATGTTCTGTGCGCACTTGAGAAGAAAGTGTAATCTGCTGTTTTTGGATGGAATGTCCTATAAATATCAATTAAATCTATCTGGTCTATTGTGTCATCTAAAGCTTGTGTTTCCTTATTAATTTTCTGTTTGGATGATTTGTCCATTGGTGTAAGTGAGGTGTTAAAGTCTCCCACTATTATTGTGTTACTGTCAATTTCCTCTTTTATAGCTATTAGCAGTTGCCTTATGTATTGAGGTGCTCCTATGTTGGGTGCCTATATATTTATAATTGTTATATCTTCTTGGATTGATCCCCTGATCATTATGTAGTGTCCTTCCTTGTCTCTTGCAACATTCTTTATTATAAAGTCTATTTTATCTGATATGAGTATTGCTACTCCAGCTTTCTTTTGATTTCCAATTGCATGGAATATCTTTTTCCATCCCCTCACTTTCAGTCTGTATGTGTCCCTAAGTCTGAAGTGGGTCTCTTGTAGACAGAATATATATGAGTCTTGTTTTTGTATGCATTTAGCAAGCCTGTGTGTTTAAGTTGGAGCATTTAATCCATTCATGTTTAAGGTAACTATCAATATGTATATTCCGACGACCATTTTCTTAATTGTTTAGGGTTTGTTGTTGTAGGTCCTTTTCTTCTCTTGTGTCTCCCACTTAGAGAAGTTCGTTTAGCATTTGTTGTAGACTGGTTTGGTGGTGCTGAGTTCTCTCAGCTTTTGCTTGTCTGTAAAGCTTTTGATTTCTCCATTGAATGTGAATGAGATCCTTGCAAAGTAGAGTAACCTTGGTTGTAGTTTCTTCCCTTTCATCACTTTAAATATGCCATGGCACTCCCTCTAGCTTGTAGAGTTTCTGCTGTGAAATCTGCTGTTAACATTATGGGAGTTTCCTTTTATGTTATTTGTCATTTTTCCCTTGCTGCTTTCAATAATTTTTCTTTGTCTTTAATTTTTGCCTATTTGATTACTATGTGTCTCAGCATGTTTCTCCATGGGTTTATCCTGTATGGGACTTGCTGTGCTTCCTGGACTTCAGTAACTATTTCCTTTCCCATATTAGGGAAGTTTTCGACTATAATCTCTTCAAATATTTTCTCTGGTCCTTCCTCTCTGTCTTCTCCATCTGGGACCCCTATAATGCGAATGTTGTTGCATTTAATGTTGTTCCAGTGGTCTCTTAGGCTGTCTTCAGTTCTTTTCATTCTTTTTTCTTTACTCTTGTTGCAGTAGTGAATTCCACCATTCAGTTTTCCAGGCCACTTATCCGTTCTTCTGCCTCAGTTACTCTGCTATTGATTCCTTCTAGTGTAGTTTTCATTTCACTTATTGTATTGTTCATCACTGTTTGTTTGTTCTTTAATTCTTCTAGGTCTTTGTTTAACATTTCTTGCATCTTCTCAATCTTTGCCTCCATCCTTTTCCCGAGGTCCTGGATCATCTTCACTATCATTAATCTGAATTCTTTTTCTGGAAGGTTGCTTATCTGCACTTCATTTAGTTGTTTTTTCTGGTGTTTTATCTTTTTCCTTCATCTGGTACATAGCCCTCTGTCTTTTCATCTTGTCTGTCTTTTTTTTTTTTTTTTTACAACTTTGTTGGAGTATAATTGCTTTACAATGGTGTGTTAGTTTCTGCTTCATAACAAAGTGAATCAGTTATACATATACATCTGTTCCCATATCCCTTCCCTCTTGCATCTCCCTCCCTCCCACCATCCCTATTCCACCCCTCCAGGGGATCAAAAAGCACTGATCTTATCTCTCTATGCTATGCAGCTTCTTCCCACTAGCTATCTACCTTAGGTTTGGTAGTGTATATATGTCCATGCCTCTCTCTCGCTTTGTCACAGCTTACCCTTTCCCCTCCCAATACCCTCAAGTCCATTCTCAAGTAGGTCTGTGTCTTTATTCCTGTTTTACCCCTAGGTTCTTCATGACATTATTTTTTCTTAAAGTCCATATATATGTGTTAGCATACGGTATTTGTCTTTCTCTTTCTGACTTACTTCACTCTGTATGACAGACTCTAGGTCTATCTACCTCATTAAAAATAGCTCAATTTCATTTCTTTTTATGGCTGATTAATATTCCATTGTATATATGGGCCACATCTTCTTTATCCATTCATCCAATGATGGACACTTAGGTTGTTTCCATTTCTGGGCTATTGTAAATAGAGCTGCAATGAACATTTTGGTACATGACTATTTTTGAATTATGGTTTTCTCAGGGTATATGCCCAGTAGTGGGATTGCTGGGTCATATGGTAGTTCTATTTGTAGTTTTTTTAAGGAACCTCCATAGTGTACTCCATAGTGGCTGTACCAAGTTACATTCCCACCAGCAGTGCAAGAGTGTTCCCTTTTCTCCACACCCTCTCCAGCATTTATTGTTTCTAGATTTCTTGATGATGGCCATTCTGACTGGCGTGAGATGATATCTCATTATAGTTTTGATTTGCATTTCTCTAATGATTAACGATGTTGAGCATTCTTTCATGTGTTTGTTGGCAGTCTGTATATCTTCTTTGGAGTAATGTCTATTTAGGTCTTCTGCCCATTTTTGGATTGGGTGTTTTGTTTTTTTGTTATTGAGCTGCATGAGCTGCTTGTAAATTTTGAAGATTAATCCTTTGTCAGTTGCTTCATTTGCAAATATTTTCTCCCATTCTGAGGGTTGTCTTTTCGCCTTGTTTATGGTTTCCTTTGCTGTGCAAAAGCTTTGAAGTTTCATTAGGTG
Organism: Mesoplodon densirostris; assembly: GCF_025265405.1. Classification (NCBI taxonomy): domain Eukaryota; kingdom Metazoa; phylum Chordata; class Mammalia; order Artiodactyla; family Ziphiidae; genus Mesoplodon; species Mesoplodon densirostris. The sequence continues at coordinate 57,731,687 of NC_082675.1, read as the reverse complement.
CCATTTGTTAATTTTTCTTTTTATTTCCATTTCTCTAGGAGGTGGGTCAAAAAGGATCTTGCTGTCTTTTATGTCATAGAGTGTTCTGGCTATGTTTTCCTCTAAGAGTTTGATAGTTTCTGGCCTTACATTTAGGATTTTAATCCATTTTGGTCTTATTTTTGTGTATGGTGTTAGGGAATGATCTAATCTCATACTTTTACATGTCTCTGTCCAGTTTTCCCAGCACCACTTATTGAAGAGGCTGTCCATTCTCAACTGTACATTCCTAACTCCTTTATCAAAGATAATGTGACCATACGTCCATGGGTTTATCTCTGGGCTTTCTATCCTGTTCCATTGATCTATCTTTCTGTTTTTGTGCCAGTACCATACTGTCTTGATTACTGTAATTTTGTAGTATACTCTGAAGATAGGGAGCCTGATTCCTCCAGCTCTGTTTTTCATTCTCAAGATTGCTTTGGCTATTCGGGGTCTTTTGTTGTTCCATACAAATTGTGAAATTTTCTGTTCTAGTTCTGTGAAAAATGCCATTGGTAGTTTGATAATGATTGCATTGAATCTGTAGATTGCTTTGGATAGTAGAGTCATTTTCACAATGTTGATTCTTGCAATGCAAGAACATAGTATATCTCTCCATCTATTTGTATCATCTTTAATTTCTTTCATCAGTGTCTTATAATTTTCTGTGTATTGCTCTTTTCTCTCCTTAGGTAGGTTTATTCCTAGATATTTTATTCTTTTTGTTGCAATGGTAAATGGGAGTGTTTTCTTGATTTCACTTTCAGATTTTTCATCATTAATCTATAGGAATGCCAGAGATTTCTGTGCATTAATTTTGTATCCTGCTACTTTACCAAATTCATTGATTAACTCTAGTAGTTTTCTGGTAGCATCTTCAGGATTCTCTATGTAGAGTATCATGTCATCTGCAAACAGTGACCGCTTTACTTCTTCTTTTCCTATTTGGATTTTTTAATTTCTTTTTCTTCTCTGACTGCTGTAGCTAGAACTTCCAAAACTATGTTGAATAAGGGTGGTGAGAGTGGGCAACCTTGTCTTGTTCCTGATCTTGGTGGAAATGGTTTCAGTTTTTCACCATTGAGAATAATATTGGCTGTGGGTTTGTCATATATGGCCTTTATTATGTTGAGGAAAGTTCCCTCTATGCCTACTTTCTGAAGGGTTTTTTTCATAATTGGATGTTGAATTTTGTCGAAAGCTTTCTCTGCATCTATTGAGATGATCATAGGGTTTTTCTCCTTCAATTTGTTAATATGGTGTATCACGTTGATTGATTTGCATAAGTTGAAGAATCCTTGCATTCCTGGAATAAACCCCACTTGATCATGGTGTATGATCCTTTTAATGTGCTGTTGGATTCTGTTTGCTAGTATTTTGTTGAGGATTTTTGCATCTATGTTCATCAGTGATATTGGCATGTAGTTTTCTTTGTGACATCCCTGTCTGGTTTTGGTATCAAGATGATGGTGCCCTCGTAGAATGAGTTTGGGAGTGTTCCTCCCTCTGCTATATTCTGGAAGAGTTTGAGAAGGATAGGTGTTAACTCTTCTCTAAATGTTTGATAGAATTTGCCTGTGAAGCCATCTGGTCCTGGGCTTCTGTTTGTTGGAAGATTTCTAATCACAGTTTTAATTTCCGTGCTTGTGATTGGTCTATTCATATTTTCTATTTCTTCCTGATTCAGTCTTGGCAGGTTGTGCATTTCTAAGAATTTGTCCATTTCTTCCAGGTTGTCCATTTTATTGGCATAGAGTTTCTTGTAGTAATCTCTCAAGATCTTTTGTATTTCTGCAGTGTCAGTTGTTACTTCTCCTTTTTCATTTCTAACTCTATTGATTTGAGTCTTCTCTCTTTTTTTGCTTGTTGAGTCTGGCTAATGGTTTATCAATTTTGTTTATCTTCTCAAAGAACTAGCTTTTAGTTTTATTGATCTTTGCTATCATTTCCTTCATTTCTTTTTCATCTATTTCTGAGCTGGTCTTTATGATTTCTTTCCTTCTGCTAACTTTGGGGTTTTTTGTTCTCTCTCTAATTGTTTTAGGTGCAAGGTCAGGTTGTTTATTCAAGTTGTTTCCTGTTTCTTAAGGTGACATTGTATTGCTATAAACATCCCCTTTAGAACTGCTTTTGCTGCATCCCATAAGTTTTGGGTCTTCGTGTCTCCATTGTCATTTGTTTCTAGCTATTTCTTGATTTCCTCTTTGATTTCTTCAGTGACCACTTCATTATTAAGTAGTGTATTGTTTAGCCTCCATGTGTTTGTATATTTTACAGATCTTTTCCTGTAATTTATATCTAGTCTCATAGTGTTGTGTTCGGAAAAGATACTTGATACAATTTAAATTTTCTTAAGTTTACCAAGGCTTGATTTGTGACCCAAGATATGATCTATCCTGGAGAATGTTCCATAAGCACTTGAGAAAAATGTGTATTTTGTTGTTTTTGGATGGAATGTCCTATAAATATCAATTAAGTCCATCTTGTTTAATGTATCATTTAAAGCTTGTGTTTCCTTATTTATTTTCATTTTGGATGACGTGTCCATTGGTGAAAGTGGGGTGTTAAAGTCCCCTACTATGAATGTGTTACTATCGATTTCCCCTTTTATGGCTGTTAGTATTTGCCTTATGTATTGAGGTGCTCCTATGTTGGGTGCATAAATATTTACAATTGTTGTATCTTCTTCTTGGATCAATCCATTGATCATTTTGTAGTGTCCTTCTTTGTCTCTTCTGGTAGTCTTTATTTTAAAGTCTATTTTGTCTGATATGAGAATTGCTATTTCAGCTTTCATTTGATTTCCATTTGCATGGAATATCTTTTTCCATCCCCTTACTTTCAGTCTGTATGTGTCTCTAGGTCTGAAGTGAGTCTCTTGTAGACAGCATATATATGGGTCTTGTTTTTGTATCCATTCAGCCAATCTGTGTCTTTTGGTGGGAACATTGATCTATTTACATTTAAGGTAATTATCGATATGTATGTTCCTATTCCCATTTTTTAAATTGTTTTTGGTTCCTTATTGTAGGTCTTTTCCTTCTGTTGTGTTTCTTGCCTAGAGAAGTTCCTTTAGCATTTGTTGTAAAGCTGGTTTGGTGGTGCTGAATTCTCTTAGCTTTTGCTTGTCTGTAAACGTTTTAATTTCTCCATCAAATCTGAATGAGATCCTTGCTGGTTAGAGTAATCTTGGTTGCAGGTTTTTCTCCTTCATCAGTTTAAGTATGTCCTGCCAGGCCCTTCTGGTTTGCAGAGTTTCTGCTGAAAGATCAGCTGTTAACCTTATGGGGATTCCCTTGTGTGTTATTTGTTGTTTTCCTCTTGCTGCTTTTAATATGTTTTCTTTGTATTTAATTTTTGACAGTTTGGTTAATATGTGTCTTGGCATATTTCTCCTTGGATTTATTCTGTTTGGGACTCTCTGTGCCTCCTGGACTTGATTAACTATTTCCTTTCCCATATTAGGGAAGTTTTCAACTATAATCTCTTCAGATATTTTCTCAGTCCCTTTCTTTTTCTCTTCTTCTTCTGGAACCCGTATAATTCGAATGTTGGTGCATTTAATATTGTCCCAGATGTCTTTGAGACTGTCCTAAGTTCTTTGCATTCTTTTTTCTTTATTCTGCTCTGCAGTTGTTATTTTCTCTATTTTATCTTCCATGTCACTTATCCGTTTTTCTGCCTCAGTTATTCTATTGATCCCATCTAGAGTATTTTTAATTTCATTTATTGTGTTGTTGATCGTTGCTCATTTCATCTTTAGTTCTTCTAGGTCCTTGTTAACTGTTTCTTGCATTTTGTCTATTCTATTTCCAAGATTTTGGATCATCTTTACTATCATTATTCTGAATTCTTTTTCAGGTAGACTGCCTATTTCCTCTTCATTTGTTAGGTCTGGTAGGTTTTTATCTTGCTCCTTCACCTGCTGTGTGGTTTTCTGTCATCTCATTTTGCTTATGTTACTGTGTTTGGGGTCTCCTTTTTGCAGGCTGCAGGTTCGTAGTTCCTATTGTTTTTGTTGTCTGTCCCCAGTGGCTAATGTTGGTTCAGTGGGTTGTGTAGGTTTTCTGGTGGAGGGGAGTAGTGCCTGTGTTCTGGTGGGTGAGGCTGGATATTGTCTTTCTGGTGGGCAGTTCCAACTCTGGTGGTGTTTCTTGTGGGTGTCTGTAGACTTATTATGATTTTAGACAGCCTCTCTGCTAATGGGTGGGGTTGTGTTCCTGTCTTGCTAGCTGTTTGGCATAGGGTGTGCAGCACTGTAGCTTGCTGGTCATTGAGTGAAGCTGGATGCTGGTGTTGAGATGGAGATCTCTGGGAGATTTTCGCCATTTGATATTATGTGGAGCTGGGAGGTCTCTTGTGGACCAGTGTCCTGAAGTTGGCTCTCCCACCTCAGAGGCACAGCACTGACTCCTGACTGTGGCACAAGAGCCTTTCATCCACACGGCTTTTGGGAAGTCTGACGTCTTCTGCCAGCATTCAGTGGGTGTTCTGTATGAGTTGTTCCATGTGTAAATGTCTTGTCTATCCTTCTGAATGTGGTTTTTGTTCCACAGGCTGCAGGATTGTAGTTCTTCTTGCTTCTGCTGTCTGCCTTCTGGTGGATGAGGCCATCTAAGAGGCTTGTGTAAGTTTCCTGATGGGAGGGACTGGTGTTGGGTAGAGCTGACTGTTGCTCTGGTGGGCAGAGCTCAGTAAAAGTTTCATCTGCTTGACTATTGATGGGTGGGGCTGGGTTCCTTCCCTGTTGGTTGTTTGGCCTGAGGCAATCCAACACTAGAGCCTACTTGGGCTCTTTGTTGTGGCTAATGACAGTCTCTGGGAGGGCTCATCCCAAGGAGTACTTCCCAGAACTTCTGTTGCCAGTGTCCTTGTCCCCACAGTGACATGGCTCACTCTTTCCTCTGATCCAACAATAGTTTCTTTGCCATATTGGGCAGATTCCATGGAGATCTTGTGTTCTCACATATGCATATGAATAGACAGTATGAGCTTGCTTCATGCTTCAAGTATTTATACTAATAACAGGTTTCTGAAGAGTTGAGATAAATATGGTTAAGACTGATATAGGTGGAAGCTAGTAGACTAGGTTCACCCACTGAAAGCTGTTTTGCTAGGCTATATCTTGGAGGAAGAGAACACCAGCATGGGGAAGAAGAGGGTATTGAGAAGTTAAGTATGCAGTTACTGATAGGAGGTAGGTGTGGCCCATCAGACATCTCAAATACTAGAATGTTAGTGGTGGAAGGGAGGTTAGAGACCTTTTTCAACTCATCAAATACCTATTAAGATAGCAGGGGTTGAACTAAAACTCAGATATCATAATGTCAAGTTGAGTGTGTTGTCCATCACAGAATGAATAATGCCAGTGAAAAATTTTCCTCCTTCAATTACTAAGGAGTTTCATATACAATTTTAGTTTATTTTCTAAGAAGTCTGGTAACTCTATTTCTATTTCCTGATACCAGAAAAATATGTTTGGCTATGTCCCTCCTCCATATACTGGAGACAGGGAATAACGCTTTAGAGTCTTTAGTTTGTTTCAGTATGTCTTGAAATATATGTTTTAAAATGTAGATATGGTAAGTAGACTAGTGGTAGATGCATTCAGTAACCCCCCTCTAAACCCCACTTCTGGAAACAGAGAGATAATTGGGTCAGGGTTGAAGGAACAGGTAGATAAAAGTTAGATGCTGGAGGAAAAGGAGTAGACAAATGTGAGGTAAGTTCCCCACCTAGCATCTCAAAGGTTATGTGCAAGTAAAACAATAGAATCATAAAATTTTAGTTTTAGAATTACTATCAGAAAGCATGATATTTAACGTTTTTACTTTATAGATTGAAAAACTAAAACTTTGAAAGTCTTGTCTAGGTTTTAAGAGCTTCTCAAAGGCAACATACATCCATGATGTCTTTTGACTCCAAATCTACTGCTTTTTGTTAACTAATGGAATAATTATTGTGTTACTACTGTTGCCATGAAGTAGGATAAGTATCAATGTCCACGAAAGAAGACATAGGGAGCATTGTACTATCCTTAAAACTTTACCAATTTGGGTTGCACAGAAAGAAATACAGTATAGAATCAAGAGCTTGATTGTGGTATTCCCTTGGTAAGTCTGAGTGAAGTTCACAGTAGGCTGGTTCGGAAGAAGTGGACCTTGTGGAGGTGGGGTCTGAGCCAACTTGTGAGGGATAAGATTTGAAATAGGTGGTAGTAGAGGGAAGGTGCATTTCAGGCAGTAAGTATTAGCACTGCCAGGGGAAGAACCTTTGGCTATGGAGAACATTCTCTTCATTCTTTACAATAGTTTTAGTATTCTCATTCTAATCCATATGAATAATATTGAGCAAATTGCTTAGCCACTCCATCCTTTTTCTTTAGCTTCAAGAAGGAGGGAATAACAAAGGAGGGCTGCCTGTTACCGAGAAACCAGGAGGCATCGTGAATATGAAGCATTATAAAGGGTTTTATTCACGTAAAGGGAAGGAGAATATGCTCCACAAAATTCTGCAGCCAGAATTTCAAAGCATCATTCTTGCCTAATGATAGTTTTAGCTTTGCCCTAGGTGAATATATAGTTGGAGTTTTGCAACTGAAAAATATCTTTGTTGTGTTTTGCCTGGATCAAAGCACACATAAGCCAGATAGAATGGAAACAAAGGTGAAAGCTACAGGCGAGAGCCTCTGCATGACAACGGGCAGCCCTCAGGTTTTTTCTAATGCCCTACCCGGTTAAAATGTTCTGAAACCTTTGTAAGCAAGTACTGAAAAATTCAACAAAATTACCATATATATATATATATATCATATCCAGAATGGGGCTCATACCTTCCTGGAGGTCACAGTTACCACAGATGGAAAGAACAACATGTTGAGCCCTTCTCTCCAACAGCGTGTGAGCCCCCAAAGAAGAGAGATTTGTGAGAAGAAAAGTGAAACTGCAAAATGTTGGAAGATTGTAAGAGAGGGTGAAGATACAGAAATGTGTTTAAATAAGAATGAGTCTGTGTAGCAAAATCCAGCTTTTTCAGTCTTAGGTACACAATGAACTCCCTAAGACAAGGAAATTTTATGAACAGATAGAAATGGCTTATAAGGAACTTATCAGTTGTTCGCCTATAAATGAAATTTTTAATGAGAACCGGAGAAACCTTTCTTTAAAAAGAGTGAGTTTGGTATTTCTGTTAACACTGGGTGGAGGGACATCTTCCCATTCTCCTAAGGTGTGACTTTTAATGACACCCGTATACACTGAAGACTCATCTTTTATCATGATTCCAGGTAGAATGAAACCAAGAACTGTAACCATTAGTTCTGTAAATTCCAACCAAACCTGGAAAAGTCACATTGCAAGTGATTACTCTTGATGCATAATTCCAGCATTATTGGCATCTTCTTTAAAGAACTAACTAATGTCTAGTTCTTTTCTTTGACTTCCAGAACCTTCTCTTTACCTTCCTCAACCATTATCTTATTGGTCTTTTTTTCTTGCTTAAATGCCAATTCTTTGGGGTCCCAAAGTCCCTTTGCTACATATGGGCTATGCATAATAGGATGGATGGAAAAGTAGAAAATTCAATTTAGAAAAGATATATGATTGAGCTCCAAAATTAAAAAAACACACATAAACAAAAACCCTCCCCCCAACCCTACCTAATTTGGCTAATTGTTTTTTCTCACTATATTATTTATACAGTAAAATTCAACTGCATTGTAAGCCTCTGAAGGTTAGGAAAATTTTCCTATGCCTTAATTTTATTTCAATCCCCTCCCACTGCAATATTTAGTATAAAGTCTTGCCCTTAGAAAATATTTAATAAATACAGATTAAATTATTGTTTATTTACTAAATTGACTGGCTTATCAATATGCCAAGGACATTGTTTGACTTCTCAGACTAGCTGGGGGTTTTCACTGGAGACACAGGGAGGCCCTCAGGGACCTTATCATATTTATCTTCATCTCCCTTGCATTGGTTAACCTCATGCTCCACTCAGTGCTCTCTCTAGGTAGATGCTCCATTTCTGTTTATTGAATAAAAATAGCTTCTATTGTTGAGCAATATCTCCTCAATTAAGTTCTGTTATGAGAACTTGTATCACCATGTTAAATTAAAAAAACAACACAAAGTTGTTGCTATATAACCTGGCCTTTCAGTATTGAGAATCTAATATAATAATAAAGGGCTATTTCCTTGAGGGTGTAGCATCTCTCTAGCCAGATGCTCATTTTAACACGCACGACAGGCTCCTTAGAGCTAAAATGTTCTCCCTTATCCAGGAGGAGGGAAATGAAAACCACTTACCTGGTCAACATTATTTCATAGGGTGCTGGGGAATAAATCAGGCCTGGCATGACCTTCATTGAAACTTCATATTTATTTACAGAGGTTTGTGCTGATTGCTTTATCTACTGGAGGCTCTTGTTTCCTCTTGTGACTCATAAGTGATGTTGTCCACGCAAACCCGTGTAAATAGAGCTAATATTTCAAGGGAGGTCATGCTATATACTCTTCTCCTGAGAATAGGTGATGGCTGACTGCTAGGCTAATATGAATTTATCTCTGTGAGGGAGAAGAGGGATTGTGTGGTCCAGAGGGCAGTATCCAGGGTTTGTGACTCCTAAGAGGGCTGAGGTACACTGGATCCAAGTGTGTTTGTGTGGTGGGCAAAGATCAACAAAAGAAAACAAAATAACTCACTCAAGTCTTCAATAGTCTACAAAGTTATCATTGATTTTTCTTAATTTATTTCTGTATATTTTTTCCTTTGAGCCACTAATTCCAGTGGTCTCCGAAGTGTTTGGACCCACAAGTAAATAGATCTTTAAGTGGGTTGCCACTTTTAATTCCACTTCCTCTTTTCATTTATCCCACTTTCAGTCCCTCACCACACCTCTCTTTCCCTGCCTTCTAATATGGTTTGCCAGGATTTCTTACACTTACGTAGCTCCTCTTGCCCAATTCTACTTAGGCTTCTATAGTCAGAAGTCCTCCTCATTTACAGCTCAGAGACTTTCCCATACACATTCAGAGACACCACCCACCTACCTGCACCTACAGGGTGAATGTAAGAAGGCTCCTGCAAAATTAAAACAAGCTTCTCTTAATAAAATGTTTGTGTAAATTATAAAATCCTGTGCTCTATGATTTCTTATTTCTGCTTTATGATATATGATTGTATTAAACCTTATAAATGTTATTGATTAAGAAGTCTAGAAGAAAGCTAGATAATTGTATTAGAATCAAGAAATTTAGGGCATTCTATGGCCTCAGTAAATTGCTGCTTGCTACATGGGATAAAGATCTTATGTAACTTACAGTGGGTTTGAGGAAACAAGACTAACTCTCTGTAAAAAAAAAAAAAAAAAAACCCTGAAAGACATAGTCTGTATAAAATTAGCTGTGTGGTATGGACTTAAGTGACATTCTAAATATGTACGTGGTCATATCCCTCTACTTAATATCATCTGGGGGGATAAAGTCCAGACTCTTTTTGCAACTCTTGGATCCACAAGAGGTTTGCAACCTGGCCCCATCTCATCCCACCAAGCCCGAGAAATCCTGTGTTCCACCTCCACTGGATGCATCTGAATCACTATTATATTTATCTGAGGATGAGAAAACTAAAGACAAATAACCTGTGTAAGATCATAAGGCAAATTTGTTGTAGTCATTTGATGTGCAAGGTCCTTTCCAAATGTATTGCCTTATTACGTTTATCTTCTTTCAGCTTGGAATACCTTCCACCACCATCTCCAATTGGCAAGTATCAGTGCTTCAAATCTTCCCGGAACTGAATGTGCTATTTCCTCCTCTGTGCTCATGTAACACTTGGTTCTACTTCACTGCATTTTTAAGTCATCTCTTATCTTACACCCCCACTAGACCATGAGCTTTTTGAGGGCAAATACTGTGTTTTAGTTACTGTAAATTCCCCAGTGCCTAGCACCAGAATGTTTTACAGGTGTTTTAAGGGTGAGTAAATTCTCAGAAAGTGGCTGCATAATCTCCTAAATGAATAGGAAATGCAGCCACCTCATGAGAACTGAGAGCTACTAAATAGAACCTTCACACTAAAACATCCCCCCTTCATCCTGCTCCTGTAGCAAGAGAATCCCTTGGGGGATTGCCATGGTTCTGATCCTGTGACCCATGCAAATTACTTACTCTTACTTTGATTGTGGTATCTTGTATCATCATTATCTGCATCATCATTTTCAGCAACAGCAGTAACAAGGCACATTTACTATCTATGGGGTCCTGTGCCAGGTTCTGTGGGTAAAGACAGTCAAAAAAAAAAAAAAGTCTCTGCCCTGGAGAATCCAATATATAGTAGAAAATAAAAACAAATGTCATATAATGGCACACTTTTTCATGGAATACTGCTATCTCAAAACACTTTGAAAATGAAGAGTGCTTTGGACAAATGAGGTACTATGTCCACTGTCTGGAGATTTATAATGTACAATAACATGATAGAAGCTTTTTGTTCTGACAAAGGTATCATTTTAACTTTAAAAAAAAATAATTTATGGGGCTTCCCTGGTGGTGCAGTTGTTGAGAGTCTACCTGCCGATGCAGGGGACACAGGTTCGTGCCCCGGTCCAGAAGATCCCACATGCCGTGGAGTGGCTGGGCCCGTGAGCCGTGGCCACTGAGCCTGCACGTCTGGAGCCTGTGCTCCGCAATGGGAGAGACCACAACAGTGAGAGGCCCGTGTACCACAAAAAAATAAAATAAAATAAAATAGTAATTTAAAATTTTTTGCTTTATTTTTTTGGCTGTGTTGGGTCTTAGTTGTGGCATGCAGAATCTTTGTTGAGGCATGCGGGATTTTTCATTGCGGTGCTTGGGCTCTTCATTGCGGCATGCAGGCTCCTCTCTAGTTGTGACATGTGGGTTTTTCTCTCCCTCGTTGTGGCGTGTGGGCTCTGTAGTTGTGGTGCACAGGCTCCAGAGCATGTGATTTCTGTAGTTTGTCACACGTGGGCTCTCTAGTTGAGGCACGCGAGCTCAGTAGTTGTGGCATACAGGCTTAGTTGCCCCATGGCATGTGGGATCTTAGTTCCCCGACCAGGGATCGAATCTGCATCCCCTGCATTGGGAGGCATATTCTTTACCACTGGACCACCAGGGAAGTCCCCACTTTAACTTTTTAATGGAGTTATAATTATATACAGCAAAATATGTAGATTTTAAGTATAGAGTTTAAATTTTGACCAATGATATACTCTTGTAACAAAAACCCCAAAGAATATTTCTATCAATCACTCTAAAAATTTTATCATGATCCTTGCCAGTCAATTCTCCTCCCCCTAGCCTGCCCTCTCCCCAGGTAACCACTCTTCTGATTTCTACTTCTATAGACAAAGTGGTTTTGCCTGTACTTCACACTTAGTAGGCAATTATTTTTTAAATGTAATATTTATCAATATTACACATATTTAATACACTGTTGAATATGCTTTGAAAAATGCTTGGTTATCATTTAAGTTTTCAATGGATTTTCATATCCATTATCTGATTTAATTTAAAACAGTAATATAAGGGTACTGTAAGTGCCAAATGAGTGATTCATACATTGGTTACCATAGGAATTGAGATGAAGACATGCCACTTAGGGTTAGTTTGAATTGGGAAATCTTCCCAGTGGTCATTTGTCAAACTTCAGCTGGACCTTCAGGAGGGGTAGGGCATAGACAAGTGGGGAGAAAAGGAAAGGGAGTTCCCAGTTATAGGAACAGGGTGGGCAAAGATTTAACAATGTCAATGTGTATTGTTTATTAGAAGAGCAACAACTGGAAAAAAGTGGTGGGAATAGAGCTGCTCCCCAGCCCTGAGGAAGCCTCTGTACACTTGGAGAAGCACTGTGGTTCCAGACCCACATCTGGTGAGATATGCTCCCTGCAAGATCCTATCAGCTGTGTTTCCTTAGAGGTGCTGAGGTCAGTAAACAACTTTTAAGGACTGAGTTCACCTTGTATTTGAGTTCCTTTTCTTCACACAGTCAGGGATAGTATATTGCTCTTGTTAGAGGAAGTCATGGAGAAGATGTGACCGCTGGTTGACCCTCAAGCCAGACCAGGGATAACTGGAGGCTCCTCATCCCTCCTCCGTCCTTGGAATGTACCCTCTGTCCACTGTTCCCACAGTGGGAGTCGGGTTCAAGGATGCAGCGTTGAGAGAGCAATGTGTTGTGAGACCACACTAGATGGTGTACGTCACTGAACCTGTTTAGGCCTCTCTATAAACTCTTAACATTCTGACAGGTGGGCTGGGATCTACTCTTCTTGAGGCACCCAAGACAAGCCTCCAGTGTAAGTTCCCTTCATCTTAAGACCATCAGCACCAACCTGGAGTGGCTGCCTCTTTCTTGGATCTCTCCTTGCCCTCCATGTAGCAGAGCCAGTTTTGAATTTCATCGAGGAACTCCCGAGGTCGCGAACCAACAGCTATCAACAAAACTTTCTTCATGTTCATTGGTCTTTCAGTAAATTATAATGGAGAGGGAAATTGCTCACAGCTTTGTGCTTGAATTTTATCATAGGGGAAATGTTTGCAAGGATTTCCCATGTCTTGGAACTGATAGGGAGATCCCGTCTTCCTAGGGTGGTTTCTTTTCTGCCCCTCTCTATCTTCTCTAGTCCCAGGGATGTCCTCCCAGGGCCCTCGGCTCCCTGCTCAGACCTCTCCAGTATTCTGGGGAGGGTGGTGTTAGGGTAAAGAGCTGTGAGAAAAATGCATATCCCCACTGATGACCAACAGGTAGCTTTCTTGGCCAAATGCCCCCTGGTTCCCAGAGAATTTATCTCCTAAAAAATAATTAGGATTTTTGGTAAGTAATTTATCCAATAGGATCATATAATTTATGCTGAATCACAGACTCTAACAAGTTTTGGACAGGACCTGAGGCATATAATCTACTTACAATTGTTTTCCATTATTAAAACTAGTGGTGGGGCTTCCCTGGTGGCCCAGTGGTTGAGAGTCGGCCTGCCAATGCAGGGGACATGGGTTCGTGCCCCGGTCTGGGAGGATCCCACATGCCGTGGAGCGGCTGAGTCTGTGAGCCATGGCCACTGAGCCTGTGCGTCCGGAGCCTGTGCTCCGCAGCGGGAGAGGCCACAGCAGTGAGAGGCCCGTGTACCACAAAACAAACAAACAAACAAACAAACAAACAAAACTAGTGGTAAGGAAAGCAGAAGAGAGCACACACACAATTACAATGGGGTAAGCAACATGAGAGAGGTGCTGTCTTAAATAGCAGGAAAGAGAGAAATGGATACTAGTAGGATTATTTCTTGACAGACTAAAAATTAGTACAGGCATCTTTGGCAATGGCTTGCTTTTCTGCCTTTCACAACTTAGCCACCTTACCCACCTGTGCCTTTGTGCCCTCTTATTACTTCTCCAAGTACTCTTCACCCACACTGCCCACTCATGTGGTGGGAGCAGCTGAGAGCAGACCACGAGAAGATGGGATGGGTGGTCATTTTAGATGAGGTTCCTGCCATGTCCTTTATTAATCTATTACTAGACATGAGAAATGTGCATAAGTCATAACATATTAGAAGCCTTCCATATTATGTGTCCCACCACGCTAATTTCACAGAAAAGGAAATGGGCATAAAAAAGGAAGTGCCTTTTCATACTCACAGTGTGTGAGCTGTGGGACAAGGACTAGCACACAGCTTCCTGTCTCTTTCTAATTTATATCCCTTTACCCTGCACCCTAGAAATAGAGTCAGTGGGCTTCATTCATGGTTTGCTACCCAAGGGGCGTATTGTTCCCTCCCTCTGGAAATCCATCCCCCCACCCTCCACCTAGCAGAACTCTCCTCAACCCCTACAACTAAGGTAAAATATGACTTCTTCATGGAAATCTCCCCCTTAGGTCCAGGCTGCCTGCCATAGTCTTGAGTAGGGCCCTGCCCATCTTCAACACCCCCTATACTTCCAATTACTTATTCACTGTTCTCCTTGTCCAACTGGGAGCTGCATGAGGGCACAGAGCCTGACACATAGTTTATGTTCAATGGATATGTGTTGGCTGAATGAATGAATATGGATTGAGCCCTGAGGTAGGCCTGTGTGTTTCACTTTCACAAAGACACACTGCACATGACATACAGGTGTATTGTTGTTATTCAGGTTTTTTTTGTTTGTTTTTTGTTGTTGCAGGCAACTCTAATTATAGAAAACATAAAATTTAATGGAAAGCAATTGCTAACTCACAGAGAAGGCTGAAGAACTTGGAAGAGGACGGGAAGTGAGGCAGCTCTGAGGAGCAGAAATGGTAATGACCAGAACAGCTCATAGTGGGGAGAGCTGGGCCAGGGGTCACAGCTATAATAAGTAAATTCCTACACTTAAAACCTCTGTCACTGTGACCAAGTTATGCGTATCAGGGAAGGAGCACCTGATTAGCACAGGTTGAGTCTGCTCCTTGGACAACTGAGGAAAGTGTACATTTCTCAAAAGAAGATCCTATTAAGGAAGAGGAATGAATAGTGAGTGACTGAGATAGAAAAACAAAATAAGACACGTCCATTCCATACATACCTTGATGAACTGCGTCAAGTCTATGTTTTCACAGAATGGGTGCAGTGCCCCCCAGCACTCTGGATACCTCTCACACAAGGTGCAGTTTTGTCAAGAGTCTGCCTTCCTAGGGTGTGTGAGTTCCTGGGGCCTGACAGATAGTTGGTACTTGATAAATGTGTGCTGAGTGAATGAAAGCATGGATTATAAATAGGTGAGGCAGAGATCATCAGAGACAGCTCTCACAGGAGAATCAGAGCCAGAGATATCCTAGGTAAATGTGGACAAAAATAAGCCTTTGACTTCAGATGTATATTCAGTTCTCAAATATTTCTCACAACAACCTTGTAAAACAGGTAGGACAATTATATTCCTATGTTACTGATGAAGAAATTAGACAGTGAGATTAAATAACTTATCTGGGTCACAAAACCAATTATCTGCAAAACTGGGATCAGAATATAGGTCACCTGTCTCCTACTCCAATGCTTGAGAAAATGGTTGAGTGATTTAAAAAAAAAATTTTTTTAATCCAGATGTTTGGTGATGGATGATAAGTCAGAGATAAGTATGGGGTTTTGTAAGGGAGCCAAGGAAGCCTGAGGACACATGAAAATAATGAGCAGTATGGAAATGAAACAACTGAGAAGTACCATGTTTGTGTGTGTGTGGGTTGTGAGAATGGGGGCAGAGGGCAGGCTGTGTGTGTGTTTAAAGCAGAACATTTGGACAGAGGTACTCTTGGAAACAGGAATCTCAGAGAGGGAGTAAAGAAATAAGAATACTGGAGAGTCTTCTGAAAGTTCCACCTCATTGCTCCAGTCTTTGAGCATTAAGGTTTTTTGGTTGTTGTTATATTATAACATATATATATATATATATATATATATATATAATATTTTAAGGAATTATTACTGAAATGGATGATTTGCTGTTTATATTATATAATATGTCCCCCAGCAGGAGCAGCAGCAACAACAATAACAAGAGGAAACCAATACAGTTATTAACAAGGAAGCTTTGGGGCTTCCCTGGTGGCGCAGTGGTTGAGAGTCCGTCTGCCGATGCAGGGGACACGGGTTCGTGCCCCGGTCCGGGAGGATCCCACATGCCGCGGAGCGGCTGGGCCCGTGAGCCATGGCCGCTGAGCCTGCGCGTCTGGAGCCTGTGCTCCGCAACGGGAGAGGACACAACAGTGAGAGGCCTGCGTACTGCAAAAAAAAAAAAAAAAAAAAAAAAAAGGAAGCTTTGTGTTCTTGGAGAAACGATTTATGAAAAGAGAGCACTCATCAAACACACACTCAAGACATTTTAGATTGAGTAGTCATGTGGAGCACAATTATTGCTGTGGGATAAAAAGCCATGTACAGGATACTTGTGAACACCTTGAATATGGACACAAGACCTTGAGAGGGGACAAGGAAAGTTGCTAGTGTCCCCACAGCACAGTTCGGGGTCCTCAGACTCTCGTGGATCAGGAAAAATGTGGAGCTTTACACTAGAGGTTTATGGGGGTGAGTCACCTCACCCCTTATTGTTGTTTAGACAGCATCTGCCATTGTGTATGGATAATGGTATGTAGTACCTTCTCAACTCCCAGCTCTGGTAGGTGAAACAGAAAGCATTCTATTTCAGTTTATTTTCCATTCTCGACTCCCCATTCTGGGTTATACTTGTCATCTCTAAGCGTTACTTAAAAATTTAGATTGTTTCTCAGGATTGATCCCATGGGGATTAATCTATGATGGAGAAGAACATAGGGTGCTGTTTCCTAATTTCCACCTGAAACTCCAACATGAATGTTTATTTTGGTAAATTAACTTCTGTATGTAAGAGAGAAAGGAGAAGAGCTAGAAAGAAGTGAGAGCAATGCCTACTGTGAGCCCTAATTCTCAAAAATGGGAGAAAAACAGTAAGCAAGGTCTTCAAGAAATTAAAAATAGAACTACCCTATGATCCAGCAATCCCACAATCACACTCTAGGTATTTATCCAGAGGAAGTGAAATCTTGACTTGGAGAGATATCTGCACCCCCCACGTTCACTGCAGCATTATTCACGGTAGCAAAGATGTGGAAACAATCTAAGTGTCAAATGGATGAAGAAGATGTGATACACACACACACACACACACACACACACACAATCATTTCCTTTGTGACAAACATGGATGAACCTGGAGGGCACTATGCTCAGTGAAATAAGCCAAACACAGAAAGACAAATACTACATCATCTTACTTATATGTGGAATCTAAAAAAAGTCAGACTCACAAAAACAAGGAGTAGAATAGTAGCTTCCAGGGTCTGAAGGGTGGGACAGGTGTTGGTCAAAAGGTACCAAGATGTTGGTCAAAAGGTACCAAGAGGTGAGTTGAGAGACTCACCTCACAGAGGCTAAGCCATTCGTAGGAGCTGGGAGAATGGGAGGGAGGAAGGCAGAAAGAAAAAGAGAGAGAGAGAGAGGGAGAAAGAGACAGGGACAGAGAGAAAGAGAGAGAATGTCAGGATTCATTGTCAACAGCTTATTCAGAGGTTCAGCTTTAAAAAAAAGTGTTCCATCATTTGGCAGTTTGGAAGTTTGGCAACTAGTGTAAAGAAGGAAAAAATCAACATTTAAAACTGGTGAGTTTTACTTTCTTCTCTCACTTCTTTTAGCCCCCCTCCCTAATTTTTCTGAGGCAAAAAAAGAGGAGAGTCACACATCTCCTAAAATTCTTGCAGACTGTAAATGTAAAGAGTAAAGGATTTCTGAGATGTATGTTTCATCTTTCTATAGAGAGCAAAAATTAGCATTCAGCCTCCTTGTTACAAGTCCCATTTTGATCTTTTTTTAATTGTCAGTGAAAAGTAATGAAGAACAATTCTAATTTAGCCACGAAAATCCTACAAAATGATAAAAAAGGCTGAGCTGACAGGTATGCTGAAAATGGTCATGTCTTTCCTCTCACTTTGAGTCTAACTACAGCTAATAATGGTCTAGAGTCATCCTTTGAACTGCTCATGGTGTCTTTCATCTAGAGTTCAAAGCCTTTACAAACAACAAATAATTAGGTCTCACAAAAGTCCTAAAGCAGGAACACTAGAATTACACTTCACCCATTTTACAGTTGAATAATGGATCACTAAGGGCCCAGAGCTGGCCACGGAAACAGTCTTCTCTGAGGCCTCTGTCCCTGACTGCTTCCTCTCACTTTGTGCACCTTTCAACCTTCCACACCCTCCTCGGCAAAGGCTCCCTCCACATCATCACTTTTACGCCATGACAAACCCACAAATTTAAGCGTGTTTCCTCCACCTTCCGTTTTCCATTTCTGACCATCATCTCTTTTGTTTGCTCATGTATTAATTGTCTTTGTTGCTTTGTGAGAATTATGACATCTTTGATGTACCCTGCACTTAACAAATAAGAGTAAAATAATAAAAATAAATATAACCCCTCAGTATAGCCATTTTGGGTCCCGGAACTTCTAACCTTCAAGGAAAACAGTTCATCTACTCCAGGACTCATCATAACCTCAGGGGAGCCACCGACTTTATGTGCCTATAGCATTCATCCCCCCAAGAGAGTCTATCTTGTTGGATTGATTCATTGCCAACTCATATGGAGCATGCCTTATTCCACAAAGTATGGTGGCTAGTCCCTGTAGGTCTAGCCTGTCCATGATTGCCCTTGGCTGAGACCATTCCTTGGTCTAGGCAATGGCAGGAGAGCAGTTTCTGTTGCACTCAACATTCAGAGCAGAAGCTCCAGCATCTACACAAGAAGTGCTTGAGGACACTTGCCTTTGAAGGGAGAGGTGAATACCGTAGGTCCTTAGCATTTTAAGGATTCCTGTTAGAGTAAAATGACTGCTCCATGGGCCCCGGGGCTACCTTGAGACATACACCTGCCTAGACTTCAGTGGAGCCTCCACCTCAGCATCTGTGCTCTGGCTGCCCTGATCTACACTTCACAGCTACACAAAGAATCTTGTTGGCTCAAAGTATCCAAAGGAAAATATAAGCACCAGCTCTGAATTCTAATTTTATATCCTAAAAGCCTAGTCCATTTTACCTGCTGCTTTAACCACAACATTCTTTGTCCTGAAGCTTTTTGTGTCTTTACTGCAATTATTCTAGCTCTTCTCCAAAAGAAGGAAGGAAGAAAGGAAGAAATAAGGGAGAGAGGAAGGGAAGAAATAAGGAAGAAAACTGAGAGAAAGATGCCCTCTGAAGTGTATCTGTACATTAGTGATGACAAATCAGTAGGCAGTTGGTCATTTATCCTCCTTTGAAGATCTTTATTTGTGTCATACTTACTTTGAATAAAATAGCAAAAGATTATCTTTATAACTAGCTCAGCAAGTCCCAACAGTCTTCAAACCTGAGTTCTTAAAAGGTCTTTGTCCTTCTCTCTTCTGAAGTATTTAAACTATTTTAAACAGAACAGGCAAAAATCAAAGTTTTGCAGGAAACCTTACAGATGGAGAAAAAGTTAAAGTAAACCTGCAGAAATGTCAGGAGAGGACCTGGGTTCTAATCCTCACCTTATCAATCATTCACTAGCTATGAGATCTTGATGAAGCCAAAACCCTTCAGAGCCTCATATTGGTCAGATATGAAAATGAATAATAATATTTCTGTGACAAACATCACAGCTGGCTTTGGTGATCAAATGAGAAGATAACACATTCCAAGTTTCAGAAATTGGCAAATACAGAATACATGAGAATAAAGGATGTGAATGTTAGTACATGGAATAAACATTACAGGCCTACAGAGGCATGAGCCATCACGCCAGGCCAGACTGATAAGGGGTTGATTTGTAGATGACTTGAATTTCATCAGGATCTTGAAGAAAGAGAAAACATTCTATGCTGGAAGGAATGGTGTGGAAAAAAAGCATGGAAGCCAAGAAGCTTGGTGTGTTTAAGGAGCAGTGAGTAACTAGCATGGTGGGAGCAGACTAAGCATGTTAGCAAAGTCAAGTTGAAGGAGATGAATGTGGAAAAGGTGAGTTGAAGCCCACTGTTGGAGGGCTTGAATGCGAGGGTTAGAAGTTTGGAGTTTATTCGGGAGACACAGAGCAGTATTCTCAGACCAATGACTTGGCAGTAGCAGGCAGGATAGCTCAGAGGGAGAACGGGGAGCAGACAGAACCTGTTAGAGGCTGTTCCCTTCATCCATCTAGGGATGAGATAAGGAGCTAAACTAAAGCCATGGCTGTGTTAGCTACCATGAAGGATTTGGTAACAGACATGGATGTAAAGAGAGAATGAAGCACCTCTTTTTGAGATGCTGTCATTGGAAATGGTGAAGTCATAAGAGGAAGCCATCCCAGGAGAAGAAATTAACTCTCTTTCCGCATCAGTTTTTGAGGTGATAATGTCTGTGACTTGAAAGGATTCTAATATATTACATGAAAAGGCTTTGAGGATAGAATGGACATGAATGGGGCTTGGAGCCACAGTGAAAGACAAGAGGAAACCATTTCCCCGGATTTATGGATTGATCAAGGTTCCTCAAAACAGGCATGAGGGAGGCTTAGAGCAATCCAGCCAGAAGAGAGACAGCTCCCCAGGGAGCCTGAGTAGTGGAGAAAGAAATGCAGGACTCTTATATTAAGGTCCCTGATGGTCTAAACCTGACCTTCTCCAGAGGTTCCCCACACAGAGGGAAACCACAATTCAAGCCAAATATTTCTGAACCAGGCAAATGGGGAGCCAAACACCAAGGAGCACTGATTTCTATTTAAATATAATATTTTTATTACTTTTCTGGAAATTTGACACCAATCCTCATTTTAAACTAGACAAAGCAGAAAAAAATTTTCCTTTGCAAATGATTGACACTCAAAAGGTAATACCCTTTAAATTCCTCCAATTAAAGCAAATTTAATTTTAAGTTTAATTAAAGGAAACTTTAATTAGAAAGAAGATTAAATTTTAATTAAATTTCTCTAAAATCTTCATACCAGCCTTTACAGCTAATATTTCTGTCAGAAACCAAATCCCTTCTTTATATTCTTAAATTCTATTCTAGCATTTTCTTTTGTATTAAAGCAGCATCTCACCAGCTCTACCTGCCACCATGAAAATTATTCCCATCTTAAAATACTGGAAATGTAAAGCAATTATACTCCAATAAAGATGTTAAAAAAATTCTGGAAATGCAACAAAATCTCCCTGGGCAGAGAAGGAAAAACAACAGATTCTATTATTGATGAAGTTTTTATTTTCAATCTCTTCCCAATTATTTCTGAGATGATTAGGTATGGTGGGCCTGCTGTGAGTCAGTTGTGCTGCGTCCACAGCATCGACAAACATTTATGGAACACCTACTGTGTGCGTGGCCCTGCACTAAGTTCCCTGTCTAACAGGGAAACATTGTTAAAATACTAGCTCAACCAGAGACCCATCTGACAGAGTCTGGACCAGTTTTGCCTCCTGGATTCTTGGCTGTTTCTTCACTGCTAGAGTCAGGAAGAGAAACACCATCTCCTGATGCCTGACTGGTCCAGGTCTTTCCACTACCCCTCCCTGCTTGATGCCTGACACAGCTCACTAACTGAGGGCCCTTAGATTCTACACCTAAATTGCTGCTAGATAGTTATATTACCTGTAGGAACAAACTAAACACTATCTCTCACGTTCCTCATCTGTAAAATTGGGTAATAAAACCTGTCATGCCTACTTCCTAAGATGTCAGAAGGATCGAATGAAGTAATGAAGATAGAAAAAGTTTCTGAAAACTGGTAAGTGCTACATATTCCTACATATTACCACCTCCTACTGCCACATTGTACCTCTTTATCCCATTCCTCCCACGACCCATGCATGCCCTGCTCTCCATCAACCTATAACCAAGCTCAGCTCATATGTCATCTCCTCCTCAAAGGCAGCACTGAACCAAGCCCTGACAGGGAACATTCTATTTACATGTAAACCCTGGCCAACTGCTTTATATTTACAGATACTGATATAGAGCAGAGTCCTGTCTCTGCCTCCAGAAACATGAAAGGAGCTTCAAGATTCCCAGCATAAGAGTGACGTTAAAATAAAATTAGGATAAAGAATTTCATTAAGAAAAGTTACCTTTAGTTTGCTTGACAGTCAAAACTCTTCTCTGCAGGTTACTAGACTGAGTTTCCAACTGCTGTGAAAAGGGCTACATTGAGCTCAGTACCTGCTACTCCATGTGTCAGTCGAACACCCCATTTTCTTGAGGAGCTACTATGTGCACTCTAATTTTATTAATCTGTAATCACCCTCTAACAACTTGACTTCCCCTCACCCCAGAGCATCTTTTGGCCCTAGACCTGGAATGCCTCTCCAAAATCTTCTACTCACCTTGTCTTCAGAACTTCCAACAAACGCAAGCTCCTCCAAGAATCCTGTCTGAATCTCCCAGCCTCTTCTGAATTCCTGTGTCCCTACAACTTTGGTGACACACAATGCAGACTTAAGTTCAGGGCATGTTTCCTTGCTATACCCTAGGTATCAGTCTTGTCTTTCAACTTCTCCAAGGAAGGATCTACAGTTTATGCTCTTTCTGTAACTCCTGCAATGCCCGGATCACTGTTACAGACATAGGAGATAACCAGAAACACTTAATCATTAACTTTTTCAGAAGGGAGTAGAAGCCCTGAAATTCCACGTGAGTTTATATATTTCATGTAATTTTTACTTGTCATGAAATATGCTTTTAGAAAAAATTTTCAACCACTTAAAAATGCAAAAACCATTCTTCAATCAGCAGCTCTACAAAAACACTTGGTGGGCTAGATTTGGCCCAGGGTCTAAATGTACCAGCCTCATCCTCCCCATAAGATGATGTGTTCTTGTCTTACTTGTTCCTTTTATCCCCTAGGAATAACTCTTGTTTTATCACTTCCACATCTTTGTTGATGTTGGTCTTTCAAACTGAAAAATCTTATCTAAGTCCAGATTGTCAAAAGTCTGCCTAATATTAAAAATCTACCTCAAATAGAGAATTGAGATGAAATTCCAGATTTCTTACTTTCAAGACATACTAGAAATAGGAGGTGGTTAGGACTTTGAAATCAGAGTATCTGGGTCTGAATTCCAGTCTGACTGCTTACTAACTCTGTCATCTTGGGCAACTTAATCTTATTAAGCTTCACCTGAAAAATGAAGATAATAACAGTTCTCAAATTGTAGTTCATAGGGCTATTGTAAGGATAAAATATTGTAAGCAGATAAAGAGCTTAGCACAGTACCTGACCAGGATGAAGTAATCTGTTCATGTTAGTAGTTGTCAGCTCTTTGTCCTGGATCCTGTGCTAAATGGTGTAACTATCCTTCTGCAGTTTAAAGAAACAATTTTGCAGTGAGAACAAAAAAATGCAATATGCTTTGTTTTAGCAAATGTCTTCATTCTTACATGTGCATTCTAATCTTCTCCACTTCGTTTGGAAATAACTTAAAAGAACAAATTTATTTTTTTCCCTCTCTTGTCTATGCTTAACTTCACAAGGAAATGTAATTTTCTCTTTTTTATTTTTTTCCTAATTTTAGGTTTTTTATATGTGTTGATATAATTAATGTAGTTTCTTCCTTTAACAAAAATTAATTCTCTCAGAGTCTTATCCTACCACCCCATCTTGTTTTGGGTACTAGAGCCATCAATTTATATCAACTCAGATCTAGGAATAATGGTTTATTAATTCTTTTTTGTAGAGTATAGAAGCAGGGCTGAGAAACTCTGCAGAAATAATTTATTTCCTTTCACTTTCCTTGTGATAAAGTGTAAAGAACATCAGGTAATTAAGAGTAGGAGGGTAAGATATATATATACATTTTTAATTTATACTCATTTTAAACCATGTCAGGTACAAGCTGGAAACCAGTTTAAACTTTTTGAATTCAAGTGTAGTTTTTCATAATCAAAGATATTTGCTTTCTATGATTACTTCATCTATCATTTCACTCATTCAGGGCCTTTAATGAACATTTAGAGAACACCTTAGCTAGATTGCCTAGGGGAAAGAAGATAAATGACAAGACTGTCATAATTAACTCAAGTAGCTTCTAGGCCATGAGAGCGCATAGCCACCCAAACAATGAGCTATCACATCAGGCATAGTGAGGTGCCCTGGGGTTAGGCACACAGCCACCTGTTTGGGAGGATGGAATGTCTAACAGTAATGATGCCTGGGGAATAGGCTCAAGGGAGGTTAGATTGGTCTGAGGAGAGATAAAAGGCTCTCCCAGCTAATGGAAAGAGCATGAGGAGCATGATTGTGAGGGTGTGTGGCAAGTTCCAGAAAAATCAAAAACAAAAATGGAAAACAACACAATGGTTTGTGTGACTAGAGGGATATAATGAGAGACGGGGCTGAGAGATCTACGCCCACCATTGTTAAGCTCATGGTATCCTTGCAAAGACATAGCTATCTTTGTAGGAGGTGAGGAAACCCAATTAAAGATAATCATTATCTTTTCAATTTAGAAAGTGTCCAGAAAACCTTATTTATAGAATCAGATATGGATATACAAAAATTCCTGATTTTCAATAGTAAATTATCGGGATTATCATCAGCAAAAGACAATTTCTAAGAATGAAGCCCTTAGTTTTTGAAAGGCATTGACAAGTCATCTCATCCCCACTTCAACTCAAAGGATTGCAAAAGCTTAGAATAGGAAAAAAAGAAAAAAGGTCCTCTGATCCAGTATTTCCAAACATTTTTTAATGTGAGGATTCCTTAAAAATTTCATAGAATTTCCCAGATTCTCCACATAGTAGTTGAGCTCACTGATTAAAAAAATAATAATTACAGAAAGTAGTTATGAATTTAGTGACACTTAAATAAATCTGAATCTTATTCATCTCTGCATCTGTATTATGTTGAAGAATAATTGTCATAAAATGTGTGTTTAAAATATATTATTTATTCAGGCTATAGCCAGTGCTAATACCCACTAGATTTGTGACCTCCTTTCCTTGAAGAGGAAACTGTCCTCCTGTATCCCAGTCCTCTATGCCTGTTGCCTTCCCTGAGTCCCATAAGTGGCTTGCTGCTTAGTTAGCTTGTGGTAGAGTCCGGACAAGACACCAGAATGTTTCAGTTAAATTTAGCTTTGACTGATCAACCACTTCCTATGTGTTCAGTATTGTGCCCAAACTCTGATAGGCTCAGAAGAGAACCAGAAGGTGGATGCCTGCTCTCAAGGAGTTTGTGGCTTAATTGTTGTTGCTTATTGGGGTATCCTTTCTATGGTATATTATCTTGTATTATCAGTTTGCTCTGTAAGGATTCAATATTAATTAATGATGTAGATCAGTGAATGGTAGAAACATTGGAAAAAAGGTTTTGTGTTTTTTTTGAACCATGGAAACTTCAAAGATGACATTTCAGTTTACACACTTTCCATTCTACCTCTTCTGCAAACACTGTACCCATGACTTCAGGGACAGCTTTGCTCCAGCTCACCACCAATTCCTGTAAGGGGTGCTTGGGCAGGGACATTACTTTTCCTCATTCATTATTCTTTTCCTCACCAAGGATCACTTTGAGTGTTGCTATGTTGGAACTCAAGGAAGGTACAAGAGCAGTGTTGAGTTGTCTTGATGAAGTTGGGTGAAGCTTTTATGGACTCAGGAATAGACATTAAATGAAACTTGATGGAAAGTCATTTCTAAATAGTTATTGAATCAGCAAATTATGCAGTGGTGAAAGTGGCATGGGACTAGATGCCTGAGGACCTAGCTTTTCTTTTTGAATTTTCAGTTCCTTCATCTGAATGGTGGTTTACAAAGTAGTGAAGAGCACGTGCACCAGAATGAGACCAGTGAGGTACAAATCCCAATTCTCCTCCTTACCAGTTTCATGGCCTTGTTCTTTGATGTCTATGTGTGTCAGTTTCCTCATCTGTAAAAGGCTGTAGTTCATGTGTTTGCATCCTATGCTAACTAACACATAGGAAGCACTTAGTCCAAGCCTATCACACAACATTCAAAAAAGTTAACTATTACTATGTGCTGTAAAATAATAAATTTTGGATTCTCTGATCTTTGGAGCTGGAACAGTGGCATTGGTTGAGTT
The DNA here is from genome assembly GCF_025265405.1 of Mesoplodon densirostris. Classification (NCBI taxonomy): domain Eukaryota; kingdom Metazoa; phylum Chordata; class Mammalia; order Artiodactyla; family Ziphiidae; genus Mesoplodon; species Mesoplodon densirostris. The sequence goes on along the minus strand of NC_082675.1, from coordinate 57,706,075 downwards.
TGAATTCTGCTCTGTCACTTACTAACTGTGAGACTTTAAGTAAGTTCCTTTTCTCTTATTTCTCTAAGTCTCAGTCTCTTCTGTAAAGTGAGAACAATAATAACTATTACACTATTCAGAAGATTAGATGAAATGACGACTTACATTTCTTAGCCCACTCTCTGACAGACTTTCCATGGACAATGATTTGTTCTCATTTTCATTTATAGTAGTATTTGATGATTGTGCTTTTGGGACATATTTATGATTGACTACTATATAGAAGATTCAATGCTGAAAGTTTTGAGGAATAAAGTGTTCTCTGTTCTCAGAGGACTTACTAGTTAGCTACAGAGGTAAGAAACACAAATCACTAATAATGTACAAGTGAAATATATGTCATGCAAAAGATGGTACAAGACAAGATATGATTAACCGTCAAATGTCTTTTGAGTTCAAATAAAGCAAAGGCCCAGCAAAGACCCCTGATTCTGTGATAAACAAAGACTCTATCATAGAAACATATTTTTGGAAGATGGCAGCAAGCCACATTTTCCCTCTCGCAAGTTTCAGGGATTCTTCATCAAATATACAGAAAAGTCAGCAGGAGTTTTCCCTCTCAAAGTCTGAGAAGGACATATGTCCAAACTGGGAAACCTGCCATTCCAGCACGCTGACAGAATCAGAGCCTTTGTGTAGAATGTCACTTCTGGTTTAATTTGTGTGCTTTGTGGGGTTCATCTTTGATGACTCTGCCACTCCAGTTCCTGCCATTTCCCCAAGGAAGTTATCCTGCAGTTTCATCGACTCTTGGTTAGAACTCTTCCCTTGCAATATGGCATATACTTACTTTCCCTGAATCCCCCATTTCATTGTTTTCTTGGATGGCACAGAACTATTTTCACCTCTTTTGGGACTTTAATATTTGCCCACGGTTCCCTCTCCAGCCCTACCACACCATCTCCATAGCTTAGCGTGGGTATTAAAATAAATGCTTCCGATTTAAATGCTAAATCACTAGTTTATTTTTAAAGACTGTGTGCTGGGAGAATTGAGGAGGGAACAGGAAAGTGCTGTTGATTTAGAGAAGCGGATTGCAAGCCTGGGGAGGTGAGTGACCGTGTGTCTGGTGAACTACCTGCCATGGTGCTTAGCTGGTGAGGAGGGGAGAAATGGTAAGAGTCAACAAGAGACCAATTAAAGTCTGACCTCTTCCTCGGCGTGGGTACTGGCTGCAGGGATCTGGGCCAGGCGGGTGGCCTCTAACTACCTCTCAACCTCTGTGATGGGTTTAGAAGCTTCTGTTCTGAAGTTAGATGAAGGGGGGTAGAGGAGCATGCTGGGAAGAGACCAAGGCTTGAGAATGGTTTTCGATAACATGCCCTCTCCCCAGCCCCCCGCCCACCTCCCCCGAAGCAGAGCATGAAGATGACTAAACCCTTCAGGGGACAAAAGCAAGCAGAAGTTACTGGGAGGAAAAGGTGCAATGGAGCAAACTGGGCATTCCCAACTTATTTTAGAGAACTAGAAGGAAGAATTTTCAAGGACAGAGTGTGAGAAGCAAAAGTAAAAGCAAATATACATCCTGCAAACACACCACACACCACACACACAAACAGGCCATGTTCAGAGGTTCTCTGAGGTTCCATGCGGCAGGATTGACAGGTCCTTGTCTGCAGGCTCTCTTTGTCACCCAGAATCTATCAAACAGGCAGCTGTGAGAAGGCACGTTGCTGGAATGACAGTGTTAATGATTAAGAGCTTTCTTGTTGAGTTTAGCTTTCCTGATAAACTGGTGTTATCATAATTAAATACACAAACCTCCCTCCTACCCTTCAAATTACCTTTACATGAGATTATCTTTTTTCTGTTTGCTTCAGTTGCTCCTGGCACCTCTCCCCTTGAACTCCTTCCTCCAAGAAAAATTTCTGCAGGATTCAGGACTTGTTTTTTTCTTTCCTGAAAAACTACCTTATCTCCTTAGTTCTGCTAGATTGTTAAGTATATCCAACACCATTGTGCTAGAGATTTCTCAGGCTGGCCAGGGCACCTAGAGTCAAAGGTGAATATGGTGCCAGGCCACTACCAAACTTTCTGAAACTGCATGCCTCGGCTCTAAGAGCTTCAACCTCATCATTAATTAGTCCTGCATTTTGACCCTAATAAGTAGGCATGTTATAGCATAAATTAGTGAGATGATTGATGTTGTAATTTTAAAATAAGGACCTTAACTTCTAGTTACTCCACTCTTCAGACTTATTTCCAAGTATTTTCCAACATGTTCCTTTTTTTTTTTAACATCTTAATTGGAGTATAATTGCTTTACAATGGTGTGTTTCTGCTTTATAACAAAATGAATCAGCTATACATATACATATATCCCCATATCTCCTCCCTCTTGCATCTCCCTCCCACCCTCCCTATCCCACCCCTCTAGGTGGTCACAGAGCACCGACAAACATGCTCCTTTTGATAGAATAAGGATGGTTTCTCTGAAGTCCAAACATTCTAGGCTTCTGAACTTTGTTCGTTATACCTCTCTGCTTTACCAAGCCCCAAGTCAAGGTCTGCCTCTTCTAGGAAACCTCTCTGCCTATTTTTATTCTAGATGGTCTTCTATCTCAAAATCTATCTATCTATCTTTCTCTCTATTTGTTTAAATAGACTCTATTTTTTACAGCAGTTTTAGGTTCACAGCAAAATTGAGTGGAAGTTACAGAGAATTCCCATACGCTCCTTGCCCTCACAACTGCACCTGATTTATTTTTCATTTATTCAGAATAGTCTTATATTTTTTGAGGGTTTGTGTGTGTGTGTGTGTGTGTGTGTGTGTGTAAGTGTTATCTTCCCATTAGGGAGTGCAGGAGTTTTGTCTTCTCTCCAAGTGTCCAGGGTGATCCCAGTGCATAACAGGATAGTAAGTGCTCAAAAATGACAAGTTGCTTGATAATACAATTGTTTCACCCTAGTGGTAGGAAAGGTAAAAATTTGCAGCACATTCTTTTCTTGTATCTTTCTTTTCAATGTTGTCATTTTTTATAATACACTGGGAATGATGAACGAATGGCTAAATGTTCATAATGTACAGTATTTCTATCCATATTAAGTCTCAGGGTAGACACCAACCCTGGTCTTGGTTAATCATTTGAAGTAGAAAGCTTTTTGTCACAAGCATACCTATTGCACAAGGAACCATGTAGGTGGTTCTCTTCAGATTGGTCTATCCTTTCCCATTTTTGGAAAAGGAACTTCAACAGATGGTCCATTTAGGTTAGAGGGATTCCTTTGTATACCCATAATTATGTCAAGTGAAATGAACGATTTCAAAAAACTTTTTGATACCTGCTTCCTCACTTGAACAGACAACTTTAATCTATTTCTCCACAGAGTGGAGAAAAACTCACTCATCTAAGAACCTATCACTAAGGATATTGAAAGGCAGCTAATATGATGCACTCACAAGAGTAGGATCAGAAATGAACTAATTTTTGAATCTTATGCCCCAAATGAGGTAAAAAAATCCTCTATCCAGATAGCTGTTTTCTTCAGAGCAGAAGTTCGTGAAGTAAGTCCTTAAAATCACATCTGTTCACCTTATGTGACGGGAAGGAGAGGAGACTTCTGAAGCAGGGTGATTGAAATGGAAATACATTCAAATAAATGGACTCTGGAGCTACACTTTGTTCTAAATAACCTCTACAGTAAGTGATCAGCTTATTTGAAAGTATGATTGGTGGGCTATTGGGGCAAGGCTGTATCTGATTTTTTTTTTAATCATTAGTCTATCTTCCCTTTTTGTTCAACCTTTTGGAATAAGGTCTTACGCTCAGGCAGAACAGCGGGTGGGGGAGCTGAGGCTTCAAAGGACACTCTGCACCTGTTTCTAATGGGTTTTCAAGTGCATCCTTCTCCCCTTGGACTATGTCTCTTTCAGAACACCTAGATTTGAAATTTGTTATATTATTGCTAGGTGGCCAGAAACCAAGGAATGCCATAAGCACCAATTTGTATATAAAAGGAGAAGAAATTTGACTTTTTCCTTAATCAAGAATGCCGTGTGCTCAGCACCCTGCAGCTCTACAACTACACCTTGCATAACATAGCTGCGTACCTTGGTTGAACACGTCTGAGCTACATGGGAACAAAGGATTAGTTACAATGATATGTGCATATTTGCATATGATCAGCTCAGATTTTCCCTTATAACCCTCTGACTACACCTTAAATCAGCCTCAAGTTTTATTTAGCTTGATCTGTACCTTGTCCTTGTCACCTGAATTGCCTCTTCTATCCTTTTGCTCACTTGAATGCCCTTTTTTTTCCCATTCTTTTAAGCAGAAAGGTGAAGAGAACTTTCCCCTTTATTGAAAACATGGTATGTTTTAAGCACTGTGTTTGGGGCTTTACATATTGCATTTTATTTTATCCTTTTAACAACTCTAAAAAAATAAATTATCTAGTTAGATAATTAGTATACCAATTATCTTTATTATTTATTTATTTATTTATTTATTTTTTTGCGGTATGCGGGCCTCTCACTGTTGTGGCCTCCCCCGTTGCGGAGCACAGGCTCCGGACGCGCAGGCTCCAGACGCGCAGGCTCAGCGGCCATGGCTCACGGGCCCAGCCGCTCCGCGGCATATGGGATCCTCCCAGACCGGGGCATGAACCCGTATCCCCTGCATCGGCAGGCGGACTCTCAACCACTTGCGCCACCAGGGAGGCCCTATCTTTATTATTTAATCAGGAAATTTGAGGCTTAGAAAGGATTGAATTGTCTAAGTTTACTCAGTTCATAAGTGGTGGTGTCAGGATTCCAATTCTCTATTGAGGTTCATTCATGTCATTCTTTTTCCCTAAATCCGACCTATAGTTTAGTTATTCATGGATTCAACTAGATTTTTCTGTTCCTGGACAAAACTCTTTGCTTGCTTTTCCCTCCTTTCCTGCTTTCTTTCCACCCTGCTTCCCTCTTCCCTTGAAATTACATGCTGGTGGCATAAAATTCAAACAATCCAGAATAACATAGAGCCAAATTTTCAAGTCTGTTTTTACCTCCTTGCCTCATTCTTCCTCTCATCTCTTGAGGTAACACTTTGCAACTTATTGTGTGTCGCTCCAAGTCTGCAATTTGTCTTCTGTGTGTATCTTTGTCTTATGAAAGTTTATAAGTTGTATGATGTAATCATATCACAGTGGTTTAAGTTGTGATGTTCTCCTTTATGTCTTCTGGGTTTAGTCTTACATAGGAGAATCTTTCCTGCCCAATATTCTCCTATAAATTTTTCCAATGTTATTTACCACTTTGTTTTTATATTTGGTCTTTAATCTATTTACATCATATATAAATGGGGGAAGTAAGCAGTCAGAGAAGACCTCAAGCTCTTACTTACTGGTCCATGTTTTCTCTCAAGTCTTACATGCGTAAAAGTTTCCGATCCTGGCCTTCTAAGTTATCCCTTTTAATCTTATTTTTATTTTCCTCTCAGAAATTAAATTTAGTGGTTAGGTTGGGAAATGCTTTTGCTGATGTCATTAGAGTTTAGGGATATTGGCCTCTTATTTAGAACATGTGGGTCTTCATCAGAAGCTGGCTTTAAGAGGACAAGGTATGCAAGTAAGGGAGGTATCACCAGCACTACAGTAATACCTCTGCTCATCAACCATATGCTCCAGGTCTGGGTTATCTGTTACCTGGTTTGTGCTAAAAACAGAATTTCCTAATTTCTATTCTAAAGCCCCATTTCATTGTTCTCAGTTATCCTTTCAGTTTTTCTTTGGACATCCTTTGAGAGAATCACAAAGAAACTCTAACAACAGCTAAACTTCATTTATTACTAGGACCTTTAAAATTGTTTCCAGTTGGGGAAACAAAACTTCTATTTTTTTGAATGTGAATGTCATTTTCAACAGCACCTTCTGAAGAATGCAGTCCTTGCATCCTAGGAAAGGTGTTTCTCTCTTCATAAGCCACATTTATTCTGTAGTGAAGCTCAGACTGCTTCTCCTGAGGGGAGGTAGAAGGGTGAGTGGATCTCTTGGTACATACTACATGCCTGATGTTTCACATATATTTTCAACAACTTTCTAAAGTAGCCATTAATATCCTCTTTTTCAGATCCAGCTACCACAGCTCAGGAAGGTTAAGCAGAATGGCTTAAGTTGTGTAGCCAGAAAGTACCAGAGATAAGACTCCAAGTCAGGTCTGTCCGACTCCAAAGCCCATGACATCATATACTTCCTTTCACGCTCATGCACTTGGAAATTGTTATCTTACATTAATAAAAATAAAAACAATATGTAATACCTACTGAGAACACTGTTTTCAGTTTTTTATAGACAATAAACCATGTGAGATAGTTACTATCTTCATTTTCAGATGCAAAATCAGAAATTGAGTAGCTTGCCTAAATTTTTGTAGCTAATAAAAGGTGGAATGGGATTCCAAAGATATTATTTTCCAAAAATATGTATGTATTTAAAACAGTTTGCATTAATTCATGAATTATAGCTCTCTAAACTATTATCACAGGAAAGTTGATCTGGATGCTACACTGTTACACAGTGTGAGTGTTACAGTGTCCTCCAAATGCCCCACAGGGATACTTTTGGAGGCAGAGTTCTGACCTGGATGGATCCAGTATGTCAGTGTGTGTATGATTACCTTCAAAACTGAATTCTAAGCTGAACAGAGGAGTCTGGTTAACTCATCCACAAACCTGCTTCATCTTGAGCAGCAGGATTATCACCCCACCTGAAGTATCTAATTAACCTACCACGATTCTTGCTGTGGCCAGATGAACACAGCCTTGGCAGACCAGAGGACCACCTCCGGCCTGGTAGAATGTGGGGAAGAGGCAGGGTACCCTGCAAAGGCCATATATGAAGGTCAGCAGAATTACTGGCAAGCAATTTCTCCAACAGAGGGATGGAATTTGGAATTCAAAAGTTTCTTTACTCCAAGATCACACATTACAAGAAGTAATGTCCAGTCAGGGCTGATGGTTCAGATACCACATTTATATCCTTAGCATGGAAAAGGCTCAGTCCTGAGGCAACATCATTGCGGTCATCTCAACTTGTCAAAGAAGCTGTGGAGGAGCAGTTACAGGATGTTTCTTTTGGGGAAATACCTCCAAGTGCAGACATCTGGCTCTAGCATGAGTTGCCCACAGAAAAAGAGGAGTAAGTTAAGGCAGTGACAGGAGCCATTGTTCTGTGGCTTCAGTCCCATTCTTAGAATCATAGCCTTTCAGAGCTAGAATGGCTAGAGTCCAGAGTCCTCTCCCCACCATTTTTTCCATGAAAAATCAGAAAGTCAAAAAAGTGAACAGGCTGCACAAGTTTGTATAGCAATGAAGTGGTGAAACCAGACGTGAAAGCCAGAAGGTGCTCAATAAGTGCTTGATGAACTAGCACTTTTAATAAATACACACTATAGGATAGACTCAGTTCTCCATTGCTCTTCTGTTATTTAAAATTAGAACCCTACTCTTTATAATATAAAAGTTATTGGTGTTTAAAATAATGGCCTTGTAGTATAACAAAGTTGTGGAGTATTATCCAATTTGTTAAGGATCAAATTTTGTCCGGTAAAATCTCTGCATCAAAATGTATTATTTTTCTGAAGATTTTTAGTCCCTATAGAGCACAAAATAGTTTAATTAATTAGAAATTTGATGATCTAAAACAGTCCATCCCAAGTAAATTGTGCAAAAATGAAGTTTGTTAAATTCTAAAACTACATCTGGGATCCTCTGTCAGATGGCATATGGACAAGATGGGGCAAATATGGACCCCTTGTACTATATTCTTTCTTATGCAAAGACCTTCTTTGGTTACAACCATTGCTGTTAAAAACAAAAACAAAAATATATGGCTTAATTGGTTTTGATATCAGTTTAGTTCTAACAAGGGCTCAAAATAGCATTGGTTCAAAGAAATGGAACTCAATTTCTCTCTCACATGAAGGTCCAAACTAGTCTGGAAGTTTTGAATGCTCACAAATCTATAAGGTGCCTGGAATGGTTGGGAAAAGTCCATGTGGTTGAGAAACGTTATTGGAAAAGATTATTTTCACCCCCTCCCTGAAAATATGTCTCCTTCATCTATATATTTCAAGCCAGCTGTCTATATTTTCACTACTTCCATAGGAAGGGGTTTTACCCTTTTCTTAAGGTCACAATCCAGAAATCATCAACATCAACTACACTAATGCTCCATTGATCAGAATTTATCCTGTGTTTGGGAAAGGTAGTCCTACCTAGATGGCCAATTACCCAGCTAATAATTCAACTATTGGGTTAGAAGGAGAGAATGGATAACGAGGGATGATTGGCAATCTTCCCATGAGACTATATAAATAAGAGTTATGGGTAATTTCTTTCTCTCCTGTGCCATTGACAGCTTCTGAGGAAAGGCCTTATTGATCTCTGTTAGTATGATAGTCATAATTGTGCAGTGGACACTTGTCCTGGTTCCATGGTGTTGAGTTCAAAATGTACTTGAACCAGTACAAGTATCATGGAAATGTAACAGAGATATATGAAAACCGTTTGTGTCTGAGTGTCTGTATTGTACTGCATTGCACCCTGTAGTCATAGTGTGTAGTTGTGACCCATGATTGCTAAATGTGTCTGACCCAGATGACATGGTCTCTGGGAAGTGTCTGGGCTCTTTGTATCAATCTGCTCCTACTGAGAGTCTGATGGGACTCTCACTCGGGTGTTACTACTCATGGTTATATACCCTATAAGTTAGGGGTCTGAAACCTTTTACTTCTGTCTGTCTATTGCTGAGCTCTTGGCTCTGGGTCCTGAACATGGTTACTTCCTTCTGTGATCTTTGGTTAAGTATAGTAGTCAGATTTCTCCAGATAAATAGAACCTATAAGATTTCTACCTGTTTGTCTGTCTAGCTTTCTATCTATTATCTATCTATCTATCTATCTATCTATCTATCTATCTATCTATCTATCTATTATCTATCTCTAGCAATCAATAGCAAGCAATCAATGAATTAGTAGATTAATAGGTAGATACATAGAAAGAGATTTATCATGAGGGATTGGCTAACATGATAATGAAGGCTGAGAAGTCCCAAGACCTGCCATCTGCAAGGTGGAGGGCCTGGAAAGCCAGTGGTTTAGTTCCAGTCCAAACCTAAAGGCCTGAGAACCAGGGGAGCCAAAGGTGTAAGTCTTGAACTGAGTCCAAAGGTTCAAGAGCCAGGAGTGCAGAAGTCCAAGGGTAGGAAAAGATGGATGGTCCAGCTCAAGCAGAAAGAATTTCATCTTTTCTCTTCTTTTTTGTTCTATTCAGGCCTTCAAAGGGTTGGACGATGCCCACTTGCATTTGTGAGGGCAATCTTCTTTACTCAGTCTACTCATTTAATGCTAGTTTCTTCCTGAAACACCCTTACAGACACTTCCAGAAATAATATTTTAACAGTCATCTGGGAATCCCTTAGCTCTGTTAAGTTGACACATAAAATTAACCATTGCTTTAAGTAAATCCATGTTGTCAATTGTCAATCTCATTTGTCAACATTCTTGATGTTCACTGGCAAAGGTTTTTATCCTTACAAAAGAGTTGGTGGGAGCGAGCTCACACACTGTGACTTGATTAGAGACAGCTCTGAGTTCCAATGATCCTAAGGGTATCTCTTTTAGTTTCTGTGGAGCAGGCTGCTGAATAAACTCCAAGGACATGGTCGAGTCTACACGGCTCAGTCTGTACCATCAGCATTTAGTAGTACAGTATCTGACACAAAGTAGATACACAAGAAATATATGTTTACTAAATTTGTTGCACTCAAATATCAGAACATTATAGAGGCCACCCTGGAAAAATATTAATGCCCCATTAGGAGAACCTTCTGTTTCTGAATAAGAATTTGACTTCAAAGACCTTAGCATTCCCTTAACATGGATGTTAGATTTATCACATGTTGGTCTAAACTTTGCTAGAAGCCTATTTATTTATAGGGATATGAATTTTTAGTATTTGCTCTTTGGAGAACAAGGTAGTTAACCCAATGCTATTTTGACCTCAACATTTAGATAGTGATGATATGTGAACTCCATGTTAACAGTTCAGAACTATACCAACAACGATAAGTTCTAATCAATACATTTTCATTGAGAAAGGCTTTTGAGAGTGAACTAAAACCAATTTTCTATAGACACAGTTAAGCCATTTACAGTTTTCTTTTTTACACCCAATTTTATTTTATTTAATTAAAATCATTTTCTTCAGGATCAAATCTTCATGCATAAAACTTACAGTAAACTGATTTAATTTAGCAATAAGCTATAAAAAAGTCTTACTTCTCGCTTCTGAATTTCTTTAATGGCAGTTATTTCTACAGTGTCCAATTTTCCTGGATCACATTTTCTAGATCAAAATTTGGGCAAGAAAATTAGATTCTTTTGTCAATTTTCAGTCAATAACACATTTTCCCACAATGCAGTTTCAACCATTCTCAGTTTTATTTTGCAAAGTTTTTTTCTACTATGTATACTTTTCCTGGGTCAATTTTGTAGTTTTGGAACTTACTAACATTGATAGAATTTTCAGTCAATTTTTCTTTTAATTTTGCTGTGTTAAATGTTAACCTTTTCCAGTTTAACTTGGTTGATTATTTTTTTCAGTATTTACTTATATATTAGAACAAAAGTCCTTCATAGGTCAAAGGTCTTGCAAGGTGGAGTTGAACAATGGGGTTTAAATGGCAGCATTCTACTTCATCTAGAAGTAACTAAATTTTCTGATGGAGAGACAGAGAAAGCCTTCTTTACATAAAGTTCTTGGTAATTATTACTTTGTAAAATTATATTTACTTATCCCCCAAGACAGAACTGGGACCAGTAGAACTGAGGAAGCCATATTATTTCAAAATAAGAAAAAATGTCTATTAACTAAAATAGCCCAAGTTTAAATGAAGTTGGTGAGCCTCTCCCTAGTATGCAAACAAATTTGGGTAAAAAAAGTCAGAGATTCTACTGGATTTTCTAAATGTTCTCAAGAAAAGTCCACATCAGACAGTATTCTGTTTATCAGTTTATATTGCATATTGTTCCAAATTATGGTTGAAGGGCAAATTTGAGTTTTCCCTCCATTTAGCCTTCATCTTTCAAAACTGTAGAGAACTAATTGGTTTAATCTATTTCATTTTTACGTCTTTTGTGACATGTCCGTTTTTCTGTCCTGCTCCACTTTGTCCTGCTCAAACTCAAACTCTTAGATCCTGTCCCTGGATGTCTGAGGATGATTCACTGTCCATCTCTTCCTTCCCTCGGCTCCTCTGTCTTTGGTCTTCAGAATTCTGTTAATCTATCAGTAGCTCTGAGGAGCCTGTCCACATTGGCCTTCTGAAGGTAGGCTAGGTACTCCTTCAGTGTCATTCAGATGTTTAGCAACATGTAGATGACTGACTTTCAAAAGTTTTATTATATGTAGATACATTGATGGCATACAAACACACCAGTAAAACATACTTTACAAAACTACACACAAAAAATTTTGTGTGGCTTAAATGAGGCATAGTATGCAGTCCTGCTCCAAGGGCTTCCAAACTTTTTGAGGAATCAAAATATATCTTTGTAAACATTTAGAAAAATTACAGAACACTAATTAGCCAAGTATTCCAAAGGTTGTATAGACATAACTTGCTACAGAAGTTTAGGAAATAAAGATCCATGTAGGCTAGTGATTTCAAAGAAGGTTTAATGGAAGAAACAAAATTATTAATTATTTAGGCAGCTTTGATATTCATGCTGTATTTACCACAAAAGAATTATTATTCAGGAAATCCTATCAGTGTTTTGATTTAAAATTTTTCTGTGAGTTATAACAGGAAAAGCTGTTTTCAGCTGAACTTTGGGAGTGTGCAACAATCACACACAAAAAAATCCTCATTTTCAAAAGAAATGTTAGAAAATCCAGATTGTAAAGATGGAAATCAAGAAACTCTATGGTTAAAACTCTGGTCCAGAGAGGTGGTGATTGAATCCTAAATTTCCTGGGAGAGGTCAAAGAAGTGAAGAGAAATCCCAGGAAGTATGGGATTATTCATTCCCATCACAAATATTTACTGAGCATCTATAATGTATCAGATGCTACCCTACTCGAGAGGCAGAAATGGTGTAGACAGATGCAGATGAGGTTTTCATGATTCTAAGTGGAAGCAACATCCACATTCCACCCCACCGCCACTCCAGTCACCTATTTATAATACTCATTCTGCCTCCAGATTAACCTTGCATGTAAAATGTTATTTTGTCATGAAAAAGCAAGTGAAGTAGCCTAGGGGAAGGGTACTGTACCTGTTAACCTCTGAATGTCCCTTCCAGCCTGGGCAGTGCTCTCCAAGAGCCATAAATCCCGGAGAGCTGATCACCTTTCCCTGGTCTTCACAATGTTTATGCTGGAGATAAGGCTGTTCCCCTAGAAGGCTTGCAGTTTATAATCATTTAATAATGCTCCTTTGCTCTGAACTTGGGATTGCTCACTTTAAAAAATGGATCTGGAAACCCATATGAGGGATTATTCTCACTTTATACATATATATTTTCCCTTGAAGGTGGTAACATATGAAGCAATAATTATAGCAAGATTTTCTTCTATCATTATAATCTTCAGTATTTTTTTCCCCACATGGAATATTCATTTTTAAAATCCTTGGCTGAAACTCAATGTCATCCTTTTAAATGACTAAACCTTTGTTGAGTTCTCATGCCCAGTATTATATAGATTTAGCTAATCAACCTCACCCACCTCATGTATCACAGCAAAGTGTTTCTCAGAGAAGCTCAATCTGGTAGCAGTGATGATGGAACGATTGAATTGAACAAGTTCATTTCAGATTTACCCTTTCAAACTAAGTTGTGATGTCTGTGGCACTAACTTCCCCCTCTTCTTCCTTCCCCTCTTCTTGTACTCCTCCCTTTTTTTTTCTTCTGCAGTACAGGGGCCTCTCACTGTTGTGGCCTCTCCCATTGCAGAGCACAGGTTCTGGACGCGCAGGCTCAGCGGCCATGGCTCATGGCCCCAGCCGCTCCGCGGCATGTGGGATCTTCCCGGACCAGGGCATGAACCCGTGTCCCCTGCTTCGGCAGGCAGACTCTCAAGCACTGCACAACCAGGGAAGCCCTGTACTCCCTTTTTTCTTTCTCATCTTCCTCTTAATCCCCCTTCTCTTCATGCTCCTTTTCTTCTTCCTGTTCATCTTGCTCTCCCTTCTCTTTACTTTCTCCTCTTCCTCTTTCTCCTCTCTCCTCTCTGCCAGGACACATAGCAGGCAGTACATCCTCAATGATGATTGTTTTTAGCTCATGAGACTGTTATGAATTCCCTGTTTCTTCTAACTGTCTGAATTCGGGTCAACTCTCCCTAAGAACCACAGTGTTAGTCCCTTTTCCGCAAGGAGGTTGGGACCAAAGGGCAAGAATTTCCCACCCTCCCTCTTGATTTCTTCTTAGTTCAATTTCCAGAATATTGCAGAATCCTTCCCTTACCACTCAAAATGGACCAGCGTTCTCAAATTCTGTGGCCCTGACATCTCTGCTTTGCTTATCTGGCCCTTGCCATGTTCTGCACAGCATTATTTATTGCCTTTCTCATGGATAGAATTTAATCTACCTAGGGAAACAAAGGTAGGTATCTCATGGTTTTGAACTATTGTAAGCCAAGCAGTGTCAGAAATTTTATGTAGATTATCTCCTTGAATCTTAACAATAACCTCATAAGGTAGGTCTTATTATCCCCTTTCTAAGTTGAGAAAACAAAAGTTCAGTAAGATATAAGGCATTTGGTTATTGCTATTTGGACTTGAAGTATACTGACTCCAAGGAGAATGCTTTTGTTTTTAAACAATTTTATTTCCAACCATTTTACATGAGGACAGATACATTTTCTTTTGAATTACTTATGTCTAGCAAAGTGCCTTGCATTTAGGAAGTATTCAAACATTCTTGTTGTCTGTCTCTGTGTTCTCCAATACCCCAGTAGTCTCAAAATAGTTGTCCTCCCCAAACGAATATTGATTAATTAATCCATTGATTGATTTTTCTGTATAACCTTTAAATAGTCCCAGATATCATAAATTTTTAATATGCATGTACTGACTATCTATACAATCAAAGCATACTATTATTGATCACAGAAACATTGTTTATTATCATTCTGCTTTCTGGGTTTCGGATCATTTTCCTTAAGTAGGTACCTTATATTTGTTTTCTTAATTTCTATGTTCCTAACTTTGATCTTGTGTTTTATAAATCTGATTTCAGTCCTATCACTGTTAAGGATTTCAGGATGTGTGCCTTATTTATACCTCTAAATTTTCCTCCCTCTGGAAACACTGAAAGATATAGGTATACAAAGTATCATAGTAAAAATTAAAGGCAAGCTGTTATTCTGCTGGTGTGTAGAGTGCTATATCCCAGTTACCAATGCTCTTAGAAAAGTTGACCATGGCTTGGACCAGGGAAGTCCTTGCTTCTTCCATTCTCTCCTCTGAATCTCAAATAGTCAAGCATTGCCAAAATGGCTTTGGACCCAGAATGTTTCCCAATCTGTTTTGTTTCTTGCCCTGGTTGTAGCAGATGCAGTGAAGGATGTTATAGAAGGGTAGAAGTGCTGTTTCTGGGAAGCAGGCCCTGAATATGCCTGATAAGTATATTAACTATGTGGAGAGGCAGAAAGGCAAACAAAATGCAGGATGGCTGAATGGGGCCCAAAGGGACAGACCCTGCCCTGGAGGGTTTAGCACATGGGGCAGGAAGTGGGAGTCCTCTCTCCACAGTTGGACATTGATGTGCAACACACAGGGACCTTGATCACTAGCAAGAAAAAAATGGCTTTAAGTTTCAGACTTTTATTACTTAGGTTGAAAGCTTCTCTTCCTTGTGAGAAATTAGTGAGGATGATGGGAAGAGGCCTGGATGAAAATTTGTTTTACAGTAAGCACGAGTGCTCTTTCTATGCTCCCTGGAGAATCCATTCAAAACTTGGCCACTTCATCTAGCTCTTCCCTGTTTACTTGTATTTATTAGTTTTATTTTTTTTATTTTTTATTTTTTTGTTCTTTGAATGGTGGAATGGAGAGATCAGTGCTAATGTGCTGATCCTGGCAGGCCTGAGACTCAGGACAGCCAGTCCTGTGATGTCTCTTGTTTCTAGGTCTAGGCGTGTGCCATTTGCCTTATGCTCTCTGAAGGCTGACTACCTTCACCTCAGTTGTCCACACTCACCTTCTCTTGAGCCTTCCCTGAGCATCTCTTTTTCTGCTGCTTCTTTCATTCTGCAGGCTGGGCTAGGGCACATCCCTCTGTGTCTTCCTGAGGTCCTGTTCTCATCTCTAGCATGTAGTTTTGTAACCGCTTAATTAATTGCATCTCTCCCATCCCACATCCCTTGGCTATGAGCCTCTTAGGGCAGCTCCTGGAATGGGATTAAGGTTCATTGAGTACCTCCAACTTGCCAGACATTGTGCCAGACGTGTCGTATGCTTTATCTTAATAAATGTCTGCACCGTGCCCTGTAAGGTGGATTTTATTATCTTTATATTATAGATGGGTAAATGGTGGCTTAGAGATATTAAGTAGCTTGCCCAAGGCCATTTATTAAGTGGTAGAGCTGGCATTTGAATCCAGTTTTCTCTGACACCCCAGCCCTTGCTTTTCTCCTGGTGTTGTGCTTCAGGTCCTCTGGTATCAGTGCTGACTCGTGCATTCACTGCTGGCTCCATTAATACTGCTGTCTTCACTTCACTTTTCTGACCTCCTATCAGGGCACCTCTGGCCATGGCTGAACCTGTCAAGTTCTCCATTTCCTGTTTCTGCTTCTAGGTTTTACCTGTTGACTAGATTTGCAACTCAACTGACACAGAGTGACTGATATCATCCCCACTCATTTCACTGTCAAGGGTTGGGCCTGTCAGCACTCGGTGAATAATATGCTGGCCATGGGCACTGATCATAAATAGTTCCCTGTTCGCTGTCACGGTCAAACTCACCTCCTCAAGTTGTGGAGTTCCAGATGGGCTACTAACAACAAGCTTCACTGTTTGGTCATTTGATTTTTCCCTTGAGCAGAAGGCTCTCCCTTTCCCTAGGTTTGCATTTCTGTATCCTAAGAGGAAAACGTGGCTCATTAGTAATGGAGCACATATGCCTTTCCTTGCTTATCATGAATTGACACTGATTAGAGAAGCAAATAGCAGTCTTTTTTTCTTCTCTTGCCATCCAGTCAGAACAGTGACTCCAATTTTATTTGTCTGTTTTTCTTGCTTTCTTGGCTTTCTCCTGCTCACCATTATCTTACCAAATCTATTGTAAAGAATTTATATTCATGGAGTGTTTATCAGGTGCCAGGCTCTGGACTAAATGCCTTATGTGGATAAACCCATGTGATCCTTGATACAGTTCTATGGTATGGGAGCTATTCAAGGCAGCTGAGAACATCTGCTCTGGATGTGTGTACACTGCTCCCCTCCAGGGCACCATTAAAAGGCACCAATGTGAGCAGCACCCCTGGGTCTGTGTAGTGCCACTCTCCTGGCACCATCATCACCTCCATTTCAGAGAGGAAGAAGTGGAGAAGCAGAGAAGTTAAGTAACTTTTCCCAACTCCCCCTGCTGTGGTAGCATATTGGAACTCAAACTAGGGCAACCTGGCTCCAGAGCCTACTCGCTTCCCTCATTGTACTGCTTCTTCTCCTCTTTGCCTCCCAGTAGAATCTAGAAAACAGAATTGTTTTCGGTTAGGTATTCTGGGTAACTGAGAGTAATAAAACTCTTTTGTTTCAATAAATGTTCTTGAAAATCTTTCTAAAATGACTCAGTTGACTTCCTACTCTAATGAGTCAAGTGCTCAGTGAACTGGGCTTGACCCAGTTCACTGACCCTCTGTGTAAGTGAGGGTCCTGCAGGTCCATGAGTTCATTCTGAAACTCTACTTTCATCTCTGGAATTTCCATCTAGATGGAGAAAGTACAGGAGATTAGAAGAGTCTCTCCATAAAACAGGACTTAATTCAGACATCTGATTTCAAAAAATTAATTCTTCATCTTTGTGCATAAGCTCCCCTGGGTCACTAAAATAGTAGATTTCCTTATTTTGACTGTTATGTTAGCTTGCAGCTGATCACTGAATTGATTTGACAGAACTTTACTCCAAATCACCTTTCAATGCAACTCAAATAAGCATAAATACTCTGATGATGGGATAGAAACATTTTTAAACTATTCTTTGTTTATAGCACTCCAAGAGACCTTAGACATAATATATTTTAATCCAAATTAGAAATCACTTTACTATTTCTATGGATTTTTAAAATGAAATCTCTGCTTTTGTATCTTTATTCACAGGGATCTCACCACCCCTGAGGACTGCAGAGGCCCACTGAAAGGGCACCACTTAGATTAACTTCTGGTTCAACTGATCACTACCACTCTCAGGCAGGGAAAGTGTGGCCTGGGACATGTGCTTTAGAAGGCCCTACAAATCACAAACACATGGAAATATGATAAATTAAAACCATTTGGGTGCTTCCATTTCTTGGGGTAAGGTACTTCTTAGGGCTGGTGCAGCATGACCTCTGACTCTAAATATCTGCTCTCAGGACTAACATGATTCAGGAACCAGGGAAAGTTTTCCCCTCATCTCTTTCTCCAAGTCCTCAAAACACAAAGCACATGTGTCTGAGTGACATGAAGGCATGTAGGCTGAACACTGTGGAAGCCAGAAGCAGACAGTGCTTTGGAGTATGGGAAGGATTTGAGTGGAGAAAACATATAGTTAAAATAAAAGACAAATTAATAGGCATGTCGAGTCTTTTCTTTCAGAAGGCAGGAGGACACTCAATTTCTTCAATAGAGCTGGGTTCCATTTCTCTTACTGCTCTTCAGGGTCCATTTCATGATTCTGGAGGTCCTCACAAATCACCGTGGTGGCTGGGGAATTCTTGCAATAGTAAACAGTTTGTATTATTTTCAAATTTGTATGTATATACAAATGCAGATATAACATACATGAAGAGTGATACTGATTCTTTACCTTGACAGATAGATATTGAAAGCTAGTACAGTAAATATTTTTATTTAAAAATGTCTAATAGGGGTGGTCTTGTAGGAAGCTGGGGGGGTTTCAAGGAGGCTGGATGGTGGCAGCCACTTTGTGAGCAATGTGACAGTCTCGCTGCACACTATCTGTCAGGAAAGGGTTTCCCTGTGTAATTGTAGCCCAGGCAGCTTTGATAAAGCTTACAAAGGAGAGTAGCATAAGGTGAGGAACCAGGAATTTCTCTGGAAGCATGTGAGGAACTGTGAGAGGACTGCACCGTCTTTGTGCTACTTTTACACACTTTGTGGGCACGTCTTGAGGGCACAAGGATGCACTGTAGGTCAGAGACTGCAGTGGCCAGTGACTCAATTCTTGTAGAACTGGATGGTGAGCAACATTCTTCATTTTACACCAGGCTTCTATTCCAGCTGCTGCTAAAGGATAAGATAGCATAGCTAGGGGCATAGTCAAGATGGCGGACTAGGAAGAGGTGGAATTTGCATCTCTGCACAAATAAGGCACCTAAGGGGATGGGAGGAACCCCCAGTGACCAGGTAGGACATGGGGCATGGGGGAAGTGAAGTGGGAGGAGAAGCGGAGGCTGTACGGGACTGATGACTCTGAGGAGCTGCTGGGGGAGGGAAAGGGATCCCATGCTTGAAGGGGGAAATTGTGGGACCACTGGGAGGGCAGAGGATCAAAAGAGAATGTGGCCAAGTTTCCCCTGCTCACCTGGGTCCCCAGAAGCCTGCTGAGATCCCAGGCCTGATCCTCTGCCCACCGAGACCCCCCAGCTGCGCGGGTTCTGAGGGAGTGGAGGGAGGGAAGGGGAGCAAAAGTAAAGGCTGGACCTCCAGGAATGGCACCCCTGAGGGGTGGCTGGGGGAGAGAGGGGTTCCTACATCCAGTGTGAGCAACCCATGGTTAGGGGTCCAACAGCAATGAGGGAGACCCTGGGGGAGATAGTGGGGGAGAGGCTCAAAGGAATGGAAGGGAACAGATCATTGCTTTCCCTTTCAACTTAGGCACCAGGGAGCCTATTGGGCTCCCGGGCCTAATCCTCTGCCTTCAGAGCCTCCCTCCTGCTCTGCAGAGCCCAAGCCTCACCCCTACACACCCACCCAGGGCCTGACCTTATACTCGGAGACCCCCTACAATGCACTGGGCCTAAACCCCACTCACACAACATCACACAGGGCCTTACCTCCAAACTCCAGAACTCCACACTCCAGTGGCCCTCCTTTCCACGTGCTGCCTCTCCCCTTCCTCACAGATACTAAGCAGAGGCCCTGCCTAGGCCCCGCCCCATGTTCAAACATCACCCCCAACATGCCTGGGTCCTGTCCCACTCTAAACCCTGCCCCTGCCTAAGTTCCACCCCCACCAAACTCTGCCCCCATAGCCAAGTCTTTTATTTGTTTTTTCTTTTTTCCTCTTTTAGATTGGGGTTCTGTTTTACCTTGCTGATTCACTGTTGTTGATAAATTTATATTTTTATTTTTTCTAACAAATCTTTTCTTTTTCTAATTTTATTTTATTCTTTATACTTTGTTATTATTCTCTCCCTTTGGCTTGTTCCCCGCTTTTTAAAATTATTTTCTCTTTTCTGTTGTGGTTTTATTTTACCTTGTTGCAGTTGTTTCAAATATATTTTCATCTTTCCTAATATATTTTTTATCTTTCTATTTTTATTTTGGTTTTTATTCTTTGATATTTTACTGCTCCATTTTTTCTTTTTTTTCTTTTTTTTTTTGCCATGCCACACAGCTTGTGGGATCTTGGTTCCCAGGCTGGAGGTGGGGTCTGAACTCCTGTGGTGGGAGCTGTAAGTCCAAACAACTGGACTAACAGAGAACCACAGACCATAGGGAATATTAGTCGGAGCGAGGCCTCCTGGAGGTCCTCATCTCAGCACCAAGACCCAGCTCTATCTAACTGCCTGCAAACTCCAGTGCTGGATGCCTCAGGTCAAACAAGCAGTAAGACAGGAATACAGCCCCACCCATCAAAAAAAAAAAAAAAAAAAAGAAAGAAAAGACAAAAAATATGTTACAGATGAAGGAGCAAGGTAAAAACCTACAAGACCAAATAAATAAAGATGAAATAGGCAACTTACCTGAAAAAGAATTCAGAGTAATGATAGCAAAGGTGATCCAAAATCTTAGAAACAGAATGGAGAAAATACAAGAAACGTTTAACCAGGATCTAGAAGAACTAAAGAGCAAGCAAAGAGTGATGAGAAACACAATACCTGAAAATAAAAATAATTTAAAAGGAATCAACAGCAGAATAACTGAGGCAGAAGAAAGGATAAGTGAGCTGGAAAATAAAAGAGTGAAAATAACTACTGCAGAGCAGAAGAAAGAAAAAAGAATGAAAAGAATTGAGGACAGTCTCAGAGACCACTGGGACAATATTAAACACACCAACATTCAAATTATAGGGGACCCAGAAGAAGAAGAGAAAAAGAAAGGGACTGAGAAAATATTTCAAGAGATTAGAGTTGAAAACTTTCCTAATATGGGAAAGGAAATTGTCAGTAAAGCCCAGGAAGTGCAGAGAGTCCCATACAGGATAAATCCAAGGAGAAACATGCCAAGACAAAAAACAATCAAACTATCAAAAATTAAATACAAAGAAAAAATGTTGAACGCAGAAAGGGAAAAGCAACAAATAACATACAAGGGAATCCCCATAAGGTTAACAGCTGATATTTCAGCAGAAACTCTGCAAGCCAGAAGGGAGTGGCATGACATATTTAAAGTGATGAAATGGAAAATCCTACAACCAAGATTACTCTACCCAGCAAGTATCTCATTCAGAGTCAATGGAGAAATTGAAACCTTTACAGGCAAGCAAGAGCTAAGAGAATTCAGCACCACCAAACCAGCTTTACAATAAACGCTAAAGGAACTTCTCTAGGCAGGAAACACAAGAGAAGGAAAAGTCTTACAATAACAAACCCAAAACAGTTAAGAAAATGGTAATAGGAACATACATATCCATAATTACCTTAAACATAAATGGATTAAATGCGCCAACCAAAAGACACTGACTGGCTGAATGGATACAAAAGCAAGATCCTCATATATTCTGTCTACAAGAGACCCACTTCACATCTAGGGACACATACAGACTGAAAGTGAGGGCATGGAAAAAGATATTCCATGCAAATGAAAAAAAAAGAAAGCTAGAGTAGAAATTCTCATATCACACAAAATAGACTTTAAAATAAAGACTATGACAAAAGACAAAGAAGGACACTATGTAACGATTAAGGGATCAAACTAAGAAAAAGATATAACAATGGTAAATACTTATGCACCCAACATAGGAGAACTTCAATACATAAGGTAAATGCTAACAGCCATAAAAAGGGAAACTGACAGCAACACAATAATAATAGGGGACTTTAACACCACACTTTTGCCAATGGACAGATGAACCAAAATGAAAATAAATAAGGAAACATAAGCTTTAAATGATACATTAAACAAGATGAACCTAATTGATATTTACAGGATATTCCATCCAAAAACAATAGAATACACTTTCTTCTCAAGTGCTCATGGCACATTCTCCAGGGGAGATCATACCTTGGGTCACAAATCAAGCCTTGGTAAACTTAAGAAAATTGAAATTGTATCAAGTATGTTTTCTGACCACAATGCTATGAGACTAGATATCAATTACAGGAAAAAAAAAGTAAAAATACAAACACATGGAGGCTAAAGAGTATGCTACTAAATAACCAAGACATAAATGAAGAAATCAAAGAGGAAATCCAAAAATACCCAGAAAAAAAAATGACAATGAAAACACGTTGGCCCAAAACCTATGGGATGCAGCAAAAGCAGTTTTAAGGGGGAAGTTTATAGCAATACAATGCTACCTCAAGAAACAAGAAACACCTCAAACAACCTAATCTTACACCTAAAGCAATTAGACAAAGAAGAACAAAAAAAACAAAATTAGCAGAAGGAAAGAAATCATAAAGATCAGATAAGAAATAAATGAAAATGAAATGAAGAAAACAATAAAAAAGATGAATAAAGCTAAAAGCTTGTTCTTGGAGAAGATAAACAAACTTGATTAACCATTAGACAGACTCATCAAGAATAAAAGGAGAAGACTTAAATCAACAGAATTAGAAATGAAAAAGAGAAGTATCAACTGACACTGCAGAAATACAAAGGATCAGGAGAGATTACTACAAGCAACTAAATGCAAATAAATTGGACAACCTGGAAGAAATGGACAGATTCTTAGAAAAGCACAACCTTCTGAGACTGAACCAGGAAGAAATAAAAAATAGGAACAGACCAATCACAAGCCCTGAAATTGAAACTGTGATTGTAAATCTTCCAACAAACAAAAGCCCAAGACCAGATGGCTTCACAGGGGAATTCTATCAAACATTTAGAGAGGAACTAACACTCATCCTTCCCAAACTCTTCCAAAACATATCAGAGGGAGGAACACTCTGAAACAAATTCTACAAGGCCACCATCACCCTGATACCAACACCAGACAAAGATATCACAAAAAAATAAAAGTACCGACCAATATCACTGAGGACCATCGATGCAAAAATCTTCAACAAAATACTAGCAAACAGAATCCAAAGGCACATTAAAGGGATTATACACCATGATCAAGTGGGGTTTATCCCAGGGATGCAAGAATTCTTCAATACATGCAAATCAATATGATACACCATATGAACAACCTGAAGGATAAAAACCATATGATAATCTCAATAGATGCAGAAAAAGCTTGTGACAAAATTCAACACCAATTTATGATAAAAACTCACCAGAAAGTAAGCATAGAGGGAAGTTACCTCAACATAATAAAGGCCATATATGACAAACCCACAGCCAACATTGTTCTCAATGGTGAAAACTGAAAAAATTTCTTCTAAAATCTGGAACAAGACAAGGATGCCCACTGTCACCACTAATATTCAACGTAGTTTTGAAAATTTTAGCCACAGCAATCAGAGAAGAAAAAGAAATAAAAGGAGTGCAAATTGGAAAAGAAGAAGTAAAGCTGCCACTGTTTGCAGATGACATGATACTATATATAGAGAATCCTAAAGTTGCTACCAGAGAACTACTAGAGCTAATCAATGAATTTGGTAAAGTAGCAGGATACAAAATTAATGCACAGATATCTCTTGTATTCCTATACATTAATGATGAAAAATCTGAAAGTGAAATTAAGGAAACACTTGCATTTACTATTGCAACAAAAAGAATAAAATACCTAGGAATAAACCTACCTAAGGACACAAAAGACCAGTATGCAGAAAACTATAAGACACTGATGAAAGAAATTAAACACGATAGAAACAGATGGAGAGGTATACCATGTTCTTGGATTGGATGAATCAATATTGTGAAAATGACTCTACTACCCAAAGCAATCTACAGATTCAGTGCAATACCTATCAAACTGCCAATGGCATTTTTCACAGAACTGGAACAAAAAATTTCACAATTTGTGTTGAAAAACAAAAGACCCTGAATAGCCCAAGCAATCTTGAGAAAGAAAAACAGAGCTGGAGGAATCAGGCTCCGTGACTTCAGACTATACTGTGAAGCTACAGTAATTAAAACAGCATGATCTTGGCACAAAAACAGAGAAATGGATCAATGGAACAGGATAGAAAGCCCAGAGATAAACCCACACACATTTGGTCACCTTATCTTTGATAAAGGAGGCAAGAATATACAATGGAGAAAAGACAGCCTCTTCAATAAGTGGTGCCTGGAAAACTGGACAGCTACATGTAAAAGAATGAAATTAGCACACTTCTTAACACCATACACAGAAATAAACTCAAAACGGATTAAAGACCTAAATTTAAGGCCAGATACTATAAAATTCTTAGAAGAAAACATAAGCAGAACACTCTATGACATAAATCACAGCAAAATCCTTTTCAACCCACCTTCTAGAGAAATGGAAATAAAAAAAAAAAGCAAACGAATGGGACCTAATGTAACTTAAAAGCTTTTGCACAGCAAAGGAAACCATAAACAAGACAAAAAGACAATGCTTTGAATGGGAGAAAATATTTTCAAATGAAGCAACTGACAAAGGATTAATCTCCAAAATATACAAGCAGCTCATGCAGCTCAATATCAAAAAAACAAACAACCCAATCCAAAAATGAGCAGAAGACCTAAACAGACATTTCTCCAAAGCAGATATAGAGATTGCCAACAAACACTTGAAAGGATGTTCAACATCACTAATTATTAGAGAAATGCAAATCAAAACTACAATGAGGTATCACCTCACACCAGTCAGAATGGCCATCATCAAAAATGTACAAACAATAAATGCTGGAGAGGGTGTGGAGAAAAGGGAACCCTCTTGCACTGTTGGTGGGTATGTAAATTGATACAGCCACTATGGAGAACAGTATGGTGGTTCCTTAAAAAATTACAAATAGAACTACCATATGACCCAGCAATCCCATTACTGGGCATATACCCTGAGAAAACCATAATTCAAAAATAAACATGTACCGCAATGTTCATTGCAGCTCTATTTACAATAGCCAGGACATGGAAGCAACCTAAGTGTCCATTGACAGATGAATGGGTAAAGAAGATGTGGCACATGTATACAATGGAATATTATTCAGCCATTCAAAGAAACCAAATTGAATTATTTGTAGTGAGGTGGATGGACCTAGAGTCCATCATACAGAGTGAAGTATTTCAGAAAGAGAAAAACAAATACCGTATGCTAACACATAAATATGGAATTAAAAAAAATGTTCTGATGAACATAGGGGAAGGACGGGAATAAAGATGCAGAAGTAGAGAATGGTCTTGAGAACAAGGGGAGGGGGAAGGTTAACCTGGGACAAAGTGAGAGAGTAGCATTAACATATATATATACTACCAAATGTAAAATAGATAGTTAGTGGGAAGCAGCTTCATAGAACAGGGAGATGAGCTCAGTGCTTTGTGACCACCTAGAGGGGTGGGATAGGGAGGGTGGGAGGGAGACGCAAGAGGGAGGGGATAGCGGAATATATGTGTGCATATAGCTGATTCAATTTGTTATACAGCAGAAACTAACACAACATTGTAAAGCCATTATACTCCATTAAATATATTAAAAAAAAAAAGAAGATAGCATAGCTTCCTTGTTTGATACCAGTCAGTTGTTAGGGGAGCAGGGATTTGATTTGATATCTGTTTCCTTACAAATTCATGCTTTTTCCTGTTTAGCTTCTGATCTGGAAAGTTGTACATTGTTTGGTAAAATATGGACTCTAGTTTCCATACTCTTGCCATTACCTGTAGGTAGAATTTTGACTTCTAGTATATTGTTCATTTTACTTTTACTGTAAAATTTAAATTTAAACAAATGCTTAATAATATTATATTTTCAAATTATTAAATAGTTCAACTTATAAAAATAGTAGTTTCAAAATTTTATTTACTGATTATAATTGATATCTTACTTTTAAATTTCTAATATTTTAGAATAAAATGAACTTTAAAATATGTATTAAATATTAATTTTCCAATATTACATAAATTTACATTTTATCAAAATACACTAATTGTATATACTTGAATATAATTACATTGAAAATTATAGATTATTATGTTAAATAGAATCCAAATTATGTGAAAATATTGGTAATAGCATAATTAATAATTTTATTAAAATGAAGTAAAAATATATTTTGTGCTATAAATATATTATTTGTGAATTATGAATGCATTTTTAAACATCATAGGTCCATCTACAGAATATTTAGATCTACAATAGTAATTTTAATGATAATTATGTCATCTTTTGTATTTTACCAACTTTATTTTTAAAAAGTATATATCTTTTGTTATTGGGGTTTCAATGCATATTGTCCAAGATAGGAGGCTGGGACATATTTAACTGTTTGTTGCTTAATTTTTAACTTTTAAATAGTTAAGCATAGGTATGTGGATCCCCAGTTATACTCTAGCCCCGAATCTTTCAAATGTGATGCCCTAGCACCACAGATTAACCTTAGGGCTCATTCTGCCCATTTATAAACTGGGGTTCATGATCTTTCATGGCTGTGGTAAGAATCGATAATGCACACCAAAAAATTTGTAAATTACTAAGCACCATTCTAATATGTAAGGTATTGTTTAGCATCACTGTCTCAAAACAATTTTTAAATGTTGAATGCTAATTTATTTCCACATAACTTAGAATAACAGAATCTTCAAGTAGAAAGAAACATTTAGGTCAACATATATCACTTCTCTTTTCTTCCTTCTGTGCTTTCTGAGACAGTCCATTTTATTCTTTGATACTGCTGTTTTTAGAGAGTTGAAATGTGCCCCTCCTTCCATTTTGTAATCTGCCCTTATCAGAGGCATCATCACTGCTACACCTTTTTCTTGGACGTTACCTCTCTCCCACCTTTAAAATTCAGATAATTTTCAAAGACATATTAAATTGCAATTTAAAAACACTTTCACCTCTTGTGAGCCTTATTCCTTTTAAAAAGCAGTCATCAGGACACCATATCTCTGCTTTCCCTGACATTAAATTTCCCCCAACATATACATATCCAAGTGCTCCTGTCTTAAATGTCATGAATTCTAGGCTGACACGATCATTTTCTCTTCTGTCTTATTTCTAAATTATTAGTTTATTTTCTCATTGGTCAGAATTAAGCCCAAGAAAACAGCTTCTCTCTTTGTTTCTTCCTCCTTCCCAACAACCACATTCATCAGTAAAACAGGCTAAAGTTGCATCAGATACTATACCTTTAGCATAATTAGATCATTTCTTCTGTTGATGAGAGTTGTGCATGTATAAGCAGCCTATATAAGGGAATTACTGAAATAATGCATTAATTTTCATTTTCCATGACTGTGAAATCATCTGTATCCCAATCTAACAGATGTCCTGAACAAAGGGAATTGAATGTAGTAGGAGCAAGTGGTGGGACCCCCCCCCCATGATGAGTTAGAGAGATTTCTAAATATTTGTTTTAGTAAAATTCCTACCCAAACCTTGAAACACTGTTGTTGTTTTTTTCCACCCTATAGAACTCTGTATCCAAAGATCTACATGGAATAAATAAAAGTACAATTGTATTATAGAGCTGACAGTGTGTGTATATAACGTTAACTGCATCAGGTACCATGGCAGCAGTTTAGAGTGAAGTTATGAAGGCTCACATCCTCCTCCTGCCACCTGCCCTCTGAGTTATCAAGTGATGGATCATCTGTAGTCAAAAGTAAACCCTGTTGAGTTGCTATATCCAACTTAGGTTTGTACCAGAATTAATTATACCTTCTGCTACTTTGCAAAGGAGTGTCACCAATAAATTCTAATAAACAGGAGTAGAAAGATTTTATTCATGCCATTCTAAAGAAATTAGAACATAGTAGTGTTACTTAGCAATGCAGATGTTATATTATTGTGTTGTTTATATGAAAATGGATATGACATGAAGAGGTATATCAAAAGAGTAAGAGAGAGATTTGAGCTGGGTTACTGTTTTGATTATGCATATTTATTCATAAGAAGTTGCTCCATGGAACCTCTTTTCCTAAGATGGGTTACCTATTTTTGGAAGCCTTATTCTATATTTTTTTATTATTTAGAAGTGTCAATACTACCAAGGTACAATATTTATGAGTGCCTTTTTAAAATTGTACCTTAATTGGTTTAGTCTCCAGAGTTGCAAGACATGATGCTAATACTTGGTTGCCCAGTGAGCAGGGCAGATAATGATGTGGTGTTGTTTGTTGGCTGCTGGGGAATGGGGTGGCAGTACATGGTCTGAAAACAGTAATTGCACTGTGACTGTGATTTGTTGTTATGGGTATAATGTTGTTTCACCAGCAGATCACCTAATTTTCTATTTTGATTACTCTGTCAGGACAATATCCTTATGCGCATATTTTATTTTATGTTCTTGATAGCAGTATGCCCAAACAAGATCTATGTTAACCAACTGATTAAAGAATTAAAACAATTAGATGACCTCCATACACACACACACACACACACACACACAAATAGAGAGAGAAAGAGAGTGAGAGAGGGTGTGTGTGTGTGTGTGTGTTTCTTGCTTGAAATATTCATGGCATTGTGACTTAGGGAGTACTTTGAATTATCAATATCATGACCCAATGTCATGACCCTTTCTTTAGTGGACCAGTCACATCCAAGTATTCCATATGTTTCCAAAAGAAGGATAAAGTGTAGTAAACTGAGAAGTTAATAATTTAGAAGTTCATATCCTATCTGGGGCAGATTAGGGTTAAAAAAGCAAGGTAACTTTGCAAATAATTTTCAACTTGGTACAATAATTACATCCATCTTCAAAATTTGTGCAGGTCCTACAAATCTTTCACAAGGCCTTATACTCCCAAATTCATTCCCACTTCACATTACATCCTATCCCTTCAAGCTCAGAACAGAACACATCAATTTCGAGTTTTGACTAGTTATATCTCATTTGACTCTAACATGTTAAATCTTCCAAGTATGTTCAATATAGTCCTCTAATCTAGGATATCCTGCCTGTTTTTCTGTGTTTGAAATGCTCAAGGATTATCACATATAGGTCCAGTGGCAATTCTCCCATGTGTCTTTTTATAATTGGTTATACCAAACAACAAGGACAAAACAAATATTGTATAACATATTTTTGTACCAAAAGTACACATTTGTTTTTATTTCTCCTTCTCACTCTCTTAGCTAAGTGGGTGAGAGAAGGGAGGGACCTAGTTGAAATACTTTAAAATTTGAACACTCTGACAATAGAGGTAACCAGTCAAAACAGAGGAAAGAGACTATCCTGCAATCTCCAGATTCTCTTAAGACTCTGGGTCGTCTTGTGGACAGAGGGCAGGTAACATTTCTCCCTGTGGGTCCCCATGGTTGCAGTCACCAAGTCCCATAGTCCAGTTGCCCTGAAGAGGAGATGTAGTATCTGCCTTTTCATGAAGCTTCTGAAGATGTATCTATAATTTTTACAAGTTACCAACAGATGTGACCAGGCTTACTTCCTTGACAACTGAGTCATTCCAATTAAAAATTCAAGACAACACTTGCATCATCATAAAAATGTGATAGAAATTTTACAACTTCTGCAAGTAAGTCTTCAATTAATTTATCCAATGGTATGATAGTCACCATCCAAAAGGGATCTCATTACATAGTTAATACAAGGCAAGAAGATGAAATGAAACCAAGTCTAGAGAGGGACTTCCCTTGTGGTGCAGTGGTTAAGAATCCACCTGCCAATGCAGGGGACACAGGTTTGATCCCTGGTCCAGGAAGATCCCACATGTCATAGAGCAAATAAGTCCTTGAGCCGCAACTACTGAAGCCCACGCATCTAGATCCCCTGCTCCTCAACAAGAGAAGCCACCACAATGAGAAGCCCATGCACCGCAACATCACACAACTAGAAAAAGACCACGAGCAGCAACGAAGACCCAACACAGCCAGAAATAAATAAATAAAATAAATTTATTAAAAAACAAAAACAAAACAAACAACAAAAAAACAACAACCAAGGCCAGAGAGATTTTTCCAAGGGCTGTGCTTTTTTTGCTTCAAGTCCTAAATTCCATCTTCTCCCTGAAGCCCACAGTGACCATTCCGGCTCACCAACTTTAGTCTTCAAAAGCATGTAGTGACACTCAGTAATTCTGTTCTTTTTACATCCTGCATATATTCCTAGTTATCTAAATGATCTTCTGTTTTATCTTTGCCTTTTCCTTTCACTTAGGACACGAAGTCTTTGAATGCAGGAGATATATAGTAGATTCATTTTATTTGGGGTATTTATATTTTATAAAGTTGTCCAAACTCCGAATTAGCAAATACTGAACCATTGTTCCTAGGGAAAATATATCAGAAATGTTGAGTGACTTGACTGAGGCCACTCCACTAGCACGTGCAAGAGTTGTGTTGCCATCCTCTGGTCATCTCTATATGAGGGCTAAAACAAGATGGAAGAGCATCATTTTATTTGACCTCAGCTGGGAAATACAGGTTGGAGACTTAAATTTTTCACCACTTTGGGCATGACCATGTATGCCTACAATGGTCTGAAAGCCCGTAAGTATTGATTTTGGGGTTACAAATAAATTTTAGCAGTATGCACATTTGCAAATATGAAATCCATGACTAATGAGGATTAATTGCATTTGTCATATTTCTTTGGGTGCCTCAAACACTGAATACAGCCTTTTGCCAGTAGTGATTGCTCAATAAAGGTTTGTTCAGTGATGGGTTGGGTGAGTGAATGAACTGATAGCCCCAGAATCAGAGAGCAAGGGCTGGTTTATTTCTTGCTGTTTTGGAGTACACCTCCCAGTGTGTTGAAAGACGCACAGTGAAGGTGTTGTGAGCATGGACTCTGGAGATGGAGGGTCTGGATTTGAATCCTAACTCCACCATTATATCCACCTCTATGAGTTAAGCCTCAGTTCCCTCCTGTATAAAATGGGAGATAATAATAGTTCTGAACTTAGTGAGTTGTTATAAGGATTAAATAAATTGATATTTGAAAAGAATTTAGCAAGTACCTGGCACATAACATTATATAAGTGTTTCATAAAATTAAAAACAGAAACAAAAACAAAACTCAATATCATATTCTTAATACCTAGCATTGTAATAAACTATTTTTATTGTATTTCTAAAAATTAATACCTATAACTTTCCATTTCTCTATACTTATTTGAGAGAAAACATCCAACTGCCTTCTTCAAAAGAAGACTAGGGAGAACAGTGAAAACTATATTGAAAATATGAACTTAAAGAAATGCAAAATATTACTATGATTGCTTTGTATGCAAGTCTGGCAATCTTCAAAACCAGGATACCGTCTCTTTGGTCTGTCCTAGCAATACCTGAAACTTGTACTTTGCGGTTCACCCAGTACATGGACAGGTAGCAATTTTGTTGTGACTTTCTCACACTTAATGTCTTTGAACGAGCTGACAGAACTCACTGCTGCACTGCCAGAAAATAATGGTTTAGGGTGGAACTGTATATATTTCCTCCCTTTTCTACCAATCGACAGGTTATAACTTAAGATAGAAACGAGGCCTCTGAGTTCATACTGGAAATCAGGGGGAAAAAAGTAAGAAATGATATGTTGTCAGCTTCCCTGAAAAGGTACAAGGCACCAGAACTGAACATAAAGACTTTATTGCCTTGCAAAGAAGGCATCATAGCATTCAGATATTACCTACATCTGCTTTAATGATTCCATTTAAGCTGTCATTTTCTGCATTTACCTTTCAGCATTCAAAAGCAACTATACTTACATGTTCACAGCCAACGCATTGACAGCATTTACAAAAGTGGGGTTTGGGTGGGGGAGAAAATGGTATATGATGTATTTCAAAGAACAGTTTTCTTCCAGAAAATTAGCAGTAATTTTGAGGCTACTCTTAAAGGGAAGTAAAGTTTCTTCAGAGATAAAATGTGCTGACACTGAATGAAAGAGAAGAGGAGAGAGAGAGAAAAGAGAGAGAGAGAGAGAGAGAAAGAGAGAGAGAGAGAGAGAGAGAGAGAGAGAGAGTGAGGCAGGCTAAATTCACTCTTTGGTCCTTTCTCTCTCCACCTTTTTCTATTTATTTGATTTGCTGTCAAGCACTTCTGTGGGGATTGCAAAGAAGCTGGGGATGAAGTCACCCTGTTTTTATTCCCAACAAGACCAGTTCTGATCAATAAAGGACACAAATAAATGTGACTTTTCTGGGGATTCACTTTGCTGCTTCTGAAATGGGAGGAATTAATGGTGGCTATGGCTTCCAAGGGTCTGTGAAGAAGGTCCCAAGGTCTCTACGCTCCTTGGGAGCCCCATGGTGACTTACAATCTAGCAATGCAAATCACTTTGGATGTGGCAATTTTGTTATGGGTGGTCAAATATTTTGAATCAAATGCTGCAACTTCTTCTCTAAATAGGCTTTATTTCTCAAGTTTGAGCTTAAATCCCATCACCACTGCCTCTGACCTCTCCAACCTCCAAGGGTTCTCTTCCTCCTTTAAGTTCCTGGGATTTGGGTTAACCAGACTCTGGTCTGCACTTTGAGTGATGCACTAGAGCATTTGTTTGCTTACATGTTTCTGTATATGTATGTATTTTCTTAGCTCTCCAACTAAAACTTAATTTTGTGAATTCAGAGGTATACTTCTTGGAGCCACTCATGCCTCCTGCAAGGCACATTTCAGAGAATAAGTGTTTGAAACAATAATAGTCTGTCTGCTATTTTTCTACTAAAGGTGAGCTCCAAATCTACACAGTCTATAAGACTATGTTTATTCATTTTTTGGACTCCTTCCCCTGCCTATTTGACCTATTAGGGGATTCTCCCTTCATTAAACTTCCAAATGGTTTCAAAATCATTATGTTAGTGCTCCAAACAAACTTGAGCTGACAATTTGGATCAAGCAAACTTGGTTTTGTGGGAAGAACAATGGCTTATGACTAAGCAGGCCTGGCTCATCTATCTATGATTCTCTACTGTAAGCCTTTTCTAGACCAGGTGATGGTGAAATGAATCCTGTAGTGCTCCTTA
Source organism: Mesoplodon densirostris (assembly GCF_025265405.1). NCBI lineage: Eukaryota > Metazoa > Chordata > Mammalia > Artiodactyla > Ziphiidae > Mesoplodon > Mesoplodon densirostris. Next base: position 57,673,446 of record NC_082675.1, on the reverse strand, counting down.
GTAATGAGAATGCAGAGTGCTCATGATTATACAAAGTGGAACTTCATAAATCTCTTTTTAGTAAAATGATTCACTAATGAATTCATAAACAAATTCAGCATCTTTGAGCAATTTGCTTAAGTCCCCTTTAGATCTTCTGTAATTATGTGGATAATGCTTAGTGTCCCTTTAATCTGACTGCATAATTCAACAGGTTTATGCTCAATTCTCAGCAGAAATCATTTTCAATTTTTTCCTTTTTTTATTGAAGAATGAATACTTTAAAATCAAAGAAAATTAGGGATTCTGAAATAGATGGCAGGGCCAGAAGCAGAAGCAGAGGGAGGAAATGTTGTTTATTAATGTTACTCCAGTAGTATTTTATTTCCTGGAAGGTGAGGGGACCCTAGGAAACATGGGCCAGAGTTTAGTTATGGATTTTCATTATTTTTCTCTCTTGACTAAAGAGAAGAAATCTTGTCTTAATTTGCTTTTGTATTCAGGTGCCTAGCACAATGTTTAGAATATAGTAGGTGTTCAGTAATTGTTTTCTGAATAAATGAAGGGGAAGCATTAACATAGCAGTGTCAGAAAGGTAGGCAAGGAAGTAGAGGGTCTAATGGAGAACATCTTGTCCGTGTTCCTGTTTCTTTTTTCAAAATACCCTTTCTACATGAGAGTGGGAAAGAGAAGGGAGTACATTTTTGACTACTGCCATTTTTTTTTCTCTGTATTTCTACTAGGTCCTTGCTCAAATTCCTTCTGTTTGGAATTCAGAAGGGTGACTGCATACTCACTCCACACACACGTTCTTACTTCCTGTCAAATTGATTGTCATATTGGAGAGAATTTGAAGAAATAATTGCCCACGTTAGTGTTAAAAACTGAATGCAGACTGCTTTATTTTTCAGAAATATTTGACTTCATTAGGGAACAAATTCTGATTCCAAGGATCTTATGTCCAATAGAATTCAAGATAATGCTTACCAAATGTACTACTCAATCAGTAATTTAAAAAATGTATACATACACATGTTTTTTTTCTGCGGTCCAAGTAAGTTTGAAAAGCATGGGTTAAATATAGTTAAATAGACTGGACTTCCCAATTTTTAGTATAAAAAAATCCTATGTGAATCTCTACATTTCTCAAAGTTATCTTTCCATGGAATCTTTTTTTTAAAATAAAGTATCATGAGAGATTAGAATTCTGTGTAAAATTCTTTGGAAAATTTGTAATAAACCATTTCCCAGAACACATTCACAGAATGAGGGCTATAAACCTCAATCCTGAACACAGGCTGAAATGGAATAATTTTCTAATTCATTTTTTCCATTTCAGAATTCACACAACATTATTCATCTCAAGCCACAAGAATGTTGAGCACTACTGTCCCTTCACCAAAACAAAAAACATTATATTATAGGTGTGTGCAAGAAACTTTGCAATAAAATCACCTGCCCTGTATAATGACTGGTTTAGTTATTGGTAAGACTGAGGACAATAACTCTTTGAACTCTACGCTGTAATGTTTCTCATAAGCCATATCGCCAAGTTTTCCAGCTGCTTCAAAACCATTAATTAGTGAAGAAGTGTATCTGAACACAGTAATTTCCCAATAAAAACCACAGGTATCAGACCAAATGGATGCAAGCTGATCAAAATGTAATGTTATGTTTCCCATAATCATAGTGGATCATTTGGTTCATACTGAAATTTGGACTTTAATTTTCTGCAACAGCCAAAAGGAAATTTCAGCCAAAGGTGGCAGAAACTCAAGAGGCTCTGCTCACCACAGGTGTTTAATCATCAGGGATGCTCTTGGGGAATAATATTGACGGCTGTCCAGGCTGGCTTCTGCAGATGGGGAAAAGCTAGTTGGGGGGAGAGGCAGGTTAGAAGAGCATCAAAATCTGGACAATCTCCAAAGAAAATCTCATCTTTCATTTCACACCGTTGCTATTTTCTGTCAGTCTCTCCCCAGAAAGCGTTATTACTTTGCAGGGCTCAACAGGGGTTGATGGGTAGCTTCAACATTTCCCCTCAGCCTCATGCCTTGTGAATGGACTTCTTCATTTAAAGCCACACCACACTTTTCCCAGTTTAATGGGCATAAATATAGCTACTCAAAGAGGGGAAACACTTTCCTATCCATGAAGATATGACATCCAAGAGACGAAAGGAAAACCTGCTAATTGAGAATTACACTTCGGTTTAATTGCACAGATGCTAAAATAATGTAACTGAAGCGACTTAAAAATATAATTACCCACTCTGCTGTGCTTGAGAGCATGTTTTATCTTTTTTCCTTTAATATACATGATCAAGAAAGAGCCAACAAAAGAATAATTCCTGGGTAACTTGGGAAACTGGGACATGTTTGGGTTTGAAGGATGTTTCAGAAAAGTGTCTTGAAATAGGAATTATCAAAGGTATTTTATGAGTAAGTATACATAAAATCCTTCTTCTTTACCTGTATGTTCTTCAAAGGCATCTGAGATTAAAATAAATAATAAATTTTAGGGTAGCTTGAAACTGTATCCAATTATCTCCTCCAACATAACAGCAAGTGAGGACTGCTGTATATTTGGAAAGACATCCTGTTTTTATGATGTGACTTGAAGAAGGTCTGAAAAGCACCTCTGATTGATGAAATATTCTTTCCACCTCTCCTTCTCCAACCTTAAGCCCCAACCTGTTGAATTTATTATTAATACAATGCTGGTTTATTATAAATTTTTCAAAATTTTACATAGAATGCTAATATTTATCTCAAACGCTGCTAAAAATAAACCTGATTATGTATTACTTTCCATTGCTATTTACTTTGTGTTTTTATATGCATTTTATTTTCCTTGTAGATTTTGCCTATTTCTGTAAGTAGTGTTTGCCATGGGTTATAGTAAACACGCTTGATTGATGCCAATATTATGCATTTATTATTAACATGGTGGACAGTATATACTATTGTTGACATTCTAAGAAAGATTTTCAGACAAAAATGGATAGTAATTTAACAAAAGGAGGGCTGATAAAACCTACTTCCATGTAACAGTCTAGAGATGGTACTTCATGGACCTAATTCTAGCCTTCAAGAAGTACAGAAACTTCTAGGTGCTGGAAAGAGAAGTGTGTAGTCATGAGAGTAAGAGGAAAGAAGCAGAAGATGGAATGCTTGTAGCTTCTCTAAGGCCAACATGAAGAGGAGGACTGTGGGCTAAGTGATGCAGTCACAGAACATCTTGGTTAGTACCTTGACAAATAGGCTGTGGAGGAGGGCATAGGGCTGAGGAGGAATGGAGCCTAGGCTAGATTCAAGATGAGGGAAGTGCTGGTTCCCCCTATTCCTACCTCACTCCCCTCACACACACAGGAGGCCATAGAGCTGTGAAGGAGAGGAGGGATGAAATCTCAGGCTCTGGAGTCTGAATGCCTGGACCTTAACCCTGTGCCTATCTGACAACAGCTGTGGAACCTTGGAAAAGTGACCCACCTGTCTAATCCTCAGTTCCTTCCTTTGTAAGATAAAGATAATATTAGTATCCACTGGTTGAGTTTTTGTGATAATTAAGTGAATGAATTCAAGTAGCACATTGAGAAGAATGCCTAGCCTGTTGTGAATACTCAAAAAATTAGCTGGCATCAGGTCTCCAAAGCCCAGGCTAATTCTACTTTATCAAACCATGTGTACATTTCAAACACCTTATGTGTAAATGGTCAGATGGAGGTCTGTAGCTCTCAGAACCTTCAAGAAGAAAGAAAATTCAGCAAAGTTGGAGGAATCTTGGATTTAAGATCCAGTGCCAAGTCAGTCTGTCTGCTACATCCTTGCTCTAGTAGGAGAAGAAAAGCATCATCGTTAAGAAATGGAGCTAGAACTGCACCGGACAGTTCTCAGGTGGGGTAGTCACAGATGCGTCTACATTCACATCTCCATGGTACATGGATGATTACTTCAGGGTGAAAGGCTACAGCATACATGTGCATATGTTAATGACTCTGGACCTGTCCCAGAAGACTGCCTAGGCAGTTACATTTTTTTGGATGGTGTGGTATGTTTTGAGTGAAGTGAGGAATGAAAAAGTGAGGTATTTTGTTAATTTCTAAACATCCTGAATATCAGTGCTTCTAGTCAGTATTCTCTAATTTTCTATTTGATAACATTGTAGTAATAGCCAACATTTATAGAATGCTTTATATGTATTATCACATTTATTGTAAAAAAAATCAGGATCATTAATGACACCTTTCTAAAGGTGTATTTGTAAGCTCACGTTAATAATGTTACTCTCACTATTTTGTCACTCTTTGATATAGGAAGTTTCTTGATAAACTTTTCTTATCAGGATTGGTTTGTGCCCTTCCAGTCTTGAGCCAAATGAGAACTCACTGTAAAGAGGGAAGTGCTATAGTTTAAAGAAATTTGAGGGTTAAGTGGACCTGGGTTGAATTTTAGCTTCACAACTTATTAGCTGTGTGACTTTGAACAAGTTAGGTTCTCCGAGTCTCAGTTTTCTTATATCTAATATGGAAATATTAATATCTACCTTTGGGTGTTTGTAAGAGTTAGAACTAATATACGTAAAGTGCCTGAAATATAGTCAGGCACTAGAAAAAATTAGCCACTTGGTAGGTTTAATTTTGATCCCTTGCGATGGTAGCAGTCACTCTAGGCACTTAAGATTCCTGTTGATCTCCACCAATGTTGTTCCTGTATGCTCCCAAATTCTCTAGCAGTGAATGCAGAGTTGTAAGCAAGTAAGAGAACCAAATGTATCAGTGTTGATTCTGATTTCAAAATCTATTTCAGACATGTTCGCTTCCTCCTTCCCCACTATCCCATCCAAGGTCAAGTCTCCAGCACCTCCCATCTCAGCTCTTGCAGTAACCTTCTAACCAGTTTCCTACTTACACTTCAGTCCTCTCCAACACATTCCCCACCAGTTGTTTAGAGCGCTCCTTTTAAGTTTTAATCAAATTATACCATCCCCTTGCTGAAGACCTGTCCAGAGCTACCTGATACTCTTAGAGATCTGAATTTTAGTGGGAGGTACTTTCCTGTCCTAAATATCACTTTTTTCATCAGTTAAATAACTGAATTGGTCCAGGTAATTTCTAAGACCTTTCAGTTCCAAGATTCTATAATTCCACTTGGATTTTTTCAAGTATCAGAGTCATCCTACTAGAACTAAAATTATCAGATTTTTAGTGAGTAAGTGTATTAAAGCTAGATGCTGCAACAAACACCTTCATTTCTCAGAGGCTTAAAAAATGCTGTGGTGTTAAATATTTAACAACTGACTATACAAACAAAAAGGAGAAAAAAAGCCTTGATTTGTAGAATTTGGTATTTTCATGGGATAAATACTCCCACCATGGCTGATGTGAAGATTTAATTTTACAATGTCATATCATTGAATATGGAATTGGGAAGAGATGCTAGCTATTGACAGAGCCGGTATGAGCCGTCTCCAGCACAACATAGAGCTTAACTTGGTAAACTTTATTTCTCACTTATGTGTCAGCTCAATGTGATCAGTGGGTGAAGAGTGAGGCTCTGCTGCTCACAGTCATCCAAGACTCCCAATGTCAGAGGCTTTGCTCTGTTCACTGTGTTGCTCCATAGATCAGGTAGTGTGCCGACAAACTGCTGCAAGGCAAAGGACAGAGAGAACACAGATGATCATGGCACCTTGGGGCTACCAAGCCTGGAAGTGGCAACCATACTTCCTCCTGTTTTATTTTATTAGAAATAAATCATATAACCACAGAACTGCAGGGGAGACTGGGAAATGTAGTCTAGCTGTGAGCCTAGCAGTAACGAGAAATATAGCATTTTCCTTGACAAAGACTGGCCTCTGGTAACCAGTCTGCCCAGTTGTCTCACTTTTACCTACATTAAAACATACCTTTGCCTTAAGAGGTAGTGGTAATCTGTTCAAGACTAATGCTGGCTAACTGTGGTAGTGTCCTAGATCTACCATGAAAATGTACCACAGACTGAGTGCATTAAAATAAGAAAAAATTATTCTCTTGTAGTTCTGAGGGCTAGAATTCCAAAATCACATTATTGGAGGGTCTGTGCTCTCCCTGAAGATTCTAAGGAAGAATATTTGCTTGCCTTTGCAAGCTTCTGGTGGTTGCTGACAATCCTTGGCATTATGTAGCTTACAGTTGCATCACTCCAACATCCGTCTCCATCTGTACATGGCCTTCTTCTGTGTCCAAATTTTCCTTTATTTATAAAGATACCAGTCATTGAATTAGGATCCACTCTAACTCAATATGACCTTATTTTAACTCAAGTATTTCTACAAAGACCTTGTTTCCAAAAAAGTTCACATTTACAGGTACTGATACTTAGGACCTGAACATATCTTTTTTGGGGGGCACAATTCAACCCATAACACTGGCTTCCCCCAAAATGAGTTGTCCCCCAGCAAATCTCTGTAGCCTAATGCAATCAATCTTGGTAAATTCCAAGGCTTAGAATCTAAAGAGAGGGACGAGCATTTCCCCAAATGTGAATGTCAAGCCAGAAGAAAAGGGCTGGGGACCAGTTTCTGATGTGTCATTTTGTAATTATTTCCTGACTCCTGATTATGGTGAGGAAGGTCTGGTATTTTCCAGTGTCTGATATATGGTCCTTCTAGATATCTGTGTATTGTCCTATAATAAAGGGGCCACAGGGGACCTGAACAGCTACAACAAACTTTGTCTCTGGCAGTTTTCACCAATCATGCTGTTTCAGGATGCAGCTGGGAGAACTGCTTGGCTACATGCCCTGGTGTGCATGACACCTCTTCTTAAAGGAGGCAACTCAAAATCACATACAGCCACCATTACCAGAGCTGACTGCTCAATTATGCACATTGAGTATTGATATGGCTCTTCTTTGGCTATGCATGTAAAGAATAGCAATAGCTGTGCACCTCTCACATCAAATCAATACACAATGGTTGAGTAGGACAGGGTTATGTTAATTTAAACTCCCATTTGGAAAAGAGTGAAAGGGAAAACATATCATTGGTTCATAGTAACTGAAATTCTGTAGGTCAAGGGTTATGATGTTTTCTGCCTTGGCAGTGGGGAAATTCTTGATGAGACTCCAGTTCTATCCTCTGGGAATATTTCCTTTGTCCACTTATCTCCATGGCCCCTTGCACTACCCCTTGGGGGAAGGGCTTCTTCCTGTTTTTCACCCTTCCTGCAATATCTAAGGTAGGTATATTAGTCAGAGTTCTCCAGAGAAGCAGAACCAATAGGATGTAAAGGAGATTTATGATGAGGGATTGGCTCATGCAGTTATGGAGCTGAGAAATCCTACAATCTGCTGTCTGCAAGATGGAGATCCAGAAAAGCTGGTGGTGTATTTCAGTCTGAAGACCTAGGAATCAGGGAAACTGATGATGCAAACTCCAGTCTGAAGAGAGAAGATGAGATAAGTCCCAGTTTAAGGAATGAGGCAGAACAAAAGGGCCAAATTACTCCTGCCTTAGGCTTTTTGTTCTGTTCAGTCCCTCAACAGATTGGATGATGCCCACTCTCATTGAGAGCAATCAATTTAACTGAATCTGAAAATCCAAATACTAATCTCTTCCAGAAACACCCTCATAAACATACCCAGAAATAATGTTTAACCAGATATCTGGGCATTTCCTGATCCAGTCAAGTTGACACATAAAATTAACTATCACTGTAGGCACTGGGATGTATACCCTTCTCTGGGCTGTGGAGCTTTTAGAGCCCATTTAAAGGCTCTGAAGCTGAGGTCACAAGGATTGTTTTAAATCTTGAATAACCAAGGGGTTATTTTAGTCCTGGTTTATGGCTTCTCTAGCAACACAATTCCCTTGAAAACTTAGTAGGCTGCTGATCTATTTGTTTAAAGTCAGTCTCATGTGAGTAACTGAGGCACCCAAGGTTCTTTCTTTCTTTCTTTTTTTTTTGTAACATTTTTATTGGAGTATAATTGCTTTAAAATGGTGTGTTAGTTTCTGCTTTATAACAAAGTGAATCAGGTATACATCCAAATCTGGTTATTTCTTTGCTTCCTCACAGTCAGTTTTCCCTCTTTCAACCTAATGGCAGCTACCTGGAGACTACTGGGTTATATTTTATCTGATCTTTTCTACAAAGGTGGGAATTAGTGGGATTCTGTTGCTCAAAGGTTTATTTGATCTTTTTTTTCCCCCTATTCCTTTGGGCCCAAGAAGCAGTGAATACTTGTAATTCAAGGTCCCATTATTACTGGATTTTCTGTATTCTCTTTTAGTTCTTTTCACAAACTGATCAGTTTTCTCTTGAACTCATCACTTTATTACAATTTTTAATTAAATTCAGCAATAATTGCAAACACATACTAATACCTTACTGTCTTTCCAACTGCTTCATCTAGAGCTCCAGGCTCGGTGGGTATGAAATCTTCCTCCCAAGTTATTGCCTGTGTTGCAGTTACATAACATGAATCACCATATTCCAGCCTCTAACATCACTTTCTCTGTTATCTGCCATGTGACTTCTAAGCCAATGTCATCATTTTGGTTTTTGTTATAATAGTACTTTATTTCAAAGTATCAATTTCCATACTAGGATAACTAATGTTCCCTGTTGTAACAAAACTCCCTAATTCTCAATGAATTAGCCTTAAGAGTTTGTTCCTTACTCATGGTTGGCAGGGGGAGGAGAGGTACAGGGTTCTGCTCTATGTGGTTAAGCAGGAACTCAAGATCCTTCCATCCTTTGTCACTGCCATCTTTAACACATGGCCTCCAAGCTCACTGCTGAAAGTGGAGAGAAGACCGACCATCTTAGTTTGTAAGTAACCAATTGATTTTCCTTACATTCCTCTGGCTCCACTGAGACCCAGGGGAACTGGTAAATGCAGTTTAGCTGTGGATCCAGGAAAAGAAAATGCATTTGGTGAGCTTCTAGAATGGCCTCTGCTAGTGATCTGTTTATTTCACTTATGATAAGATGCTTTTGCCCTAGGTCATTTCTGAAGAGGGCAGCATTAGAAAAGAAGTAGAATGAGAATTGTAAACTAGATAAGAAGAAACTGAATCAGAACCACTCACAATTCAATACAACCAGAATTTATTGAGCACTCACTACGTTCCTAGCCCTTGTCTGGGTAGCCTTGATTGTGAAAGCTTCTTCCAGTACAGCATCTCTAAATGTCAGCTAGACACTAAACATTCATGGAATCCCATGATTTTGCCACTTGGTGTTCTGTTGTTTGCGTGTAGAAATAAACCTTACCAAGGTGTTAGTTAGGATAATTTTTTAATCCCAAGGGAAACTTCTCCACAGATTCTGTATTCTCTAATTCACTAGGCTATTTTTAAACCTAAAATGCAAAAGAAAGGACATATTATTTCTTGGTTAAATCCCTTTTAGGCTCAATTACATCTATTTCTTGCCCTGAAAACATAGCCAAGTAATGCCCAGGTACTGGGGCATTATGGTAACCAGATACTCAGGGATTGAAGCTGAGCTAAATAATGCATGAGCTCAAAGTCACCCCACACCCTCCCTGCTTTTGTTGACTGAAGTGCTTTGTTTTTCAAAACCTCCTCTGGGAGGCTTCACAAACAACTGCTTTTTAGCTCATAGATTCCAAAGATGATAGACAGAGACCTTTTCCTGCAGGTATAAAATATCTTACCTTCTGATGGTGGAAATCTGATTATTGGCATGCTCCCTGCAAATGACCCTGTCCAAAATCAAACAAAAATCAGAGACATTCAAAACCAAATGCCTAAAGAATGAGAGTTTAGCAAAATTCAAATTACTGCTGACCTCCACCAGCAGAATACATAAAGCGGTATACTTATTAAGAGGCACATTTGAGCCATTTGGGGTTGAGAACTTTGCTTTGCTGATTTTGAAAGAAAGAAAGAAAAAAAAATAAAAAACACAGGCAGCTGCCCTAGTTTCTAGCTGGACACGAGAGTATTTGCTCAGCACAGAGCCAGTTGGAGTTAATGGTTCTGAGTGCCTCTAATGGGCCCCCGGGTTGGGCAGAGCCAATTTTGGCATGAACAGAGAGGTATGGCAGTCTGAGAGTGAGCAAATCTCCCCAGATGGGATTTACATCACCTACTGTCTCTCTCTGCTCTCTGTCCTCGGGACCTTTCAGATCCTCCCCATAGAGCATGTGTGCAGGCTTCCAAAGCTCAAGAGCTTGGATCAATACCTAAAAGTTTGGAGGTTCATGAAATCTTCCAAATTAGAATGAAAACATCTCCCTGGGTACTCTGCAGTGCTGGTAAATAGAAATGAAACATCTGAGTGAAAGTGAAGCATTCCCCAGAACTTTATTTTATTTCCACCCAGTTGTAATCCAAAATTAACTCTTGCTCCAGACACCCAGCCTAGTAGCACCCGGAATGATTCCTCAGCTTCAACAAGAAGGGCAGAGCCTGGGGGCCTGGGTGAGTGGGAAAGGGGATCCGCCACTTGGAATTCCACCCTGGTAACCAACAAGAGACACACACTACCATTTAATTATAATCTGGAGCAGATGTGATAACAAGGTTGTCCTCTCTGGCTCTGTTCCTGACGTCATCACAAGGGTTTCCAGTTGTTTCTCTTTCATTTTGTGCTTCCTCACTAATCTCAGCTCCTCCAGCTGCCTCCTGCTCTCCTCCCTGAAGTGTCTGACCAGCCTTTGTGCAAGGCAAAAAAAGAACTGGCTGCGTGGGGCTGGGTCTGTGCTTAGTTTGCTTCCAGCCATCTGTGCTTTCCTGCAGGCCACCTCATGCCCCATGACTTCATCTTCATCAAATGAAAAAAAATCTATCATTTGAAAGAAATTTCAAACTCAAATGATTCCTTTGTGGCATCCGTGAAAGGACGTTTTCTTTGAATTCTGTGACTGTTATTTGGAATCTGGTCCTTGTTATGTTCCTGACTGCCTCAAAGCTCTCTCCTTGCTCTTTTATCTGTTTTTCTTACTCCAAACTTGAATACAGATATAATCATTTAATTTTTCTCAAAGATCAGGCTTACTAGACCCAACATTAGGGAGGAAGTCATGGATTCATTTGTTTGGCATAGGCTGGCATTCTAGATCTCTTTCTGTGAGAGTGAAACCCGAGGCTGAGGTGATTTTGGTAAAGTTTTTTATAAATAGTTCACCAAATTTATTGTGCTTGAGATTTTGAACACAACTGGGCATATGTATATTTTCCAGTTTTTGGTTTCCTAGCCCTTATGGGACAAAGAGTTGGTGAGGTACTGTAGCAAACACAAAATAAGGGTGTATATGTAAACTTTTTGATTGGAGAAAATCTCTTCTTGCTTGTGTTACTCTTAGCACCTCACACATGATAGCCAATCCTACAGTGCATAACAATAAACTCTCACATTTTTTGAGCAGTTAGTATATGCCCAGTATAGTACTGTGCTAAGCTTTTAATATGCTGAATCTCATGACAGCTCATTAAAGCAGGGGCTATATCATTCCCAGTTTACAGATATGAAAACTAAGGCACTGGGAAGTTGATACTTGCCGAAGTCACAGACATAGTATTATTGGAGGCTGGCTGGGAACCCAGACAGCTTCATTCCAAGGCCTGATATCTTAATCATTATGCATTTTTCTTCTTTGAAAAAGCAGAATAGCTGTCAGTATGACATTTGTGATCTAAACATGGAACAAATGCTTAAACACAATAGCTGAGAAGCTTGTATGTGGTGTAGGTGATTAGAACTATATGGATCCAGAGACACAAAAAGATATGGTTTCCAGTCTCTTAGAGGTGGAGGCCTGGTGGGAGAGAAAGTACTTCAGGTGAGGTAACACCTGATGCAAGCACAGGGGAGGCTATTTGATTATAGAGGATGGGAAAGGAACCCCGTTCTCCTGCCTAACCCATGGCTCTGCCCAGGGAATTCCAGTCTCCTGGACAGTTCTGAAGACATGTTAAAGCATTGGAGAGAGCCACAGATTTGATGACTAGATTATTATTTAGAGGCTTTATTATTGCTGCCCATTTCGTAGACCAATATGTTGACTTGTGCTGTATGAGCAGCTAAATTCTGAAGGCAGATATATCTCTCATACTCAGGGGGTGAGCCAAGGAGAGGAGCAAGAGGTCCTTGGCATTCATGGGGGAGATTTTCTTCTTCAAATCTTCTGCTTGGGACTTCCTTGGTGGCACAGTGGTTAAGAATCTTCCTGCCAATGCAGGGGACACGGGTTCGAGCCCTGGTCCAGGAAGATCCCACATGTCACGGAGCAACTAAGCCCGTGAACCACAACTACTGAAGCCCGCACACCTAGAGCCCGTGCTCCACAACAGAGAAGCCACTGGACTAAGAAGCCTGGGCACCGCAACGAAGAGTAGCCCAAGCCCGCACACAGCAACAAAGACCCAACACAGCCAAAAATAAATGAATAAAATAAATAAATTAAAAATAAATCCTCTGCTTGTTTTGTAAGCTGGGGCTGCAGTTGTACCCAGCAGGCATCCTGAGCTGCAACATTGCTGATCTGATTCCAGCTGTCTTCTTGATCCATCCCAACTAGGTCAATACAGAATACTCATATCAGAGGCCATTTCTTAAAGCTTCAAGTTTAGGTCAAATAAAATGAAACATTATTATATATAAAAATGGAGAAGTTACAGAGTTTTAGAACAATTACATCATTGCAGAGTTGAAAAATATAAAAAATTTCAACAGTGAAATAATATATTTATACATAAACCCTTTGATAGTTAATAGCAACCCTTTCGAGGGAATGTTATTCAAAGAAGCAATTAATTTGCTGATTGTAGTTCAAGGTCAGGTGTAATGGTATTCTTGAGTTTGGGCCCCAGGTACCCAAGTTTCAGTGATTACATATCTACAAAGCTGTATGGCTACATGATGATCCACAGAGAAATGCTGGAGAGAGCCAGAAACAAAACCAGTTAACTCATTTCAAGTTTACTATTGTTCTGGTGATGTGGCTCTGGGTAATTTACAAGACTGTCTATGGGGTTCAGGAGCTCTGGAGACCTCATGTCTAATAAAACAGCCATGTCGTTTTTCCTGAGTGAAGTGACTGACATATATCAAGAAGTGCAATTTGTTTGATATCTTTTTGTACAGGAAAAGGAAAGGTTGTGACATTTGTAGCTGACTAAAAAGGAGAAAGTTAAGGTATATAGGAGTGTTGAGAGAGACCTTGCAGTTGAAAGTACATACAGGTCTTTAGTATTTAAGATCTTGGGGGCACAGGACATTATACTAAGAATACTAAAGTTTCAAGTTTGAGCTGTCAATTTAAAGACTTAAATGTAGCCCATTCCATATTCCTTCAGGTTTTAAAGATACCAAAATAGGTCTTTCTTTATAATCATAAGCTAAGCTACCCCTTACCTGAAGAGGCAGGCCACTCTGCTTTTTCTAATTGTGATAAAAGCTATAACTCTGATTATGAGAGAAGGTGTTTTGATGACTCTTCACCCCCAGTGAGTAAATTGTCCATTTCCCAGAAGAAGGGTTTTGTAATGCCCGTTGGGCCATTTGTCCAAAGGCTGTGTTCCTGAATGAGCAATCTGATTCACCACACAGCTATCCCAGGAAGTAAAAGTCCCTTTAGTCTCTTGTTTAATTTATAAAATTATGATTTTCACTGACCAAAAGTAAACCTGTACTACATGAATTAAGAATGAAGATATTAAACTATCTATGATCCTAGGCAATAGCTTGGCCTGGATCATTTGATACAGGGCATATAACTGTAAGTATGTCTCTCTATGCTTGTGGTGTGTGTGTAAGTGTGTACACACATGCATATGCATGTATATGTGAGTACATGAATGGGACAGTGAGATCAGAATGCTGAGGAGTCAAGGGGTGCTTGTAGCATTGGGGCTGTCAATTGGCATATGGTATTCTAATTAGGAAAGTTGAGATTTTCTGACTAAAAACTGGGAGTTTCTTGTGGGCAGGACATAAATGTGCAGATGAATGTATATTGATTGAACCATGGGCTTTAATAACAGCTTATTGATGGCAAGGGTGTCATAAGTTCAATAGACCTGCATTTCCATGGTAGGGTATTGGATAGCTTTCTTCTTCGAAAGGTATTTTTTTCTCTGTCTAGATCTTCCCTCAACTGAGCTGGGAGTTTGGTTAATGCACAATTCAGAGTAAAGAGATCTGGTTCTTTACAGCTCCTTCTTTTCCAGTAGAAATCACTTAGCCAGCTTCTCCCTCAGGGTCTCTGCTAATAGCAAGGTTGAGTCAACGGTTATGGAAGGAGACTGGCTGCATTCTTCTGGGGGCTCCCTAAGAATGAGGACCCCAACATTGGGCAGAGTACTGGTCAGTAACTTACGTCAAGCTCAGACAACTTTGCAGTAATTCTTCCAACTGTCTGACTCAATAGCAACCTTTGGAAGGGTATTTTTTATCTATGAGAGTTGCGGCTTTCAATCCTAGATTGGATTTCTCCCTGTCCTCCCAGAAGATGTTTTAGTGATGTCCTGGCTTTAGCATATGATTGGTAAGGCCTTGAAATAAATTCCCAGCTAAAAGAGAGACATAGTGGTGTAGGATGTAGGGTGGAAAGGGCATACAAATTCCCTAGTAAATCTAATATCCTGCTAACACTATTTTTAAGAAAGGAGGGATTTGTTCTTCGTTTCTTCATCCATTCCAAGTTTCTTAACTCTCTTCCTCTCTTCTCATTCTATTGTCATATCTCTGTAGCATGTTTTAATCAGATCAACTGCCACTGTTCTGAAATTTGTGATGGCTGATTGCTGCCAGAGAATTGATTTTTACATCTGAGGTGTTGCCTGGTACCAGTCAGTGGACTGGTCTTCATGGGCCCTAAGTGTCCTCTGTTCTCACTGGCGCTAACTTTCTGTGGCCTTGGACACATACCTTTCCTGCCAGGGCTCTGGTTTTCTTTACAATAAGAAAGACTCTGGTTTTGTCTTTAAGCTACCTAGTAGGTAGAAGGGAAGTGGAGAAATCAAACTTGGAGAATGAGGAATAGATTAGAAGACTTGGAGTGAGAAAAAACTACTATATTCAGTGATCAGTGAGGCAATGATCAGTGAGTAGAAGTTTGTAGGGAAAGGCAAAAGGAAAGGCAGAATAGGAAAGGTTAGGGAACTGGAAAAATAGAAAGAGGAGAGAAGATGCATTGAGACAAATGAGAAAGAAGACAAGTTGGCAGAAAGGAGGGTGGGTGGGAGAGGTACAGAGAGGGCTGAAAAGCAAAAGTTTCTTCAGGAGGAACATTTGAAGCTTCCTGGGACCCTGGGACAATGTGACAGCCTGGCCTATGTGCCACATACAGACAACACAACACCACTTCTTCTGGTTCCTGCATTCTGTAGGGCACCATGAGAGTGAATGTTGCAAGGCCAATTCTGTCTTTTAAAGATGTCTTCCCAAGACCTCCCATAATTTCTTATATCCTCAACAGGGGTATTAGACAAAGCAGTGTCTCCTGAAGATTCCATAAAAATCCACATTATTTATCTGAGAATTCACAAACTTTTCCTGTTAACAATTAGCTTGGCACAGAAAGAGTGGAGGGTCAAGTGGTGATGTTCCTGGCCTCTGCAGAGCTACAGTCAGGGGAAAGCAAACCTAGACACATGACAAATGTGGTAGAGGGGGATGTGTGCTGTGCAAGAGGGTGTGCACATGCTCCCATAAATCTGCTTTTAATTAAGTGGCTTAAAAACTAAAAAGAGAGAGCATTGTGGACTTGAGAAATCAGAGACATCTTCAGGGAGGAGGTAGAATATGAGAAAAACATGGACAATTTGAACAACTGGAGAGGTAGGCATGAGGTGGAGCATTCCTCCTGGTGAGAAAGATGAGGATGTGCCCAAAGACATGGAAGGTCATGGCATGTACAGGTGACAATTAAGAAATCCTGCTTATGTCAAAATAGAGTAAACAGGTTCAGATGAGGAAAGGCCTTAAATATCAGGATAAAAGTTGTCATCCTAAGCACACAAGATAAAAGCAACCTGAGATTTGACACTGGATTCAAAGCTATAGAGCCTGTATTTTCTTCCTTTGGACAGTTTGCTTTGCATTTTACAAACAGTTTTTAATTAATATCTGCTTACGTGTAGAAAAAATCTATTTTGGGGATACATAGATTACCATTTTGTGTTCAATTATATCAATTTTGAGATCTGTAGGTGACGGCTACTCAGACTCCAAATTGTGATTTTTTTAGACTTAGTGAATTATATTGAACTAATGAGGACTGTATTTGGTTGCATCATTTTTCTCACACAACAAAATATCTAGAGGTCAGCAGTTACAGTCATTGGGTCAGTGGTTTCATGATGTCAGGGCTGAATTCTCTGTACTTCTCTTAGGTTTTCCCTTACTGTTTCAAGATGGCTGTATCCATTATATCCACAATCAAGATAAGAAGGAAAGAGAAAGTAGAAGGCCAGAAATGGGTCACACAACCACCTTTAGTCTAAGAGAAAGCTGGGAAAAGTGGTTCTTGGATTTACAGACAATTCAGTGAGGTGCAGAAGTGGAAAAGATGGATGAGAATAGTTTTTCATTGCCATAAATACCTAACATGATCATCTGGGTATTTATCTAGTAATTAAAAGTTTTGTTGTATCTTTTAAATATGAAAACACCTGTACAAACAAAGCCTATGGTGACTCTCAAATGTCCAGTTATTACTATTATGTAGCAACTAAGTGTATTTTTCAACTTTCATCCAAGGTTTATCATTTCTTATAGTTTTATAAACATTATTCACATTTCTTCCAGTGTATCCATTTACTGGTGAACAATTGCAATGCCAAATATAAGATTTCTTCCAAAATGCTAACCAGTTTTCCAGCATGTTGTTTTTCTAGCAATTTTCTGCTCTAAGTCATGATCATCTTTCTGGCTATCAACATTTATTGTGGACTGAATATGTGAAGTCTTTATATTTGTTATTCTCATTTTCATGATACTTCAAAGTAGTTATTATTATTCTTGTTTTACAAATAAAGAAACTGAGGCTCAGATAAAAGTAAAGTGACTTGCTCAAGGACATATGGCTGGAAGGTGGCAGAATGAATTTAAAGTTAATTCTGTCCATTCCAAAGCCTGTATTTTTGTTTTGTTTGTTGTGTTTTTTATTTGTTTGTTTTCAGAAGGCTGTACTGACCTTGGTACCACTTGAGGGAGTTTGTACTTATCTACTTCCCAGATCTCATCAGGGTTAAAACTATGATGATGAATTCAGGTATAATTCTTTTTACTCTAACATGGCCTTGAGAAATGATTACCTGGGATCAGTATATAAAGGGCCAACTCCAAGGACTGTGAAAAGCAGAGCAGTAATAGATGTCTTGCTTCAATCATTAGGCAGAAGATAATGATTAGGTTTTTAATAACTTAAATCTCTCCCTGTCCTTGGTTCATAGCTGTTTCATTTTGAAGGTACAGTTTTTGTTCTTAATGGAAGTCTCCATGTCAGATTTTGATTTGATTCTTGCTTGAAAGGGACTGGTCAAATGTATTTCTATCAGTGAACTTCCATGAAGTGTCTGGAATAGTGATTCTCAACACACAAATTAGAATCACCTTGGAAGTCTGAAAAAATATGACAGCCTGTGTCAACCTCCAGAGATTCTGATTTAATTGGTATGGAGTGGAGCCCAATATTTTTTTTCCATGTTTTGTTTTGTTTTTTAGCTCCCCAGGTGATTCTAATGCTCAGCTTGAGTAGAAAACCATTGGCCTAAATGATTAATAGAGGTACTAATGGAGGGAAGGGAAGAGAGAGCCCCTGAGGGAGTGTTCCTCAAACCTTTTGGTCTATGGACCATTTTATGGGGGTGTTGAAAGAAATGGGTCTCTTCAGAATTAGTAGAGATAATTGCCTCACTTTTGATGAGACACCAGTGAGTGAAAGGGCAAGTAAATTACTAACGAGAGAGAAATTATGTTAGAGAATAACTTCATTGTGTATTTCCATGATGCTTTTATAGTTTTTTAAGTACAACCATCCAAATTTACAAATAAAAAATACTAAGACCCTTTGGGGATAAATACATTAGAGAGACTATGGTTTAATTAGTGACAAAACTTGAATTAGAGCTCTGATCTGCTAAGATTTAGTCCAGATTCTCACTTGTCCTGGAGGCCACTCCAGTGGGGTGATCTCCCAATATGAACATCTCTGGAAGATCTCACTGAATGCAATGATTTGTATTCTGGGTGGAAGAATAAGTAATCTGGTTTGGTCCCTGGATTTCATTTCACAGAAGCTCTGTTCTGAACAATTTTATCAAACTGAGAGAGACCTGTTGTGTGCTTTACACCACACTGTGTGCCATGGCTAGTTCCAATTCCCTGGGCCAAATGTATTTCCTTTCTGTCTGGTGGCAGGATCCCCTTTATTTCCCAAAGCCCATTTCTTACACTTTTTTTTTTTTTCTGTTTTAAGATTTGATCTAACTGAAATCTATACATTATTTCACAGACATCAGTGGCTTTTTTTCCAGGTTAAATTATTTAATGGTGTTGTTTCATTGAAGGCTTCAGATTAGCCACTGACACTTATTGGCAGAAGGAAACATGTTTTTCCATTGGGATAAAACATATTTTTTTTTAGAGAAAAGAGCAGCTAAATTGAGTTTCTGTCTTTTAAATGCTAGCTGTGGCAAATGAAGACATCTGGGGCTTTAAATGACAATTTACCTTTGTATCAAAATTAAGCATCAGTCACCCAACCTGTACTTTCCCTCTCTCCCTGCTTCTTCCCTCTTGCTATTTTTTCCTTTCCCATTTCTTTTCTCTTCTCTTTCCTTCATTCCCCATCCCCTTCCTCTTGCTCTTGATCTCTCACTCTCCACCCTTCTTTCCCTCCTCCCAACTCGCTCCATCTTCCTCTCCACCCGCCTCCCCAATCTCCTTCACCTTTCCTCTCTCTCTGCCCTTGCTTTCTCTCCTTTGCATTTTCTAACTTGCTCTATTTTGGTTGGCTGATCTTCTCATCTTCTAGTCTTTATTCCTCTGGGTTTGGAGATTTTAATTCCAATGCCCCTCATCTCATGCAGTGACTAAGTAAGGGATCTGAAAGGAAAAAAAAAAAAAAAGGGAGGTTGATTCCATTTCTCTCTCTCTCTCTCTCTCTCTCTCTCTCTCTTTTTTTCCTGCCAAACATTTTTCTTGGGAATTTTACAGAAACAAATGGAAAGAAGATAAATTTTGCTTTTTTTACTATCCAGGTGAAGAAATGGGGGTGAGGAGATCAGCAGCTGTCTCGGTACTCCTTCTTCTCCAGGGTAGAAGCATGTAATTGCAATTAGGTATCTGTTTTCCTATCCTTTCTGGATCCTCCCTCTACCAGATCTATCTGCCCAGAATTCCATGCACTGCATTGGTATAACACACCTTTATGTGTTTGACAAAATAACTCCATAGCCACAATCTCACATTTATCATCACAATCACTTCTCTATGCAGCAAATGTCCATTTTCCAGATGAGGTCAGTGGCTTAAACACTGGTTGAAAGAATCTTCAGATGTTTGAGAAGAGAGAAGAGCCTGAAAACTGGGATGAAAATTAGCAGTCTGGAATAGTGTCCTTCTGGATGCCAAGTTCAAATGGGGCCAGACTAGTTGAGGGAGAGCAAAGCTGCCCAACCAGGGGGCCAAGCAGGAGTAGAAAGGAGAGGTCAGGAGAAATTTTCTGAAATTAACATCACAATGCTGGAGGCTCCTAGAGCCTCCTGGGTGTGCCTGAAGGCGGAAGAAGGCAGATTGGCAAAGGACAACCAGAAAAGACCACCTCTTATTTTGAGATAAAGTGTGTCCTAAACAAAGGTGCTTTGCAAGGGGCTAAGTGAGGCTGAACTCTGGCCACTCTCAGCTCTCCAAGGTGGGCTACAGCCATGGAAGGGGAGGGGCCTCGTCCTGGCAGAAAGGTCCCATAGGCTCACTTAATCGGGCACTACACCTTGAACTCAGGTAACTGGCTTGACAAACTAGGGTCTCCTAATGAGTTAGAGCTAGACTCAAGACCAAGAAACAGGATCCTTGATTCTTAGATGACTTCAGGTGTTTCTTCCACCTGCTGCTGTTCACTACATACCCCTGGGCATTGTAATTATAAAAAGGATGAAATGCAGAAAAACCTAAGTGGTGAGCTCTTCTTTTCAAAATGGTTTAGGAGACAACCTCACAAATTTCTTTTAGAGAAGAATGTAACAATCTTGTGGAGAGCAGGCATTTTCTATGCCTGATTTAACCAAACACTTTTCAGACACACTGGGTTAAAGAGAGAAATTGACTGCTATACTACAGGCTTTTAGTCTTAATGGTGCTGCCATCTCTGCTTTGCTGGGATTCCTCAAAACTTGCTTAGCCATGGGAGTAGTAATTGGACTCAATTATTCATTCCCAATAAATGAGCCAAGTAACTGGGAGTGCATGGCATAGAAGTGGGGGGTCATTGACTTGGAACTGACAGGGAAGAAAATAACATAAAAGACTTCTTGAATATAAGGAAAAATAAGAGATTTCAGGGAAGGATGTGTGGTTCTTGTTTCGGGTCCCTCATTCTATCTAAACTGAAAACAAAGAGGAGAAGAGGAGACTAGAGATTATGGAGATGGAAAGGAGAGCAGGAGAGAGACGAACTGAGAGCAGTCTACATAAGCATGTGTTTAGCATGAATTGAGGTGAATTGAGGTCAGATTAACAGCTGAAAAATAAAGTCATTACAGGGCTTCCCTGGTGGCGCAGTGGTTGAGAGTCCGCCTGCCAATGTAGGGGACATGGGTTCGTGCCCCGGTCCGGGAAGATCCCACATGCCGCGGAGCGGCTGGGCCTGTGAGCCATGGCCACTGAGCCTGTGCGTCCAGAGCCTGTGCTCCGCAACGGGAGAGGCCACAACAGTGAGAGGCCTGCGTACCGCCAAAAAAAAAATAATAATAAAATAAATAAAAAATAAAAAATAAAAAAAATAAAGTCATTACAAACATTGAGTTGGATATATGAAACCTACTAGACATCAGGTTTCTCATCTGTAATATAATGTGTAATGTGTAATATGTGTGGAGCTACAGTGGTGTGGAGGGAATAATACCTACTCTGGCTGCCTTGCCAATCATTGTGAGATACAATAGAGAAAACACATTCAAAGCACATAGGAAATTAAAGTAAACTGCTGTGCAAATGAACCCATTTTTATAATTTTATAAATTCCTCTTTTGTTCCTGGTCCCTTTTCTCAGCCATTTCCCCTTATGCCCTCTCTCCTGCTTACAATGTTTTCCCTCTTTATCTAAATACTGCAGCTGACTGATTTGAGGAGTGAATGTTTGACAGGTAGATAGCAGAGCTCTTACACATAGTATGCTCATCAGGATGGGACCACTTGGACCAGCTTCTTTTAAGTGAGGGACCATAGAGGAAATTCATTCATTCATTAATATATAAACATTCATTCATCAAACATTTACAGAGGGTTCACTGTATCACAGGCACTGCACTAGACCCTGAGGATATGGCAATGAATAATACATAGTCATCCTGTTGAGGATGTCAGAGTCTATTACTTTCTTGGAGGTCTTCCTAGAAAAATTTTGTCATATATTCTCTAAGAGAAGTCTAGAAATTTGCCAGGCTATGTAGGCAACTTCTAAACAGAGTATGTACATTGCTTTGGAAGGATAGACTTTCCTCGTCATACGTAAAAGTGACTCCATATGTTGGGACTGCCTTTTTTTTTTTTTTTTTTTTTTTTTTTTGCGATATGCGGGCCTCTCACTGTTGTGGCCTCTCCCGTTGCAGAGCACAGGCTCCAGATGCACAGGCTCAGCGGCCATGGCTCACGGGCCCAGCCACTCCATGGCATGTAGGATCTTCCTGGACTGGGGCATGAACCCGTGTCCCCTGCATCAGACAGGCGGACTCTCAACCACTGCGCCACCAGGGAAGCCCTGGGACTGCCTTTTTATTTGTTGCCCTTGCCTTCCTTCCTCTCCCAGGAAGAAGAATACTGAAGATTCATACATCTAGGGAGTGAACCTATGATTTTCCTTATTCTCTTTGGAAGTCAAACAGCAGTGTGTTGGGCCAAACTAGAGACACAAAACTGTTGCCAGATAGCTAACCAGGTTATGGAGTTGGGCAAGGCATGGCATGACCACAAGGTTGGGATAAGTGTAAAGTTGGCCAGGAAGGGGTTTGGGTGAATGGAGTGAAGAAGGAAAAGCCATACAATAGCCGGTGAGGTAGTGAGTTTAGGAAGGGAAGGAGAGGAGCATATGTCAGGATATGGGTGAGTCTGCCGAGTCTGGGGTAACTCTTAACAGTTACTAAGCATGGAATTTAGTAAATGCTTCCTGAACTAAATCACACCATTTAGAAGAACTCAGAATACAATTCCAATATTCTGTATCAAAAGAAAGAGATCATTTTTATTTACTCCATTAGAGTTTCTACCCCAAATTTTACTTCTATGAATAATAATCAATAGCAATTAAATCAACAAATATTTACTGGGAATCTCTCTGCATAAGAGCCTTGAGGGTTCAAAGATTCTAAGAACCTTGAGATATTCAAAGACAAATCAAGGTTTTGGGGAAGATACTGCCTTCAGGGAATTTACAGAATGGCAGAGCAAATATGACATATGCAAGGATGACACTGTAGAATGTGAGAGGCCATGAGAGAGGTATGTATAATATTCTATGGGGGTTCAAAGAAGGCAAGATTACTTCAAGTTGAGAGTTTCAGGGAGAATTAGGACAGGGTGCAAGAAGGAAGGAACATTTGTCCAGGGAAGGTATGAAATGATGAGACAATGAAAGTTTCATATGAAGGAAACAAATTAAACCAAGAAATTGTAGGAAGTTGCACATAAATAGGAAACAGCGAGTTCTGTGAGGGCAATAGTGGAAAATTAAAGTTGGCATGGTTAGTTTGGGCTCAGTTAGAAGGTTTGGAGTGACTTAAAAGCTAAAACGCTCATACTTTATTCTACCAACAGGGAGATAGTGACAATTTTTGTGTGTGTATGGAAATGTTATAATCAGAACTGCATGTCAGGAATATTAATCCAGCTATCAATCAACAAATATTTGTTGGGTGTCTACTCATTTGCAAGGTACTATATTAAATGCTGATGACCATACAAAAGGAATATAACACATAATCCCTGATCTAAAGTGTTTATTTTGTTTTTTTTTGTTTTGTTTTTTTTACATTCTGGGTAAGGAAATGCATACCATACTCAAAGAAGGATAACTAATTATTGAGTTATTTTAAAATCAATACTGGATAAATAGTGACGCATGTAAACACTCTTTTGGTTTCCATTGAGTGTAATCTGGAATCTTCCATGTTGAAATTGTTTGTTACAAGATTGTCTGTTTGTTCTCAGCTTGTAATGTTGGTTCTAAATCACTGCTTGTAGAAGGGAAATTACATAGCAAATTTGAGTGCTGCAAACCCACTACCCTGAGAGGATTTATAAAGAAAATCTTCCTAAGTCCCCTTCTCCCCCCAGCTGTGAAGTGCATTTAGCTGAATGACGATTCTTTGTTTGTCTGAATGATTAATTGTATCTTGCACTGTCCTAGAACCTGATATTTAATTATCCTAAAAAGCTTTATGAATATAGATTATGTGTCTTTGGGATCATGTGAGTGTGCCAGGGATGTTTGTCGAGTGATCTTTTCTCTAATCAATGTAAATTTTGCCAGAGACAGACAGTGGCAGTGACTTCTTCATTGTCTGACTTTGAACTATAGCTACATCAGGAAGGAAGGATACACCACCTTAGGGCACCTTTTTTAATCTCAGACCCAAACTGGAATTTGATGCTTATACCAGTCTCAGCTATTAATTTTGGTTTAGTTCCTTGTCAGGCACACACGTGTGCGTGTGTGTGTGCGTGCTGTGCACACACAGATCATTGACAGTATAGACAGCACAAAATGAGTTTGTTTTGTTTGTGATTTGTATTTTGCTTGTTTTGTTTTATTTATTTATTGTTTGAAGGGGGAATCACAAAGAAATTGCTTGCTCTTTGCTGGTGGAAATCTTGGAGAGGATCTTCTTCCTGTTAACATCACCACCATCATCCCCATCAACATGACAGCATCATAAATTTCATCATCAAAACTTTACTAAGTACTGCCCCTGAGTTGTATTCTGTGTTTGGTTATTTTTTTCACTATAAGAAAGATGCATTTAGACTTCTGGACCATAAAGCCCAGGGATGCCACCATTATTTCCACATTAGTAGACTATTCTGTCAAGTAGTAGAATCAGGCTATGCTCTTGCTCAGGTAACTTGGCAAGATGACTAACTGGGATATGGAGCTTAGCCTGAAGCCATAAGGTATAACATGTGTAAAGTTAGGACTTATACATTTATATGGGTTAGATCTCATTTGCTCTGAACAGAATCCACGGGGCTAATTGCCTACAGGCAAATAAGGAACTGAGAGTTGATCATAGGTGCTGATGAAGGCACTGGATATCTTCTCAAAATAGCCGCTTTCCTCATATTCTTCCTTCTTATAGGACATCTTTCCTTATCTTTTTCAGCCATACATTAAACAAGTCTTAAAACTGACATAGACATAGGCCTACATTTGGAAGATATTAGTCTTCCCCAAAGAATTCAGCCCATGAGCTTGTAAGAATTTAACTCAAATATTTGACAACTAGGTTCATTCCCTTGCTCTAGTGTTTCTACAGGTATTTATATTTTCTAGGTTAGCAGCCACATCACTCAGTATTGTTGAGTGTGGAAAGGGCTGTGAAAATGTTGTGGGCTGACAGATGTTTTGAACTTCTCTATCTCTCCAGCTGCACCAGATCTAACAGCCTGAAAGTGATTTCCCTTTATGATATTTCATACCACATTGCAAATCTAAATTGAGGCCTGTTTCCTAAATACATTTAAATATTAGCTGTATATAAAAATGTGAATACAGCCAACAATCCATGAATATGCAAATGTATTTCACAACATTCTTCACCCTGAGAATCAGAAAATGGCATATCTGGGACAAGTGAAGATGGATACAAAAGACCAAAATGGAAACATGCCTCTCTGTGTATCTAAGCATTACTTTTGTGTCTCACTATAGTGCCTCCGCCTTTTGTTGAGAAACATTTCTCTTCCTTAATGATGATAAACTCAGGAATATGCGGGAAAAAGAGAGCTAATTTATGAATAACATGAATTTCATCCATAATGGCCAGTATCGGGAGGCCATTATGTAGATGCATCCAGATCATTAAGTGGAAAGGTTGGCAACATTACAAATTCTTTACCCATGTACAGAGGCCAGGGCAAAATGGGAGAAGGGAAGAGGGGGTGAGAGGCAGGTGCTTTTTGTTCGTTTGTTTGTTTTGTTTCAGAGATGCAGAATGTAATGGGAACCTCTCAATTTTTGATATTAACACTGTTCTCACCAGTAATGCATTGTTGTCCTTCATAACCAAAGTCTTGGTTTACAGAACTCCTTTGCGAAATTCATTGCTAGGAATGAAAGTGGTCTGGATGAATTCAATAAAAAACACATTACTATACCATAGCTTTGATTTTATTGTGGGTTATATAAACTTTCCCATTTACATAGTTACCAATTATGTAACTAAACCCATGCTGTTATGCTTTATAAGAAATACGTAGAAATCCATCATGACTGGTGACTGAGCCAAGATTGAGTCCAATTTCACAGTATTCCCTTCAACTTTTTCATAGAAAACCTTTGTCCCCCAACTTTTTCTGCTGAGGCAGTTCTTGGTGTACCTTACACAGAATAAAGATCTTCTAATCAGCCTCCAGTATAGAGAAGTTTCCATAAATAAATATTTGTTTGATGAAGTAATTTTTAATGGGCATGAACTACTGTTTCTTTTTATTAAAATGATCACCCAAAGAACAAAAACAATTACTGAGTGAATCTCATAACCTGAACTATTTTTCATTTTATGTTTCTATCATTCTCAATTTTCATCTCTATATTTCATTGGAGATCATTAACCAAATAGAAGTACACTTTAAGAGAGCTTATAATTTTTTTTCTCTTTAAAGAATGAATGAGATTCTTTTTTTAACATACTGAAAATAACTTGTAGACACTTCCGTTCTTCTAGCATTTATCTAATGTAGTCTGTACTTCTATAGGGTAGATGGGAGCAGATTTTCTTTGTATTTGAGAAATTCAAAAGGAAAGTGTCTCTTTCCTTTTTATAGCTCCCCAGGTACTATGTTAAATTCTAGGAATAGAGTGGTGAACAAATGGCTGGTTCTGGACCTCACTGTGCAGAAAGACTAGGGCACGTACTGTATTAGGAGCTGTAAATAGGACAAAATATTTTAAATATAGGTCTTGACCTTGAGGAATTGACATTTAGAAAGGGAGAAAATATATGCAGATAATTACCCATATAATGTAATGTGTGATATGGAGATGGAGATATCCAGCACTACCAAAACTCACACGAAGGTATTTCGTGTTGGGACTTTCAAGGAAGACACCTTGGGAGAGGAAGGGACTGACTTGGAATTTGGGGGAGACTTTGATTGGCAGAGAGAAGTTTGCAGTGAATGGCAAGGAATGGGGTGCAATGTGTGGAGGCAAGTTTGCATAATGCACATTCAGAGGGCATTATGCAGATCAACATAATTAGAACAGAATTTACACACGGGAGGGCAGTGTGAGAAAAGTTTGTCTGAGGAGGTTTGGGTGAGATGGCAAAGGACTTTGAATAGTCTGTTAGGGAGTTTAACCATATAGACCGCAGAAGTCCACTAAAGATTTCTTAGAGTAAAATAAAATTAAATGCTTCAGAATTATGTATATAAGAACTGGCAGGAATTTTGTGAGGCTATCATCTTCTAGCCCGTGTTCTCATATAACAAAGTATTATACCATCTGGACAGGTAGTATTTCTTCTGGCATATTCTGACTCCCTAGTCAAGTAGATCACTGTGTTCTTTCAATTAAGATGTTGGCTTCTTTTGCAATCCAACTTGGACAAACCAGATTTTCACAAGTCAGGGCCTTAGTCTTGTTCATCTCAGACACCTTTATGGGATATTTTTGATTACCCCAGACACTCGAAAGCCTGGCATTTGTCAGAAGTCAATATACTGGTCACCCTGCTGAATTTCAGCACATTCTATAATTGTGATATATAAAGATGAAATGAAGTGATAACACTCCACTCCCTCATATGAAAATCCTTCTTATCCATCTGCTCTGATGTCTCTGTAACAATATTATGAAGTTATATTTGACATGATGATCCAATGATGATCAGGGTGATTCTCAGTGCAGCAATTTTAGTCTCATCTCCTGCATTCCTTTTTACTTCCAGACACTGTGCAAGTAAAAGCTAGGTAAGCATTATTCCCTTTTTAAGTACATTGAGGATGGGTAGTGGGCAGCCAAGAGGATAAATTAATTGTCTGCTTAATGCAGCTGAATACATTACCTTACCCAGAAGTGAAAATCTTTAACTCCCAGATAGCAGCACAATAGGGAAAAACAACCATGTACTTCGCAGGGATTCAAGGACCCTAAAGTGGGCAGTCAGGGAGGCCTTGGACAAAAGTGAAATGTATGCATTTGTTGAGATAGGGCATGGACTGTATTTTGGACAGTTCAATAGTTTCTTCTTTTTACTCTGATGGCTGTATTCTGGCAATGTTCTGATCCAGAAGTGGTCTGGACTCACTCCTCTCGAATGGACTTATTCTGTTTCACTAGGAAGCTCTCTGTGATCCCTAGAACTGGCAGTCTGTTTTCCTGCAGAAGCACTGATGTAATCTGGAATACCTGCTCCTTTGTTCTTCCTCCACTTACCTTCTACCCATTCTTGAAGGTCTGCCCTCTCCAGGACACTTTCTGTGTCTATACTAACCACCAACAGTGGCTTAGGTCCACGCACCATCTGGAGCAGCATTTCATATGCATGTTCTTGTTTTTGGTTGTGCAACAGAATCACCCATGCAAGGATCTCTTTTCATTTTCTTTCTTTTAAATACTGAATCATTGGCTTTCAACTTGGCTCTGTATCAGAATTAGTTATGGGACTTTGCAAAGACAAAGAGACTGTACCCGGAGATTGTGATTTTGGGTGGTCTGGTCCTCTGCATTTGTATAAAGTCCTGTGGGTGATTCAGAGGCATATTTGTGGTTCAGATATTTTGATTTAATATTTTGCATTGCCTATTTTTGTCTTATACGAGTAAATCTTTTCTTTGTAACTAAATTATACGGCACTGCAGTTTCACTGGAGTGTTTTATCTTACAGCATTTGCATTGTCAATAGTATAGTGCTTTGCCTTAGTTAATTTACTTTGCAGGGGTGTTGGGAGAAGACATGGCTCTGACCGCAGATATGCTTCTCCAGGGCAGTTATTAAACACTTTTGAGCATGAGGAACATGCAAAGACCTCCCTCACAGGACACACATGCTTCAAGAACACTGTTTATTTTGCCAGGAACAGAAGCCTGAAGGCATTTTTAGATAATTTTGTTTTAGAGTCCAGAACTTATATGAAAAACAATAACCCCTAATGGAAATAAAAATTTGGGATGATCTGATGTTCTAATCTACTTATAACCTGGGTGTTATGAAATTTACTCAAGAAAATTGTGGAGCTCCAAAATCTCATCTGAATCTTTAAGCAGACCAAAATGAAGTTTAAAGAAGTTAGTGTAGCACATTCCTCAAGGGCCTGTGCCCTTCCGTACCCTGAAAATAATTAAAAGCAGGTCAGGGAAACCCTCCAGGCCTATCCCCCCTTCCATCTTTCCTTTCTACTGCTGTGGGGGTTTTTCGCAGTGGGACAGCACTGCAGTAGACCTCTGTGTACCATCTGTAAGTTCACTGTTATGGGGAGAGGTGTTAGAGATGCAGCTACTTCTGGGGTAAGGGCAGGTGACCACATAGCCTGATCTACAGCCTTTTCAATAACACGTGTCACTTCCTTCTCAGAAAGAGGGGCCTTTGATTGCCCCTCCTTCTTCTCTATAGAAAGCTGAACCAAGTATGTTTACAACACTGCCTTTTGATGATGGTGCTCCCCAGACCCTTCTCCCTTGGCCCGCTAAAGCCCACCCACCACTCCCTCTGATTTCATCTTGGTTGTAGTGAGAGCTCTGTTGGGCCGGGCTGCGGGGTGGAGTTGGGAAAGTAAGGCAGATGCCTGGCTTGTGGGTCAGGGAGTCTGTTCATTTGGCTGAGCTACTTTTCGGCCTCCTTCCTTCTCCCCCTACAGCATTGAGGGGAGGCCTTTTTTCACATTTGTGCTCAGACATGCAGAAGCAAACGCTAAAATGAATTACCTGGAACAGCGCTATTAATTTATGCTTCGACAGTAATGACCTTAAGACACAGAAGAATTATATATTAATTTGTTTCTGGTATACAGCACTGCTAAGTTAACACATTTAGGAGGATCCACTTCCCCGTCTCCATCTGTGAGGATAAATGAGGCCGAGCATAGCTGCGAGCGGAGTTCGGGCGCGTCCCGCTAGATGGCAGGGTGGCCTCAAGGATGGGCTGGGCCGCGGTGGCTGCAGACACTTGGCAGTCATTTGACACGCTCGAAAACTCACAATTTTTTTCATGTTGTTCATTTGGAAATTATATTTAAACTTATTTATTTACATGGGCACATACATAACATGTATATTTACAAACAAATAGGCCTACAGTGTCCGAGATAAAGGCGTTGAAGAAACAATGCGTCCAGCCTGGCTGACTTGTGTGAAATTCCCCGGCTCTGCAGATGCCCCGCTGCACTCCACACCAGCGCGCACACCGCCATCCAGCCTTATTGATGTTAGGAAGGGGAGAGATGTCTTTGAAAGTCAAAGGGCATAATTCCTTCCAGGAGGGAAACTGTTTTTAACACATGGTGTGGTCAGTTAAGGGCGCTCAGAAAAAAATGGAGAACAATCAGCATCGTACATTCAAACCCTCCCCCGGAAAGAAGATTAAAAGTAAAACCAGATTAGAAATTTGAATTTTATTCAAATCCTTTCTCCCCGTTCCTCTCCCTTGTCCTTTAATCTCTCCTACTCTTTTACCTTCCAGTCTCTCCTCTCTTTGTTCCTATTCCTATCGTCTCCCTCCTCTTTCTTTTCCCCTTTCTCCTCAGTCTGAATTTCCACATCTCCCCTTCCCCTACCCTTCATTCTCTCAGAATTTGTTGCTGCTGAGCTGCTTCTGATCCCGCATCCTTTTGTGTAGCCTTTTCCAGATAATGAATTGTTAAAATTTCATAGGGAGCAGTGACTGTGCTCTTCTCTGCTCCTGGATACTGCAGTTTGCAAGCTGCTTTCCTTCTGGGCAAGAAAGCCACAGCTATGAGCCGGCTGCTTTTTGTCTGCAAACAGTTTTTCAGGGTTTACACGTTTAGTTTGCAGGAAGGTCTCTTTCTTTCTCCCTCCCTCCCTCCCTCCCTTCCTTCCTTCTTTCTCTCTCTCACTGTCTCTCTCTCTCTTTCTCTCTTCCCCTCACCCAAGTTTATGTAGGATTAAAATTTCAGTTAATGAAAGCTTCTGGAAAAGGGAGAATGACTTCTATCCATGGTGGAGAAAACAGACACTAACACTTTTCTAAAATGCCTGGCTTTTGTGGCTTTCTGCAGTGGAAACATTTCAGGAAATTCATTCATACTATGTATAGTATGCAGAATATTATCAGTTGTGAACATACTATCAGTATGTTTAAATAGAACATGAACATCCCATCCCTTAAAGATGTTGGGTACCTCAGTATTTAATACACTTCCTTCCCTTTTACTTCCTTCTTTCCCCTCTTTCTTTCATTATATCTTTCCTATACATCACTGTGGTCAGTAATTAGAAATTCATGTCAGCAGTTTATAGAATAAAAAAAAGAAAGCCACTGAATTTCCTTCTTCATATTAGCATTTTCTTCAAACTAGAGATGTTGACCATCTCAAAATCAATAGATAGGTGCTGATATTTTATAAATTTGTGCCTTTACCATAAACCTTAACCAAGACCTTTAGATTATTTCAGGAAAATCTTTCTTCTCAGCCAATACTGGACACATTTAGAGATCTAAGAAAAAATAAATTGTTCTCCTTCTTATCTACCATGGCATGCTTCCTGTTGTTAGGTGAATAATTGAGCAGTTTATTTTAATCGGGAGCTCTTTGCAGAGGGGGTGCTGGAGAGGGTTAATTGCTAGGGTAAAACAGTTATGGGAGTTCAGTTTACTGGGGTGCTAATTGGGTGACAGGTGAACATAAATAGTGTGGAGAAGCAGGAAATTAGACATGGGAGGGACAATGTAGATTTTAAGCTCCACAACCTTGTAAATGTACTTAAGTTATCGGTGCTGCAAACTGAGTAGCAAACTGTTTTCCCTTCAGAAATTTCAGGCTGCCGGGCTACCACTGGGATTGGCTTGGGAGAGAAAGGGTGGTGGCTTTCCTGTTGAGTAGGCGACCTTGGCTGTATCATACAGTTGGCTTTTGGGCTTTTGGCATCATTGATGTATGTTTCAGATAGAGGCGACTGCTGGTAAAACCAGGCTTATTCCCAGTTATGATGTGACCAGGAGGCTCTAGGATGGCCTCATCTTCCTGTATCTACTCAATTCTTGTGATAAGATTCAAAGACATTAACCTCACAAATAAAAGTTAGAGCTAAATCATCAAAATTTCTGGAAAAAGAAATATGGTGGTTTGTTTCCACTTTCAGGTGTGTTGCTTTGAGATCATATCTCTTCTTTTCCCTAAAGCAGGTTAGAAGAAAAAGAAAGGCTAGACCAGCAGTGAACAACCTTGGCTACAAGTAAGAATCTGGGTAGTGTTTAAAACTCCATATGTCCAGACTTCCTCCCAGACCAATTAACTTAGAATCTCAGAGGATGGGACTCACACATCAGTAAACTTTAGGATACCCCAAGTGATTCTGATGAGCCAAGGTTGTGAAGCACAGGTCAGAGAAAAAGGCAGAATTTGGAAAAAGAACAACTCTCCTGTATGTGATATAGTGTAATTATCTTGTGTTTAATGTCATATTTTTGGACACCTATGAGGGATAAAGGGAGGTTGTGTGTAGGGGATGCAGACGGTTCCCTCTGTCTTAGCACCACCACCCATGCAGAAGATATAATTTAATTATATCATTAAAAGGTGATATAATTCTTGTGCTGCAGGCCTGGGGGAAAGAGTCATATTTTAGACTAGCACAGAAATTTATTTTCCCAAATTCTGGAAGCCAGAAGTCCAAAATCAGTGTAACTGTACCAAAGTCAATGTGTCAGTAGGGCTCTGCTTCTGCTAGAGGAGAATCCATTCCTTGTTACTTCCAGCTTCTAGTGACTGCTGGCATTCCTTGGTTTATGGCCACCATCTTCAAATCTCTCTCTGCTCAGTCATCATGTCACCTTCTTCTCTGGGTGTGTGTCAAATTTTCATCTGCCTCCTTTTTATAAGGATACATGTGATTGCGTTTAGGTCCCACCTGGATAATCCAGAATACTCTCTCTATTGCAAGATCCTTAATCTAAGCACAGTTGTGATGACTTTGCATATAATACTTATAGGTTCCAGGATAGGATCTGCTATACTGGGGGCATTCTTTAGCCTACCACAGAGGTCTGTGTGTTCCTATTGCTGCTGTGCAATGTAAGGTTAATGACTTTGATGTATTAGCTCAGAAATTTCCAATCTCTCAAACAGATGCCTCCCCAGGCTTGGAGACCCACCTGAACCATTCTTTTCCTCCAGCCCAGCCTAAATGAGTGGAACAGATAGTTGGGGAGCTGCTGGAAACTTCTGTGCATTGAGGTAGCATTGGCAAAGAGAAAAGTACAAAGTAATAGTAGCTCTTTTTACACAAACCCTTTTTTACCAGTAGTTTAAACCTAATTTCTCATAATTCTCTTCATCTGGTCTTCCTAACAGTATTAATTAACTCACTAATTAATCCACCAGAAAGCATTTATCAAACACTGACTATGTGCAAGGTATTGTGTAAACATTGGGATACAGAGATGAGTTTGGGTTATCCAGAGGACTGCAATAATCGTAGTCCCTCCCTCCTTCCCTTCCTTGCTACACTTCCTTCCCTAGGTAACCATAAAAATGTGCCTTGGTCACAGAGAGGATGTGACTGCCTATTGACCCCAGAGCTGGACCTGGGCGATCAGAGACTCCTGGCTCCCTCCCCCATCCTTGAAACATATTCTTTGCCCACAGTTTCCACAGCAGGAGCTGAGTTCAAGGATACAGCCTTAGAAATAAATGTGTTGTTGATACCATCTGGACTGAATTTGTGACTGAACCCCTTAAGGTCTCTATAAACTTAAGATTCTGGCAGATGTGGTGGGATCTACTCTTCTTGAGACACCTAAGACAAGCTTCATGTGTAAGTTCCCTCCGCCTTATCGCCACCACCTACTAATCTGGAGTGGCCACCTCTTTCTTAGGTCTTTCCTTGCCCTCTTTGTCTGAAGGTCAGTTTCAGATTACACCTGGAAAGCTCCTGAGTTTTCAAACCAGCACTGTTTAAGTATCCTTAAACTTGTATGTATTCTTGTAGAATACATATTGTTGCTTTGTATGCATATGCACTGTTATTTTTCTAAATCATTGTACTATGGGACTGATAATGTTTCTTAATTTTTAATCTCAGCATTGTGTTTTTAAGATCCATCCATTTTGCTATATGTATTTTTGTTGTAGTCATTGCTTCTAATGACTGTGTGATATTCCACAATATTCATCAACCACATTTTACTTTTCCCTTCCTCCACTTATGGATGCCTAACTAGTCTCCACCTCCCTGCTACAATGCATATCTTGTATGTATCTAGAGACTATGATAACTTAACTGGACCAAGCATTGCCAGCTTGCTTTCAGAGATAGCTTTTCCAGTCTCTCTTCCCACTAACAGTGGAAGAGGGTAATTTTTTTTCTGTATTCCCAACAACACTTGGAATTATCCAGTGTTCTAAATTTTGTTATTCAGATAGGTATAAAGTACATCGTCTTTTTAATTTTTCTCTGATTATTCCTGAGCTTGAATACCTTTGAATTTACTTGAGAATCAGTTGAGTTTCCCCTTCTGTGAACCATCTATTCATATCTTTTGGCCATTTTAAGTTTGCTTTTCTGTCACTTTCTGCTTGATTCACAGGTGTGTCTTTTACATTATAGAGTGATGCTGTCCAATAGGGTAACAAATAGCCACTTATGACTCTTTGAATTTAAATTTACTAAAAATTAAACAAAATTAAAATTCAGTGCCTTGGTCACACTAGCTACATTTAAAATGC
Organism: Mesoplodon densirostris; assembly: GCF_025265405.1. Lineage (NCBI taxonomy): Eukaryota > Metazoa > Chordata > Mammalia > Artiodactyla > Ziphiidae > Mesoplodon > Mesoplodon densirostris. The sequence goes on along the minus strand of NC_082675.1, from coordinate 57,639,167 downwards.
TCAATACCCACATGCTTTTTCATATGGCTGCCATATTGGACCATGCAGAGAATATTTCCATTATCACAGAAAGTTGTTTAGAACAGTGCTGTTCTGGAAATATTAGTTCCTTATTGGTTTGAGACATAGCTAATATTGGGTTGGCCAAAACATTTGTTTGTGTTTTTCCATTAGATGTTATGGAAAAACCCAAATGAACGTTTTGGCCAACGCAGTATTTTCTTCAAATCTGTCATCAACATTTTCTGTGATGTGGCATATTAAAGAAGGCTTCCCATTCTTTGATACTCCCTTTAATAAGAAGTATAATCTATGTCCCCTCCCTTTGAATCTGGGACTCTTTTGGCTGATAGAATAGTGTGTAGAAGTGATGCTTTGCCAGTTTCTCGGTGAAAGACTTAATAAACTGATAACTTCTGATTTCTGTTTCTTGGAACAATCTCTCTGGGAGTCCTGAGTCTCCATATAAGAAATCCAACCCCTCTGAAAACCACCAAGATAGGAGGCACATGGAGGTGCTCTGTCAACAGTCCCAGCTGATCCCAGCCTACCAGCCATCTCTACTCACCCAGACATTTTAGTGAAGCTGTCTTGGATGAGTACTTGGCTGAATACTGCCAAGCGGGGTCAATTCATGCAATGTGGAATAGGAGAATAATCCACTTGAGCCCTTCCTGAATTCTGGACCGAGAGAGTCATGAAATACAGTAAACTGGATTTTTTAAAAGCCATTATATTCCAGGGTAATTTGTTATGCAGGAATAGATAACCAGGTAGACTTTTTATTAAACCAAAAAATTGATGTAAGCAATGCAGTTTAATATACACACTATTGCACAGCAGCTATGAATTATAGAACCTTAGCAACAGTCAGACTGGAGTTTGGATTATGGCTCTGCCCCTTGAACAGGTTGATTGTACTGATTTTCACTGACTGCATCTATAAAATAGAGGGACTAATGCATCATAACACTAATATGGTGATGAGGAAAAAATGAAATGGCAGATGTTCAGAAAGCTCTTTGCACAGTGCCTGACTCATGAAGGAGATGCTCTAATTAAGGAATGTCCAAGGTACAGATGTGACACAAAGGACAGGTGATTGACTCTGCTTGGCCAAGTGAGGTGGGGGGCAGTTGTCAGGCGAGTGTCCTCAGAATTAAAGGGCTATCTGTGTATTAGAGGTAATAAAGGAATTTATCAGCTTAACTTAAGGAGAAAAAGACATCTGAGGTAGAGCAATTAGGGTGGGCTGAATAGGCTCAATCATTTATTTATTTGTTTAAAAAAATCTGTAAATATATATGTGCAATTTGATCACATAGGTATATATCTGTATATATTTAATATATCTATCTGCATATATTTTTATATACCTATAAATATATATGTATATTATATACACATATATACACATTCATTATTGTCTTTCAATGAAAACATACCTGATTTTAATATAGTCAAATTTATAATCTTTTTCTTATGGCTTTGTTTTTGGCATGTTGTTTAAGAAATCCTATCCTACCTAGAAAATAAAGATATTTTCCTATAGCATTTCCTATAGCATCTCCTAAGATTTATAGTTTGCCATTTATGTATAAGTTTTTTAGACATCTGGAATTAATTTTTGTCCATGGTATATGGTAGGAATTTTATTTCACTTGGATAACTAATTATTCTAGAACAATGTATTAAACAGTTGGTCATTTCCCATTGATATGTAATGCCCACTGTGTCATAAATCGTTTCCAAATAGGCATGGGTCTGTTCTTTTCAAGGCCTCTATGTATTTATTGATACATTACTACCACACTGTTTTAATTACTATAGAGATTATGTCTTGATATTTGATAGGGCAAGCTTTCGTTCCTTCTTTCCTTCATCCTTCGTTCCTTTCCTTCTCTCTCTCTCTCTTTCTTTTTCTTCTTTCCCTCCTTCCTTCCTTCATTCCTCCTTTCCTTCCTTCCTTTCTTCTTAAATTTTTTAATTAAAATTTTATTCATCAGAGCAGTTTTAGGTTTACAGCAAAATTGAGGGAAGGGAACAGAGATTTCCCATATAACTCCTGCCCCAACACATTCACACATGCATAGTTTTCCCCATTATCAACATCCTTCACCAGAATGGTACCTTTGTTATAACTGATGAAACTAGATGTAACTATAGTTTTACTTTCACATTTTGAAGATTATTTAATGATGTAGGAAATAATCATCATATTATTAAATGAATAAAAGTAAACATACATCAGCCAGGTTTCCAAATCTGCTAGAAATTGTAGATATTTGTATCATTAAAAGAATGGAAGAAAAGGTCTCAAAGTATTTACCATGATTATTTCTAGGTGATGGACTCATAGGCCATTTTCTCAGTTATCTCCACACTTCTTTGTGTCTTACCAGTTTTTTATGAGTATAATCACTTTTACAATCTGAAAATCCAAAACATCTCAGTGGAAAGAACATTCAGTTTGAAAATCTTTGTGTGCAAAGAAGTCCCAAGTAAAGAAGGAGCTCTTTCTACTGAAATGCCTGGCAGCTCTTCCCTTTCCTCTCATTCTTTCCTCTTGCATTTGCCTCTTAGGGCTGCCCTACTGGGCACCTACATATCTATTATTTCCAATAATCTTAGCATAAATACAGATTGTTGTAGAAAATAGTGTCCCATCTAGCAAGTGGCTCTCCAGCTGCTCAAATCAAGTTTGAGTTCATACTCAGTTGGATGCAGACAGATGTTGTAGAATTCTCTCAGGGCTGTGTCTGTCTTTAATCCACTGTTCATCTCTGCCTATGGGGCTCATCAACTATGCTCGGAGATCACCTCACTTGAGTTCTCTTTGTTGGTACTATTTTGTTTTTAATTTTTAATTTTCTGGCTGCATGGCATGTGGGATTTTAGTTCCCCGACAAGGGATTGGACCCACGACCCCTGCATTGGAAGCACGAAGTCTTAACTACTGGACCACCAGGGAAGTCCTGTGTTGGGACTATTTTTTAAAAAATGTTCCTGTGTAATTCTATTTTCTTCTTTGTATAGTCTCCGCTGATGTGGACTTTTATATTCCTTCAGGAATTGATACCAGTTTTTACAGTCTGACTTCTGAGTCTCCACTCTTGCCCCTTGTTCTGAGCAGAAATGTCTGTGCTTGTGGGATCCAGAGGTCACCATGTGCATGTTGATGGCAGTAGTGGTCAGCATCTCCCTTGAATCCCAATTAGTTGGCCCTGAGCCCCATTCTTGAAGAGACATTCTACTGATCAAGGAATCTCCACCATTGAAACAACTCTAATCTTAGGTATTGGCTCCCAGATGGAGATGACAGGGCCTCAGTGGATGCCTAGTTCAATGCTTAGAGACAACTTCTGAAAGTCATCGCTTCTTAATTAGATTTGCATTTTGTCATCAAGTTCATCTTCAACACTGAAATTCTGTATTCTGAAAAGGTCACTGAGGATTGTTGTGCTTTGGAAAAGTACTGGGCCAGATGTCTAGAGGTTTCTATGTAATTTTCATTCTTTTGCTTTCCTTTGGCCAACTGCCTGTCCATATTGAACTTTTCACATTTGCAGATAAAACACATCTGTTTACTCATGGGCTATAGTGATGTTGATGATCCTCTGCTATTTTATTTTATTTTTTTTAATATAAGGTCTTATCACCATAGTATTGCATTCAAGTTTCTCAGAAATGTGACACCATACTTCAATATCATTTCCTACTATACTTCAATTTCCTTACACCTTTCTGGGTCAGTAATTTACCAGGTTCATCATCATTTTATAACAAGATCATGTACTTTTCAGTCTTATTCACGTTATTCGTAGTCTAAAAAATCGTTCACCAAAATTTAAAATCTTGAAAGCCTTTCTTGTCCCAACTGTGTCTCAAGGAAATTCTTCTCTTTCAGCAGACCCCACATTCCCCTGCACTACCATTCTTGCAGACATTTAGGAAATGTATGAAGGAAAGAAAGGAGAAACTTTTAGAAAAAAGCTTATTTTTAAAGACAATCTTCTCTCTTTCTTTTTTTTTTTTAAACCTTTGTATATATTGATGAGCCCATCAAGTTCTATATGGCAGGAAATGAATCAAACCACAAATATTGATCAAGAAACATGTTTGTCGCTGATCAGAGATAAAATTATTTGTAAAAATGTGCATTTTGGTCAATATTTATTCCTTCCTAAAATTACACAATTATGTTTCTTCTCTTAAACTCAATTTGTCCAATTTGCTATAATGCAATTTTCTGTACCCATGTATAATTTACTTATATGATTAGAGTATCCTCTGTGGAAACTTAAACTGATATAACTTCCTTTGAACAACGTATCTGGGGCAGTTTTGATGTGTTATCATCAGTTAAGGGAAATATTTTGCTCATGAGTCACAAAAGCAAATGTGAGCAAACAATTGCTTATTGTGATCAATTTTCATAAGGTAGTTCCAACAAGGGCAGGGGTGGACAAAATTTATGCTAGTCATATAACTAAATTCTCCCAATCTTAAGCAGAGTTAAGTTTAATCTTTGGTTTTAAGATAATAGTAGTTAATAAAGGATTTTTAACTTTTGTTTATTACCTAAGACACATTAACAACTATTAACTGATTCTTAGAGTGCATATACTATTTATTATTTAACAGGTAAAAGAGCTGCTAAATGAATAATCTGATAAAAGTGAGTGTAGACATTGTTTGCTTAACAAGCATTTACAAGGTGTTTGGGGTATGTCAAATGCTATACTTGTTGCTGAGAAAAATATATATGAGTAAGATATACCCTGTAAGCTAATGGGGAAGACAAGATTTTCACCAATGAACAAGCAGAGCCTAAAATAACCATATGATATGTGTTGTGTTTCAATTTCTTCACTTGAAAATGGTCAATGCGTATTAACTAGTATTATTATCTCTATGTGAAATAGAAATGAAAAGCAGGTCTAGATCACTCTGGATTTAAGAAATAAGGGAAGAGTTTATGAAAGCGGTTAAACTTGAAATGGTCTTTAAAAATGGCTGGTATATGTACGGAGAAGGGAAATGACCTGGCCTGGATTTCAGGTTGCTAGAAATGAAAATGACTTTTGAGTGTTAGACATACTGATAGGAGAGCAGGTTTGTTTATTGGAAGAAATTATCAGTAATACTAGAAATCTAGATTGGGTGTAATTGGTGGACTATCTTGTAGTAGGGTAAAATAATAGAAAATAATAAAAGATTGGAGTCAGAAGAAATTCTTTTCAATCACTTTCTCTGGATTTGGGCAAGTCATGTAGCTTTTCTTTATTTTCATGACTCAGTTTCTTCATCTGCAACATTACATTAATATTGTGAAATACTTTTAATTTTTCCTTAAGTATAATAAAACTTGGTTTGTGATAACTCCTTTAACATACAGCAACTTACATAGGGAGTACAGCATTACTAAGTGTTTATACTTATACTTTGTAATGTTCTATAAACTCTATGTGTTGTACAAATATTTTATCATAATAACAATCACTATTATCATTATTGTTAATAACATTTGTAAGTTGAGGGGGGTGAATTAATTCTGTAGGTAATAAAGAATAAATGAATTTGTTTTACAATAGGTAAATATCATAAGGAAAGTAACATCAAAACAATATTGACCCTAAAATTTATTGGTATGTCACATTGAGAAAGTATTTACAACATGTAGACAAAAGAATTCTTTTACTTACTACATAAAAAGGTCCTACTTTCTTCAAAAAATTTTGGACAAAGAACATGGGTGGGAAATTCACAAGGAACTGACACTTGAAAGTGACTGATGAACTTATGAATTTATAAAAACTTGTTTCACTTAATTTATGTTTAAAGGAATATAAGTGAAAGAAAGGTAAGATTTTTCAATCATTACAAGGAAAAATACTAAAAATAAGTTGTGGTTTTGGTAAGGATACAGGAAAAGAGTACTTTTGTACACTGTGGTGTAAGTAAAATTTGATAAAACTTCTGTAGAAGAATAATTTGGCAATATTTATCAACATTTAGATTTTTTTTTTACCCTTTGATCCCAAACTACTATTTTAAAGAATTTATTCTAAGGAATTAATTATAGATGCAAGATACATATGTGAAGATTAACTTATGGATGATCATCACTGTATTACTTACAGGAAAAAAATTGGAAACAGCTTACATTTCTAATATAAGGGATTGTTTAACTAGATAATAATGTCCACAGAAAGAAATGCATGGCTGACATTTAAATTGTGTAATAATAATGTATAATTACATGGAAATATGCATACAATATACAAAATAAGTTTCAAATCTAACTTTATTATCTCTGTAAAATATAATGTATAGGCATATATATGCATATGTAGACATATATTATATGTATGTATATATATATATATATATATATACACACACAAATTACATTATTTTTATTTGCAAATGACAAGCTTATACTTCTATTTTATTTACTTCTTTTGACCTATCTTTTTGAGGTTTCTTCTACTGACCTTATATTCTGTAACAATAAAGAACATAATAAAAACTTTGTGAAATGGGTAAGATCACAGGCTGAAGCTCCCTGAGGAGAGAGAACCAGATCACCATGGTAAATTTCTTCATTGTGGCTCACTGATAAGGTGTATGTGACTTTTGACCTATGGTATACTCAGGTTTATCATCTATTGGCCTGTATTTTATTTTCTGTCCTAATGGAGAGTTCATCTGTTTATCTGTCAGTTTTTTAGCTATCTGACCATGACTATTCAGAGAGAAAGTAATATCACTAAGGATTATTTTGTGAAAATCCCCTACACATTTCAAACTTCCAAGATAGCATAGAACTCCAAAGCACTAGGAGATAGTATTCTCATCTTGTGAACATGCTGTAATAGAAATTAACTCAACGGCAAAAATTACCTGGTTGATATTTACTTATTGTCTTTATTTGTTCATTTAAATGTCCAGTTAATACTGCTTCTTGGCCAGTTTGACCAACTGTCCAAAGAATTAAAATTAGCAAAGTTCTATTCTTCCAAACAGTTGACCTTGTACCACAATTGTTAAATGATCATGTATAAACACAAGTACAACTTATAAAAGCCTTTACTCAATTGCATTTGTGGCACACAGGATAATAAAGGGATTTTTAAGGTCAGCTTCCCTGATTCAGCCCTATCATTTCATAAATTAAAAAGAATCTCCCAGGAAGGTTTAAAGACAGTGGTGTGAGTAAATGTTTAACAAATGGTGCTCTAGGTGGGGGGTTCTGATTTGTGCGTTTGCCTACTCCCATGTGTAAATATTTTTGCCATAGCAGATTTTGAGGTCCCAGTGTGAAGTCATTGAATGCAGTTGGGGAGAGAAGTGAATAATTAACTCTCTTAAGTCAGTGTGAGCCAGCTGCGTTGCAGCTAACTACTGCATATGGTGCTTACATCTATGGTACAGATCGCAATGGGTTCCTTATGCCTGTCTCTTTACACTTAATGGATTGTGAAGTTACCAAAGGGACAATGTCTTTTTCATTTTTGTTTCCCCAGTGCTTCACATAATGCTGGGCACACAGTTATATTCATTGAAAAAAAAAAAAAGGAAATTACACCCATATTAGAGAATACATGGGGAAGAATATATGGGCAAAGAATGTACTAAAGACTTTAATCTATAGTTAAAATATATTTGCATAGGATATTTTGGATATAACTGCTTAAGCATCAACCTTGTTTAAAAAAAAATGCAGTGGCTACCAAATTCCATTTGATGAGTTAAAACTAATTAGTGTCGTTATATGGGAGAATTTGTCTTAGAAACATAAACAAAATGGGATAAATATAAAAACACAGTATTGGTAAAAGAGAAATATTTCTGTGGCTAAAGCTAAATGTCTGGGGAAAAAAGCAATTCAGTTTCCCAATATTAATTATTGAGCCATATCCTGCTATTGGTCTGTGCGTGTAAAAATCAATGCAAAGATAAGGACCTTCATAATTGACAGGAGTAATTTTGAAGTATACTCATTGACATTCAAAGAGGCAGGACACAATGAAAAGGTTATGGATGAGCAAACTTTGAATTGTTGTAATCACTACTTTTCAACCTTTTAAAGGAAATAGGGGAAGGAGAAGCATATTATTTTATTCCTTATTCCTTCCAGGTGTGCAAAAAAAGAGAAACATGCAACCAATATTTAACCAACATTTAAGTATATTACATTCATAGAACCTTTTATAATTTTGCAAAATTCTTTCATATTCACATTTTATTCTCATTTTAACCTGTGGGTAGAGGCCATGTAGGTGTTTTTCTCTATTTGTAACAGATGGGGAATGAGACTATGACCTTGGACTCTGACTATTACTGCTATCTACTTTTTATTAGAATATGTTTTCTCCCTGATAAGTGTGTATATGGACTTTTGCTTGGAAAGACAAAAGTATGAAAAAGTTAATCAGAAGACCTTATAGGGTTACATTTTTTGGTGAAAAAAGTCCTATTTTTTTCCTTACTTGTTCCACTTGTTTCCTCTCTTCTGGTTCATGATGACTCTTAACTTGGCAATTTAATGGGAAGTTTGCAGTCAGTCAACAAGAAAAGAGTATCCATTGGTTTAGGACTCTTATTATCCATGTGTATTAGTTATTTTTTCAGTTATGTGTGATGCACTCTAAGACTTCTTTCTGTAGCTCAGGACTTTATGTTACCCCACATCAAAACACTCAAACAGTATCTTGTTTTTTATTTCTTTTGGGGATAAAGTACACAAAGCCCTCCACTCCATTTTTCCCTCCTTTTATCAAGCTCTAGTTTTAAACACTTCCACATCCTTATTATGCAATGGAACTAACATGCAACTCTCTTTCTTTATTCATTTAACTTTAAACACTGAATAAAATTTTTTAAAAATCAACATAATACCATTTGTTTAATCATACTCATATATTTTTCTCCTGCACAAAGTTTCAGAAGCTGTGTTGGTGTAGAGTGGTCAAGGGCAAGCTGGACTCCAAGAGAAATGTGAGTAGAGCCTATAAGTGTGTCTTAGTCAAGGATTACTTTGCTGCAAGGAGCAGAAGCCCATTAACTCTGGCTCAAGTAGAAAGAAAGTTTATTGAAAGGACATAACAGGGACTATTGCAGCTGAGAAAGTTTATGAAACTAAGTCCTGCTCAGACACCCACAAAAGGATTGGAACAGCCAAGGTATGAACAGAGGCTCCTCCCTCAACCACTTGTGGAGACACGTGGTATTTGGCTTCTGTGCCTCTTGCATGTGTGAACCATTCTGTTCCTTCTCTCAGCTGGCTTCTGTTGCTAACTCATGGCCTACCTGTTCCCTTTAACTTTTCTCTACACTTTCCTTCCATTTGTCTTGCTGGCTACTCTAGCTCTGACAACACAACCTCCCAGTTTAAAGCTAACTGTCTTCAAGTTGACTATCGTGTGAATTCTAACAAGATATAGTCTCATTGCTCACTGTGGGGTGGATATTCAACCCAGGGTTAGAGCCACAAGCTGCAGTTTCTAGACTCTTAAGATATGACAAGTTCCCTAAGAAGGGGGTGTGGTAAGAGAAGCATAATATAGAAATTTTAATACACCAAAATTAAATGACAAAAACCAGAATTGGAACCCTTGGAAATTGTAAACTTTGTACTAGAGTGAATGACATAAGTAGAGAAATAGTATCAATTAAGGATAAAGATAGTTTGGGAATTTATATTATTGTATTTTACCTCTTAGGTAATGAGGAAAGATTGATGGATTTTGGTTTGGGAGTATTATGTGCAAGAAATATCCCATGAGAATCTTATGGGATAATTTATATCTTGAGATGGGTAGAGATTTGGAACCATATAGGAGGAAGTCACTATTACATCAAAGATGTACATATGGTATAGCTACTATACAAAATGTGATTTATAGTTCCCATGTTGTGACTTTTTATATGTTACCTTTATGCCTTCACATGGCAGAGAATATCTTCTTCCTCTTTACTCTTCTCCATTGGACAGAAATCATGTGGTTCTCCTATATGATTATAAATTGCTTGAGTCATTTGTAAGAATAGCGTATATCATCATTTTGCATTATATTTATCTACATATTAACTGTGTCTCTTTTCCCCAATAGACTGTAAATTTCTTGAGGGTATTGTATTTCTATCATGTTTGTGTCTTTCCCATCCTTGCATTTTGCACAGTGTCTGACACATATCAGGCCCTCAATAAATGGCACTTCTCTTTTCTTCTCAGGGAATGCTTTGTTTTCATTTAGAAGAATGGTTTTCAAACTGAAAAAAAGAAGACCACATTGTGATTAAGAGGAGATTAGTCAAGAAAATAGCATGAGTTCTTATTCTGAAAGAACCTACAAGCATGATCACAGAACCTCCCACAGTGTAAATTGTGAGGTGCCCAGGGAGAATGTGAGAGGCAGTAAAGAATGGCAGTGGGGCGAGGTTGCCCTGAGGTCAAGGATGAGAAATATATACGTTTTCGGAATTGTAGACATCCAGCTTACTTCAGTCCTGAGCTATCTTGTGGAAGACAGATAGGACTTCATGTGGCTCCAGATAACAAAACTAGCACTTAGGAGGAGGTTGATTCAATATTAAGTAAGGAAGAAATTTCAAGAGCTGGAGTTACCTCAAATGAGATTAGCTTTCAAAATAATTTTTATTAACAGAAAATGTTCAAACAGAGACTAATTATTTGAGAGAGACAACGTGGAGATAATTTTACTGGGTGGAAGGTTGTACTAAACTCTAAGGAACTTTCCAAATCTAACGTTTTATGGGGTTATGTTTATTGAGTTGAACTGAAAGCCTTATGTGCCTTTAAAATGTAATCCACAAACATAGTGATGTATATATTCCTTTGGGAAAATTCACTAATCAGGTTAGAATAGCTACTTCTTTGATGCATTTATATGATTTTTTTTTCCACACAAAATTCAAGAAGATACCTAAAAACTAACATTTTAGATCATCTTGTACCTAGAGAAAAATATTTCAGAGGAGGAAGAAATGACAGGTTTGTTAAGAGTAAGGAAGGCTCCCAAGAAGATTAGCAAGTATGAATCATGTGTCTAGATCAGAAGGGTCAGTTCAATAAGGCAAGCTTTAGAAAGGTCCATTGGTCCGATCCTCAAGAGACAGGTTATAAAATGACTGATGCCAATCAAATCTCGAGTTGAAATTTCTGTGAGTGTGAGTGAGTGTGCTTATGTATTTCAACAGTTGAAATGTCAAATTAAAACCAACATCAGTCATCATGGTGTCAGTGTGGTGGAGATAGAATTGACATGTAGCTGGAGATTGGGGGAACTGAAAGGTCTTTTTAAATGTTGAGAACTCATCTTAGAGTGTTGGCAAGCAAGAGAGTATTTAAGGCATAGTACATAATTCTAGGCACGTTTATGACTAGAAAATTTTCTATATGAATGGGGAAAATAACCATTTATCATAATATAAAACACCTTCCCACAGAAAAACTCTAAGGGAAGCTTCTCATTTCTAATTCATTTCTAACTAACTTAACCCCAGTATTATCCTTTCCTTTCATTTTCTCCCCCACAATTCTTTACTATTGACTATAGTTAGCCTTCTCTCCTCAAAGTTCCCCAGACTGATGGTTACCATGTTCTTACATGTGACTTTTTCCATTCTGAAATGTTCTTATACCTCCTTTCTAGTTATTCATTAGAAATTAGAATTTTAAAAGCCTAAAAATATAACATACATTTTTAAATCACAGCATAAAAGTAAGAGTACCACAGTATGTCATTCATTCTGACCTATCTATCCTTGTTCCATATTCTCCCCAGAGCTGTCCCCGATCATTCTTGTCCACAACTCTACCTGCTCATTGGCCTGCTACTGAAGGAAAATGCAGCACCTTCAAGAGGAACGAAAAAGAGCATAACAATTTTTCTTCAGCATTTGTGTTGTGACATCAATAAAATACTTCATGACTTTTGAGTCTAGTGTGTTTCTTGTGATTCTCCTGGATTTTTCTCTAATGTAATACTTTCGTTAAATGCCACATTAAATTTGAGCTCAATCAAAATAACCTGTTTTACAGTTAACAAGAAGGTTATTAAACTTAAAATATGTGGAACAAGGGTAAAACCAAAAGCATCTACCCTGAGTCTTCATTGCAATGACTAGGCTTTGCCAGTTTCATTGGGACTTGAATTCCTCAAGGCAGGAGATGTGATTTATTTGGCTCTTTTGGAATGGTACCTTCCATAGTGCTCAGCATATAAAAGGTACTCATTCATTCATACATTTTAGAAATATTATTGAGTCTTAACTATGGTGGGAACATTTTTTAGTTTTGCAGGAACAGTGGTAAAGAATAGGACAGCTTGATTTCTGCTATCCAAGACAGGTAATATAGTAGCATGTGGTTCAAAAATAATCTGAATTTGAATACTACCTCTTAGAAAATGTATGACCTGGAGAAACCTACTTGAGCCTGTTTTCATTTGCTTGTTTGTTTTTAGTTTTTATGTTTTTAATCAGAAGAAAAGGGAATCTCATTGGTGGGAAGACCTTGAGGATTCACTGAATTAGTACAAATTACTTTAACCACTGCCTGACATAATATATATGTTAATTCTTTTTTTATGATCATGGAGGGTTTATATTTCAGCTGAAGGATGAATAATTTAAAAATAACAACATGAAAGTGTGGCAAGGGTTATGAGAACGGAAGTCTGGAGTATTACGGAGAATCCTACAGAATTACTTGACCTAGTCTAAAGGGCAAGGGAACTGTCTGGAGGAAGTCAAGTTTGCTCTGAGACCTGCTCCATTAACACTGGTTGAATGAATGCCAACGACGACTTTCCATTACTTATGGGACTATTACTGAGTTTGTGAGTTATTTATATTTTTTCCATTTTTCTTTCTAATTCCTCTTCTGCTAGCAGAAGTGGTGGCCATTTTGACCTTTTGTACCCTTCAAATGTTTCCGCTTAGCAGATGATATGCACTGCCTTCTGCACATGTGTGTTATTTAGTTGTTGTATGCTTCTCTTGGTTGATTTTAATTAATAGAGTGGTTATAACAAAGTATGAGAAGTCCTGCATTACATTCCATGTGTGATGAGGGAAGGTCTAAAACCAGGTATGGGTAGAATAAATGTCCCAGATCACACCAAGGCAGAAGCAAAATTATAAAATTGGTGACATTTACCTTTAGTGCTCATTACTTCTCTCTTACCAGCACATCTACGTAACAAAAGACCCATTGTCATCATGTTTCTCTAGAGTCTCTTATGTTACTGAGAATAGCAAACTAATGGAGAAAGTATGGTTTTTATAGGGCAAATATAATTTATTATTTTCAATACATTTTAAGCATGAAAGAGGTTGCTATTAATTATTTCAGGACAATAGGCATAATCCAAGACTGTCCTGGGTAAATGAGGATGTATAGACATCTTAAATATTAAAGACTCAATATATTAGCCCTTTGGAGATATTTCAGTGTGCACCTGATAAATGCTACCTCTTGCTTTCAGTACTTTTTACTATTAAGTTAAAAAGACCAAGTGAAATGACAATAACTAACCCAAATTAATTCATCTCTAATGGTAGAATTTTATTCACTTTAGCCCATGGTGAAGAAGATATTTACTAAGATCATATCCCAGTACCTGTTGAATTATACACTTTATAAGTGAATCTAAACCTGGCCTTTGTATAACCTTTAAGGAACATCAGGGTATGTGTGTGTCCAGGGGAATACACAGTCAGAAGAGTTGGCAACTCTTTTTTATTTCAGTTCATACACACCAAGACAACTCACAATTAGAACTCAGATCAAAGCTAAACTATATCCAGTAGTAAATAATTCATAACACACTTCCTTTTCTTATCTCCCTTGCTTAACCCAAACTGAGGCCCATTTTGTGTTCCATTACTCCTTTGAGAAATAATCACTCAACACCTCAGGACTTTTCCCAATTTCTATCTTTTTGACAATGTCCGCTGTTTCAAAATACCTCATTATCTTCACTCTCCCACTGAGCCTGTGATATGATGGCCATTTGCCTTGCCTGAGGAAGGAAGAGACAAGTTTTTCCTCTCCCAACAATCTTGCACATTGAGATCTGACCAGAGCATTCTCAAGCTGATTCCAAAACCACTCCCTGGAAAGGGGAGAGCTGTTTGTTCATCCCACTGTCATTGAGTTGGAGAATGTTCTGCCAGGTCTGTCTCTTTGACAGATTTCCTAGTCAAAGAGAAAACTCTGTAGTGCTTAGAAAACAAAGCTATTTCAGGTTGTTTGACTGTGAGCTGATAAACAAGGCCTGGGGTGAGAAGTGCAAAATACACACACACACACACACACACACACACACACACACAGATAGAGGCCCACGTGTGGGCATCCGGTCAGTTGAAGACGGTACTGACATATTTAGCAGTCAAGCTGCATTGCTTTCTTTCTGACCTGTTGGGCACATATTCAGTTGATAGCTTCCTACTACTTATCACAAAACAATAGAAATCTTTTAAGAAGACAGTCCAAATTGCTCTAATACCTTCTTTAAAGAGAACAAAATGCAGAAAGTTCGCCTGTAGAGACTTCATTTTTCATATATATGCAATTTATGGTGTTTAAATATAAGCTTTTGATTTTAGGTTGAAACGATCTTGTCAAAAATGTACATGAAAGACATTTATGTTGGGCTCTTTTATACTTAGGTTTACAGCTGATCCTTCTCATGTCTTTTATCCCCAGAACACTTGACTGGCACCTGACTTCACTACTTCGCTTTAGTAGCTGGTTCAGAGAAGGCTGTTTCTGAATTTCTTTTTCACTTTTTTTTTTTTTTTTTTGGTCATGAAGAGAGAGAGATTTGGGGTCAGGACCAAGGTGAGGTGAGTGGGGGACATTTACCTTGGACACATTTAAGAGAGTACCAAAAAAACCCAAGAATCAAGATAAATAATATTTCCATGCAATATTTTAAAAAATCAAAATCAGTGCAAAAATGCATGGTAAACAAAATATCAACATTTTAAAATAAAACAGGATCAGTATTACTGATTTTTTTCTTTTACCTCAAGCTCCACTATGGCTCTGTATGGCACTGGGTGGAATGTAATAACAATAAGCTGGAGAATGAGGTGATATTTCTGAGGCAAATGCACATCTATTTCTCCATTTCTTCCAGGAGCACATTGGAAGGGCATCAGGGACCAGAGTCAGTGGAATCATGAATTCATTGAGCAAAAATTCTCCTCAGCCAGTAGATAATATAATCACATAAAACAGTCCTGAAGGCACAGCCCTCAAAATAAGTCTAAAGAGAAAGATGGAGCAAAGGCAAACCAATTAGACAAGGGGTTGTACATCTGAGTGTGTCTGCTCAGTAGAAAGTGGGAAAGGAAGGGAGGGATGGGGAGTTGGAGTAGCAAAGGTATCAGATTATTGTGGAAGGTTTCATGGTCAGACACGTGAGAGAACCAGAGTTTGTGCACAGTATCCTTGGCAGTGTTTCTATTGATTTCCTGGAGAGGACGCTGGCATAGGAATTGGAAACTACAGAAGACCTTGGACAAATTACTTAACCTCTCTGTGATTCAGTACTTTTATCTGAAACTTGGAATTTATAGTGTCTGCTAATTATAAGGTAGGGATTCATGTGTTAAATTGTTATTGTTTGTAACTTCACACCTCCTATTGAGACACTGGAATTGAATCATAGCTAAGGTCTGTGAGTCTCCTTCTTAGATGATCTCCTTTATATTATTTTTTTGTGTGTGTGGTTAAATGTACATAACATGAAATTTACCATTTTAACCATTTTTAAATGCACTGTCTGGTGGCATTAAGAGCATTCACATTGTTGTGCAACCGTCATCACCATAAGTCCCCAGAAATTTTTCATCTTTCCCAGTGGAAATGCTGTATTCATTAAACACAAACTCCCCATTTTCTCCTCTCCCCAACTTCTGGCAACCACCATTCTACCTTCTGTCTCTATGAACTTGATTACTCTAGGTACCTCACATAAGTGGAATCATGCAGTATTTGTCCTTTTATGTCAGCCTTATTTCACCTAGCATAATTTCTTCAGATTCATCCATGTTATAGCCTGGGCCAGTTTTCCTTCCTTTTTAAGACTGAATAATATTCCATGGTATGGATACATCACATTTTGTTTATTCGTTCATCTGCTGATGGACACTTGGGTTGCTTCCACCTTTTGGCTATTGCAAATAACACTGTAATGAGCTTGAGTGCACAAGTGCTTCTGCTTTCAGTTCTTTTGGGTATATACCTGGAAGTGGAATTGCTGAATCATTTGATTTTTTTTTTTTTTTTTTGCCGTACGCGGGCCTCTCACTGTTGTGGCCTCTCCCATTGCGGAGCACAGGCTCCGGACGCGCAGCCTCAGCGGCCGTGGCTCACAGACCCAGCTGCTCTGCGGCATGTGGGATCTTCCGAGACCGGGGCACGAACCCGCATCCCCTGCATTGACAGGCGGACTCTCAACCACTGCGCCACCAGGGAAGCCCTCATTTGATAATTTTATGCTTAATTTTTTTTGAGGAACTGCCAAGCTGTTTTCCACAGAGCCTGCACCCTAATTTCCACCAGCAGTGCACAAGAGTTACAATTTCTTTCCAACTTCACCCACACTTGTTATTTTCTATTTTTGTTTGTTTTTTTAATAAAAGCCATCCTAATGGGTGTGAAGTGGTATCTCATGATTTTGATTTGCATTTCTCTAATAATACATGACACTCAGCATCTTTTCATGCAATTGTTGGCTGTTTATATATCTTTGGGAAAATGTCTATTCAAATCCTTTGCCCATCTTTAAACTGGGTTATTTATTTGTTTTGTTGTTGTTGTTAAGTTGTAGAAGTTCTTTATGTATTCTGGATAGTAATCTATTAGATATTTGATTTGCAAATATTTTCTTCCATTCTGTAGGCTGCCTTTTTTACTCTGCTGATAGTGTCCTTTGATGCACAAAAGTTTTAAATTTTGCTGACATCTAATTTATCTATTTTGCTGTTGTCATTATTGTTACCTGTGCTTTTGTTGTCTTATCTAAGAAATAATTGCTAAATCCAATGTTATGCAGATTTCCCCCTATGTTTTCTTCTAGGAGTTTTATAGTTTTACTTTTTACCTTTGTGTCTTTGATCTATTTTGAGGTAAGTTTTGTGTACAGTGTAAGTTAAGGGTTCAATTTCATTTTTTGCATATGGATATCCAGATTTCCCAGGGCCACTTATTGAAAAGACTGCTGTCCTTTCCCCATTGAATGTTCTTGGCAATGTTATTGAAAATTATTTGACCATATATACATGGGTTCAATTTTGGGCTTTCTTTTTTTTTTTTTTTTTCTTTTTGCGGTATGTGGGCCTCTCACTGTTGTGGCCTCTCCCGTTGCGGAGCACAGGCTCCGGATGCGCAGGCCCAGCGGCCATGGCTCACGGGCCCAGCCGCTCCGCGGCATATGGGATCCTCCCAGACCGGGGCACGAACCCGTATCCCCTGCATCGGCAGGCAGACTCTCAACCACTGCGCCACCAGGGAGGCCCCAATTTTGGGCTTTCTATTCTCTTCCATTATTGTACACGTCTGTCTTTGTGGCAGTACCATATTGTTTTGATTACTGTAGCTCTATAGTAAGTTTTGAAATCGGGAAGTGAAAGACCTCCAAATTTGTTCTTCTTTTATAAAATTGTTTTGGCTATTCAGGGTTCCTTGAGATTCCATATTTTCCCTCATCTTTTTTTTTTTTTTAATACAACACTCAAGCACCAAGCTGATTTATTTATTTATTGTCAGTTCATTGGTTTGTTTATTTATTTATTTTTGGCTGTGTTGGGTCTTTGTTTCTGTGCTAGGGCTTTCTCTAGTTGTAGCAAGTGGGGGCCACTCTTCATCACAGTGCGTGGGCCTCTCACTATTGTGGCCTCTCTTTTTGCGGAGCACAGGCTCCAGATGCGCAGGCTCAGTAGTTGTGGCTCACGGGCCCAGTTGCTCCACGGCATGTGGGATCTTCCCAGCCCAGGGCCCGAACCCATGTCCCCTGAATCGGCAGGCAGATTCTCAACCACTGCGCCACGAGGGAAGCCCTTCCCTCATCTTTAAAAAAAAATAAAACCTTCTTCCGATTCCATATTTCTCTTTTGCTCACTATAGCCAACATCTGGAAAAAGTTTTTCTCATTTACTATATCTACTTCCCCACTTACCCCCTCTCAACCCATTGCCACCTGGCTTTCACTCCCACCACTCACTGCAGTTAACCTTGTTAAGTTCATCAATGGTCTTTTTGTTTCTAAACTTAGGAGACACTTACCTCCCTACCTTAGCAGCATTTGTGACCATTAACCTCTTTTCAAGTCTTAGAATATTCTTCCTTTGGCTCTTTGGAAACGACACCCTCCAATTTCTTCCTATATCTTTAGCTGTTTCTTCCCAGTCTCCTTCTTGTGCTCCTCTGACCATATTCTAGAATCCTCTCTCTTCTACTTAATAGCTGATTCTGAGTGATTTAATGTATTCTCCTGACCACAATAGTTGGGCAAACATGGGACTAATGACTCTAAGTTATTCTCTTGAAAAGAAGGAAAGTTTCAATGTAGGTGGCTTAGAGGTAGGATGAGGGGACATTGAAATGGTCAGGTGCAACAACACAGATTATCTTTTGACCCAGGCCTCTTTGACCAGTGTTACAGGGCCTAGCCAAAGGGGTTTTAACTAATTATCAATTCAAATAAAAAGACTTAGCACTGCAATGTCTGGTAAGACTGAGCTACCAAGCTACCTCAAATAGTCCTGCTTGGTGGTTTGATAACTGAAAGGATACATAGGAGTATTTATCACAGCCTGCCCTTTATATGTCATTTATCCTGCATGAAAGCTATAGGTGCAGAGTTCTGCAGAGAGAGAGAGAGAAAAAAAAGGGATTTTCTGCATTTATATGTGGGTTCTTCCATTCATATAGGTAGCAGCTGCATTAAGCAAATAGTCAGGACACATGCCTTGAAGCAGAGCTGAGGGATTTGGGAGGAACTACATTATTATTTATTTTCTGTGTGGTTTCAAGTTATCCAGTTGTAACAGGACTTCTTAACATACTTAAATGCCAAATATCTGACCCAAATCATAGAGATCGCAGACTAGGGCAAGAAAAAGAACATGACTGTCCCTACCCAGACCGCTAGCTCAGCATCTACCCTTCACTTTGGTCACCTGCCTACCTCAGCACCTGGGCATTTAGGCTGGCTTTGCCTAGACTGGTCCCCCAACTGCTACATTTTACTTGGGTCTGGCTTACTTGATTTTTTTTCTGGGATCAAAATTATACGTTTCCTTTGTTCTGCTGGGTAACAAAAACTCCTCTGAAAATTTATTCTCAGCCAAGACACTCAAGGGATAATACTTTATACGTTATTATACCCATAGAAATTATTTGTCTGATTGTGCCATTTAAGTTCTTGTCCTACAGCAGTTAATTTTATGATGCAGGTTTAACACTTGTGACATGTGAGCTTGTGGGAAGATATCTCTGAGTGTAGGTGATAGTCTGGGCTTCTTTTCTCCTTACTAGGAAGTAAGTTTTTCTAGCACAAAGAAATGGCTAAAGCAATCAGTTGGTCAAGGATCCAACTAACTTGACTTTGTTTCTTTTCTGGGGGACAAAATTGGAGAAGGCTTGGAGAGTAGGGGGTTGGGATTGCTTTGGATGTTTGAACTGATTCCCTCTTGCTAGTTAAGAAATCAGTCTGGCATAGCTGTTTGCTGTGGAATTTTTCACACTTTATCTAGCATCCCATGTCTCTATTGCCTGAGAAATGTATTTATATTTACACTGTGAAGCGTGAATATGCTGCTGTTCTTTGGGGAAAGGGATTCATCAAATAATCCTTTTGCTTGAGTATTATTAAGTGGACCATAGCACTTCCTCTGCTTGTTTTTGCTTGGAGCCCTTGAGACATGTGAGGTGGCCTTGTCCAGTTCAGTGGGTTTCAACAGGGTGAGCCAGATTTAAAGAAACATAAATTCAGTTGAGAGAGAAGGTAAAATGGCATAGCTGAATAATGGGCTTTAATAGGCAAACCAAATAGTTAAATGCAAGATGCTTGCTGCATGCTGAAACTTAAGGAATCCATATTCAATGCAATGCATTATTAAATACAACACTGAGCATATGGGTACCCACAATTAATGTATATAAATAGCTGATAAAATTGCTTGGTATTAGAAAGCTAGCGGCAAAAATGACCTCATATGTCAAGCAGACAAGTAGGCAGCTACCATTTTCTTTGTACACCTTACAGATGATAAATTAGTTTTATGGTCTGCATGGGGCCCTTATCACACTACAGCACCAAGTGCATGATAAAGAAAAAAAATACCTCGGCTCAAAAATCGAACTGGAATTTGGAGTCCCAGCGGAGCTCATTTTTTAAATGTAAAGAATTTTAGCCTGCTTCCTTTGGGGAAGATTTATTGTGGCCAAGAGAAATGTAGATCTTGGGTATGTGTTTTGATTAAAACTTGATTTTTGTTTTTATTGACACTGGGTAGAATGTGAATCCGTCATAACTGGCTGCCTATTGATTGAGAGCAGTTTGGTCCAATGGGCACAGGACAGGAAAAAGAAGGGGGAGTTCTGACTTTAATTTCCAGCTCTACTACTAATAGGCAAAGCTGACCTTGGGTAAAACTTTGTAACTCTTTACTAGCTCTGCCTGCCTTGCTAATTCTCCTCAATTCTGGTGAATAAACATTCTCTGTTTTATCCTAAATTCATAGGATACAGGAGGGCAGTTACACAATCTAGAATTAAAGAAGGATGGACTAATTTGTCCTAGAGTTATATAGCATAAGTACTAACTAAATAAATGGCACTGTTGTGTGATATGTATGTGTCAGGGTTGGAGGAGGAAAGCCATTGATGTCTATTTAAAAATCTTGAGTAGAAAAAAACCCAGAAAGATAGCAGGCTCTCTCTCAGGATTTGTGTGTGGTTTCGCAGCCTTTTTTAAAACTTAAAAATCTAGTGTGTTTCTTTTCTACACTTTGACATTCAAAATAAATTCAATATTAGACTGAAATCAATCTGTAAGTTTCAGAGGTCTGCTTTGCTTTCAAGTAACATGAGACCCGGTCCTCCCCCAAACTCTGCTCTCCTGGAATCACTACTTTACCAGCCAAGGGTCTCCTTAGCATTATTTTCATAGAAAACCCATCAGTGGTCTGTTGTTCCATATCAGGTAAGCCACAGCTTGTACCTGTGATAGGATGCATTCCTGTGCTTCTGGGATGTGGCTGGGATTTCAGAGGTGATTAAATTCCTTGTTTTAGGACTAGCATTATTCAGAGAGCTAGAGTGAGAAAAGATTAGCTGAAGTTACAAAGAGGGATAGCTTGAAGAAGTGAACAAGTCTTTCTTTTTTTTCTCTCCTGTTTTTGTCCACTCTTTTGCTCCACCACCCCTCCTGGGAGAGTGGTCTTTTCTTTTAAAACTATTTAAAAAACTCACTTAATGCCTACACATAATTAGGAGCAGTGTTATCTGTTTTTGTTCCCCACATGGTAGCCAGAAATGATGTGTTTGGACTGTGCGGAAGAAGTAAGCTGGTCCACACAGGAAGGAGCTAAGGGCAAGTCAGAGGCAAAGCCTTTTGGGTCCCCTTCTACTAAGGTGGTGTCTCTATGGTCTCAGCAATGCCCCAGTGTAAATATATGTCTTGCCTCACAGTTGCTGTTGTTGTTGTTGTTGTTACTGTTGCTGTTGTTGTTTGGTCCCCTTTTAGAGTTATGGGAATGGCATGTAAGGACTCTGATTATCCTTCCAAACTCTGAGCAAAGTAAACAGTTCTTCTTGGTCTTCATCATTGCCAGGATTTCACATATGTCCCTGATATTTCATTCATCCCTGTAGGCATTCGTCTGTACATATTTACTGAGCAATCACTGTGCCAAGAGCCAGTGACACAAAACCCTTCCTGAACGGCCTGTCTCCTCCTCAATCCCAGTTTCACCTTCCTCATCAGCACCACCATTTCCCCATGCTTATCCTTCCTTCCAGCTCTACTAAACGTCATGTCGGCTACCTTTGCATGTGTTAACTACCCTCTTGCATCTTAGCCTCTGTACCTGAGGTTTGCCCTGGCCCAAACTGTCTTCTCCCCACTTCCCTCCCAGGTCACTCCTAGTCATTCTTTAGGTGTCCAATTAATGAACACTTTCATCAGGAAGACTTAGTACTCTTAGACTAGGCTGGATGCTCCTCCATTAAAATTTATTCTTGGTAAACTTTACTGCTACAGCTGTTCGGTTGCACTTCATCCCCACTGGACTGTATGATCCTTGAAAGCAGAAACCATCTCTACCATTATATCCTCAGCATCTACATAAACCTTGGCACATAGACAATACCTAATAAATACTTTTGAATAAATAAATGCAACCACAATGGTCTTTGTCTCATAAGCTGCAGAAGGGTGTGAGCCTGGCATTTTGACCTCCAAGAGGATCGAGTTTACCTCCTCTTGGCTGCAGTAGCTTAGGAGTGCCTAGATGTGTTGTTGACAGAGAGACTCAGGAACTAAGGAGAGGCTTTTAATTTATAAAATATTGTTTTAAAAGTTATTATATGAAGGTCTCTGCTTGGAACTGATCACAAAGTATATTTATGTTACATTGTAATTACATGCCAATATAATTTGCTATGTAAATAATGTTCAGCACAGGATTGTTAGGTGATGTACATCTATACTGTTAAATCCCTGGGAATGATGAGGAAGAAAAGGCTATCTGGCCACTCTTTCCTTGAACTCTTAGATCTGGGAAATGCTACATGACACTGCATAGGAGCTCTTGTCTGGATTGTTTACATAGTGCTCATGTAGCTCCACATGGCAGTTGTCATTCTCCTGGGCTGGCAATAAACCTATCGTCACTTAGAGGAAGCCAATCTGGGTAGGTAATGACAGGGATGAATAAAGTCATTTTGTAGATGTGCAACTGCGGTCATTAAAAATAAAGCAGATCCTTCTCAGGGGGCTGCTAACCTTGCCAGCTAGTTGACATTGTTTAGATCAGAGGACACTCAGCCAGTGTGTGAACAGAGAAGAAAAACAACAGGATTTCCAAACAAAGGCTCTCTCTCTCTCTCTCTTTTTAAGTTTTACTTGAGCTTATCAGCAGCAGTGGAACTGGTTTGGAATGGAAATGAAATGGTGGCCCCAAGTGGGGTCCAGCCTCCCAGTTACTAGCTACACAGTGGGGGACAATCGACAGACATATGCACTGAGATCACTTGTTACATTTCTGCTCTTTATCTCAGCTTATCTCATGGCTTTGTCCCCTCACATCCTAGCAAATTTTGGGGCCCTAGAGACATTTACAAAGGGACAAAATGCTTTGTCCTTGTTTGTTGGTAAAGTCACTCTAGAAAATGCCACTGACAAAAGGGTTAGGAATTGGTTTCTTTTCACAGAGATTCTAAATGAGCACATAGACATACATGCAAAAAGTAGGATTTATGTCTCTGAATATGGCTTGTAAGGAGGGAGTAAACCTCCTGAATTTAGCAATCAAATTTGTTAAGGCTTCTCTAAAGCCTAAACTTCCAATTAACAAGCAAATCATCATCAGACAGCCAGTGAATGGCAAATTCATTCCATTCAACATCTTTTCAAAAGTGGATTTTGTGCACTTATCTCCATGAAAACCCAGCAGGAAGATTTTCCCTGGGAGTGCTCCTACATCTGCCTGTTTTTAATGACGGTAATGGCAAGCAATATTCTACAATTACTTTGGTGATCTCATTTCAAGCATGCAAATCATATTATTGAAGAGCCCAGCAAAAGCCATTTGTTCCTTGGAACCACCAGATAGGTTCTGTGGGGTGAGCGAATGCTGCTTGGAGAAGGCCAGGCCCTTCTGTCTCATAACCTCTACTGCATGGTGGTAGAATTTGCCCTCCAAGGTCAGAAAAGACAACCTAAATATAGACATCAAAGGAGAAATGAAAGAAAATCATTCCTAAAGTGAAGGAGTACTTTTTGTTCCATTCATGAAAAATCAGCTTTGTAACTCACTTAATTAAAAATAACATCATTTTAAAAAAATGAAGAAAAAGAAAAAAATACACACTGCTGCTAAAGTTCATGAAGTCAAAGCCAAGACTTCTCAGGAGTGAGAACCCCTTTATGTTCCACAACTGTTCTGATGCCTTTTCCATTTTCTCTACCTTCTCGCTGACTCAGCTGAACTGTAGTGTAGTCAGTCTTTTATACATATATTTAGAGGCAACATAAATGGGATAAAATGATCATAATGTAGGACCATTAATAAGTGATAAAATTCATTTAACAAGTACCATACGGAAGGTTCAGTGGGGGAAAGAGGAAAGATAAACCAACAGGGTTCTTAATGGAGAGATACAATTTCAGTAAGTGATGAAGACCTGAGAAATTGTGACCCATGACAGAGGGGAGAAACCAGCTTATTTTTATAGAAGTGATGAAGAAAGTAGAAGGCAGATAGTACTGCAGTGGGAAAATAGAGACTTAGGTGGAAGTCCATTGTTAGTGCTCCCAGACTGTTAAGGGAACTTTTTGTAGTAGGTGTTCCTTACCCAGTTTTATGCACCAAGATCTTGGCTCCAGTATTGAGGAAGGACCACTGTTTCAGATAGCTCCTTTAACACCTCTTGGAAGGTTCTTTAACTTGGAACTTCCTAAGAATGCATAAGTTAGGCTGAGACTAACAGAAAATACACCATGATATGTGAACTTTTTAATGTATTATTCATTTCAGTTAAGCAGAAAGGATATCATAATCTATACATGGAATATAACCTGGTCCAATAATAATTTCTAGTTACCACTCTAGGAAAGAGTTCTCTAGTGAGAAGCTTTAGCCTATTACAATTAAAACATTCTTTTTCTGTTTAGATCCAGTCATAATTTTTTAATATTCAAATTCTGCTAATCCTTTTCTGTGTCTTTGTCTTGTGGAAGTTTATACTGGGTGTCATTTCTTTATACTGGTGCCCTGTTCCATAGGCAGGCAATATCAGTTTCAGCGTATGAAAAAAATTCTCAAAGTTTCCTTCAGGCAAAACAAGGCTTAAGGGGGTTTGGCTCCTCCATGACATGGTCTTCAAATGCTTGACATTAGAATGTGTCTCTTATTGTTTGTGAGGTTCTGTGCTTCCCTGTTGTGTCCTCTGTTCTGACTGCCTTGGATTCTGTAGGCAGACACCCATCTACTCTGTCCATGTGTGCAAATGAAGGGAATGAGTGTTTATGTTTGCTTTTTTGTAAAAAGAGTAACTTGCAGGTCGGCATTCGAGCTGATAATAGATTTCAAGTGTGGACAGGATTTTGCCTTCTGTGAAGGTCTACTAGAAACTTCCCCAGCCTGCAGCAATTCAGAACAATTTGTGTTCAATTCCTTGAATCCTTCTTCTTTGAAAAAAAAGACTGCATTAAGTGTTTGTTGATTTGAATGGTGTTTTCATCTAAGGATCTGGGAATTTTTCTAGAAGACAATGGAAAGGTTGTTGAAGTTTTCTGAGGATAGTATTTCATAAGGATTTAGCTATAAACACTTGGTAGGACTTAATAACAACAGCATACATAGCAAACACTAAATACCACTTACCATGTTTTAGGCCCTGCTTTAAGTGTTTTGCCTATACCATCTCATTTAATCTTTACAACAATCTTGTGAAGTAGATACTATTATTATTTCCATTTTATAGATGAGGAAATCAAAATATAGAAAGATTAAATTATTTCCAAATGTCACATACAGTTTCAAATTCAGGTATGCTGGCTCTAGTGTCCATGGTTTTTTTTTTTTTTTTTAATGGGCAAAGGACACTTGGGAGCCATTGAAATGGTAATAATGTCTGTGATAATTATTCACATATTTGATTTTTCTTTAAGAATCTGTATGTTAAAGCATAATAACCCAGTGACTGTCGCAGAGGCTTTGCTTTTAGGAGACAGGGGCTGTTGGTGTTACTCTAAGGCACTGTGTCAGCATATCAACCTTACTGACAGCTTGGCCACCACTGCTGTCCCCAGACACATCAGAGTTGCTTACAGCATCTGTCTTCTTGGTCTTTGAGCACCTGAGTTACATTCTGAGTGGTCATAAAAGAGTCATAGACTGAGTCCTTCAGTCATCGCCCATAACTGAGCTGCCACAATTTCTTAAGATGTAGAGAGTCAGGGGAAGTGTTGATTCTGTTCTCTGAAAGCAAGTTACAACAACCCACTGGTCTTTCCTACCTTCCTCTCCTACTCCTTTCTTCTGTGAATTCTCACAGCAATTCTTCAAAGTCTCTGGGGGGTGGGAATGAAGGAGTTTTTTCATAGGAGAAAGGTAACTGTAAAGGTACAAGAGTGAATATTGTTTCACTTTTCCCTTCTATGCAAGACCAAACTAGAGGCACAGTCCTTTTTGTTAGAAGCTACACCCTAGTTGAGAAGACAAGAGGAGTATCTGTGATGCTTCAGAACTCAGTCTGTGCTCCAGAATTCACTTCTTTCTGTCCTTCATGGGAACAAGTAAATCTTCCAAGTCAAAACCATAAAGACAGATATAAAAGGCTGATGACCACAAGCACACTGTCCTGTAACTCAGGGCATGGGACAAAACAAAGCAGGGTTGGGTGGACAAGTGACCAGTTCTAAGCACTAACCCAGCAGATACTCATGGATCAACATTAAACTGCTTAAAAGAAGATTTTAAGACAGTGACCAAACTTCATCTTACTGGCTGTTTTGGGAAATGATCAAGTTGGAGAAACATCATTCCTTCCATTTCTAATTCCGAACTTTTAACTGCTTGACATTGATTTTAATTTGGTCATCCTGTGCCTTGATGCACTACACATGTATTAATTGTCCTTTTCTCTTTACTCTGATACTCTTTTTGATTAGCCGAAGTGACCAGGGGCTGACCTGGCTTTTAGACTCCATTAGACTGGGAAATGATAGTCTCTAACTGAAGCTGTGAAGGATATGGAACTTAGGGGAGGGTGCAAAGTGGATAGTCAAGAAGGAACAAATTTCATTAAACCAGAGAGGAGACTTTGAACAAGTTGCCAAACTGAGGGAGTAGAAGTGGATATTAATAGCTAGAGTAAAGAAGGCAAGCAAGTCTGAGAGCAGACTTGAGTGATGACAAGTAAATAGATTTCTATCTATAGCTGGCCTTTGCTTGACTGCTGGGTGGGGAAGGGCATGAGATGCTGGTGATTTTAGAAAAAGGAGAGAGATTTCTCTCAAAGTGGTCCCTTTCCTTACTTTACCATATCTGTTATATTCATTTGACTTTTTTATTTACTACATTGTTTATAATTAATTATCTTTCAAGTGTGCACACCTTGGTTTCCTGCTCTATAGTAAGTTCCTGGAGGGCAGGAATCTTTTCTGTTTTACATACAACTCATGACAATTACCATGAACATCTCAGGAACTCAGTGAACACTTGTGATGGATTGATCAAGACAGGTCATTAAGACTCACTGCTATGAGTGGTCTCTAGTTTGAACAGATGGTGGTGTTTTTGCCTACTTCATATGGACATAGTATGAGAACAGGAACTATTCCAGGCATAACTAGGAAGCCAGCCAATGGAACTTGGACATTATGGTCACCTCAGATCCTGATGGTCCATTTATTTACAAAAGAGGACTGCATCTCTTACTGGGGTAGCACTGAAAAGACATCCTACTAAGAGCCCCTCTTATAATATGATAAAATATCTTTAAACTTAAATCCATCTAATTAATAGTGTTTTTTGCAACTACCCAAAATCTATTGATGGGTATTTGATTTTTCTGACCAAAACAAAATCACAAAGTGGATAATTCAAGCCCCAAAATCCATTATTTAGGACAAATATTCCAATTTATCTATTATTATGCTATTAACTAGATAACTGCTTTATCTCCATGGAGTTTTTGAAATCTTTGTTAGATACCTCAGCCCATACTGCTCTCTCTCTGATCTGATCTTATGTAATCCATATTACATGAATCCCTCATTTTTGTGTTTGATTATATGTAATTGCATCACCAGTACATTTTTATTTTGTATGCTATAGAAGATGGCAAGTACTACATCTTGTGTCTATTTTGTATTGCCAGAATCATTTACCACAGAGATCAAATACAGTAAGTATTCAGTGTATAGTTTTTGAATGAAAATAAATAGTAAACAGGGGTAAGTTGTGTGAGTCCTTACATTTGATTTGAACCCTATGCTGAATTATTTGACTGCTCTCATTTGATTGCAAGCTTCTCAAGGGCTCTCCATCTGTTCAAAATATTATTTTCCTTAATTCCAAAGCAGTATAATGCAAGCATTATTTAATAAACATTCATGGTCTCTGATGACCATGGCTTTTAAGATGAAGACCTATGTTAAGACAACACATCAAATGTTAAAAACAAAACAAAACAAAACCAAAAAACCCCAGCAGACTCCAAGGAGGATGTCCTTGGCTCATTGCCCTTTAATATTAAGCTCAAAAGAGGGAGTGATAGAGCTCAGGAAATGTAATGGGCTGATGGGCCTCTCTCCAGTAAGTAGCCAATTCACAAGTATCAGTTCTTTACCTTCTGATGACTGCTTCATGGTATAAAAAGAAAATTTTTGTCCAACTCCTAGATAAGGTGTGTGTGTGTAGGGTGTAAGTGGCATATGTCATAGCCATCTTTTTTAAGCTGACTTCTTAAATATCACTGCTAAATTGGTTGCCGTTTCTCTGAATCCAGTTAGCATTTCTGTGAAACTAATAATATATAATACAAGTATGCATCCTCTGCATTTCCACCTGTTGTTCTCAAATTACACAGGTGAACTTCCTGAGAAAAAAGTCATTATGCTTTCTTCTTCTTACCTGGGATGAAGTTTGTGCTAAATAAATGTCAATACCTTCTTTACTGCCTCAGCCAATAACGACTGGTCTCACCAGAAATCCCTGGTCCATGAAAGAGTACACACAGAGACTAGCGTTAATAAAATTGGAACTCTTCTACCCTTTAATTTTTACTGAGTTCTTACTCAGCTGTAGAATCTTTGACTGTTTCTCTCTCCTTAAAGTGCTTTGAGGCAGACATTAAAGGCAACTGATTATTCATAAAATTCTTAAAATCCAAACTTCTCTACATCTCCTAGAGGGGATTCAGCAAAGTAAGTACTAGAGCATCAGGGATAGTTCCTCCCAAATATAGCCATTGTGTCTTGCCACTTCTCTAGAGTGAGGACTTTCAACTCCCCAAAGCTGTCAACCAGATACTTTTTAGCAACATTGATGAAAGCCACCAAACAACAATGAGAAACCCCCAAAATAGATTCACAGGGTGTGTGGTGGCTAAGAGCTGGGTTTGCTAAAAATAAATCTGTTTCTGCTCCCTCCATCATCCTTTTTCTGCTAGACTATAATTAAAGTCCACATCTGAAATTCTTATTGAGTGGCAAAGTCCCATGAGTGATTGGCATCTGGCATCCAAAAATATTCCACAAAGAACAGTGCTCTCAGTGGCACGTCTGACAGGCTTGGCTCACTTTCAGGGCGCCTGGCTTCCCGATGAGTGGCAAACCAATGGATTAACAGGAAGATTACTTCAGCCCAATATCAATCAGTTGGTTCTTCCATCAATGACTTAAAACAATTCCCCATGCTTATCCTCACTTACCCCACATTGGCACATGAGAGAAGCATGATAGAAAAATCAGCCTCACTAACTGGAACACTTTTTGTCTTGCCAGTGCTGGGAAAAAGGGACCCAGCTTGGTTGGGAGAATGTGGTTTCCTGACGAGATGGAGAATTGCACTTTCCTGTTGGTCCAAATAGTTTTAGTTTTTGCATAGAAATTCCACCCAATTACAGGACCTTTATTTGAACCCAAAATGTGTGGTCTCCCTAGAAAGGAGAGATTAGTTTTAGGTAGGAGGGGAAAAGCCTTTCCCATCATCTTGTTTTTCATACTTGTTCCATTTGCATGAAGACTAGACAATGTGTGATTGCATGTGGGTTACTCCTCATAGCATCTTAAATAAGAATATTTTGGACAATGAGAAGCACTTTTCTCTCTGAGCAGTCAAATAAACCTAATCATATGAATATACAATGAGATAAAACACCAGTCTTACACTGAAAGGTTTTATGATTTTAAGTAGAGTTGTGTTAAACTCTTATCATAATTGTAATTAGAAAGAGCAGGCCAGTTTCCTGCTGCTCTTGCTCACATTTGACACGTGAACAGTATGAGCTTAGATACCTGAGCTGAATTCTTGATTTACACTAGTTTAGAGTTACTATTTGCTATGTTTCAAGTAAAGAGGTCATATAAAATAATGTTAACTGATGAAAACAAGTACATATATTATTTCTATATTTGCTAGAGACAGCCAGTATTTCAATCTTTTATTGTGCAAAACTATTAGTATACATTATATTAAATAATAGAATGGCTTAACAAAGGATATCCAGATCTATAAGAACTACAATCGTAGGACAGAGACAATGATCCAAACGTTTTTAGATGCATGTGATCCGTCTAGTGAGATAGGTGGCTGGTGACATGAAGTTCTGCAATTGATACAACCCACTTCCCAGGTCTTGCTTTATTACTGTGTGTTGAAGGGAAAGAACAACAACAACAACAATAACAGCAACAAGCAAAGGGGGAGAAACAAAACAACAGTCCTGGTGGGGAAAGAGTCACAGAAACGAATTTAGAAGTAAGCAGAAAGAGAGTGGAATGTCAGTTAGAGATGTTTTTGCAGAAGGGACTGATAAACCAATATATATTGACAATTTATGCTTCAGTGGCACCTTTTGGTGAGTTTTGAATGATCTTTGGAGATATTATATATGGCAACGCTTGATACAAATGCCAAGGGCAGGTATTTACTTATTATTGCAAAGCCCATTTCTCTATACTTAGACTGCTAGAAAGATAAACGTTAGAAAGTTATCTTGAATATGCTATAGTCCTTTTTCTTCAGATGGAGAAGCTGTGACTAAAGAAGATTAAAGGATGGACATAAAGTCCATAGCTGATTATGGAAGATCCAAAACATAATTTTGGTCCCTTGGACATAATTCAACTGTGCTTTCTAAATTGGATATTCATCATGAGTATGGCATTGAATAGAATATGAGAAATGAAGTGACACGGCATCCACTTTGCATTAGTACCATCATAGGTACACTTGAGGCACAATATGATGAAGCTGGCTTCTTTTTGTTTGAGAGTCTAAGTTCACTGCATCTGACTGATACATTTTCAGAAGTTTTCTTAGATCGTTGATATCACGTTGGAAGCTTGAAATCAGCCATGGTGGGAAATGCTGCAGTCCACAACCCAGGAGAAAATAATTTTGAGTTGACCTGTGTTTAGGAAAAGGAGAATTTTAAGTAATTAAGACAAATAACTGGAATGACAAATGCCATGTTTGCTTGTATAAGTATACCAAGCTAATGCTACATGCCAAAGCCTTGTTCAACATGAAAGAAACAGTGAATTACACTCCTTTAACACATGCTCATAAAAATAGCACCATCTATTAGAGATGAGCAATGCTAGTATTGTACAGATGAGCTCTGACTCCAGAGATGAAGAGAGATGATTTCTGTTCTTCATGTGGAAGAAGGAACATGTCGGTCCCTCCTAGAGCAGTCCAGGCAGGAATTCTGAGACAAATTTCCTAAAGTGGAAAATTCAGCTTTGTCCCTGGACAGCTCCTGGTTTCTTTGTCAATGGGAATGATATTCAGAGAATGAGTCTACTTTAGAGCTTCCTGAACAGACAAGATCTTACAACATTCTAAAACAGAGAAAATCACTGATCTTAAAGATTCCTGTGGCGAGCCAGAACCAGCATGTACTGGTTCGGGAGGCTGGATGTGCACATCTCTTCCCTGCTTTGCACTCTGTGACATCACTTTGGAAGCTTCAAATCAGTCATGATGGGACTACTTACACCATGGAAACTGACAAACACTACAAATTAGGCTTTTTTGCTTTTTCTACAGAAAGATCGTTGTTAAACCTTTACCAGTGCATCACTGTATATTATAGTACCCTAACATTAAAGCCATAGACAATAGTCAAAATTATATTCAGAAGTTTCTTTTTCCTTTCTTTTAAAACTATCTTTTAAAAAATAATTTTGGCTAAATATATTATTAGGAACTAGCAGCATAGCAAAAATAGACCTATGAAGTGAAGCCCACTTGTATCTCCACCCAGAGATATCAGGGGATCTATTGAACTAAATGGTTAAGACAAAAGCAGAGAATTAGCCGGTATTTAGTCACCCATCATTTAACATGTTTTAAGACCTATATACTATACTTACAAATATGATTGCTTTAGGGAATGCAAAAGATGTATAAGTTTCACCTTAGATAACTGGGAATCTGAGTTTAAAGACAAAACCTAAACAAATAAAATACTTGGGGAACAGTGACTGACTATTAAAGGATGCATAGTAAGTACAGTAAAAATTGAGAGGTAGAAAGAGCTGAGTATTGGGTAGACTCCTCAATGGTACATAATGAAGGTGAGACTAGAGCAGAATCTTAAAGGAAGAGCAGTATTTGAATAACATCTGGGGCATGGAGAGGCGATTGTTGACATGATCAAGGAGATATGTAAGCAAAACGTCTATAGGAGCAGGCACTGCATATGTAGGGTCTGTTAATAGACCTTCTTGGCAAGAATAGAGGGGGTAGCTAAAAAATAGTGCAGACAGAATGAGCCACAGAAAAAGAAAGCATGGAAGGAAGGAAGAAGGAAGGAAGGTAGGAAGGGAGAAGAAGAGAGAGGATAGGTAAGGAGTAAAGCAAGGAAGCGAAGCAGAAAAATTGTTATACTCAATGCAGAGAGTTGAAAAATTGTTATACTCAATGCAGAACATTATGTGAAATAGCCCTCATGTGTATCATGTCAGGTGGATATTAAAACATTTCTGAGGGCAGACACTGTCTTCTTTTCACGGATGAGGAAACCAAGGCTGAGCCAGATGAATTCTAAAATTTGCAGTTACCAGGGGTGGAGCTTGGTGTCCACTTCAGCTCCTCTGCCTCTAGGACCAGGGCTCTTGCCACTTGATTTCTTAAAAACTCTAGTTTCCCTAAAGTATTATTTTAGCTAAGTGCCAATAAGAGAAGGAAACATGTTACATGAAGCAGCTGTACCCTAGGCAAATGAACATTTAATAAATGGCTTGACTGAGTATAGAAACAGCCTTCCATGTCTGGGTGAAGGTTAAGGTTGACAGAAGAGTACAACTCCATATCTAGCTGAAAAGACACCCAGGGTCAATAGCCATACATTACAAAAGGAAAGAGTCTACAGTCACTGGCATGGAAGGAGACTGAACATTCAACTCAAAAGAAATACTGAATCCTGAGCATTTATTATGAACTGTACCTCTAAATCTTTCCCAAGTTGCAGAATTACTGCAAGTTAGCTCACCAGGGGACCAAGGATGCTTTTGACAGAACTACACAATCCCCTGGTAAAGACAAATGGGGTCTAATTTAAGTAGTCCCAAACTTTTCTGCAAGCTTCAAGATCACTGCACATTGTTGGATCTGTTCATAATGGCCTGGACTGTATCCCAAAAATACCAGTGGGAGAGACTCGAGCGGACTGGCCAAGCTAGAAAAGGAAAATGAAGCCATTTGGACTTGGCTGAGGCTATGGATGGTCTGACAGTTTGCAATTTATAATTTTTTGGGTCCCTTTAACATTCTTTATCTGCCTTTATTTGCTCAACAGCCCTTTGCTGAAATTCACGCTCAGCTTACCACATTCGGTGAAGCACACAGCAGTGGACAGGAGAATTTAATCTAGAAATCAGCCTGACTTGTCTTTGCGATGTATTTTAGCTTCCAGGGCTGTGATATGAGGATGCATAAGCAAGAACCCTGTCTAGGTCAGGTGGCCTGAGAGCCCCACCAGCATCACTAACAATGCCTTTTAGGCAGTGTTGTCAAGCAGACTCCTGTCTGCTTAACTGACAGCGATGAGCATTTTAATAAAATGAGGTTCTGGTTGTTTTGAAGCATGAAGCCTAGTGGAAAGGAGAATCTGACCAGCTTTCACCATGCCTTTCATAATTGTGAATCCTTCCATCTGACTGCCAGTAATTTGCCTTCCCAGACAGTCAGAATAGATCATCCTCACTTCGAGCTGTCTCAGATACATTGCTGGGGATTCTTTCAACCTGCCTCCTAGCCTTCAGGTGGTAGGATGGCAGGCGTCCAGTCTCTGAAGAAAAAAGCCTTCATTGTTCGTCGTGCCACTGTATCTTCCAACCCTTTTTGTTATATCCCAGAAACCTATTTGCTTTTTAACTGCTGCCACATGCTGGGAAAACATCTTTATCGAGCAGTCCTCAATGCTGTGGCTTGAGTCCTTTTCATCAGGGGGCCTGTAAGTCCCTAGCTGAGATGAAACGTCAGAATGTTTCTGTCCACCTGGTTATCTTTATGTAAAACCAATTTGAATGTCATTGGTCCCTGTGTTGCTTTGTTGCTGAAATTTTCCTGGAATCATCACCATCTTCCCAGAAGGCATAATTCAACACCATTGGCAATATTCTAAAACTAGAATTCCTCCTAGTTCTAAATATGTGTCACATCAACACTATTCTACAAGAGGTTCTTTTCCAATAAACAAGGAAATTCTGGGTCAAACATGCTACAAGAAGAGATACTTGTCCACATTGCCAAAAAACAAACAAACAAACAAAAAACCCTGCAGTCTGTCTCCTTTATTTTAAAAAAATCTTGTATAAAAGAGCATGATTTCTATTGACTAGAGCTTAATTTGTATTCTAAACACACTCTGTCATTCAACCTACATATTTTAAGCGTACCTTTTCAAAGTGTACATAATGATGATAAGATCAAAAAAGTATCAGTCATTCACACCTTAGATAAATTTATTTAATTACATTGCTTCCCTGTGACATACAGCAGAGACCAGCTACACTAAGGAATATAATTAATAATGTGGGACAGAGAAAAATGAAATTAAGAAGAAAGCAAAGGTGATTTTGAACAAGTAACTCTCTAAGGAAGACAAACCTGATTAAACAGAGGACTATTCTCTGTAAGAAGGACTATGAGGACGTCGTGCCTGGAAAAGAGTGGTGATGAGTTCAACTAGATGGAGGGAGAGCTGTGTGAAAATACAGGAGTTACCCCAAACCAACTTTTAAAATGTGTCCATTTGGAGGAGGACTATAGACATTCAGGATACCCTAATTTGATTCAATAAATTAGTTTAACCCTGTTCTTTCTTCCTTGTGTACTAGTCCCAGGAAAACACAGCCAGTTTGATGTACACACCCCTCAGCTACCTTCTCCAGAACCAAACCTGATCTTCTTTCAAACTCTGTGGTCCACATTTCACATCTACCCACACATAGAGGGGACAGAGACCTACCCTCTACACAGTACTTACTGAACAGCCATTATTTTGTGGATATAACAACATATCAGCGCATTTGGTTCATACTGAGTGCTATAAGGAGCTGAACAGGGGAGTAACCCTTGCTTGACCTTAACTATTGGAAGACTTAATGGAAAAGGTCAGCCAACTCTACTGTGTCATTTTATCTGCAAAGTGGCAACTCTATTTATATTCCTTTTCTGAATTTAAGCAATTTAAATGTAGGTACCATAATTTACGCTTCTTTTTATTTATGCCTTGCACAGAGTAGTGATGATAAGAAATAATATTTATTGAGTGATTGCTATATGTCAGACACGGGGCTGAATGTGTTGTAGGAATTATCTCATATCTTCCCAGTAGCCCTATGATATATGTACTGTTATTATCCCCATTTGACAGATGTGAACACTGAGATTTGGACCAGTTAAAGTGGCCTCTCAAAAGTCTCATTCTTTATGTAGGAAGACAAAAATTAAATTCATGTTTGTCTGATAATGAATACCCACCAAATTTGTGAAGAAAATAACTCTGTTATTCCTTAGGCTGAATCTTTGTGGAAACCAAATTTCCATAAAGTTCTGCATTTACAGGACTACTCTGAAGCCTTCCTTCTAGAATCTGGCCCCACCTCCCCTATTCAGTCTATCTCCCCTTTTCCGAGTAGAGGTACTCAGATCCCCTCTAGGGAATTATGCACAGTTTTCAATAGTTTAGTATTCTCCCCTTTGCCTTCCCAGTCCTGTCTACTCTTCAGGATCCTACTGAGGATCTCCACAAGGGTTCAGGTTGAAGGTCTGACTGTTCTGGGATTTAGTGTCTGTACTGAACCTCATTATCTGCCTAACTTTATGTAACCTCTTCTAACCTGTTTTCCTGATCCGAAAGTGAAAGTAATGGTAGTCTCTGCCTCACAGTCATTGAGGATTAAATGATATAGTCACATAGAGCAAAGTCTGGCAGGTAGGAAGTGTTCAGTAAATAATAATAGTAATAATTTTATTATTATTATTTATCAGTAAATATTATCATTGTTGTAGTATTTATGTCAGATCATCTCTATCACTTTCTTCTCTGAATTTTCTCAAAATTACTTTAGTAGCAATTTTGTTTTACATGTGGGCTATTTTATTTTATCAACTAGTGTCATATAGTCCCTTGATGACAAGGAGTAGTTGCATACAAAATTTCTGAGGACAAAGCTGCTGTCCTGCATCTTAGCTCCAATCAGAATGAGCCTGGGCAGTGGTGTTCTTGTTCCCAACCAGGTGTGTGTTTTTTTCAGATCCTGAGTTATCTACATCTAGGCTCAAACCATATATGACAATCACAGATGCCAAAGGGAAATCATCATTGCCTTGGGATTAAATTCAGTCTTGTGATGACTGGTGTCAGTATCTTGCTTGCTTGATTTCCTGGATTTCAAGGTATACTTTTACTTTAGCTATAAGGCCTGGTTATTCCTTCACACTTTTGAAGATGTGATTTTGGATTCCAGGCCTTTTACTTGCTCGTGATAGCATACATATCTCAGATGCCTAGCTGCAAACTCACCTGAGTCTATTCACTTTGAGAAACTGCAGTGGTAAGTAGTAGAAGGACTCAGCACCCTCTGTGTAAGTATTTTCTGTGGTGGTTGTTGTTTTTAACAGCATTTGTCTGTTTTCAAGGAATTTCTAGTTAGATTATGTAAGGACATGTCTTTGTGCAATAAATTTAACCTCTTCCTTAGCCTCTTGCTTCTGACAACTTGAAGTAAATACTTTGACCAAACACTCTGCCTTGAAAGCCTGGTAAACTAAGTTATCTCAGCCTAAAAGGAAGAGAAGGATCCATAAATTGCATTTATTGAACAATTCCCTCCTATTCTCCAGGATCTACATCCCAAACTCCAGAAATAGGAGAATTTCCATGGATATTTATAGATGGTGTTTGTGGGGATGCTAATGAGGATATATATTTATCTGACACTTCAAAAAGTATTGGAAACTATAAGAATTGTTGCAAGAATGTACAATGATGTATTAGACGTCTATTTTACCCCAAGCCTGACACTAGTTTCACCTGCTGTAAGTGAAATTGTGCCCTCTGCTAGAGGAAACATTAAAAGGACTTGAAAACTACCTTTCCGCATTCCAATATAGTAGAGAGAACAGAAACATCATGAAACTGAATTTTAAAAGTACTGAAAAATGTAAAATAGATAGCTAGTGGGAAGCAGCCACATAGCACAGGGAGATCAGCTAGGTGCTTTGTGTCCACCTAGAGGGTTGGGAATAGGGAAGGTGGGAGGGAGATGCAAGAGGGAGGAGATATGGGGATATATGTATATGTATAGCTGATTCACTTTGTTATAAAGCAGAAACTAACACACCATTGTAAAGCAATTATACTCCAATAAAGATGTTAAAAAAAAAAGTAACTGACAAAGGAAACCAGAGACAAGATATATCTGAGACAACGTAGGGAATTCAAAGTAAAGAAATCACTTTGAGTGAAAGAGAACAAAGGTAAAGATATTTAAACACACATATACAGAATGTAATTGCCAAAGTCTGTGTTGAGACTTAGCAGGACGAGGTTGAAGACTGGAAGGCATAATTTATTCTTAAGATAGTTTAGTAGGTAGAAATAGTTTTACATCTTCAAAATGTCTATAACTATGAAAAATCAATGAAAATGGGGTGGTGGATATGGTGGGAAGGAGTTGAACTCAGATAAGAAGACTTAGACCCAGAATCAATGATGTAGCAGGAATATGCTGCAAATCTCATGCAGAGGGAAGACGTGAATAATGCTTTTCAAATACAGATCACAGAATGTCTATATTAAAAATGGGCTACATATATATGTGTGTAAATATATATATATATATATAAAAGAATTACATAGTTAACATAACCTGCTGTCCATTTAATTTTTATCAAATGCTGAAGGAGGTTAATATTCCCGATTATTTTTGATTTTAAGGAAA
Source organism: Mesoplodon densirostris (assembly GCF_025265405.1). NCBI lineage: Eukaryota > Metazoa > Chordata > Mammalia > Artiodactyla > Ziphiidae > Mesoplodon > Mesoplodon densirostris. The sequence continues at coordinate 57,600,702 of NC_082675.1, read as the reverse complement.
GTGACAAGAACCTGGAGACAAAGTAATAATAGCCTGCTGGAATTCATAATAAAGAGTAAGAAAAGACTATATTAAACTAGAGGTGCCCAAGGTGGCAGGGCAAGGAGAAGATAAAGGTGTAGCAAAACCACGTGGGGGGGCGTTGTGAGTCACATATGCCTTCCTCACTGGTAACTGGAAACGCACCTGAATCTCTGTGTTGTCAAGGGGTCCGGGAAGGACCCAGAGGGTGGGGTGCATCTCTCTTAGAGAATCCAAAATGCCAGATCTTCCTTGGTCACTGATTAGGCCCACAGCAAGGGCTTACTCCAGGAAACTCCATTTTTAGATTCCCTTCATGACACCCACCCACCAAAAATCAAACAAACAAACAAACAAAAAAAACCCGAAACAAAAAAAGAGTAATAATGTCAGCAAGAGGACTTAAATGATTCCGAATGGGAGTACAAGCTGGGATGATCCACTTTGGATCCTGGGCTTTTTTTTTTTTTTTTTTGCGGTACGCGGGCCTCTCACTGTTGTGGCCTATCTCGTTGCGGAGCACAGGCTCCGGATGCGCAGGCTCAGCGGCCGTGGCTCATGGACCCAGCCGCTCCGCGGCATGTGGGATCTTCCCAGACCAGGGCACAAACCGGCGTCCCCTGCATCGGCAGGCAGACTCTCAACCACTGCGCCACCAGGGAAGCCCCTGGGCTTTTCTTTTTAATGCTTCAGAAGGAGAAGAGAATCTCAAGACGGAAATACTGAATTTCCTATTCTGCGGGCATATTGAGTCTTTAGCCAGCCCTCTCTGTTTGGCCAGATTTGTAACCTGAATTTGTGGAACTGTTTATGCTGGTTACAAGAGAAATGTGACCCTATGGAAGGGTAGTTAATCTGGGTATAGGATTGGCTAACTAGATTTTTGGAGTCATATAGATTTTATGTTGTTGGTGGGGCATGTAGTCAGAAATGGCACAGGATAATATTGTCAAGGCCAGGGACAGACCCAGGAAGAAGAGCTGTAATTGCTGCTGGTGGTGGAGTATCAAGACATGGAGGAAGTAGAGTCAGAGAAAGGGGCAGGAAAAGAATAACATAGAGAATAAACTATTGGAGTCTCTTCATGCCTCAAATTAAACAAACACAGATGACTATTGAGGCAGTCATGTGGCTGAAGAGGTGATGAGAAAGTCTGAAAAATAAAGTTCAGATTATAAATTCAGAGCATGAAGAGTCATTTAGAGAAAATGTGACTGTGCTGGTTTTAAAAGCAGATGAAGTCAAAGGTTAAAAGAATGGAAAAATGAAGGAACACACGACTAAGAGCAAATGCAAAAGAGAATCATAAAACTAAACAACAAAAAACAAAAAGAATTTCAAGAAATCTAAGTTCCAGGCTCACAGAAATAATACTTAAAAATAGTACCAAGGATTTTTAATGTTTTGTACAAATCAAGATAAAGGAGAGAGCTGGTATAATACTTGGGGACAAGAATATAAAAGTAGCAGAGAGCAAAGAGGAGATCAGCTTGAGCTCTGCTTCTATCGTACTTTCACACTTTCTGACCAGAGGATGGATCTTACCCTTTAGGCTCAAGTCTTCAGTGTAGTGCGTGGGTCACTGTCCTTGCTTTGTTGTAATCAATACCGTTTATCATTTTATGACTCAACATTTACAGATTTGTTTACTAGTAGAAATGTATGGGTTTATAATTATATTTTCAGGTATTTGGTATCTTTGGTGTACATTTCTTCAGGTGCTTTACAGATCAAGATCAGTAAATTGTAATAGCTCAAGGTCACCAGCACTGCAATAGCTTAAGTGTTGCTTTGAGGTTCATGAATATGCATCACCTTCATTTTAGGCTTAATTGTTCTATCTTTTCTTTTTTACTTTTAAGAACTAAAACCCTAGGAAAAAAACCTTAGTTCCTTATTTTAGTCGGAATGTGATCTGAAGGTAGTTAACCTTGGAAAGAAGGTAGAAATGAAGACAAACTTTCCTTCTGGCCTCCTGATGCTTCTGTGTGAATTGATGGATCCCTCAAGGATGAACGGGACACCATGACAAGTGTGGAGGGAAAAGTTAAGCTGAAGCTGACATTTACAGTGTGTATTAATTATAAGTATCCATCTCCCTAGTGATCATGTACTATTCTTCCCCAGGAATGAAATCGACCAAGGATCTTCCTTTGGATGGAAAGAAAGTATGTTTGGAGTTCTGTTAAGTTTTAATACCTTTAAGTTAAATTCATCTCCACAGTAACATTAGAGATCTTTTTTTTTTTTTTTTTTTTTTACATCTTTGTTGGAGTATAATTTCTTTACAATGGTGTGTTAGTTTCTGCTTTATAACAAAGTAAATCAGTTATACATATACATATGTTCCCATATCTCTTTCCTCTTGCATCTCCCTCCCTCCCACCCTCCCTATCCCACCCTTCTAGGTGGACACAAAGCACCTAGCTGATCTCTCTGTGCTATGTGGCTGCTTCCCACTAGCTATCTATTTTATGTTTGGTAGTGTATATATGTCCATGCCACTCTCTCACTTTGTCACAGTTTACCCTTCCCCCTCTCCATATCCTCAAATCCATTCTCTAGTAGGTCTGTGTCTTTATTCCCATCTTACCCCAAGGTTCTTCATGACATTTTTTTTTCTTAAATTCCATATATATGTGTTAGCGTACGGTATTTGTTTTTCTCTTTCTGACTTACTTCATTCTGTATGACAGACTCTAGGTCCATCCACCTCACTACAAATAACTCAGTTTCATTTCTTTTTATGGCTGAGTAATATTCCATTGTGTATATGTGCCACATCTTCTTTATCCATTTGTCTGTTGATGGACACTTAGGTTGCTTCCATGTCCTGGCTATTGTAAATAGAGCTGCAATGAACATTTTGGTACATGATTCTTTTTGAATTATCGTTTTCTCAGGGTATATGCCAAGTAGTGGGATTGCTGGGTCGTATGGTAGTTCTATTTTTAGTTTTTTAAGGAACCACCATACTGTTCTCCATAGTGGCTGTATCAATTCACATTCCCACCAGCAGTGCAAGAGTGTTCGCTTTTCTCCACACCCTCTTTAAATCCCAAACTTATGTATAAAAGTTAGGGAGAACAGGGCAGGAAGGTACGTTTTCTTTTTCTCATGGCAGTGCACAGAACTTGGGGTCTACCTCAAATTCAATTAATATGAATGGGAAAAACGTTGGATTTTATTTTGGAGGCTGAAGGTGACAGAGTTTCCTTGGCTATGATCAAGATTTTTCTTTCTATTAAGTTGCTGGAGGAGTGTTCCTTTATTTAAATCTTGGATGCTGAATGTAACCATGATTGTGATGCCAAAAAAGGAACAAGAAGTTGGCTGGGAGTAGTCATTAACACCTCTGTGAGGTGAAGCTTCAGATAAAAATGGTGGGCTTGTGAACCCCGCCAAGCTGGGGGATCACCTCCTACAGGTCCAGAAACCACAGTCAGCTACTTTCTAAAGAAAAACAAATGTACCTGGGAAAACCACTCAGTTTGACTGACGGTCATGTTTTGGACCAAGATGTAAAAAGAAAATGGTGTTGACAGTATGTTCACAAGGAAGTTCTATGGCAACAAACTACATATATATTTATTTAATCTTCTCACACAATTTGCTGATATGCAGACACAGCTTTAGACAACCTCTCTGGCTAATTCAGGTCAAACTCGATGCATTTTCTCAGCAGGTTCTTTTGCATGAGTTAAGTGATGCCAATATTTCAACTGCACATATTTTAGTTCTCCTGATTTCCATATCCACTGGGGGCTCTGAAATTATGTCATTTTCCTAAGTTGATCTTTTATTCCCTGAGTGGACTTTTGTTGCTGCTTCTGTTGCTGTTGTTATTTGTTTGCTTCCTTCCAGATAGCTTCACAAGAGCAAAAGAACAGTTTTTTTCTGAATTTTGACATGTACTTTTTTTTTTCGTATCTGAGACTTCTTTATAGCCATTTTCCATTTTTAATGAAAACAATTATCTTAAGTGAAAGATATGCAAAAGTGTTTGAAAGGTAGACCAGGAAGATATTTCTATCTTTTTAAAAGAAACACTTTTCATGTGTTTTCTATTTATTGGGATGAACATATCAAACTGCATGGATTTTCCTGAAGTGGTAAATCACCATTTTAAATTGGACAGCCCCTATTCTCCAACATTTTATTCAACTGTCCATCAGTTACTCATAGCACTAAATTCTCCTTCCTTTACAGTATGAATTTTATAATGTTCAGAAGCTCAGGAGCAATTTTCTTTTAGTCAAATGTTTTCCTACTGGAAAATGTCACTGTGTAGATAAGTCACAATAAGATCAACTCATGAATATTCACAGGGCATATTTTGAGTACTGTATTACCCACTTAATGCTCTTTTACTGGCTAGATCACCCATATTCCTGATTACTTTCCCCCATTAAATCCTTAATTGCTATTTAAACCAGGCAATTTTTCATAGTAATTCTTGCCCAGTCTAGTGTCCTTGTATTGCCACTTGATATTACATATGACATATAATTCCCTTTCATTCTTGAAATTTATGTGTGATTCATTTCTTGATTTGCTTTTCAAATCAGCATGTTTTAATATTTTAAAATTATTTGGCCACAGTTTTCCCAAAGAGAGAACTTCTGACCTGTCCTTGGAAAACAGATCCTAATATAGAAGTTCTATAACATTCCCTCTTCGTAAGAAAAGATCTCAGTATAATCACTCAAAACTCCATTTCTCAATTTAGAACAAAGTATTTTATACTTGTTATATGTTTTGCTTGGTGCTTGATGTATAGCACCAATATACATCTAGCACCAAGCATAGATGCACCATTTTGAGCTTCTTTTACTTCCTAGGAGGTCCTAGAAACTAGTAAACTTCTTTCTCAGAATTGATATTCATCCAACCTCTCCCCTTTCCAACTTTTGCTATATGGTTTCTTGTTAACTAGTTACTGAAGATGTAAAAAGTCTTTATTAAATGTCTGCAGAAATGTAACATCATGCATATTTTCTTGTTTAGGTTTTGTCTAATGTTTTTGGAAGGCTATACAAACTTTGAAGAACCTTGGCTGTGTTTATATAAAGTAATATTCAATAGAGTTGAAGTTGACTGTGAACTGCCTGGTGAATGGGAAGTTTACTTTTTCCCATAAAGTTTAATGTTTTACCATATAGAATTTCCAATACTCAATCTGTTTTGATTCATGAAAATATGTTAAAATTTATATTTTGACCTTCTTGGAATATTTGAATTAGTATGTACATATGATTGTGTTTACTTGAATAATTCAAGTAATTGTCTTCTACAGGAACATAACATATCCCATTCTCTCTATATCTGGTTTAATTTTTTACTTTTTATTTTAAATTCTGAGAGATAGTATTTGCCACATTGTTTGGCAGGTTTGATTATTCTGGTCCAGTGGACTAGTCATGCCTGGGTAATCTATGATGCGATTATAAGGGAATGCCTATTGCAGTGTACCGAGCTAACTGCCTTACCCCATATTACAATGAAAACAGCCCCAAGAGAGGTAATATATTATATAAAGATATATTTTATTTTCACTTTTGTGGGAATAGGTTTTTATAGGAGTATATGAAATCATTAGAATATAGCAATTTTGGAATCAAACAAACCTGGGATTTGGCCCAGAAAGATCAGTTCTTTAATATTTGTTTTTGAGTTAATTTCTCCATGCCTCAGTTTTCTCATCTATCAAACATGGATAATAATACTGATATATAAGGGCTAGCCTGTTCAAGCCTGATCACTTACAAAGTGTTTGGCTGCCCACAAAGCTCATGGCAACCAGTTATGGGCCAGTGCCATACTAGGCCTAGATCCCAACACCCACCTCCATATTCATCGTGCCATGTGAGGGGCTTGTACTTCTTCAACCAAGGGTGCTCCATGGTGGGTCCTGCCACTATCTTTTTTTTTTTTTAATGTTGAGCCTTCTTTTAATTTATTTTTTTTTATTTTTGGCTGTGTTGGGTCTTCGTTTCTGTGCCAGGGCTTTCTCTAGTTGTGGCAAGCGGGGGCCACTCTTCATCGCGGTGCGTGGGCCTCTCACTATCATGGCCTCTCTTGTTGCAGAGCACAGGCTCCAGACGCACAGGCTCAGTAGTTGTGGCTCATGGGCCTAGCTGCTCTGTGGCATGTGGGATCTTCCCAGGCCAGGGTTCGAACCCGTATCCCCTGCATTGGCAGGCAGATTCTCAACCACTGCGCCACCAGGGAAGCCCCCTGCCACTATCTTGACACAGTACCTCATTGCAGCCACAAGGTTTGTACCCCAGATCACAGCAGGGAAGGGGGACTTGTTCTCTTTAGAATCATAAACGTTAAGCTTCCAGAAAAGGGCTGATGCTAAAATTTTACCATGTTCTAGTTTTATTTGTATCTTGGCTCCAAATCATGGCAAGCAGAGAGGCATTCCTAAACATGTAGCTTATAGAAAACAGCCCAAACGTTTGGGTCACTCTCCCAACCTGGTTGTCTCTTCAGGCTGCTATATGTATAATGCAGTGGGGAAGGCAAATACACACACCTACTTCTGCTTTAGTCTTCATGACTTTTCCCCAAAAAGAGATGCTCCAGAAGTTTAGAACAAAATCTTAATTATCCAAAGTCACTTCCTTTAGTGTTTAAATTCATCAGATAATTGCACAATTATCCACTTTGTTTTGACTGTGTAGATGTCCTGGCTCAAGTCCATTAACCAACTAATGTAAACCAAAGATGAGAAAATTAGGAGATTGTGCCTATGTTGATAATTCTGTTTCCAATCCAAAGGCTTTTCTGTAACACTAATGTCTGCTATCCTCATTAAGAGTTATCAAATCAAAGTAATGTTCATTGCAACCAGTAAATAAGTTAAAGTAGATATTTACTCTTTGGCTGCCAGCTTGAAGAGGCATTGTTTCTACATTGGAGGAAGAGAGGTAAATGTCCCTGCTAATACTATAAGACATTTCAGATAAGAAAATCTCAACTTTTGGTGAGAGTTAAGGATTTGAACATTGCTATAAGTACCCAGAATGAATTGTATCTCAGGCTTTGTTTCTAATGGGTCACCATATCAAACCCTTTCAGTTGGAATTAATAATGTCCTTCCCTCATTGAGGTTTCCTCTACCTAGTTCCTGAGATACTCTGGACAAGCAGATGCCAGATTCAGTGACTTTAGCTGACCAGTTGGTGGCACCTGATTTCTCGTACGTGGATATGCTAGGTAACCTTAAAATGATGACATCATTTTTGCTACATAGCAATCTTTCTCTTCTGGGACTATAACTCTGTCTTGAACTTCAGCTTGGGTAGGGTTGCCTCTCCCTGTAATGGGGAAATCTTGTGCCCAGGATGGCATAATGGAAAGAACATGGGCTTTGGAGTCAGAATCCACATTCTGTCTTTTACAAGTTGAATCACCTTGGGCAAGTTACTTAACTTTCTTGATCTTCATGTTCCTTACTTGTAAAATATAATACACATCTCATATTCTGTGAAGGTTAAATGGGTTAATGTACAAGAAGGAGCAAGCACAGGACTTGACATATTTTGGCACCCTATTATTGACATGACCTTGCAATAATGGATCCATTATTTGGAACAATATCTGCTTAGCTTCAAAATTACCTGGATTCCTGACATAACATCTCCCCCCACCCCTCAACTCTGGCCTCTCTAGTTATTGAATGATGCTTCATTCCTAGTTTAGTGCCTACAACATAGTGGATACTGAACAAAGTGATGGATGGATGGATACATGGATAGATGGACAAATAGAAAGATTCCTGACCAAATCTAATCCACTGCATTCCCTTTAAAACACAGCCCGTTGGACTTCTGACTTAGAGAGACCAGAATTTCCATTAATTAATTTCCCATGACCCCCTCTTTCTCCTTTGCCTGCATGGTTCCTGGAGTTCTGTGTCTTGAAACAGTGTGGATTATAACACACTGTGGGGATTTTCTGGAGATTAAGGCAATCCTCTATCTTTAACTACAAAAGGCTAACAATATAGACAATTCATGATTATCTTGACTAGAAAAACTTAAAAAAAAAGTAACTGTTGTTAAGACACATGATACTTTTGATAATCTAATATCTCCTGAGACAAACCTGAAGAGCAGGCCACAGGAGCAAAAAATGGGCTAGATAACCACACAATGACAGCACAGATCAACACAATATCTCCCTTAGAATATTTAAAGTTATAAGAAGGAAAGAGAATATAAGCATAGGATATTCTAAAGTCTTTATGTCTTGAACCATGTTATAATTTTCCTATTTATTATTTTGCAATCTCTAATAGAGAGATTTTATCATCCAGTGTCCCTACTGTAAAAAGAACAGTTGTGATTTGGTGTCATCAACATTACTCTTCTTGGCTATAACAATTGTGGCAGATACTTTTAGAGACAGGCCATGTCAGAGAGCTTGACTTTGGATGAACTTCTTTTTACCCAGTTGCCTAAAAAGGGAATGATAGCAAAAAAATTGCCTAAAAGGAGTTCCACTTCTGGTTGTACCTATGAAATTGTAAACTTAGAAATCAGCATAAGTAATATGTGAGTATATTTTTTACTGAGATGTAATTCACATACCATAAAATTCACCCATTTAAACTGTACAATTCAGTGGTTTTTAATATATTCATAGCTCGTGCAAAGCACTATGTAATTACAGAACATTTTTATCACCTTAAAAAGAAACTCTGTATTCATTAGCAGACCTTCCCCAATGCCCCCTCCTAAGGCACTTGGTGGCACTAATCTACTTTCTGTCTCTATTGATTTGCCTCTTCTGAACATTTTATATGAATGGAGTCATACATTAATATTTTTTAACTTGGCATAATGCTTTTAAGGTTCATCCATGTTGTACCATGTATCAACACTAAATCCATATTTATTGCCAAATATTATGGATACAACACATTTTGTTTATCCATGCATCAATTCAAAAACATTTGTGTTTTTTCCACTTTGGGGCTATTATGAGTAAAGCTATTGTGAACATTTGTATACATATTTTTGTGTGAACATATGTTTTCAATTCTCCTGGATATATACCTAGGAGTGGGATTCCTGGGTCATATGCTAACTCTAGGTTTACCTTTTTGAGTAACAGACACATCATTTTCCAATGTAGCTGCACCATTTTACATTCCTTCCAGCAATGAATGAATGTTCCAATTTCTCCACATCCTCATAAACACTGGTTACTGTCCATCTTTTTGGTTATAGCCATCCTAGTAAAAAAGTTTATCTTATTGTGCTTTTGGTATGCATTTCCCTAAAGATTAATGATATTTAGCATTTTTTCATGTGCTTATTTTCCATTTGCATACGTACTTTGGAAAAATGTCTTCAAATGTGTTACCAAATTTTTAGATAGGTTATTTGTCTGTCTTTTTATTGTATTGAGAGTTTTAAATGTTTTTTATATAGTCTGAATATTAGACCATTATCAGGTATATGATTAGTAAATATTTTATTGGATTCTTTGGGTCATCTTTTCACTTTATTAATGGTTTCCCTTGAGGCACAAAAGTTTTTCATTTTGATGAAGTCCAACTTATCTATATTTTGTTTTGTTGCTTATGTTTTTGATGTCACATCTAAGAAACCATTACTTAATCCAAGGTCACAAAGATTTACTCCTATGTTTGCTTTTAAGGGTTTTATAGTTTTAGTTCTTACATTTAGATTTACAATCTATTTTGAGTTAAGTTTAATATATGATGTGAGGTGGTGGGTCCAAGTTCATTTTGTAATTGTTGAAAACACTGCTCTTTCCTCATTGAATTATCTTTGCACCCTTATTGAAAATCATTGATCATAAATGTAAGAGTTTACTTCTGACCATAAATATGAGTTTAATTCCTTTCTGTTGATCTCTGTGTCTATCCTTATGCCAGTACAAAACTGTCTTAATTACCATAACTTTGTAGTAAGTTTTGAAATATCAAAGTGTAAGTCTTCCAACTTTTTTCTTCTTTATCAAAATTGTTTGAGCAATTTTGGATCCCTGAATTTCCATGTGAATTTAAGGGTCATCTTGTTTCTGCAAAGAAGTCAGCTGGAATTTAATGGGGATTGCCATGAACTTGTAGACAAATTTGGGGAGTATTTTCATCTTAACAATATTAAGCATTTCAATCCATGAACACAGAATATCTTTCCATTTATTTAAGATTTATTTATTTCAACAATGCTTTCTAGTTTTCAGTGTACATCTTATACTTCTTTTTTACATTTATTACTAAATATTTTATTGTTTTTGATGCTATTGTAAATGAAATTGTTTTCTGAATTTCTTTTTTGGATTATTCATTGCTAATGTATAGAAGTCTAATGGATTTTTGTATGTTGATCTTGTAGCTTGTGACCTTGTTGAACTTTTTTTTTTATTATTAATCTAAGAGGTATTTTTGGTGGGTTCCTGAAGATTTTGTATATACAAGATTATGTCATCTCCAAACAAAGATAATTTTACTTCTTTCTTTCTAATCTGGATGCATTTTATTTCTTTTTCTTGTCTAAATCCTCTGGCCAGTAGCTCCAATACAACATGGAACAGAGTGGCAAGAGTGGAATCCCTATCTTGTTGCTGATCTTAAGGAATAAGCTGTTAGGGTATCACAATTAAGTATGATGTTGATTGTGAGTTTTGGACACGTACTTTATCAGGTTGAGGAAGTACACTTTTATTATTATTATTTTGTTGAGTGTTTTTACCACAAAAAGGTACTGGATTTTTATTAAATCCTTTTTCTGCAGCAATTGAGATTATTATGTGTTTTCTTGTCTTTAACATGCTGTATTAAATTGATTGATTTTTATATGGTGAACTAATCTTACACTCAGGAAAAATTTCACTTGGTCATTGCGTATAAGCCTTTTTTATATGTTACTGGATTTGGTTTGTTAGTATTTTGTTGAAGATTTTTGCATCTATGTTTATAATAGATATTGGTTTGTAGTTTTCTTTCCTTGTGATGCCTTTGTTTGGTTCGAGTTTTAGAGTAATACCAGCTTCACAGAATGAGTTCGTATGTTTTCCCTCCTCTTGTGTTTTTGCAAGAGTTTTGAAGGATTGTTGTTAATTCTTTAAATATTTGGTAGAATTCACCAATGACACCATCTTTTCTTGGCCTTTGCTTACTTTGTGGGAAGTTGTTTGATTACTAATTCAATCTCTTTTTTGTTACAGGTCTGTTCAGATTTTCTACTTCTTCCTAAGTCAGTTTTAATAGTATGCTTCTTTCTAAGAATTATTCATTTCATCTAAGTTAGCTAACTTGTTGTTTAAAATCAAACATATTATGTCCTTATCACATTTTTAATAATGATATAATCTTTTTATAGGTAGTGGTAATATCTCCTTTTTTTATTCCTGATTTTAGCAATTTTATTTTATTCTTCTCCCTTTCCTTGTTGGTCATCTAAAGTTTTATCAGTTTTGTTTACTGTGATTATTATTAAGGTTTATGAATAGGAAATACAGGGACTCTGTTGAATATCCCTTCTGACTGAATCCAAGATGTTCACACGTTGCCTTATAAAAGTAAATTATAATTGTCTTTAGCTAATCATTCTCCTAAAACAGCTCAAAACTCATTATGGATGTATTCTCTGGGAGTTAAGATGAGAACTTTCTAAAATTATACTTTCAATATTATTCCTTCTTTGGTTGTAAAGGTCAGGAAGTTCTATAAAGTGGACTTTCTTAAATTTGTCCCCCAATCTACTTTTTTAAACTATAAAATATCTTATGTTCTTTACAAAAGGCTAACAATATGGTCTTTTCTTGATTATCTGTGTTCTTGACATCTGAGATTCTCTTATCCAATGTGGAGTTGAAAGATTTATTTTTTCTAGTATTAAAGACTTCGGTTGTATTTCCTTTCTGTCGTATTTTGGGGGTTGAAGAATCCTCAGTCATTCCCATCTCCCATATAAGGTCCTTACTCCGTCCACTTGATTATTTGAAATTTTTCCATTGATGTTATACCTGCTTTGAGGTGAAGTGCCCAGAATTGCATGCTGTATTCCAGATGTGAAGGCACCACAGTTTTGTAATGGAAAAGGATGATCTTCCTTGTATTGTGGAAAGGAGATGCTTCAAATAAAGACAACAGAACACATCTTCCTCAACATGGCTCTGTGATAAAATTACACTTTTTTGGTGGAAAATTTCTACTGCCCACCAAAGCCTCTTTCTGCTGTCTGAGATCAGAATCCATTTTGAAGTCTGCATGCTCCATCATTCATCTAAGCATTCTTATTCGTGTGACTTCTGCTGCTCAGTAGCCAAATGGAAGATTTATCACAGAATTAGAATTTTCAAATCACCAACAGTCTCCTTTGCAGATGTGCAGTTATATTACTGAAGTCTGTTGTTTTGTCCTACATTTATCATTAATAATTAATGTACATTTCTAGGTGAAATTATCTGCTGTCACTATCTGGTTAATTTAATAGAAATAGTCAAATCTAAAGCACTTTATTAAATATGTTGGAAATAATTGTTATCATTACTATAATGTAGCAAGCATCATGTTTTTTCAATAAAAGATGTCAAAAAATAGAACAATTCACTGTATGTCAACTTAGTTACTGTTACTACAAATTCATTTTTTGAAAAACTTCATTCCTTGTATTATGTAGTAAGTGTGGGAATTAACAGAATGCAAAGTTCATAGATTAAATGGTAAGCTATAAGCAGCCTATTGAATTTTCAGTCAACAGCTTGGGTAATAAAAGTAAACTGTATCAAATAGGTGAAAAGAAATGATTTTCCATCTCCTCATATTCGTCTTCTTATTGAATATCAAATGAAAATTCTGGAGAGTAACAAGACTATAATTATTTGGCATTTTTCTTTTTGGAACTGTCGAAGGAAAACAAATGATGTGAAGTAAGTTTTCCTTTCTGAATTTGTGAAGTGCCAATATAATGAACAAAACATCATTTAGCCATTATACAGTCTGTCCCTCTTGATAAGTATTGCTCTGAAGGTTGAAACATAGATCACCACTGGGCTTTTAATATAATCTTATTAATGTTCTACTTATGTAATAAAATGCTCAATCTTCACGTCAAAAGGTACAGATAAGTTTCCAGGGATTCCTCACTTCATAGTTGATTTTGGCCTCATCTTGAAGACTGAGACTCTATCAAATTGCTCTTTTCCATAACTTAAATATGTTAAAATACATCCTTCTCTTCCCTTCCCATTTGCTCCCCACTAAGGCCAGCCAAGGACAAAATCATGAGGTTGCATGATATCTCATTTCCCTTTGTGATATTCTTGTTCTCATATATTTCCCAGGTCAGTGTCTTGCCCTAAGTGGTTACCAGTTGATCTTCTCTGAGCTGTGAGTGGATGTGGATAATGGTTTACATTAAGATTCTATCTTGTGGGGTCATACATTGTAACATAGCCAAAAGAAGGCCCTAACTGGTTCTACACTCATGAATGGAGCATGCATTTTTTACAGGATTCTGTGGTGAGAAATGAACACAAGTCACAGTCCCTGTCCTTGAGAGGAATGAAATAGAGATGATTTTTACTAATAATATCAGCTCTAATCGATTGAAATTTAAGCATGTACTCAATGGTATTTTAAGCACTTTCCATGGTTTATCTCCTTGAATCCTCATGACAGCCCTGTTAGGAAGGTACCATGAATAATCCCATTTTACAGATTGAGAGGCTAAAACCTGGAGGGATTAATTTACTTGTCCAAAGTCACATAGCATGGGATCTGAATTTAAGCAGACTGACTTCAGCAGTATGGTTCTCATCCTTAGTTGTACATTAGAATCACCTGGATAGCTTTGAAAAATTACCTAAGACTTGATTGTCTCCTGAGAATCAAATCAATCTGGGGTGGGGCCAGAGAACCAGTGCTTTGTAAAATCTATTGAGATCCTACCACATGGCCAGGGTTGGGAACTCAAGCTCCAGATGCTGCAATCTTAAGGGAGATTAACTCAGATTCAGATTCAACCAGCAGCAGAGATGTTTACAATGTGCAAGGTGCAGTGTTACGAGCCTCATATGAATGACCTATTCTACTCCTCACCGAGACCTGTGAATGAAGATAGGCATCATTATTTCAGTGATAATGAGAAATTCTATATATAGAGAGATTAAGCTGCCTAGCTAAGATTTTCCAACTAATAAGCAGCACACCCTGGATGTGAATGGAGTTCCTTTGACTTCTAAATCCAGGTCTGTTTAAAGAATACCATAGTGCATATAAATAAAAAAAAATATTTACTGTGCTGCTAGTATGTGAAGGACAATATGTTAATCACTATGATGGAAATACATGGAATTATAGTAAATACTACCGGAAAGTATATAATTAGGCATTAATATTAGTACAACTAATTGCGTAGTACTGACCATAGTGCTGAAGAGTTCAGAGGAGCAACTGATGGTGACTCCATCTATCACCTATGCTTTGTCATAGAATGACTCAGAGAAAAAGAAATGCTTACTTGCAAACAGAGTCAGGCTTCAGAACTGCTCAGTAAATAAGAACACAAGTATTTGAAAGATAGAAACAACATACAAAATTAACCAAGATCATCACATTTACCTAGGAATAATGGTGAAGAATCAGCAATCAACTCATATAATTATAATATTCACAAAGACCATGACTTTTCTTTACACGTCAGCACAGGAAAAGCAGGTTTTCTTTTTTCTTTTTTTTTTTTTTTGCTACAGAGTCATATTTATGGAAAATGTTAAAGATTTCTTTTATTTTGGTGACCATAACTAGATACATTTTTTTTCTGACTACGGTATGTGATATTCTAAGCCAAATAGGATGCATGGAAACATGTCAGTTCTTGCTTCCATTTTCACTCATTTCATGAGTGAGATGTTTTTCCTGGACTTTCAATATTTAGAGATGAAATTTAAACACCAATGCTCTTCAATTCAAGATTCTTCTTGGGAAATTTCATGGAAATCTTGCTCAATATTCATCAAATTATACCACTGATATCTTGACTAATAATTTGAGCACCAATTCCTATGGCTCTTTTCAGCATTTACTATAAAGTAGCCATGTTCTTTTCAGGGTCAGATTAACTTTTATTTAATACAGTCACCATTCATTCCTTCATTTATTCAAACATGACAATTTTTATTACATACTCACTATGTTTCAGGCACTATTTTATGTATTGGGGATTAGCAGTGAACAAAATAAATTTCTTGCTTATAGAGAACTTACCTTCTGGTGAAGCTGATGAGGAAAGATAGATAATAAATAAATAAATGGACAGTAAATCAGATGATGACAAGTGCAATGGAGATAAATGTAGCAGAAAAATGAGCATATGAAGAAACAGAGTGGGGGAGATAATACTTTGGGGATCATGGTGTGTTTGGGAATCATTTTGGTTTGGAGGAAAGTCTGTGTGATTCCATCGTCCATGCTCCTTACGTCTGTGCTCTCTTACCTTTCTGTGTGTGCAGAGGATAGTAAGTGTCAAAAAAAGTGGTTTGTCTTAAACCATCTGAACTGAGCAAGCAGGTCTCTGAAACAAGTTTTGATCCCTTTGCTTTGACCCGTGATTCCACTCCATCTTCTCTTTCCACACCTAAGGATGACTGCCTGCTTTGTTTCTCCATAAAGGCAGCTATTACTATTCATTTGATGTAAGTTTCTCTTATTCCAGAATTCCGTGTTAGAAGGAGTCATTTAACTTTTCTTGACCTTACTTTCAGGTTTTTAAAATAGAAGTTTGGGTTAGCTGATCCACATGGCTCTTTCAGGTGTTGAAAAATTATGCATTTTATGGGTATATGTTAATAAACATGAAAGCATGTTATTAGATATGAAGAGTGACTCAAAGTGCTTTTTTTCCCATAAGGTGAAGAATAGCTAGACCATGGCACTCAGTCACATTAGAAAAGGAGGAGAAAAGGTTACCCAGTATCTCATAATCCTGAGATGTGGTGTGTAATTATCCATTTGCAAAAGGCTTTCTTTATGTTCTCTTTCACTGGGAAAGTTAGAATAAAGTGAAAATAAAGTTCTGCAATTATGAAATCTGCTCACTTGGTTCTTTCTGCTCTTCAAAGTAAATTCTGTGTTAATAGAGAAAAGTTAGTTAGTGTAACAGACTCCTAATTTGTTACCATTGCAATTATTTTTTTTCACACCCATTACCATTTGTGAATGAATTTAATGCTCAGTAAAATGATCTCAGCCATTGTCTGATCCAGGCATGGCACCAGCCTGCTGTGATAAAAACCTTTTAAATTGCCTCCAATATACCTAATTTTCATTTAAAGGGTGTCCTCCTTTAAACCTTTGGAGACTTACTTACCTGAGATTAAATGCTCTGGATATCACCAAGTAATCATTCATTATTTATTAAGCACTGTGTGCATGTGCTGTTTGTTCTAGAGATAGAGCTGGGCACAAGTCAGGTCTTCCACTCCTATGAGGAAGACAGCCATTTAAAAAAGTTACTATAAAGTATGGTACATATTATGATGGAGCAAAGAGGATGCTATAGAAAATGGGTCTATACTTAGTCTAGGGTAAGGGAAACTCTGGAGGAAGTGAGATTTAAGCTGAAATATGAAGATGAATAGGAGATAGCTAGGTGAAGCATGTGTGCCTGTATTGTCTCTGTGTGTTCCCTTGTAACTTCATGTGGGAAAGGTACAATAGGGATGAATAGGGAAGCTGCATGGGCAAAGGGAATAAAACATGGCAATATGAAGGAATACAGCAGAACCCACTATTAATGGAATATTAAAATGGGAGAGTATAAAGGGAAAGAAAATTGGTGGGAAACAAGGTTGGGGAGGTGAGTAGGAGAAAAATTGGGAAAATCTTTGTAATATGTTAAGTAGTTTTGTACTTAATCCTAAGAACAATGGTAAGAGGAAAGATACAATTAGATGTGAATTAAAGAATGATCATTTAAGTTCTAATGTATATCATGGTTTGGAAGGGAGAATTAAGGAGAAGAGTTAAGATGCTGGTGGTACCGTTCAGGAGGTAATGACATCTAAGACTAAGGCATTGGCAGGACAAGCTTTTAGAGCTACTCAAGGGGCAAAATCACCAGGAATTGATTGAATGGAGGGAGTGTAGGAGAGGGAAGAGTCAAGAATGACTCCAAGCTCTCTGGCTTAAGTAACTGGGTAGATGGTGTGGCTATGGTGTTGCCACTTACTAAGATGGTAAACTGAGATGTGTTGCTGAAATAAGAAACTCAGGAGGATGATTGGGGATGGAAGATGCAGGAAGCAGGGGCAGTGATGAATTCAGTTTTGGTCTTTTGAAATTGAGGACAGCATAAGACATCCAGGTAGAGATGCCAACAGGCAGCTGGATGTATGAGTCTGGAACACTAGAGCTGAGTCTGGATGAGATTTGACAATCATTAGTATGTAGATGCTTTCAGTCTGCCAAGTGCTGTGATTGCCTCTCTATTATGGGGCTCACCTTACTTTGAACTGTAGATGTCTGTGAGTATTTTTCATCCCCTTACTCTGGAAAGAGTTCCTTGAAGGCAAAAACTGCATTGTTTACCTATCTTTTTATTGTTACCTTCACAGCATCTTGCAAGGTGCCTTATGCAGGGATCTTATTTGATGACATTTTTTGCTAGATAGAGTTGTCTTCTACAATCATCTGACTTCTGTCACAGCTGAGTTGGTCATGGCCCACTGAGCCCCCCATCTTGGTTCTTCCTCCTGCACTGAATGAGCTCCCCTCTCTCCATTCCTAGTTTAAACCCTGATTTCTTCTCAAATCCTAGTTCTTCATAGTTTAAATAAGGCAACATAATGTACAAAAGGACACTAAATTGGAGGAGGGGAGACGTGGGTCAGTAGCGGTTATGTTTCTTCTGACTTAGGCAATCTTGAGCATATCATGTTCTTTCTCTGGGCCTTTGCTTACCCATCTGATAAAGAAATGGTATCTAAGATCCCTTCCAAGTACAGTGGACTTCAGGTTTTCCCTCTTTTCACCTAATTTATCTTTTGTTTAATCTCTTATGTTTTGAACTGTGCATATTGATGCTTATATTCTTAAATGTATAGTTATATATGTATGTTATGGATTTTCTGTGCTCAAATATCATTCAAAGCTCATCAAGAGTTTATTTTCTGGTACTACACATAGTCTTCATTCCAATACAATGTTAACCATAACAAGATGTTCAATAAACACTTGTTGAATGTAACTGGATAGGAACAAGGGTGTCAGAAACATACATATGATCACTCTATACTTTTTGGTCATACCTTTGCCTCATGCAACCAAAACTCTGTGAGGTGAAGTAGAACAGGAGTTAAATTCTGCTGTTTTTCCCACACTTGCTCAAGGGAAAGTTAAATGATAATCTCTTGGGGACGCTATAGGCAGATTTTTCTAAGTTTTCTTTTTTTTTAAATTTTAAGTAACAGAGAACTTTTTTTCAAACAGTAACTTCATATCATATAATTTTGCAAAATATTTAAAAATTAGTGAGAGTGGATCTAGTTGAAGTAGTGGTGGAAACTGGAGCCCTCTTACATAATTTCCCTTTTGTGTACCCCCTTTCTGGACATTTGGGCAGAACTCTTAGATTTCTGGAGAGATTAGGTGGTCTTTAATTTTCCAACTATTTGACTCTATAATTCTAACTACCAGTCAATGGTATGGCTTGTTTCTTTTCTCTTGCACCCAGGCTTATGCTAGATGCTGTGGGGGCTTTTAGAAATGAAGAAACTGTAGCCTCTGTCACCATTTAGAAAGATAATCTGCCTCATATGCATGAAGCAAGTAAAGGGCCCCCATATAACAACACTGCACATTGTTTTGTATATGGAGGAGTTGAAGCAGGTGATCCTCACAGTCTCCTCCAGTTTTCACATTCTATGATTCTAAGTGTTAATGATGTGGCCATGTGTGTTAAGTGCTTTGAGCTCAGGAGTAATGCACTATATAAATTCAAGGACCATTACGTGCGTAATCACAGCTGCTAAGCAGGGACAAATCCCCCAGTTTGCATGATATCCTCAAGAAATCCCAAGGGAAACACTGTTAGGGACCAAAACATTAGTACACCCCTTTTTTTCTAAAATAAATAAAAAGAAAGAAAGAAAAGAAAGAAATGTTAGCCCCCACTGCTCCGCAAGCTCTTCCTCAACATGTTGTTGCAAACAAACCATTCATTTGTCATTTAGGAAAATATCCCAAATAACATTCTCCCCTGATTCAAACAAAACTTCCAGTGCTGGGCTGTGCTGGTTGCCAGAAGTGTGTCTGGGTTAATTGCACACCTGCATTTTACTTCAAGTAAATTGCATGGAGCCCCCCTCTCTGTGCCCTTTACAAAGCAGGAGCCCACCTGTCTGGAGGCTCTTTGGGCAATGAAAGGCTGCAGGAAAAAATTAGTCATCCTCTTTTCTTCCCTGTGACTTCTTTGACCTTGAGACTTCTAATGGCATCTCAGACAAAATGAACATAATCTAATGGACAGCGGGGAAGAGGGAACGGCTGGGTACATCTGTCGTGTTACTGGGCTGTCTGAACAGTCAATGAAGCAGGGCCAAACCATAAGAGGCCTGTTCAGTTTAGCTCCAGGGTCTGCAGAGAAGGAGCACAATCATTTATCTTTATTTACTGAACTCTGCTTTCTGTTTAAGAAAAAAAAATTGACAGGTTGACAAAAACCCACATTGGAGCTGCCCGCTGCCCAGAGATAAATGCTATTTGTGCTCTGGAGATTCAAGGACAGCTCACGATGCCCTTTAGCTGGTTTCAGTGGGTGCCTGTCATATAGAAACAAAAAATGCCAAGGCACCTGGATCCTTTTCCCCCATCAGCACCTCCACATCTATCCGTAGAGGGATCCGGTAGATGGATCCATAAGAAAGAATGGGAGCCGTGATTCCCCCAAGGAAGAAATCTAAATTAGAAGAATTTAGGCAAGAGAACCAACGACAAAGATGACTGGGAAATGTTGAATATTCCACAGATTTCTTTATGATGAAATGGTGAGACATCCACAATGGCATCCATAACCAATACATTCTGACTTATATCAGTAAAGAGAGACAAAAATAATGCATATTGCAGCTGCAGCAAAAACTTTACTCTGAGCTGTAGAGAAGGAATTTAAAAATAGGATCTGAAAGTCCTATCTACGCACGTCTATTCCCTGCTGGATGATGATGATCGTGTCACTGACTCTTTTAATGTAACATCTACCACTTACTATACTTTTCTTAGAATAGTCATCACCAAAGTGGGATTCTTGTTCCTCAGGGAGTATATAAAACTCTACACTGGAAGTGGAGAAAATAAGAGGGCTGATTTTTTTTTTTCCTTTTTCCCTTCTCTCTCATCTCACCTTTTAAATTTATATTTGGTGTAGATGTTTCATAATGTTCCTAATGCAACCACACAATGTTATATAGATAAAATTTATAAATATAAAAAAGAGATGTGTGTTTAAAAACTTTTTACAGATGGGAAGTACAATTTAAAAAATCCGACAAAGGGATTGGTTCAAGATGGCAGAATAGAAGGACGTGATCTCACTCCTTCTTGTGAGGGCACCGGAATAACAACTAACTGCTGAACAATCATTGACAGGAAGACACTGGAACTCACCAAAAAATATACCCCACAACCAAAGACAAAGGAGAAGCCACAATAATATGGCAGGAGGGACACAGTCACAATAAAATCAAAACCCATAACTGCTGGGTGGGTGACTCACAAACTGGAGAACACTTATACCACAGAATTCCACCCACTGTAGTGAAGGTTCTGAGCCCATTGTCAGGCTTCCCAACCTAGGGGTCTAGCAACGGGAGGAGGAATTCCTAGAGAATCAGACTTTAAAGGCTAGTGGGATTTGATTGCAGGATTTCAACAGGACTGGGGTAAACAGAAACTGCACTCTTGGAAGGCATGCACAAAGTAGTGTGCGCATCAGAACCCGGGGAAGGAACAGTGACCCCACAGGAGACTGAACAAGACCTACCTGCCAGTGTTGGAGGGTCTCCTGCAGAGGTGGAGGGTGGCTGTTTCTCACCAGGAGGACAACGGCATTGGCAGCAGAAGTTCTGGGAAGTACTCCTTGGTGTGAGCCCTCCCAGAGTTCACCAATATCACCATCAAAGAGCCTGGATAAGCTCCAGTGTTGGGTTGCCTCAGGCCAAACAACCAACAGGGAGGGAAACGAGACCCACCCATCAGCAGAAAAGTGGATTAAAGTTTTACTGAGCTCTGTCCACCAGAGCAACAGCCGGCTCTACCCACCACCAGTCCCTCTCAGCAGGAAACTAGCACAACCTCTTAGATAGCCTCATCCACCAGAGGGCAGACAGCAGAAGCAAGAACTATAATCCTGCAGCCTGTGGAGCAAAACCGACATTCACAGAAAGGTGGACAAGATGAAAAGGCACAGGGCTATGTACCAGATGAAGGAACAAGATAAAACCCCAGAAAAACAACTAAATGAAGTGGAGATAGGCAACCTTCCAGTAAAAGAATTCAAAATAATGATAGGGAAGATGATCCAGGACCTCAGAAAAAGAATGGAGGCAAAGATTGAGAAGATGCAAGAAGTGCTTAACAAAGGCGTAGACGAATTAAAGAACAAACAGAGGTGAACAGTACAATAACTGAAATGAAAAATACACTAGAAGGAATCAATAGCAGAATAACTGAGGCAGAGGTATGGATAAGTGACCTGGAAGACAGAATGGTGGAATTCACTGTTGTGGAACAGAATAAAGACAAAGAATGAAAAGAAATGAAGACAGCCTAAGCGACCTCTGGGACAACATTAAATGTAACAACATTCACATTTTAGGGGTTCCAGAGGGAGAAAAGAGAGAATAATGAAACTAGAAAATACTTGAAGAGATTATAGTCAAAAAATTCCCTAACATGGGAAAGGAAAGGAGCCACCCAAGTCCAGGAAGCGCAGAGAGTCCCATACAGGATAAACCCAAGGAGAAACATGCTGAGACAAATAGTAATTAAATTGGCAAAAATTAAAGACAAAGAAAAATTATTGAAAGCAGCAAGAGAAAAGCAACAAATAACATACAATGGAACTCCCATAAGGTTAAAAGTTGGTTTCACAGCAGAAATTCTACAAGCCAGAAGGGAGTGGCATGACATATTTAAAGTGATGAAAGGGAAGAACCTACAACCAAGATTACTCTACCCAGCGAGGATCTCATTCAGGTTCAATGGAGAAATCAAAAGCTTTGCAGACAAACAAAAGTTAAGATAATTCAGCACCACTAAACCAGCTCTACAACAAATGCTAAACGAACTTCTCTAAGTGGGAAACACAAGAGAAGAAAAGGACTTACAGAAACCCAAAACAATTAAGAAAATGGTCATAGGAACATACATATTGATAATTACCTTACATGTGAATGGATTAAATGCTCAAATCAAAAGATACAAGCTTGTTGAATGGATACAAAAACAAAACCCATATATATGCTGTCTACAAGAGACCCACTTCAGACCTAGGGACACATACAGACTGAAAGTGAGGGGATGGAAAAAGATATTCCATGCAAATGGAATCAAAAGAAAGCTGGAGTAGCAATACTCATATCAGATAAAATAGACTTTAAAATAAGGAATGTTACAAGAGACAAGGAAGGACACTCGATAATGATCAAGGGATCAATCCAAGAAGAAGATATAACAATTGTAAATATATATGCATCCAAAATAGGAGCACCTCAATACATAAGGCAACTGCTAACAGCAACAAAAGAGGAAATCAACAGTAACACAATAATAGTAGGGGACTTAACACCTCACTTACACCAATGGACAGATCATCCAAACAGAAAATTAATAAGGAAACACAAGCTTTAAATGACACAATAGATGAGACAGATTTAATTGATATATATAGGACATTCCATCCAAAAACAGCAGATTACACTTTCTTCTCAAGTGTGCATGGAACACTCTCCAGGATAGATAACATCTTGGGTCATGAATCAAGCCTCCGTAAATTTAGGAAAATTGAAATCATATCAAGCATCTTTTCTGACCACAATGCTATGAGATTAGAAATCAATTACATGTAGAAAAACGTAAAAAACACAAATACATGGACACTAAACAATACGTTATTAAATAACCAAGAGATCATTGAAGAAATCAAAGAGGAAATCAAAAAAAAAAAATACCTAGAGACAATTGACAAAGAAAACACAACGATCCAAAACCTATGGGATGCAGCAAAAGCAGTTCTGAGAGGGAAGTTTATAGCAATACAAGCCTTCGTCAAGAAACAAGAGAAATCTCAAATAAACAATCGAACCTTACACCTAAAAGAACTAGAGAAAGAAGAACAAACAAAACACAAAGTTCGCAGAAGGAAAGAAGTCATAAAGATCAGAGCAGAAATAAATGAAATAGTAATAAAGAAAACAATAGCAAAGATCAATAAAACTAAAAGCTGGTTATATGAGAAGATAAGCAAAATTAATAAACCATAGCCAAACTCATCAAGAAAAAGAGGGAGAGGACTCAAATCAATCAAATTAGAAATGAAAAAGGAGAAGTTACAACAGACACTGCAGAAATACAAAGCATCTTAAGACATTACTACAAGCAACTCTATGCCAATAAAATGGACAACCTGGAAGAAATGGACAAATTCTGAGAGAGGTATAACCTTCCAAGACTGAACCAGGAAGAAATAGAAAATAAGAACAGACCAATCACAAGTAATGAAATTGAAACTGTGATTGAACACTTTGCAACAATCAAAAGTCCAGTACCAGATGGCTTCACTGGTGAATTCTTTCAGACATTTAGAGAAAAGCTACCACCCATCCTTCTCAAACCCTTCCAAAAAATTTGCAGAGGAAGGAACACTCCCAAACTCATTCTTTGAGGCCACCATCACCCTGATACCAAAACCAGACAAAGATACTACAAAAAAAGAAAATTACAGACCAATACCACTGATCAATACAGATGCAAAAATCTTCAGCAAAATACTAGCAAACAGAATCCAACAGCACATTAAAAGGGTTATACACCATGGTCAAGTGGGGCTTATCTCAGTAATGCAAGGATTCTTCAATATACGCAAAGCAATCAATGTGATACACCATATTAACAAATTGAAGGATAAAAGCCATACAATCATCTCAATAGATGTAGTAAAAGCTTTTGACACAATTCAACATACATTTATGATAAAAATCCTCCAGAAAGTAGGCCTAGAGGGAAGCTATCTCAACATAATAAGGCCATATATGACAAACCCACAGCAAACATCATTCTCAATGGTGAAAAACTGAAACTAGTTCCTCTCAGATCAGGAACAACACAAGGATTTCCACTCTCACCACTATTATTCAACAAAGCTTTGGAAGTCCTAGCCATGACAATCAGAGAAGAAAAAGAAATAAAAGGAATACAAATTGGAAAAGAAGAAACAAAACTGTCACTGTTTGCAGATGACATGATACTATACATAGAGAATCCTAAAGATGCCACCAGAAAACTACTAGAGCTAATCAATGAATTTGGTAATGTTGCAGGATACAAAATTAATGCACAAAAATCTCTTGCATTCCTATACACTAATGATGAAAAATCTGAAAGTGAAATTAAGGAAACACTCCCATTTACCTTTGCAACAGAAAGAATAAAATAGCTAGGGATAAACCTACCTAGGGAGACAAAAGACCTGTATGCACAAAACTATAAGACACTGATGAAAGAAATTAAAGATGATACCAACAGATGGAGAGATATATCATGCTCTTGGATTGGAAGAATCAATATTGTGAAAATGACTACTACACAAAGGAATCTACAGATTCAATGCAATCCCTATCAAATTACCAATGGCGTTTTTTACAGAACTAGAACAAAATATCTTAAAATTTGTATGGAGACACAAAAGACCCTGAATAGCCAAAGCAGTCTTGAGGGAAAAAAACGGAGCTGGAGGCATCAGACTCCCTGACTTCAGACTATACTACAAAGCTACAGTAATCAAGAAAATATAGTACTGGCAAAAAAACAGAAATATAGACCAATTTAACAGGATAGAAAGTCCAGAGATAAACCCACACACCTATGGTCAACTAATCTATGACAAAGGTGGCAAGGATATACAATGGAGAAAAGACAATCTCTTCAATAAGTGGTGCTGGGGAAACTGGACAGCTACATGTAAAAGAATGAAATTAAAACACTCCCTAACACCACACACAAAAATAAACTCAAAATGGATTAGAGACCTAAATGTAAGACTGGACACTATAAAACTCTTAGAGGAAAACATAGGAAGAACACTCTTTGACATAAATCACAGCAAGATCTTTTTTGATCCACCTCCTAGAGTAATGGAAATAAAAACAAAAATAAACAAATGGGACCTAAACTTAAAAGCTTTTGCACAGCAAAGGCAACTACAAACAAGATGAAAACACAACCCTCAGAATGGGTGAAAATATTTGCAAATGAATCAACGGACAAAGGTTTAATCTCTAAAATATATAAACATCTCATGCAGCTCAATATTAGAAAAGCAAACAAACCAATCCAAAAATGGGCAGAAGACGTAAATAGACAATTCTCCAAGAAGACATACAGATGGCCAAGAAGCCTATGAAAAACTACTCAACATCACTAATTATTAGCGAAATGCAAATCAAAACTACAATGAGGTACCACGTCACACCAATTATAATGGGCATCATCAGAAAATCTACAAACAGCAAATGCTGGAGAGGGTGTGGAGAAAAGGGAACCCTCTTGCACTGTTGGTGGAATGTAAATTGATGCAGCCACTATGGAGAGCAGTATGGAGGTTCTTTAAAAACTAAAAATAGAATTACCATTTGACCAGCAATCCCACTACTGGACATATACCCAGAGAAAACAAAAGAACAAATAATTCAAAAAGACACATGAACCCCAGTGTTCATTGCAACACTATTTAAAATAGCCAGGTCATGGAAGCAGCCTAAATGCCCATTGACAGACAAACAGATAAAGAAGATGTGGTACATATATATAATGGAATATTACTCAGCCATAAAAAAGAATGAAATTGGGTCATTTGTAGAGATGTGGATGAATCTAGACACTGTCATACAGAGTGAAGTAAGTCAGAAGGAGAAAAATAAATATCGTATATTTACGCATGTATGTGGAACATAGAAAAATGGTACAGATGTACTGGTTTGCAGGGCAGACATAGAGGCACAGATGTAGAGAACAAACATATGGACACCAAGGGGGGAAAGCTGCAGGGGGGTGGTAGGGGTGGTGGTGGTGTGATGAATTGGGAGATTGGGATTGACATATATACACTAATATACCTAAAATGGATAACTAATAAGAACCTGCTGTACAAAAAAATAAATAAAATAAAATTCAAAAAATAAATAATCCATGAAAAAAATCATCTTTAAAAATGTATTATACATTATTCCCATTGAGAGTAATCCCATTGCTAATTGCGCAGACTCGAGATGCCCTAACGTGCATGGAGATATTTTTCCAGAATTTCTGGAAAACATCACATCATCATTTCCCCTAGTTCTTGAAATAAATAATGCTGCACATTGCAATTGTTTTGCAACTGTCATAACATCACTCTTTTTCTCTCTGCCAAAATAGTTCATGTGTATGTTAATATTATCAATAGTCAAGCTCTGGGATAGTTTCTGCACTTACCACTTCTCTCATGATAATTACATAAAATCCAGCCTTATGGGGCATGATTTGGGGCTTGGGTTGGAGGCTGCATAGGGGAAAATACAGAAAAGTCTTCGAGGCTGTGATTACCTGTATTTGGGCCCAGGAGTGTGTCTAGGAGAGCAGCAGAGACCCTGCAAGCCACAGTGAACCAGTTTGGGGCACTGAGAAGGAGAGCCCAAGAGTAGAGCCATCAGTTTTCATGCTCTTGACCAGCTTCACTGCTCCATATTTGAAGGATTTTCTTTGACTACATCCAAAAGAAGCAAGAGTGAGGTGCAGATGTGTGCCTCTGAAGAGTCCACATGTTCAGAGAGGAAATGGAGGTCTAACCAGAGGTAGAGCCAGCATTCTGGAGCCCAGGCTTCACAGACAGCACACTGCAGGGGGGCTGCATCACTGAGGTGCCAAGATGCATTATTCGAAGGCTGGGATGGGTGCAGGCAGGGTGAGGGTGGAATCTAGTGTTGGAGCAGAAAAGCTTGAAGAGAAGCTGGAAGGGACCCTACTGACAAAAAGCCGTGATCTCATTACATGGATGTTAATGATCCAGATGTCGGAGTATAGGTAGAAAGAGAAGAGGTCACTCGGAAGGTATGAGTGGAAAGAGGCTAAGTGACAGTGACCTGGAATGCATTAGCTTGGGTTTCCTACAACTGATCCTTGAATTCTCAGCAGTAGGACTTGGAGAAGGAGTCTGATACACTCAACTAAAGACAAAACTGGCAGCTATGGAGGCCAGCAGAGTGGGGAGGGCTATGCTTCTGAAAGTCACTTTAATAGTTTGTGAACTGTGGTATCTGCTGGCGTGTAACATGTCCCTGTGTCAGGTTTTGTCACCTTCAGGGAACTCACCTTGACTAATGCAGCAGGACGGGGCCACCAGAACATGACCCTGCAAACCAGAGTCATTGAAGAAGCAGTTTAATGAACCCAGTCTCGAGTGCTCTGGCTGTCACACACCCCAGCAAGCCTGACTTCCCTTACTCTGAGCTGTTTGCTAACATTGTTTACTAATTAATATTTTCTATCCCCTTAAAAGAATAAATAACCACCAGGATATTTTTTTTTCACCTTTTTTTTTTTTTTTTTCTGTACGCGGGCCTCTCACTGTTGTGGCCTCTCCCGTTGCGGAGCACAGGCTCCGGACGCGCAGGCTCAGCGGCCATGGCTCACGGGCCTAGCCGCTCCACGGCATGTGGGATCTTCCCGGACCGGGGCACGAACCTGCATCCCCTGCATCGGCAGGCAGACTCTCAACCACTGCGCCACCAGGGAAGCCCCACCAGGATATTTTTATTGCACTAAGAAAACAATACATTTGTTATAAAGAGTGTAGCTTATATATATTTCATCCATTTACTTAAAGATTTACATAAATAAAAACATTTTAGGAGAATTGTGATGAGTATTTTCTAAAAATGTCTCAACTAATTATTGTTTTCTATTCACTTTGTTATACTTGAATAATTCAATTCATAGTTGTTAAGAATACTTAGAGATATTAAACATAATCATCATTTTCTTCCTTGATGTTTATTTCTTATTTATGTAGTTATTGTGCACTAGTATCCATAAAAGGCTGTCTATTTTTTATCATCACAATCAGTTCATGATATGAGTTTTTGTTTCTATTTACTTTAACAAGCACTGAACATTTACCTCTATCATAGTACTCTGCTAGGAGTTGGAATAGAAGATGTAGGCATTGCAGGCTTTCAAACAGAATGGTCTAAGGTATGTCTTGGTATCAAAACAAATTGCAATATCTCAGGGTTTAACACAGTAACAGGTTACTTCCCTTTCATTTCAGAGTCCAGTGCCAGTCCTGGCAATTTTCCTTGGAGATAAGTCCTCCAGCACTTGTTGGGGTCTAGGATCTTTCCATCTCAAGATTTTGCCATCTTCTACATAAGGCTTCCAGGGTCCCTATGGAAGAAAAGAAAGCTAAAGGATTGCATAGGATGGATTTTAGGTGCAGACCTAGAGGCAACTTCATCACTTCTGCGGACAACCCATCGACTAGAAACTAATCACCTTTTCAACACACACTACTAACTTTAAGTTTACCAAGCTCTTCCTCCAGTGTCTATCTCATTAGGAATGTGATCTGCCTTCCAAGTCACATAACAAATGACAGTTCTATGAAGAGTTTTCCATTGCATTAACAGGCATAGCCATCTTTCCAGCTTCTTGCATCACTTTTATCACCTCTCATTGCTATGTCAGCAGCATACACTTTATGTGTTTGTTACAGCAGCACCCATCTTCAAGGTACCCCTTTCTGTATTATTAAATATAGCTAAACTCTGATTTAGTAACAAATAAGCCCTAGAATTAGTTACAGAGGAAGAGGGAAGTTGAAGCTAGAAATGTCTGCAGGATCCAGATCATAGGGAATTGAGAAAAAGATGTGATGTAGGGATTTTAATCTGACAGGGACATGAAACAAGAAGAAACAGAGTAACCCCATTAGGAGATGACTGCTATCACCTGAGAAAGAATAGCAAGGCTCTAAACCAAGGGTGTGTGGAAGAAATAGGAAAAAAAAGAAAGAAGCATCTGAGAGGTGTCCTGAAAGAAGAACATCTGGCTTTGTAGAAAAGTAGTTAATCAAAGTCATAGGCAGAAGTCCTCATTCCAATTACTCAATTTACTACCTATTTAATTTCCTTTACACTTTGTTGCCTCACTCTAAGGCTGATATGATCAAATCTGGCCAATAGATTTCTAGTTTATTTTGAAAATAAAATGTTATTAAATACATGAAAATTTTTTATAAACTATAAAATGTAATGAAAATGTTAATTTATTAACTAAAATGAAATAATAGAAAATGGCTCTAAAGCTTTGTGCCTGGGTAGCTATGAGAATGTTGCATTCCTAACAGAAATGGCAGGAGAAAGAGACAGGTGAGGCATGATGATACCCTGGCTTTGGCCATGATAAATTGGAGTTTTCATCCAGATCTTCAGGTGGATACATCCAGCAGCAGTGTATCTTAGTTGGGTTCCCCAGAAGAAGGCCCTAAGATGGTGAATTGTGTGCAAGTGATTTATGAGGAAAAATCTAGTAAGGAAGTGGGGGAAACAATTCAGGAAAAGAGAAAAAGCCTTTCAAGGATGAGATTTCAGGCAGGGACCTGTGAAGGGTAACCTCAGGCTGACCCAGGAAAGTTCATGCTTCGCCTGGGTTGGTAATTGGCTGTAGGAGCTAAGGGTAGAAATCTGGCTAGAGAAGAGTTATAGGTTTGGGCAGTTAGAACCAAATAAAATGGAGGCTAGAACCAACAAAAAACATCAGTAGGACCTAAGGGAAGTTTTCAAAGAGTAGATTTCGATTTTAGGAGGAAGGGTGAAATGAGAAATCTGTTTGTT
Organism: Mesoplodon densirostris; assembly: GCF_025265405.1. Lineage (NCBI taxonomy): Eukaryota > Metazoa > Chordata > Mammalia > Artiodactyla > Ziphiidae > Mesoplodon > Mesoplodon densirostris. The sequence goes on along the minus strand of NC_082675.1, from coordinate 57,570,546 downwards.
TTGTTAGCATCCAATAAGCAATTAAAGTTAAGGGCTCTATATGTTAATGGAGTTTTTAAGTATCTCTGAGCTTTTAATGATTATCTTTCTTTCCAAATTCTTCTGTTTGTAGATCCTAATGTTACTCCTTATCCCTGTTTTCTTCTCTTGTCCTTGTAGAACTGCAGTGAAGAATTGGAACTGGGGAGATGCTGGAGAAAAGGTATAAACTTGCAATTAGAAGATGAATAAGTTCTATAGATCTGAAGCACAACATAGTGGTTATAGTCAACAGTACTGTGCTATATACTTCAAAGTTACTAAGAGACTAGAGTTTAAATGATCTCACCACAAAAAGAGAAATGGTAACTATGTGAGGTGATAGAAATGTTAGCTATAAGGTTAAGGTGGTAAGCTTATTGCATATATAAATGTATCAAATCAACACACTGTACACCTTAAACAATGTTATGTGCCAATTATATCTCAAGAAAAAAATAATAAAATACACAACCAATAAAACTTTGACTTAGGCAAAGTTATCTTCTTTGCTTTACCAAACCTTTGGAAAGACCATTCACCATCTTCTCAACTATTATGGGATGCTCCACTAGCCCATGTTCTCTGAAACACCCTGTTTTCTCTATTAGTGAGATTCTAATCATGAAGTTGTATGTGCCTAACAGAGATGAAGCTATTTTATTCCTCTCCTACTCCTTCTCCCTTCCCCTGCCACTCTGAGGATATTATCATTTAATAAGAAATTTACTTCTGAAGGTGGAATTTTAGGTAATACCAAAAAACTATTGAGTAAATGTTTTAAATTCTTATACTTTTAGTAGTTCTCAACATTTTACAGGATATCAGGATTGGAAGAGATTTAGCTTATCTCACCCCACACCCCACTTGATTTTTTAAATACATTTGATACTTTAACAGTTTACTTTTTAGGGGATGTTTTGTTGCTCCCCCAGAACTTAGTACCATAAAGCACTAAGTGAAGAATCTAGTGAATTTTGAGAATAAATGTGAGGATGATGAGAAAGAGGGTACAGGGCTGAGCATAAGGAAGTGAACCCAACTTTGCAGGAACTCTGGTTTCCTCACTGATGCACAGACTTCTTAGGTGTGCCTTTCAGGTGTATCTTCTTCCACAGGCTGCTCTCAGAGCTCTCGAATGAGGTTAAAATCTTTTTTACCTCCCTGGGAAGTGAGGATTTATGTGCAGAATTTTTACTTCTTAATTAATTTGGACCCCAGCAGCGTGGAGATGGTGAGACTTAATATCTATTAAGACTTGGTATTAAGTTAATAGCAGGTGACAGTGACTTCATCAAAACCCCTGTGCAAAACATCAAGTAGATGGAAATTTCAGTTCTGGTACATTACTCAGCTGAGTATCATCAGACCTGCTTACAAGGGTCATAAAGATTATTTGTACATTAATGAAGGGCCTGTCCATCAAGCTTAGTATGAAAGAGAAGCAGGAAAATTACCATCACATAAAACATAAAATATTGGTACATTTCCACTAATGAAACACTCAATACGTTGGGAAATTCTTACTGGCTATTTTTCATTGTTTCTTGAGACACACACACACACATACCACATACATTCTTGCCACAAGAGTGAACGAGGGAGAGCTAGAATAGATATCAAGATCGTTTCCATATCCTACCTATCCACGGAAACCATCACAGGGAGAAGGGAGATGGCATCAAGGAACACACCTTTGTGATTTAGACAACTGATAGGTAAATAGATGGCAAGGGTCACTTGATGAAATGGCAGCTTGGAAAGGCTAGGACAAATATAAAGTTACACCTGCTTTGGAAAATTAACCTCTTTGGGGTTTGTTTGTTGTTTGTTTGGTTTTTTTTGGCCATGCTGCTGTGGGATCCTAGTTCCTAGACCAGAGATTGAACCCCAGGCCATGACGGTGAAAGCACCAAGTCCTAACCACCGGACCACCAGGGAATTCCTAATCTCTCTGTTTCATCACCATGTAAGGCCATCACAAACAGGTCAGGGATCAATAAACAAAGCAATAACAGAAAACGTTTGAATACAGTTGTCACCAAACAGCAACATTTTCCTTCATATGAAGTTAAAGTACAAAAAGGTTATTCAATTGTGTCCTGATACTGAGGAATCAGGACAGTCACAGGACACCCATTCCATTTTGAATGCTGAGCAGTCGGTTAGTGAGGAAGCTGGACCATCTTCTACTCACTCACTGAGGATGAAAGGCCTTCCGTTCAGCAATACTTCTGTACATTCTGAATAGGAAGCTCAGAAGTTCTGTGCAAGTGGTTGGCAACAGGAATATCTTTGTTTCTTACCTCTGTCCCTTGATACCTTCTACAAGCCAAAAGGATGTTTCTGATCAATATGGTAATTAGATAGTTATTAAAAACAGTAATCATCTAGAAATTATTTGGTGCCATAAACATCCCATACAGAGAAAATATTTGAACATTTAAAAGTCGAACATTGTAATTGGCTTCATATGCAAGAAGCCAAAGAGGATATAAAGAATTTTTAAGTTCCTAAGAAAGCACTCACATTAAGAGCAAGTTGTCTTCTTGATCAGGTTGGGAGTTAGTGCCACACAGCCGATAGATTCCCCTTGTGGCCAGTAGCAATGAACCAATTTCTATTAATGAAGAGCTCATGTTTATGGCTAATATAGAAGAAAATGTACTGAAGGGGGGAGCTCAGTCATTCACTGGAGATAGCTTAATTCTGGTAATTTCCAATTTCCAAGCTCATTTTAATTTGTTATCAAAGTAATCACTCATTCCGGCTGGAGTCAGAAATAGCTTTTTGTCGTCTGTAGGCTGACAGATTATTCAGACGGAACCCAATTTTTCAAAGCTCACCTGCTCAGCATCTGTGATATGCTTATAAGTTCCAACAGGTACGGTTTGCAACATCAGAGCCAGGCTGAAAAGAACTGAGTCTGCTTTACTGCAGCTTTCTGAGCCAGGGAGTATATTTCGTGACTCCAAACACTGACTGAAACTGAAACTCACCTACAGAAAGCAAACCATGATGGGGAACATAGATGAGAGAATGGAATATACACTGGACTTCATCTTCTGTGCCAACATGATCCTACAAACTTCCTTGTCCACCTTACCACAGGGAAAGTTTATCTGGATTTTGTTTCAAGCATGAGACTACTCTGTGGGATTGCCCTTGGTTTTTCTGGCCTTGCTTGATTGACTTAGCCACATTTATACAGCTTGGTAAGGTTACTGTGAGGATTAGAACCTTGATTTATAACCAGGGTTTCCTTTATATCTGGAGAAAAAAATGACAGTTGAGACAGTGATGGAAGTGTGAGAGGAGACGAGGAACAGAAGGTTATCAGGGCTGTGGTGGGAATTAAAAAGGAAGAGGGAACTGAGGAAGAGGATGTCTCAAAGACTTTCCTTCTGAAGTTTGTCATCTTTGTTGATCTTGTGAGAGTGCCAGTTTTTAAAAGCAAAGTAGAGGAGGAGGATGGTTAAAATAGATAAAGCTGGTTGTCACTAAAACCACAATTTCAGGACATGTGTTCTGAATATATACAAAAACACAAACAATCCCAAACCACAGTTCCCTCATTGTCACTGAGTAGCTTCCAGGGATGATAATGAAGAATTGTCTCCTCTTTATTGCTTTGGCTGATGCTTGAGTCTGTGGCGCCAAGAATCTAGATCTCCCAAAGCCAGGCAGTGGAAAAACAGCACATTAGAATTAAATAATAGGATCTCTGGTGCCTGGATTGCAGTGGAGGAAGGGTTAATGGAGCTGGGGCTTTGTACAGCGGGAGCCTCCATCTATAATCTCTTGTTTTTCTAGGCTGGGAGGAGAGAAAGGAGCCTTGGGGGAGAAAAACATAGAGTGCCCTAATCTTATGATAAAAATAATATAATTCCTCTACCTGCTATCTCTCCCCACCAGGTTTCTGCTCCCTTTGCAGAACACTAGTAATGCCCATAATAGTCGGTTAAAATAAAAATTTCTGTTCCATTAAACATATGAAAAATATGTTGCATTGAATACAGTTGGTTTGGGAAAACTGTTTTTATCCCTCCTAACCAATCATCCATACTAACTGCAGCTGCCACAAGTGGCTGTGCAGGGGGTTGGGGCTGGCTCTGCACACGGTCAAGTTGACCATGCACAGGCAGTGTCCTGTGTAAGCTGTGAGGCTCTCACACCAGACTGACCCCACCCCAGTTCTAGGGTACAGAGTATGGTCAACCTGCTCTGAGAATGTCGGTGTGTTTACACTCTGGAGGGAAACGTGGTCTGCTTTTGTTTGCATTCTGAGAAGCTTGAACCACAGTGGAGTGTCTTAAGCCAGAGTAGGACTCTCACAACACAGATTCTGGGGCATCAAGGTCAGTCTGTGCTGGCTTCTAATCCATGTGGCAAGAGAATTGGCTGTGATAATTCACTTGAGTGTAGCAGGTGATATGGAAACCTTTGTCTACCAACAATTTAAGGAATATTTCTTGTCTATGCACCACATGCAAAGGTCTGTCCTGGGGATGCTGCTGAGTTACTAAGCATCTTCCACGTGCCAGAACTTGCCCATGTGACCTCCTTCATGAGGTAGTTATTATCTTTTCCTCCATTTTTACAGCAAGGAATCTGAGTCAGAAAATAGGGTCATGTCCTTTAATAAATGATGTCTTTCTCATTACATTTCTCACCCCACCCCCAGAAATGGCCCTTCAGTCATCATGGCAGTTCCACTTAACATATTCTTCTGCCTCTTTGCTTCGGGCCTGTGTACAATGTACTTTCTTTTCTCGGAACTCCTTTCTGCATGTTTCCTCTTCCCCTTGCCTTGACTGAGAGTCATTCTTCAAGAAACTGAGAAACTAGTAAGAAAACTTATTTCATTCAAGCTATTGCAGTAGGGAGAACACTGCAGACCTGAAGATCAATGTGTCTCAGCAGAGTCTTTTCCTTCGACTTTTCAAGAAAAGAGTGGACAAATTACAGGTGGGGTAATTTTACAGTTGGGATTGTTTTTGAAAGTCCCAGTCAACTGAACAGGAAGTATATCTAGCTAATTTCGGGAGGACAATTTCTAATTTCAGTTACTAATTCATGAACAAAGGAATGGGAGTTGGAGGGTCTGTGTCTGGCTTTTCAGCAGGTTGAGGTAAAAGAGGCAAGGTCTGAGAGTGGCTTTGTCACAGGTAAAGAAGTGACCCATGTGCAGGTCTTACGGGAAGTTCTGGAAAAGAGTGAACTGGCCCATCTTATCTAAGCCAGGGAAGTACTGTTCTGTGTGGTAAGCCACTTCCCAGAACACAAAAGGGTGGGGGGTATTTCTTAACCATTGCTGTTTTCATGACACATTGTCACATTTCAGGAATTGTCACCCCAAGCCCCAGTCTGGATTAGGGGTTTCCTCTCTATTCCTAGAGGACCCTGGACCGCTGTCTATCATCTCACTCATCATACTGTATTTTCTTATGTTTTTACTTGACTGACTTTCCAGTTAACTATCATCCTGAAGACAATGATTGTCTGGTATCCACACCTGATGCCAGCTCAGTGCCTGGCCTACAAGAGGCGCTCACTTCAACATAAAATGGGGAGATACCGACTGGGCATGGGAGTTGTGTTCCAAAGTAAGGGGAAAGTTGGAACAAAGACACAGTGAATAAAGCTGACTGGTTCAGAGATGTCTGGTAAAAGATGAGCCCTGGACTCCATAGAGCCCACAGTTTCTACAAGGGCCTCTCCAATCCGTTCCTGAATTGGGCAGATGATGTCCTTCAACACACTTTGCAGTTTTTCCTGAAGCTCAGTCTTAAGTGATCCTGGGCTGTCACTTTCACCCTTTCCCCTGTGGCTGATTTTTCTGTGGTTCTGATGACACTGCTGTCAGAAAGTTTTTCCTGGCAGTTCAGCAAAGGGAAACGGAGGGTATTGTATTCCATCAGTATCACATGAGTCCCTTTTCTTCTCACTGCTTCCGCCTTACAAATATTTATAGATATCATTATGCCTCCCTTAGCTATCATTTATCCAAGCGGTAACAGCACTAGTCTTTCCATCTTGCCTCATAAATCAACCCCTCCAGCCCCTGTAATCATCTCCCTGCTCTTCTCTGAACTCTCCAGTGTCTGTTGATATCTTAATAAGGTACGTAAACTGAAGGCTCCTCTCCACCAGGGTACCAAAGCAATTACCTGAATATCAGGGGTATGGCATATGCTAAAAAGATGCCTTGGCCTTGTGGATGTCATTGTGGACCTAACCTCATATCTCATGTGTGGCCATTTCTCCCCTCCACAATGTTTTCTGTACAATTGCTGCCTGTGTGCCCCTTCTCTCCCTACGCTCTTCCTAGACTATCAGGCTTAGACAGGCTTTGCTCTCAGCCTCTCTCACTCTGCTTCAGGACTTTCTCTTCCAAATTTTATCTTTGCATTCTCTGGGCTTTTATGATGGCCTCTGAGGTCTTCATTATGGTGTTCTAGCTCAACCCCAGGCTTTCCCTCTCCCTGTCTCCTATCAAAGCATATTGACTGGGCTTTTAGTTTGGGCAGACCTATGTTCAAAGACCAGGCCTAACACACTGGCTCAGTGGGTGACTTTTGTCAAGTTGTTTAACTTCTCTGACCCTTAGTTATCTTGTCTGTAAAACAGGGATACAAATTATATCCAACTCATGGGCTGTTGTGAGAATTAAAGGAAAAACATATATTAACAATATTCAGTTAATAGAAGTTGCTTTTAATGTCCTCTCTCTCCTCTTATCCTCCTTCTTTTCCAGGTCATCCTGTTCCTTTTGCTTATTTCCATCTCAGGAGGGGATTTAGACCAGTGACATAAATCAAAGGGGAAGAAACATATTTGCCTCAATTACTTAGACATTTTAGGAGAAAGATGCCTTTAAAGGAGTTTTTCATTCATTCTTCCTTTCTTTGAGCATGTGGAGTGTGCTCTGTGATGATGTAGAATTGCAAGAAGAAATGCTGATTGTATTTATTATTTCCTCATCTTCATGATTCTTGCTCAAAGTAATCAGGAAGAGGGTGACAGAAAACAGAATACATGTGCTCAATGAGGAATTAAGTGACATTCCTTCTGAAGCAGCCATGACACTGTCTAGGAAAATTAGGTAAGAAATAGAATATATTTGATGGTATTAAAGAACATTCAGCTACATGAATTAAGGAAGGTTATGTGAGAGGTATATCTATAGGTATATCAGAGTCTAATTAGGAAAACAGAGCCACCACAAGGTTGTTCAAATGTAGAAATTTATTTTGGGCAACTAGTTAAAAAGATCTTGAAAAAACCCTAAAGCCAGATATTAGCTACTGTAGGAACATGCTATTACTCCACGACTGGAGCGACCAAAAAGAATGGTGGTATTAATAGAGCCCAAGGGCCAAAACTGCCTGGAAGGAATTGAAACTTTGAGAGAGTCAACCTAAAAGAAGGAGGCAGCATTGTTTAAGATGCTTGGCATGGAGAGTGAGAAAGCATGCTCAAGGCCTCTCCCATTTTACTACTCTCCAATTTCCCACCACTGGCTGAACTTAACCAGAAACTGGTTGGCAAAAACTGTGATTCAGATCCTATGATACAAAGCAGAGAAGGGTAAAGGCAGGGAATGGATCTGAGAGTGAACAGGTGAGTCGATAGCACAGCAAGAATCATTAACACAATATCTATAATGGAAGTTGGTAGGATGGCTAAAAATTTTACAGGACTAGACTAATGACTAAAGGTATCTCCATCTCCATCTCCACCCCCATGTCTACCTCTGTCTCACAGATTAAAGGAATCACTTTTTTCCCTTAAGAAAAAACAAGTCCTGCTTATTAGTCAGGGTCCAGTTAGGAGACAGAAACCATATAAATCCTTTTGAACAGAGTAACTTTTTCCAGTTTTATTGAGATATAATTGACATATAACATATACCATATAACATTGTATAAATTTAAGGTGTATGACATGATGATTTAATGTATGTATATATTGCTAAATGAATATCACAAGTTTAGTTAAAATCCATCAACTCACATAGTTACAATTCTTTTACCTGTGATGAGAACTTTTAGAATCTACTTTCTTAACAACTTTCAAATGTACAATACAGAATTATTAAAGGGTAAATTTAGTGTGAATAATTGATACTAAATTAACTACTAAAAGGGCTAAACAAGAGCTCTAGGGGGTAACAGAGGTAGGAATATAGAAAACAACTACATGCTAAGGTTGAAAAAAAAAATAAACAAGAAGGAACTCAGAAACTTAGACAAGAGCCCTTGAAGCTAAGATCCAGTCCCACAATGCCCAGTTGAAAGGAACAGATGTCATGTGCAATACCCAGCTCTAGTATCATTACATAGGACAAAAAAGGTGTGTTTGAGACAAGAAGTGATAAATTAATAACTGGCACACCTGCCAAACTTAGTGATCTGGATTTTCATTGACTGAGTTCATGACTTTCCATTTTGCCATTTAGGCCAGAATGCTAGGAGTAAAATTCAGGACAAACTCAAATCCATGTATTTGATTAAGGTTAAAACTACAGACAGCCCCAAGAGTGGCTTTGGATATTCTATATGAATCTTGAAAACCTTCACCAGATATGATTCACTACATTAAAAGGCTGCTAAATATGGGGCCTATCTTGATTGAATCAGCAAGAAGACATTCCTCTGTCTGTGGGCAGATTGCTCTAGTAGAAATGTAGGAAATTACTTCCTTCTCCTCTTTGTTTATCTAAGTCAGATCCTTACTTTAAGTTTCAGTTTAAGTCCTATCCCCATCCCTGATCTGACACCATCTTTTCATCAACATAACTCTTTTTTATGGTATTTTTTCCTTTTTTTTTTTTGTACCATTCATTTCAGAAAGCAAGCAAGCAAACAAACAAACAAAAACTAGTCGTGTGTGTGTGTGTGTGTGTGTGTGTTGTTTGGTTATGGTGGTGAGGTGGGTCTCATTTATAAACAATGAGAGCAGAGTGGGTGATGGGGACTGTAGGAGCTAAACAGATAGGGCTGGAGATCAGCAAACCAACAGGAAGCAGACAGGAGAATGTGAGGCAAAAACTGAGCATTAGAGAAATATTCTTGTCCCCTCTTCTGTCCCCAAATCCTTTGCATATTGAACTCAAGAGTGTACATAACACCCCTCTTTGATTAGCAGTAACCTCCATTCAGGAAATTCTCTTTATTCCCAGCATCCCGTAAAAACGCTAGTTCTCTCTGTTTGTCCTTGCTGAACAAGCATGAGAGATGGAAGATCTATCAGGGCATCTCTTCGCCATCTTTTCAGAGTTGCATTGTTCCCGGCATAATACAATCTCTTTCCTTGCATTTTATCCATTCCAGTTTTTTATTTTGAGAGTGGAAGCTGCCTGCCACTTAGTTGGAGAGATTGTCCCTGACTAATAAATCTCAGCATCAGGACCTGCTTCTTTGTACTCACACAGAATTTTAGTCTTTATTTTTCTGAGACTGCTTATGCCAAAATGTACTTTCTCCAGTGCCGTTCATTATCTTTCCTATTTTGGTTTTTGCTCAGGAATATTCTTTGGAAGGGCAGATGGCAGTGATTGCCCCAGGCACTGTGTTACAGCACCCAGCACCGCTGTAACTTAGGGACATAGTGTGTTTAAAAATGAAATAAAGGAAAGAAAAGAACTCAGTTTATACACTCCTGCTTTTCCCTGGCTCTCCAATCCCCATTGTAAAATGAATTGAAATGCCCTTTCCCCCTTTTCCTCCCTTCTTACCTCCCCAGATATTTTCAGAGTTACTATTATGTGACATTTATCCAGGAAACAAAGGTAACAAACTCAACCTTAAGCCTTGGGGAAACAGGGACTGTTACTTATTGAATACCTACTATTTTGCCAAGGACTTTTTACATGTTGACTCAACTTTCATAAAAACTGGGCCAAATAAGAATTATCTCCATTCTACAGAAGAAGCTCAGAAAGTAAAATGATTGGCCTGATCACAAAAACTGTAAGTGGATAAGCACATGGTCACTGTAGGAGGATAAGGGCTGGAGGGAACAGCATATTGGGAGAACACCCAGGAAGCAGATGGGCTCTGCATTCCTGAGTCCTTTCACCTTCATGGCTCTTCTTGGTGATCTTTTTTTTTTTTCCCTTTGGGGAAAAGATTGGGAAAAGGGTCATCCAATGGGAACTATGTAGATAGCTACAAACGGGTGCAGGGTTATCATCTGAAGAGAGGATAGGTCCTTTCCCTGCATTTCCAGAGGCCAGACAGAACCAAAGAATGCCTGTCAGAGGAAGATTGATATTGATGTAGAATGAGCAAGCTCATTTGATAATTAGATCTGCTTTAAAATGGAATTGGCATGTGAGGAGCACCTAGCTCCCTGCCACTAGGAGTGCTAAATGGAGCCCAGACCTTATGCCCCTTCCAGCTCTAAGCCTGTGATAAGTAATTTTGTATTCTCTCTCCAGCTCCAGAGTTCAGCTTTCAATGGGCGGCAATCACTCCTTTTAGTCATCATTTATTTCTTTTAGCTTATGGTTGAAACTGAGAGAGTGGTAACTCTAGGAGTCTCAATTCCTAGACAGGTTTTGTATAGCGTGGTTTAAGAAAATCAATACACTAACGTGTGTTCTCAGTAGAGCAAATGCACAAGGAAAGCACCACCAACCCAGCGTTCATTAAATGAGTTGGTAGTGTGTTTCTGGTAGTGTTTGTGTCGGTAGATAAGGAAATTATACAGGGTAAGACATTTCAAACACTGCAAATGGGCTAACACCTGAGGTTGCATCTAAGTACTATCAGCTATTAAAGAAAAATGAAAGTAGTTTGTCAGGCAATCCCAAGCATCTTGAAATTTGGTATTAAAATTTTAAAAAAATATCAGTATTTTATTCTGTTGTCTCAACTTGAATTTAGGTTTCAATTAATTTACAAACACTGAATTATTATAGGCAATCTAGAACTTAATTCCAAAAGATTTGGCCATAAGGAAACAAAATCCTGAAGGAAGATTCTAGAGTGACATTTTTTCTTATCATTGTTGAGGCAAAATTCTTTTTATTAATACTATTGGCTTTTGGTTATTTCTGAAATAAATTTAACCAACTTAGACTTAAAAGATTTAAAAAATGTGGTCATTTATTGCTTAAATTAATGCACCACTCTTCCCAGATTCCTTTCAACTCCATTTTCTAGGGAGTAGTCAAGGATTTATTCAAAATCATGCAATGCCTAAAATAATCATTATTCCCTCTATTATAGGTGGTATATCCAGGGCCCTCTCACTTACAGACATGTCTGTCAAAAGGACCATTTTTCAGGCTCACAGTTCCCAAGACTCTGTCACTTTCTTACTTACAGAGGCCCAAAATGGAAACTATTTTTCTTTTCATTATGAGCTGTCACTTTTTCATCTTGGCACTGCAGTGATAGACTTTCATTCGTCTTCTATATTACCTTTCCTGAAACCCCTGACACAGACTGACACAATGCAAAATGCAGGAGATCTTGGGCATACGTTGGCAATTTTGAGGGAAGGCAGCAGCTTGTCTCTTTCCGTTATTTTAAATATATATTGAAAACGCTGAGATCCCCGATGTGGTAGACTGGAAATGCTAATGTGCCATGCTGCTTTTACCCGTCCTTATAATGTCTGCTCCCTGGCCCCAAATCAAAGTGAAGAGCTAGCAGAGGGAGGAAGAGTTGCCACTGCTTTACCAGAGTGGAAGGCAAGAGTAGAAAGTTTGCTCTAAATCCATGAGGACATGAGACAGAAGAGGGAACAAGGGTTATATTTTCTCAGTTCCTTCTGAGGTTACTGAAGAGACCACTGATTATGTGTGTATTGGGCTACTCCAAAGAAAAAAATAAGTCCCTAGCCAAGTCCATTCCTTCTCACAACCCCAGATACTGAACAGGAAGTCAGTGATATCTCACTGTCCAACATCAGGTCCCAGCTGCACTTCTGGGTCTCTGTTCTCAGTGGGATGGTTCCAGAAGTATTCCTCATAGCATGGGAGACCCAAGACAGAGAGGGATGGAAAGAATAAGAGTAAGCCAGATCCCGCTTACTCCTACTGCCCTCAAACCATGCTGACTTTTGATTCTGCATCTTATTCAGAAATATAAATATCCAACATATCAACAAATCCTTGTCACGCTTGGATTCTGGAGGGTGTCAAATGAAAAACATCTCACATTCTTGATATTCACACGTCTAAGGGGACATGGGGCTGGCGATAAGTAAAATTGTGAAAAAGACAAAGTTTTGTATTCCTGTTACACTTCCAGTTGAGCCTAAATATTTACTGGATCAAAATGTTCATTGCTGAGCACATTTCTGTAGCAAAACAAGCTGGATAGGGACCCCTTGTCCATTGTCTCGGGAATGAGACAACGTCATCACAGCCCAGTACTGGTGAAGTGGGTCTTATACATGCTCTTTAATCCTACACTTTGTTTGGCCAAGACCCAGTTACATAAAACCTCATCTGGGAGTCTCACTTCACTTTCTTACTCAGATGTTTTGTCCTCTAAGTAGATTACAAACTATTTTTAATTAGGGGTTGGGTCTTATTTAACATTATATCCCCAGTGCTTGACACACTTCTTGCTTAATAAATGTCGGCTGATGGAATGAGTGAATAGTAAAAGATTCTGACCAGATTCATTGCTCATTTATGTCCACTTCTGACCTCAGCTATGAGCCATTAGAGGTGTTTTCTTTTCACCAGGTGAGTGCTTTAAAACTTGGGCATGCCCTTTTCAGTTCTCCACAGCCCCCTTCCTGTGTTTAGTATTGGTATTATGTGTCTGACTCAACTGAGCTTGGAGTTTGGGATTCTTCCATTGCATCTTGGACTAACATTCTAATACCCCATCTTTCACAGTGGTTTTTTTTAAATTAAATTTTATTGGAGTATAGTTGCTTTACAATGTTGTGTTAGTTTCTACTGTATAGCAAAGTGAATCAGCTATAAGTATACATATATCTCCTCTTTTTTTGATTTCCTTCCCATTTAGGTCACCACAGAGCATCAGCTATCTATTTTATACATAATATCAATAGTGTATATATGTCAATCCCAATCTCCCAATTCATCCCCCCACACTTTTACCCCCTTGGTGTCCATACATTTGTTCTCTATGTCTGTGTTTCTATTTCTGCTTTGCAAATAAGATCATCTGTACCATTTTTCTAGATTCCACATATATGCATTAATAAATGATATTGTTTTTCTCTTTCTGACTTACTTCACTCTGTATGACAGTCTCTAAGCCCATCCACATCTCTACAAATGACCCAATTTTGTTCCTTTTTATGGCTGAGCAATATTCCATTGTATATATGTACTGCATTGCTTTTATCCATTCCTCTGTTGATGGACATTTAGGTTGCTTCCATGTCCTGGCTATTGTAAATAGAGCTGCAATGAAGATTGTGGTACATGACTCTTTTTGAATTATGGTTTTCTCTGGTTATATGCCCAGTGGTGGGATTGCTGGGTCATATGGTAGTTCTATTTTTAGTTCTCCATAGTGGCTGTGTCAATTTACGTTCCCACCAACCATGCAGGAGGGTTCCCTTTTCCCTACAACCTCTCCAGCATTTATTGTTTGTAGATTTTTTAATGATAGCCATTCTGACCGGTGTGAGGTGATACCTCATTGTAGTTTTTATTTACATTTCTCTAGTAATTAGTGATGTTGAGCATCTTTTCATGTGTTTGTTGGCCATTTTCATAGTGTTTTTTGATCTCTCCTCATTACTTTTACTTTGGGTACATTTGTTCTGAACCTGACAAAGACCAGTGACATTCTCCCACTCACATGAAGTCACAGCCAATGTAGGCCTGCCCTAAGTTAGCTGCCTCAGCCTCACCTAGAGAACCTAGCCCACTCTGTGCCTGAATGGGCAACCATCCTCTATGTGTTTCTAAACCCAATTCTTAGGGTTAAATATTGGTGCATTATGAATGTGAAGATAGGAGAGATAATTAGAAGGGGAAGGAAAAATTGAGGAAAGCTAAGTTTTACACGGAAAACTAAAAAACTGACAATCTATTTTAACAGGTAAGAGAACTTAATAAGATGGCTGAATACCAAATAATATATAGGAGCTAAAATTTTTCATATATTTGATCAAGTATACATAACACCATCAAGTTAGAATATATAGTGGAAGAAAAAAATGTATGATAGTAATTTTTAAAACAATTTTATTGAGGTATAAAGACATACAATAAACTACACATAGTTGAAGTGTATATAATTTGGTATGTTTGACATATATGTACATGCACAATCAAGATAATGAACATATCTATCACTTCCAAAGGTTTTACCATGAAAATATTTATATAGTCAACATACTTTAAAAAAATGGAATTCTACATAAATACATAAGATATTCATAAGGAAAAAATAATCAAAATTCAATTTATACAATAGATGACAATACGTATTATTTAATATATAAAGAGTTTCCACAGATCAATAAGAAGAAAGACAAGTAATCCAATATAAAACATGGGAAAAGAGACCAATATACATTTTATAAAGAAAGAAATAGCTTTTTAACAAATATGGTCATCCTCACTGAAATAAGGGAAGTACAAAATAAAGCTATAATACTTCTCATTTTCCATCTAATAGATAAAAACACTAAAAAGATAGATAGTCCAGCATATTAACTATTGTGAAGGAAAAGCACCCCCATTCCATTATGGTTAGAATTAGGGCCTTTATGGAAGATATTTTGGGAATAACATTTAATAAAAAAGTCACATTCCATTTAAGCCAGAATAAAATTTCTTGGTGTTTATTCCACAGATATACTAGCACGTGTTAAATGATATACAAGCAAGGATATTTTTGCAACATTGTTCTAATCACAAAATATTAAAACTTAATGCTCATTTGGACTGTTTACATAAATGATGGTTCATCAGAAATGTAATTCCATGCAGCTATTAACATAGACTCATATATGTACATGGTACAGAGTTCAAAAAGTATGCAAGAATATACAGTATAAAAGAAATTTCTTTCCTTCCTACCCAAATCACAGTTGCAACTATTGAAACTGATTATATAAATTACTAAAAAAATATATGTGTATAATGGAATATTATGAAACTCTTCAAAGGAATGACGTAGTTCTACATAAAATTATAAGAAAAAATTCCAACGTAAAAAGGTAGTGAAAAATCAAGGTACAGAACACTGTAAATGGTATGCTATCATATCTATAAATGCACAGAAAATTGCTACACGTGATGCTAGTAAGTCTAATCACAACCCCTAGTTCACATAGGTACACATTGTCGAGACCACAGTTAGATTTCCTCATCAATCAGAACCACTATTCTTTATAGATCATACCCACTTAATGGTCTCTTGGTCTCTTCCTTGTTAAACCTTTTGTTTAAATAAAACCTGTTCTTCATTGGCATGACTTCAACTTCCTCAATCCAACTCTATTTTTATGGCATATGACCCTCCAGCCTGGATGCTTGAACTTAGTTATAGTGACATTGAATTTCAATCAACGTCTTCCTGAACCATTGGCTTTTGATCTTGAGTATCAGAATGACTTGGAGGGCTTGTTGAACCACAGATCTCTGGCCTCATCCCTAGAGTTTCTGATTCAGTATAAGTATCTGTTTGAGGACTATGTGAATTTGTTAACAAGTTTCAGATGATGCTAATGCTATTGGTTTAAAGATCATATTTTGGCAACCACTGGTCTTGAGCATTGAATAATTATAGA
This sequence comes from Mesoplodon densirostris, assembly GCF_025265405.1. Classification (NCBI taxonomy): domain Eukaryota; kingdom Metazoa; phylum Chordata; class Mammalia; order Artiodactyla; family Ziphiidae; genus Mesoplodon; species Mesoplodon densirostris. The sequence continues at coordinate 57,554,781 of NC_082675.1, read as the reverse complement.
ACCCATCTCATACCCAGTCTCAGTTTAAATTTGTGCTCTACATATGTAACTATCTTTGTATCTTCAACCCACTAGAAACCTCTTTATGATTATTGGTTTCATCCATATGGGAAAAATTGACATTTGGTAAAATTTCATGTCACATAGAGCAGGCCTCTTTTCAAGGGGAGAGGAATAAATTCCCTCTGGGGCAATATCTAAAATGCTCAAAGTCAGCATAGTATTTAATTTCCCAGATTCAACTCTTTGCTTAATGTTAGGGATGTACATTCATGACATTTATCTTTCCTTTACAATTGGAAGAGACATTGGCAATTATCTAAGAAGCAGCCCACATTGGGTGGATATTTGGCAGCTCTGCTTTTTTCTGGGCATAGAAGGGGTCATTAGCATAGATGTGAATAGGGGAGAACTATGCCTTTATACATCTAAACCGAAAGCCTTTTTCTCCTCTGCTGTCCTTTTTGCTCCTTATAACAGCACAGTTCAGGACTTGCCAGCAGCAGAGCAAAGGCTGCAGATACAGAATTTGGCTTACCACAATTCAACAAAAATGGCTTATGGACCAGAGGCAATGGAAGAATCTTCATGAAATTCCTCCTTTAGTGCCCCATCCTATTATTAATAATAGGTTTATTTTCAATCTGTCTTGCCCTGCCCCACACTGTTCCAGGGAGAGGATGAGCCAAAAACAAAACCTAATGAGAGGTTGCAAAATAGAGAGATGGTAGTGGGAGTGATAGAGTTGAAGTTGGTGTGGTGGCCATGGAAGTGTGCTGTTTATATCTCACCTTAACACAGGGCTCACGATTCAGGGGCAAGGAGGGCAGTTATCAGATGTCATTCAGGTGCAGCACCTTCAGGACCTGCCTCAGCTTTTGAACCAGGCCACACTCTTCCTTCCTGAGTGGTACCAGGAAGGACTGAGTCCAGCAGGGGTCGCAGAGCCTCAATATTTCTTCCCAGTGAAGGACTTCTCTAACGGGCCATCATCTTTGCTCTGAGGTCCCCATAGGGATAGTTTAGGATTTGTCAGATCTTTATCATGATCTGAGGCTCTCCCAGCCCAATCCTACTTTCTTTACTCTTTTCCTTCAATGGTGTCAGTTCTGCACAGAGTCTAAGGCTTTCCCTGCCTAATCATCTTCTCTCCTCACTTTTTTAACTTTCAAGGGAGTTAGTTTCTCAATATAATCATTTGTACTCCTAACTCCATCTAAGTAACCACTTCCCAGAAGACTCCATTGATACATCTGGAAATTAGGAACATATGATTGTTCAAAGGAAGGAGATGTGGTTTCCCAATAATAGCTGAGAAATGGCAGAAAAGTGTGACATAAACCAGAGGGAAGTTTCAAAGTACAGATGACAGTAACATTGACTACAACAGTTTCCTTTTCAAAGGCTGCCAGTGGCTCACCATCGTCCACAGGATGGATACAAGCCCTGTTAAGTCTTCTTTATTATCTCTTTCCATTTTTCTTTCTAAAATTTCTCTTCCACTTTCCTATATACAAACGAGCTGCACTACTGACTTTACTATGTAGACACAGACACAGAGTTTTAGAATGGGAGAGATATAATTCATATTGTGTCTTTCCTCATTTTATAGGTGAGAAAATGAATGTATAGAAAGCCAACTGGCCAAACTCTCTACCCTGTCAACACACACACACATACACACATACATACACTGTATTTTCAAGAATCTAAGACACTGCCATCCAATGGAAACTTCTATGATGATGGATTTGTTCTACATCTGCTCAGTCCAGTATGGTCACTACTAGTCACATGTAGCTATTGAGTAATTGAAATGTGGTGAGTGAATTAGCCATGTTTGACTGGTGTCTATGATACTGAACAGAGCAGATCTAAGATTCTGCATATTTTCTTTCATCTGCGTTGCCTATTCTGATTCTTTTTTCTCTTTCTAAATTCAACACATTACCAAACTGTTCTTCTTAAGTCTAAGTAATTTTTCCTTAATGAGCCCTCCCTTGACTATTTTAGCTTACTGAGAAATTGATGTCCTCTTTACTATTATCTTTGTTGATATTGTTTATCATTCAACACGTGTTTAATGAGTACATACTGTGTTCAAAGCCTTATACGAGATGCTTTAAAAAAAACCCTCTTGTATTGTCACTTACTTTTTAAAATCTACAATATAATTTAACTTATGACTCATAAATTGTTACTGAATTTTGTTTTGATTTGTAATATGTCTCATAGGTATTCACCTTTCTTACACTAGACTTTAAATCGCATGAAGATGGAGATTTTGTCTAATAACCACCTGATTTAAAAAAAGTAGGTATCTAATAACTATGTTAGTTGATCTGATAGATAAATTATGCCCATGGATACTAGTAACTGAACTTATTAACCAGGTAGTGAGGAAGGAGTGACTTCACAATGAATTATATGACTTCATATAATGACTTCAAAAGAAATACAATATTGACCAACTTGTGGGCTTCAAGATAAAATTCTACAGTAAAATTTAGAATATAATTTGTTAAATTACATTCTAAAAGATCTGGGAAATATTGAAACACCTGATTCTTTAAAGTAGATTATCACAGTTCCCTACCACTATTGAAGAGAAAGAATTTCATTTAATTTTTTAGTTGCAATTTCTATCTACCTTAGAATTATTAAGAAAATACAATTTTCTTATTGACTGTATAGTGTTCTAGTCATGGTATCCCTAGTGGAAAGCAATAGATGGTTTCAATTCCATAAAATATCTGGAATTTGTCTGGATTCCACAAAATTGGAGGGATCTAGTTAACTTAGTTCTTGTGCATTGAATTTGTTCATATTTCTTTCTTTTTTCAAGTCTATGCTCAATTATTACAGTCTGATGAGTTTTAAGTGTTCAGCTCTATTTTTAAATTTAACACATGATTTGGCAGTTTGCACAGGGATTGACAGATGCTTTAAATATATCATTAGAAATCTATTGTTTTTTAAAAAAGAAATGGATTAATTTGCCTGCAGTAAAAATGTCCTTTCTGCAGTATTGAAAGCCACCGGGAGATTGGGGGTAAGTGGCAATATAATTTATCTGTTCACTGACTGGAGTTAAATAGTCAGGATGCTTTAAATGAAAGAGGTCTGCATCTGCTCTTCTCATTTTTTGGCCTAGTTAGAAGAGAATGAATTTTTAGAGAAGTCCCTGTTTGGTAGAAAACACTTTCTTTCCTTTACTGTGTATTCTTCCTTTTGGGCTACTTACGTCTCACTTCTCTAGGAATCTTTTGTTTATTCACTTCATGCAAACTCTTCTTTCTCTGAATTCCTATATTATATATGATACTTTCTATACAGTCAGGTACCACCTTTAATTTCCCTTTCCTCCTCCCACTCTCTCTTCCTTTCTTCTTTCCTCCCTCCCTCCCTCCCTCCCTCTCTTGCTTCCTTCCTTCCTTCCTCTGTTGTGTCTGAAATCCCAGTTTAGATGGCATACTCCCAAAGCAGCAGGAAAGCATGTATCTATTATCTGCCTCACATGGGATAAGTAGAGAAGAGGTACTTGAACATTCTGTATTGATTTACTGAATTGATTGTTCTTAGGAACCTCTCAAATCTCTCGAGCATTCTGTGCCTCACCCTGCCCATGCATATGCATCACTTTAATTAAAAACTCATACTCCTATGGTGTGCCTGCTCTTATATATACCTGACTCACAGGTAAGCAGCTGAAGGCATTGCTTCCAGGTGTTTACCAGATGAAATCACTGCCTGTCAGTAAGCCAGTGACAGATCAAGATTAATTTCTCAGAAGTAATTAACTCTCAGGAATCTTGATGATGTATTTTAGGAAAATAAATCTTTCCCTTCACTCTCTCCTGTAATAATGTTTGTCCATGCATAAACACACAAACACAAACCCACACCTTTTCAGGGCCTCTTTGTAACCATATTCATTTTTCAGTGTTACTGACTGAAGTAATACATATGCAAAGATTCACCAGCAGAAACCAGATTATCTACTTTAAAACAATAAAAGCAAAAATAAATAAATAAAACAAAGTAATAAATGTTACATGCAGCCCCTCATTAGGATGGATTTAGAGAATCCAACATTCTCATACAATAGATTTTTATCATATATTAGGATTTTTCATAGGCGAGCACATGTACTCTCCTCTCTCTAGAATGTCCAGTTTGAAGAAACCCCAGGACTGGAAAGAAAGGAAGGAATATCTACCACTCCAGCTAAATCAGTTAAACCAGCCCCAGTGTACAACCAGTGACTCATAGGATAGCCTCAGATCCCAGGGTTTTAACCACACTTAAGTGACTAAAATTAACTTATAGTAAGATAATAATATTAATAATGCTTTTCATCAGCTCAGTGCTTTGATGTAAAAATGTAAAAGATGTAAAAAAAAAACCTCAAACAATGTTGACCAAAAAAAAAAAGTCAATGAACATTTTCCTTGGAAAACCCTTACTAATGCCTGCTATGTACACTGTATTGGCAGGTGAGGGCCTGGGTGGAAAACATTTTATCCTTATAAATAAACCACTACAACAAATGGAACCACAACTTAGTTCATTGCATATTTCCACTATAAGAAACAAAGTTTTGCTATGTTTGGGTTTGTGGTGAGAAACTCTCTATATCTTCAGGGATTCAGAAATCAGTCTGTGACTGTGATGCTCAAGCATTAGCATGAATCAGAATCACCTGGGAGAATCCTCGAACCACAGAGTGCTGGGTCACACCCCTGGAGTCTCTGATTCCTTAAGTCTGGGATGGGGCCTGAGGATTTTCATTTCCAGCAAGGTACCCCAGATGATGCTGAAGCTTCTGGCTCAGGGACTCCACTTTGAGAACAATATGGACCAAAATTTATCTGTGATTATCGCTCCCATGACAGAAGTTATGAAACATCCATAAATATTCATTGATCACTTACTACTTCCAAAGTAGAAAGAGTACAGCAAGTTTTCTGTTTTCAATGGCCTCATAATCTCATTGAGAAAACACATTTTTTTAAATGTGAAATTTTTAAAGAAATCAGAAATTAAATTGCATGGTATGTGTCCTCCTGCTGTAAATGATAACATGGAGTTCTTGGAGGCCAGGAATCAGAGTGGAGACAAGCCAGGGATTCACCAGGTCTGCACAATGGACAGGACACATATGACCTGAGGAGTGTTAGACACAATGAATGTTAATGCTGAGAAGTAGTGGCCAAGGAGTACAGCAAACTGCCTGCGTACAAACTCTCTGTAGAAAACAAGGGCAAATTTCCTTTGTGACTTCAAGAGAATGTAGGAGAAAAAAAACAGTGACAGGAAAATTCAGTGAACCTTTGGAAAATGGATAGTTATATCTTCTTTGACAAACAATATTTATCTTGCTTGAAAGCAAAGTTTCATTGTCCAAAGATAAAAATTTTTAATCAAAATATTAGAATACTAACAATGTTAACATCATTAATATTTTAAATGACTTCTTCAAAGTCACTGTTCCTAAGAGAAGCCCCTTAGTAAATGAAGACCAACTGGGCATTCTCCTCACTGCCCTTCAAGACTGCTGAATGAATGAATGAGTGATTCTTCCCATGGATAAGGGCAAACACCTGCTGGTGCCAGCCTGTTCTTGCCTATGGTTAGGTAGGGAATATATGTGAGCATGGAGGTCAGCAGGATTACACACAGAAGGCTAGTCTGTTATTTCATCCTTCAACTGTAACAGGCAAGCAACATTCCTACAGAAAATATTAATAAAAATTGAAAAGTGCTGGGTGGTTATTTATTTTTTTCCAGAATATTAGAACTAAAAGAGACCTTAGGGATGAGCTAGGCTAATAGGTTTCTCTTGCAAGTTAGGTAAATAAAATTCCAAGGAAGTGAATGACTTGTCAAAGGTGACACAACTCATTTGTGATCTGAGTTCGGTTCATGTCTAGCCCGGTACTATTCTCACCACTGTCTTGAGTCTTGAAATCAACTCCAGTGCAAACTTTCTCCCAGTCATTGTGTGAATCTCATTCACTTACAATTTTTAAAAAATGAGGGTTTCTGTAGAGTTGAACAATTACCTGTTCTATTTACATAGTTATACTAACTATAATTCTTTCAAACGTATTCTTGAAGAGTCCAACTGAGAAAGGTGCTGCTAGTAGGCTGCTTTTGAAGCTGGACACTTATTCACAAGGCTCAAATCATAAATTCATGCTGAAAGCTCCCGTACTTATTACCTGGCATGTTCAAGCAGAAAAACATTCTGGGTCGCTGAGGCTCCCTGTATGTTTATAGCTCTAGCTACAACAGAAAGGGTCCTTGTAAATGTCACAGGAGATAATAATTGCAATGGAAAAGAAAGAAAATGTTTGGAGCCTATGAGAAAAGACCAAATCATTCCCAATCACAGGACTGGAGAGGTCAGAAAAACATCCTTAGGGCAAGAGAGATGAAACTTCCCTATAGTCAAGAAATTAATGCTGACACCTAGTCAGCTAAGTAAAGTGCAGAGTGAAAAGAGCCGACCCGGCTGTGTTTTGGCTTATGGATAGAGCTGTGTGTATACAGTCCAAAGAGAAACAAGTGTAAAGATCATCTTGTCACTATAAGTAAAAATCAACCTGTTGCCCAAGGGACCCAGAGCTCAGTTACTGTATGGTCAGTGCCAGCCAGACCTTCACTGTGTGTTATTGATAATACAGGAAGAAGGTCATTCTCGCTGTGGACTGAGAAGAGGTGGCTATAGCACTAATGTCCAATTACATTAATGAACATGAAATTTGGCTCTGTTAGGGCATTTCTTCCCATACTCTGAATTAGATTTTAGAGGGTAAAATAAAAGATAATAAAAATATTTTCCTCAGAACCATTTTTCTTTGGCTATGGTTATAGGAATATGCATGACAGAAACATAAGTATTCTGGTTTATTAAGTAACCCATATGCATAAATCCAAGTGTTAAACACAAGACTAAAATTCTGGAAGGACAGAAGGTCACTGTTATCTCTGTCCTTTGGGGAGGTTACAATCTCAAATGGAATAATTCAGAATGTGTTGACCCGAATTTGGGCTGCTTTTAGAAAGCTAGGGTGAAGAGCTGCCCAGCTGGGGTCTAAAGAGGGGAAAAGCTCTGAAAAGTATAAGCCTGGAACAGGCTATCAATGTCCTCTTTCAAGTGTCCTCAGAGTATTTTCCTCACTAGGTAAGCAACTCTGCCCCTTGGTGAGAGTTATTTCAAAACCTGTGTGATATCTCTGAGGTCCAGTGACAGTGCAGGGCTGGGGAGGGAAGAAAATAGAAAACAAACAGAACAAAGACTGAAGCCCAGTGACATGCTGGGATAGGGGCACGAATACAACAGTAAACAAAACAGAACAAAACTGTGTGGCAGGCAGAACAATTGTTCTCACAGATGTCCATATATCTATTTTTTAAACAAATATTTATCTGTTAAGAGTCAATAGAGAAAACTAGTTAATCCTTAGAATATGTGGATACATAACAATATAATGTTACTACATTATACTGTATTACAAAATGGATTGTGTAGTTTGTAGATGTGATTAAATTAAGGATCTTGTGATGAGGAGATTATCCTGGATTATCTGGCAGACACAATGTGATCACATGGATTCTTATAAGGGAAAGGGGGAAGCGGGAGAGTCAGAGAAGAAGATGTGATGACAGAAGCAGAGGTCAGATTGATGTGATTGGCCTCTTTGAAGATGGAAGAGGACTACCAGCCAAGGAACATGGACAGCCTCTAGAAGATGGAAAAGGTAAGTAATAAATTCTCCCCTAGAGCCTCCAGAAGAAGCAGTCGAGGCTCTGCCTACATCTTGATTTTAGCCCAAAGAAACATCTGACCTTCTGAACTGTAAAATAATAAATTTGTAACGTTTAAGCCACTAAATTTGTGGTACTTGGTTAGAGAGACAATAGCAAACTAATACACAAATGCCTATGGAAGGAATGTGTGTGGCATCACTTTACCACCATTTCATGTAATCTTATCTAAATTAATTCTAAAACTTTATGTTATTGCTTCCCTAAAAACTTGTTCTTCTCCAGTGGACCCAGAAACATGAAGCAAGAGTAGAGGAAGGGTTGGCTCACTGATTCTTTTGACCTTATTAAAAGTTGACAAAAGATAATTCATCTCACTGATGAAGCAGCTACAGATGGGTGTGTCTGGAATTATATTGAGGTTATATTGATAACCTGGCTCTATGGTCTGAGGAACTGTGAGATAGACAACTTTTCAGCAACAGCTTAAACTGAAATACATTTTGATCACTGCTGTGCGTGCATGCACACACACACACACACACGCACAGATTCGTTGTGTACTACAGCACCTCATTTGAACTCCACCACTACTCTATCATGTAGGTGTTCTTGTCTCCATGTTAGACATGAAGAAATGGGATTAGAGCATTGGAATGCCTTAAACATGGCCTCTCAGCCACTAAGAGCTGGAAAGGGATTTGATTTGGTGTCAAAGTTCTTGCTCTCTTCCTTTACCACACTGCCTCAGGGGCTTCTAATTCCCAATAAGATGGACCTGAATGGTTCATAATAAGCACTCAGTAAGTTCTTCCAGACATGACTGGACTGATGCCCCTTTTCAGAAACCTTAAGGTCATGGCTTCCTGGAAAGATATAAGGCATGTATATTATTTGGGAAGAGCAAAAAGGAACATCAAAGACAAAGATGACTTTTGGAACTTACATGTTCCAACTAAGATGTCTTTATAATTACAAAGAGCAGATAATTGTTTTCCCTTTCCCTGGCTTGTGCAGACCAACCTCAAATCACTCTACAGGCCATTTCTCCCCCTCCCCCAACCAATTGAAGAATAATTTTATTATCCCAGTGTGAGGAAACGTCCTGATTCTGCACACAGAAGAAGAGGCAATTTCACCCATCCCAAGGGCTCCCTAGGACTAGTTCTATCTTCCTTTCCACACAGGCCTCTTGCAGATTCTTCCATGTCTCTCATAGCTGCACGGTGCCAGGCAGGGATGCCACACACCACGGCCATCGTAATGGATGGTCAGCTCTTAATAACTGCTGTCTGGTAGTAGCACCTGGGAGCTATTTTTGCATATCTTGTAGGATTCGATGACAAAACAAAACAAAACAATAACAGGCTACATTCTCCTGATGATAGCAGGAAGTGGACCCGAACCAACAGTTCCTGTATTGTCATTGAGAATGTAACAACTAAGGCTGTGACTCAGTCCAATGAGTTGTGTCTAATTTCATCTGTCATCTAATCATGAGAGAAAGAGTATAAAGTGTTGCTCTCCAGTGTACGAAGGTCTTCATTTATTTATTTAATAGATATTTATTTGCTGAGAAGCAATAGAGAAAACTAGTTGAGACTTTGGCCTATGTCCTTGTTCTATTATCAAAAACTGTGTGACTTTGGTTAAGTTTTTAATTTAAATGTTACATCTTAGTTACTTCAACTATAGAATAGAGATAATTACATCAAAAACCTTATCAGGTTGAGGTGAGGATTAAATGAGCTTCTATGTGTCAAGTGTTTAGAACAGAGTCAGGTACATCATAAGTGCTTAGTAAATGTAAGCCATAAACATCATTTTTCACTGGGACTCCACTAAGTGCACGGGTCTCTGCTGGGCATTGAGGGGAAATTAAAGGAGACAAAAAATTTACACCTCAGTGCTTCACATCTCCATACACAAATTCTTTGAAAAGCTCCCCAGTGTCCATTACATTTATTCTGAACCCCTGTAGCCCAGGCTTCATCTCCAGGACTCTCTTAAAACCTATTCTCTACTCAAATTAGACAAATCCATATGCTTGATAATGCACCTCACTCTCTTATTTCTACAGCTCTGTACGTCCAATTTGCTTTAACGGAGATGTTGTCTCTACCAGCTGCCCCTCTTAAAATCTGATCAGATTGGCCCATTTAAAAAATACCTCTTCCTAAAAGCATTTCTGGATGTCTCTCCTTTATAGTCTGCACCCTCAGAACGTCTCCTTTTTTCAGACTCCTTTGACACTTTTTACTTGCCTTCTTGGCATATATATCACTTTCTACTTGGCAGTACAGTTTTTGAGTCCTTCTTTTATCTCTGCCCCTGAGTTATAAGCTGCTTAGGGATTAGTCTGACTAATTCTTCTTTATAGCTCCCACAGCATCTAATTCATGGCCTGGTACATCATAGGTGCTCAATAAATATCTAATGAATAAGTATTTGTTGAAATAATAAATGGTGAAAATATTCGTAATGCTAAACTCTCTCTCTATATGTGAGCACATTTGTGTAACTAACATTAAATGATGTGATGGATTTTTGATATGGTTTATGCAAATCACACAAATGCACACATACACACCTCAATTGACAGACTGTATTTGAACAATGGTTACACACTGCTCGCATAACTACATTTTCATAAGATAGAAATAATGTTAATGTTTTCAAACGTCTTCAGCTCTGAGCAGCCGCTTGGTCTATAGCCATTCAGATTGTCATGGTTATAACAACTGGAGAAAAGGAGATTTCTGCAGATAAGGAGACCCCTCTGTGATTGAACCCCAGGTTATATGGATCTGTAACTCCTCCAGAGAGTAGGAATGAGGAAAAAATAATCCAGCTCTGAAAATTCGAAGTGTGAGCTGGGGAAAAGAAAAGGATAAATCCATCCATGGTATAAATCAACAAATACATTAAAAGAGAAGACCAGATGGACAGGGGCCAGTGAAGTTGGTAGTTTGTACTATTCCCCAGCTTATGTCAGTTGCCTGAATTATTTTGTTTTGTTTATTCTTTGACAATCGTCAAGGTACCAACTTCTCCTCCTCGGTGGAAATAATTTTAGAAGATGAAATCTGTCCCCAAGCCCTGCTTCTGACACAGTTAACATAGAGTAATCAGCAAATACTTCAGCTTTTTGTAGCAACTTGGTATATTACTCATGTCACTGTAATGTCTCCACTTAGCCAGGATGGCAATTCATTTTAATACTTTTGTCTGAAAAGAAAAATGTTTTCGATTTTTCTGATCACACTTGGGTTCAACTACGTATCAATTTATTTTTAAGTTCTATATTTGTATTCCTGATTTAAGTGCTAACATAAAATCAAAGAGAGAAAAAATATCCAAGCAAAAGAGCAAGTGGCAAAGAGAGGAAGAAATAAAAAGTTCACAGTCTAAACAACTTATCTTTTAGAATTTGAGCAAAGGTTTGGATATTATAATGAATAATTAAATGCTAATAGTTGTAATATTGATTGTTTTTTGAATACCCCAAATTCTTTTATTCCCTTTTTATTGTTATTGCTGTTATTGGGTTTTTTTTCCCCATCTCTTTAGGATAAGATAGAAGCTTATGAATATACAGTACAAGAAATCTGCAGGAAGGCAGTTCAGAACTGGAATTGTGGGTCGGTGAAGTTGACAGAGCCAGCGTCCTTCCAAGTCATGACTATACTTTCCAGAGAGACCAAAGGAGGACTCTGTGGACTCTCATTAGTCAATCAGTTTGCCCTCATGTTTGCAGATAATTATTTCACTCATTCCCCATTATTTTGTTGAATTGACCCTTTGATCATTATGAAATGTTCCTCTTTATTGCTGACGATACTCTTGTCTGGATGTATACTTTGATATTAATATAAAAACACTTGCTTTCTTATGCTTATTGTTTTCATAGTTTATCTTTTTTTTTTTTTGATCCTTTTACTCTGAACCACTCTGGTCATTTCAAGTGCACATTTTCTAGACAGTACATGCATGGTCGTGCTTTGTTTATCCCAGTCTGAAATCCTTACATTTTAAATTGAGGGCTTAAGTTTTAAGACTTGCTGACATATTTTATTATATACTGGGTAAACAAAAAAGGATACTTATAAAATACATCTACAGTACAAAGGATAGCAATACAAGTAATGCACAGGTTGGCCACCACCAGTTTAAAAATTACAATATTTCAGTTAAATTTGAGACATCCTGTGTGCCCTGACTTCCATCAATTTCCATCCCACCTGCCCAGAACCACTAATCTGAATTGTGTTTATTCTCCCTTATGATTCTCTTTATAGTTTTATAGCAATTGTAGGTATTACTAATACCTACAATTTAGTTTTCTATATTTAGTTTTCTATATTTTTGATTTTATGACTGTAATAATATTATTGTTTATACTTCTACAGTATGCTATTTTTACTCATATGTATGTTCTGAAGTTTCATGCATGTTTTTGCATATATCTGTAGGTTTTTTTCATTTGTATTGCTATGTGGAAATCAATTTAATAAAAAAATTATTTTTCGACTGTACTGTTGGGCATTTCTGTTGTAAGCAACAGAATCTAAGGATTTTTGCTTTTACAAGTAGTGTTACTATAAACATTCTTTTATAAAAAACATTTTTTGAGGTAAGATTGACATAAAATAAATGTTTTATGCACATATTTAAAGCTTACAATTTGATATTTTCTGGTATATGTATACATCCATAAAACCATCACCACATTCAAGATTAGGAAAGTATTTATCACTCTCAAAAGTTTTCTTGTGCCCCTTGGCAGTCTTTTCCTTCTCCCCTTTCCTGTAACATCCCTATCACCAGGCAAGCTCTAGTCTACTTTCTGTCACTATAGATTAGTTTGCATTTTCTAGAATTTTGTATAAATGGGAACTTTCTAGAATTTTTTATAAATGGGATCATAAAATATATACTCTTTTTTTGCCTATCTTCTTTCACTTTGCCTTATTATTTTGAGATTCATTCATGCTGTTGTGTGTATCAATAGTTCATTCCTTTTTTATTGCTCAAGAGTGTTCCATTAGTATAAGTCAAAATTTGTTTATCCATTCACCTTTGATGGGCATTTATGTCACTTCCAGTTTTTGGTTATTACACATAAAACTACTATGAACACTTATATGCAAGTGTTTCTATGGACATGTGTGTCCATTTTTTATTGTGGTAAATACCTAGGAGTGAAACGGTGGGGTCATAGAGAAGGTGTATGTTTAACTTCTTATGAAATTGTGAACTCTTTCCAAAGTGATTTTATCATTTTATATTCTCCTCAGAAGTATTTTACAGTTGATCTGCATTCTCAGCAAAACTTGTTATGTGAAATATTTCTAATTATAGACATTCTAATAGAGATGCCATGATATCTCACTGTGGTTTGAATTTGTTTCCCTAATGATTAATGATGAGCATCTTTTCATGTGATTTTTTTTTTTTTTGCCATGGATGTATCTTTGGTGAAATATTTATTGAAATCACTTGCCCTGCCTTTTTATTGGGTTGTTGTATTTCTTATTATTGAACTTTGAGAGTTCTTTATAAATTCTGGATTTAAATGTTTTATCGGATATGTGATATGCAGATATTCTTTCCCAGTTTGTAACTTTTTTCATTTTCTTAATAGTGTCTTTCAAAGAGGAGAAGTTTTGAATTTTGATGAAGTCAAATCAATTCATTTCTTTTTTTTAGTGAATAGTACATTTATGTTTGTAAGCAAAGAAATAATTATTAAATCAAGGTCGCACAGATTTTCTCTTATGTTTTCCTATGTTTTATAGTTTTAGATTTTACATTTAGGTCCATGATCATTTTCAGTAATTTTTATACATGGTGTGAGATTCCTTTTTAATTAAAAAAAAATTGCACATGGATATCCAATTGTTTCAATTTGTATTTAAGAAGATTCCTCTGAAGTGTCTTTGAGACTGTGTCAAGAATCTGTTAAGCATACATGTGAGAGTCTAATCCACTACATTCCAGTAATCATGGATTTGCTTTTTAGCTATACCTCTAAATGATTGATGGGGATTACAATATGTTTCCTTAACTTGTCAGAGTCTACTTAGAATTAATATTGTACCACCTCAAGGAAAATGTAGGAACCTTACAATAGTATTATTTCATTTATTCCCTCCCCACTCCATGCTTCGTGCTATTATTGTCAAATATTTCACATCTACAAACATTTTAAACCTCACAGTGAAACACTACTACTTTTACTGTAAATAGTCAGTTAACTTTTAAAGACATTGAGGAAAGAAAAAATGATAAAATTTTATATTTACCTACATATTTACCATTTCCACTGCCATTCTATAAATCTGTGTTTCCATCTGTTGTCATTTGCCTTCAAGATGAATAACTCTTTTGAATTTCTTGTTGTGCAGGTGTGCTGACAATATATTCTTTCAGCTTTTACATATCTGAAGATGTCTTCATTTCATCCTTATTTTTAATAGATATTTTCAGTGGATACAATTCTAGATGGACTCTTTTGTTTTTAAAGTACTTTAAAAATGTCATTTCATTATCATCTGGGTTTCATTGTTTTGATAGTTATTTAAGCCATCATTTTGTATGTAGGCAATGTGCCTTTTTTTTTGTCGCCTGATTTTATGATTATTTTCAGTTTCCAGCCATTTGACTCTGATGTGCCTGGATGTGGTTCTCTTTATATTTATCCTTCATGGAATTCACACAGATTCCTAAGTCAGTAATTCAATGTTTTTCACAAATTTTGCCATTATTTCTTCAAATGTTTTCAGCTCTATTCTCTGTTTCTCTTTTTTCAGTGATTTCAGTCATATGCAAATTAGATTTCTTGACTCACAAGTTTCTGATACTCTTTTCATTTATTTAAAAATATTTTTGTCTTTGATTTTTAGGTTTTTAAATTTTTAATTTTTTTACTGAAGTATAGTTGTTATACAATGTTTGATTATTTCTATCGGTCAGTCAATTTTTTAATTCTTTCTTTTATAAATCTCCAATACACTGTTTAAACCCATTCAGTGGCATTATCATTTCACAATTTGTATTTACCAGTTCCAGAATCATCATTTGTTTTATTTTCCATTCCCTATCTATTCCCAAAAGGTGACCATCTCTTCTTTTAATCCTTTGAACATGTTTATAATAGCTGCCTCTTCCCCCAGCTTTATTGAGGTATAATTGACACATAAAATTGTAAGATATTTAAAGTATACAAGTGATGATTTGATATATGTATATACATATTGTGAAAAGATTCCCCCAATCAAGTTAATTAACACATTCATCACCTCTCATATTTATCTTTTTTTTTTTTTTTTTGGTGAGAATATTTACATTCTACTTTCTTAACAAATTTCAGTTATACAATACAGTGGTATCAACTACAGTCACCATGTTATAACTTAGATCCTATTCATATATGAGACTTTTACTAATATAGCTGCTTTTAAACCCCTTGTCTACTAACGCCAGCATATGGGTTATCCTGGGATCTGTTTCTACTAATTGTTTTCCTTGATTATAGGTTTCATTCTTCTTCTTCTTTGCGTGTCCAGTAATGTTTCAATTTTCTGTAGATATAAGGAATGATAAATTGTTGCAAATCTGAATTATGTTGTTTAACTCCAAAGAGTGTTGACATTTTTCAGGTGGGCAGTTGCTAGCAGATACTTTTTTTTTTTTTAAGATGTTGGGGGTAGGAGTTTATCAATTTATTTATTTATTCTTGCTGTGTTGGGTCTTCGTTTCTGTGCAAGGGCTTTCTCTAGTTGTGGCAAGCAGGGGCCACCCTTCATCGTGGTGCGTGGGCCTCTCACTATCACGGCCTCTCTTGTTGCGGAGCATAGGCTCCAGATGCTCAGGCTCAGTAGTTGTGGCTCACAGACCTAGTTGCTCCACGGCATGTGGGATCCTCCCAGACCAGGGCTTGAACCTGTGTCCCCTGCATTATCAGGCAGACTCTCAATCACTGCGCCACCAGGGAAGCCCTAGCAGATACTTTTGATTCTGTCAAGTTTGTTTTCATTTTTTGTTAAGGCTGGTCTTTTGTTTTGTTCTCAGTTCTGTGGTGTTCTTTCCTATAGCATGGCCTTTCTAGCATTTTAACTGAGTGCCTGAGGTACTCACGTCTCTTAACTGGAACTCTGGCACCTCTCAGCTCTGTGTAATGTGTGATATCTCCACCTAGTTCTCACCCCCATAGCAGGTGGTCTCTGCTATGAGGTAGTTCTCACAGTCTTGTCCTACACACACAATGCCTTTCTTAGCCAAGGCTCCATGGAGAATTCCATGCAGAATTTAGGAGCTTCCTCTCTTCTCAGCTACACCTTCTATAGGACTGAACCTAATAAATCCCAGATGCCTTCAAAGCCCTGAACTCTGTCTTCTCAATTTAGCAAGAAGCTTCTCTGCTTGAGCTCTTCCTCCCTACACAGTAGAGAAGGTACTCAGTAGTCCAAGAATCCTAGTGAATGTGGGACTCATCTCTTTCTCTTAAGGAGCACCATGTGCTTTTTCTTTTATCCATTACTTGAAAACAATGGACTTATATATTTTGACCAGTTTTATAATGGTTTATGATAGATGGACATACTTTCATTTTTAAGATAAATTTAGTTGAAAGCTAGAAAAAATGCTGCAATAAATTATATTTAAGGCTGTTTGTGGAGGGAAATAAGGGGGAATAGTTTATTGTAGGAATTTCTTTGCATAAAATTAAGAAGACAATTGTTTAAGGGTGGCTGATGACATAAATATGTTGCAAATAATTGAATGATAAATATTTATGTCTGTTAGGCTGTAAAATTCTAAAAAGGTGAAAGGGTGAAAAAAACTAGGGAGATTTGTATAATTATGACTTTAATAATGAGACACAGATGACGGTGCAGAAAGAAAACTACATGATTCAGGAACCTGGCTTGAAGTCCCTGTTGATCTAATGACTCTGGGTGAGGCAATTAACTTCTCTAAGTTTTGTCCCCCAACATTTGGATGTAGTAATACTTATATATATGCCATTAAGGATTGTGCAAGAGTCCAACGACATAGGGAATGTAGACACAGTGTAAATTCTGAAGTTGTACAAAAGTAAATTCTTATCTTTATTATCAGTAGTCTCTGCAGAAGTCACCACATATTGATTTTTCCATTGATTTCACTACCATATGGATACTATCACTGCTATGTGGATTATTAAAAGATTAGAAATAGTTTGTCCATCAGAGCCCTAGGAAAACACTAGAGTCCTTGTTATAAATGGAAGATTGTTAGGGTTATCCATTTGAACCTTCTTCTGGACCACTTTTGACTTTTTTAGAGGAATTTTTTTTGGAGATAAAAAAAATGTATATCTTGAAATGTCTTCAACTACAGGTTTGTGTAGAAATTAGCCTATTGTTCCATGTGTGGGGAACATTTTGGAAAGTCAGATTTCGCCTGTGTGAAATATAGGAAACAGCGGAAAATGGAATGGTCAGTCAATTATCCACCTGATACCTACTGGTTTGATAACTTATTTTTATTAGACTTTATGTTTGAGGTGGATTGAGTAGTGCTTTATCTCAAATATGTTCAGACAAGAGAGAAAAGCCAGGAGCTAGTTCCCTGCTTTGTAAACTTAATTGGTCCACTTGAGTGGTAGCTGATAGAGATCCAGGGTATAGGTGATGCAGGCTGGATGTCTGTCACTTCAACTTTTCATCAAGAAGTGACTTGATGAATCCTCGTGTGGGGTTTATGAACTTCATTTACCTTTGATTCCACTAACTTTGAGGCAAGAGAAGAGATTTATTCCTTGTGTATAGGAAAATATGCAGAATCAGTTGTGACTAAATCTTTAGGAAAAAGATAAAAACTTAAAAAAAAAGTTAATACTTATTTTATAAAGAAGGAGGATTGTCTTACCCACAGCACATGCCCAAAGAGCTCTCCTAGCAAAACACCTTGCATACAGTTGGTGCTCAAAAAATATTTCATGATTGAGATAGGTTAAGCTCATATTGTCTATAAAAAAATTAGAATATTTTTTCTTTATCCTGACAGAGAACATTTGGCAGAAATTAAGTAACAAATGTCTAAATAATATACACATGTTATGAAAATTGTTGTCACATCTGCACAGAAGGTGAACATTTATTTTCTTGTATATGGTAGTGTGGTTAAGATTAGGTGGGCCGAAGTGAAATTTGGGTGTGTGAGGACAGGTTATGCCTGATCCCCCACTCCCAGCCCTTAGTGTAGCCATCTGTTTTCATGCTTTGGTATCCCTGAGGGTGTGAGTTTGGGGATTGAGGAGGAGGCTGGAATGGGAAGCACCCTGCTCTCCATTTCCAGGGGACTCTTTAGCAAAAGATGCTTGAGACTTGGGGTACCAACTTTGTCACCTGGATGCAAGGTTAGGGAGAGCAAGCCAAGTTGGAGAGAGGAACTTTCTTTCCATGTTTCAAGGGACGACATGGCCAAGTTCAGGAGGACCTGGGGACAGGTGAGGCAGTGTGGCAGGGAGGCAGTGCTCTCTCAGAAGACATCATTGGCTGTGGTGGCAGAGAGGCACTCCTCTCAGTGTCCTGGTCAGTGGAGCCCTTCAAAGAGCTGAGAGAGAAAGGGCAGTGTGAATTTATTCCTGAACAAACATGAGCTGAGACTCACCCTGGGACCTCCTAGAAATAACTGAGATGATTGTAGACCTTGGGGTGTGGGCCGGGGGAATGAAGAATGAGAATCTATAGCTCTTCAGCTATGGTTGCAGGCCAGGAAATTTTTATTATTAATATTAATGTGACCTCATTTTACCCACAGACTGCTGAGACTAGGAAATTCAGGTTGCACATAGTGTATTTATTTTCAAAGCATTTTTTCTCATTGTATTATTATATGAGACTTGTAATTAGGGCCATCCCTTCAGTATATGGAGTCAAGGCCAAATCTCATTGTGTTATTCCTTTGTCTCCAGCTCTGTCAAGAGAAGTCAGGTTATAGTGGATATCAAGAGAATACTTGAGAATAAAAATCACAACAAACAAACACATTATGGAAGAAGTGGGCACTCACTCTTCCCCCTGCTTTGCTCAGATGATGCTTGTAAGGGAAGAGAAGAGGTAGAATATATGGGCAACACGGGCTCAATCTGAGTGTCAGCTGTGTGTTCTTGGGTCCAGGCATGTGGAGTGTGATGGGAAAACCCTGGAGAGGTCCTTCCATGAAACACCATTAGATGTTTCAACCACTAGATTGTTACTCCATGATACGGGCTGAATTGTGTCTCCCCCACATTCATACGTTGAGCTCCCAACCCCAATACTTCAGACTATAACAATATTTGGACATTAAGTCTTTAAAAAGACAATTAAGTTAAAGTGAGGCCATTAGGGTGCGGCCCTAATCCAATATGACTGGAGATTTTACAAGAAGAAGATACCAGGGGTGAGTGTGCAACAGAAGGACACCACGTGATGAGGCAGCAAGATGGTGGTCATCTACAAGACAAAGAGGGAGGTTTCTGAGGAAATTATCTCTGCCAGCATCCTGATCTTGGACTTCCAGACTCTAGAACTGTGAAAGAATGTATTTCTGTTGTTTAAGCCACCAGTCTATGGTATTTTGTTATGGCAGCCCTAACAAATTAATGCACTCCGTAATGAGAGAGATGTTTTCTGTCCTGTTCCCTGCTGTATGTCTGACACCTACAAAAGTTCGTGGCACACAAGTAAGCATTCAAGAGCTCTTTGCTGAGTGAATGAATGAAAGACTGGATAAGGCACTTGCTGGGGAATCTTTCATATAAAGGACATATTAGTCCCAGGATGAGGGGCCTGCTTTGAGTGCTGTGTCTCTTATTTACTTCTAGCCTAAAATCAAAGTCGTACTCCCCAATTCAAAACCTTCCATGACCTGAATTTTCACTTATACAGTGCTGATTTTCAATGTTCTTCTCTATAAGCCCTTCCCATCAGTGATTTGCCTAGAGATTATTCCCAACACAGAATGATGGTCACATCATTGACCAGGTCATTCTCCAAACTCTTGTACACAGGCCTGTGCCTCTTCTTTAGGCCTAACTCATGTTCTATCAGCTACCTGCTATCTTGGAGTCTCTTCTGACTCTCACATTCCCGCTCTGGAATCCCGTGGTACTTTTTTTTTTTTTTTTTTTCGGTATGCGGGCCTTTCACTGTTGTGGCCTCTCCCGTTGCGGAGCACAGGCTCCGGACGCGCAGGCTCAGCAACCATGGCTCACGGGACCAGCCACTCCGTGGCATGTGGGATCTTCCCGGACCGGGCATGAACCCGTGTCCCCTCCATCGGCAGGAGGACTCTCAACCACTGCACCACCAGGGAAGCCCCCTGTGGTACTTATTACCTATATTATTCACCTGGAAACAGCACCTGCTACCTATGTTAACATTTTTCTTATTACTAACTCTACCTCTTAATATGAATAAGACCTAACATAATCAGTATTTAGATTCAGAAGTAGTCATGATGATGTTAGATTCTGAAACAATCATGCTGGTCGTGGTGCTGGTGACAAAGAAGAAAGTTCTCCTGACACAGCTCTGAGAACAAAATAGCTCTGACCACTATATTCCACCATGTCAGCTGCAATAGGAGATTGAGTTGAATTTTTCAATAGTCGCAATTGTGGCCATACTGTCATCAAATGTCATTATGAATGTCCATATCAATCCTTCATGCTGATACAGCATCATTAACCATCTCCAGGTGTCCCAAAGGAGTCAAACAACAATTTCTCCTGAGGGCATCTGAAAGTACTAAGTCAAGGGCTTAGGGTGAATGGACCATAGTCTGGCACTAGACCAACAGTGAATACACAAAGCAAGACTTGCAGGCTATTAGGATGATAATTGCTTATAGAATTGCTAGAGCATGGCATCTTTTCAGATGAGTCTACCTGAGAAATTCAGCTCCAGTACACCCGAGGAATGACTGAAATAAATTAGGAGATGGAAAAGATTCAGACTGCGTCAAGCTTAGATGAGCCAGGGGAAGTGAATCAGATAAATACATTAACACACACACACACAGTGACAGATGA
The DNA here is from genome assembly GCF_025265405.1 of Mesoplodon densirostris. NCBI lineage: Eukaryota > Metazoa > Chordata > Mammalia > Artiodactyla > Ziphiidae > Mesoplodon > Mesoplodon densirostris. Next base: position 57,533,942 of record NC_082675.1, on the reverse strand, counting down.
GGCAGATGACATTTTATGCTCCTTTAAACTGACTGATGAAGATCAGACAAATTAGAAATAGCTGTAGACAAGTTCAAGAACGTCTTTCTAGTGTGTACTGAAAAGGAATCTTAAGGAGCAGAGATGTGAAGTAGCTCTGGAAAATGGAAAATGGGGTAATGGAAAGAATATTCCAAGAGTCAAATCCCTGTGCCCAACTGTTACAAACTTTAAGAAGATAGTTTTAAATGTAATGTCTTGAAATATGGTATAATATTTTCAAAGGCTGTCAGGGCAACAAAAAGTAAAATTAAAAACTAAGACATTTCCATGAAACTTGAAAATTGTAGATAATAAGTAATAGCATATAACCTTACAGATGTTAGTGTCCTATTTTTAGTCTAATCATAAAATATGAAGTTATTAATTTAAGCCATAATTCAAATCATGAACATCATCCCATAGATACTAACTTTTATTGGCTCTGTTTTTAGTCTATATTTTTAGTGTGGCTAATGATTATTAGATGTCAATATCTGCAGAAAAAAATGTATATATTATTTACTTAGATTTTGATTATATTTAGATCATAGAGGGCTTCTGATTCTAAGTTAAGTTTTCACAACTAGTAGACAAAAATCCACTACCTGGCTTGGATGGTGCCTGTAAGTGGAGAGAAGGGTTTTCTGCCATGCAGATGTAGGTGAGCATATGTTTTCTGAAATATGTTTGTTTCATCTTATTCTGGAAGTCTGGAAAGCTGAGAGATGAAATGAGGTAGCAAACAAGGAAAGAAGTGAAATTGAAATACATGGCTGATGGCCACATATTTTGAAGGTGTATTAATTTTTAGATACCAATGGCAAAGTAAGTCAACCTTTAAGGGGAGAGGAAAAGAAATGTGAAGGTCAGAGGTCATTGGCATTTCCACCTCCCTGAGTTTTTATGCTTTGATGGAGAAGACCATTGCATTGCTTAGTCATGAAGAACTTCACCCGTTTTTTTTTTTTTTTTAAACATCCTTATTGGAGTATAATTCCTTTACAATGGTGTCTTACTTTCTGCTTTATAACAAAGTGATCAGCTATACATATACATATATCCCCATATCTCCTCCCTCTTGCGTCTTCCTCCCACCTTCTCGATCCCAGCCCTCTAGGTGGTCACAAAGCACAGAGATGATCTCCCTGTGCTATGTGGCTGCTTCCCACTAGCTGTCTATATTACATTTGGTAGTGTATATATGTCCATGCCACTATCTCACTTCGTCCCAGTTTACCCATTCCCCTCCCCATGTCCTCAAGACCACCCTCTACATCTGCATCTTTATTCCTGTCTTGCCCCTAGGTTTTTCAGAAACGTTTTTTTTTAGATTCTGTATATATGTGTTAGCATACAGTATTTTTTTTCTCTTTCTGACTTACCCCACTCTGTATGACAGACTCTAGACCCATCCACCTCACTACAAAAACTTAATGTCATTTATTTTTATGGCTGAGTAATATTCCATTGCATATATGTGCCACATCTTTATCCATTCATCTGTTGATGGACAATTAGGTTGCTTCCATGTCCTGGATATTGTAAATAGAGCTGCAATGAACATTGTGGTACATGACTTTTTTTGAATGATGGTTTTCTCAGGGTATATGCCCAGTAGTGGGATTGTTGGGTCGTATGGTAGTTCTATTTTTAGTTTTTAAGGAACGTCTTTACTGTTCTCCAGAGTGGCTGTATCAATTTACATTCCCACCAACAGTGCAAGAGGTTTCCCTTTTCTCCACACCCTCTCCAGCATTTATTGTTTGTAGATTTTTTTGATGATGGCCATTCTGACTGGTGTGAGGTGATACCACATTGTAGTTTTGATTTGCATTTCTCTAATGATTAGTGATGTTGAGCATCCTTTCATGTGTTTGTTGACAATCTTTATATCTTCTCTGGAGAAATGTCTATTTAAGTCTAATGTCCATTTTTGGATTGGGTTGTTTGTTTTTTGATATTGAGCTGTTTGCAAATTTTGCAGATTAATCTTTTGTCAGTTGCTTCATTTGCAAATATTTTCTCCCAATCTGAGGGTTGCCTTTTCGTCTTGTTTAGGGTTTCCTTTGCTGTGCAAAAGCTTTTAAGTTTCATTAGGTCCCATTTGTTTATTTTTGTTATTATTTCCATTTCTCTAGGTGGTGGGTCAAAAAGGATCTTGCTGTCATTTATGTCATAGCGTGTTCTGACTATGTTTTTCTCTAAGAATTTTATAGTGTCTGGCCTTACATTTAGGTCTTTAATCCATTTTGAATTTATTTTTGTGTATGGTGTTAGGAGTGTTCTACTTTTGTTCTTTTACATGTGGCTGTCCAGTTTTCCCAGAACCACCTATTGAAGAGGCTATGTTTTCTCCATTGTATATTCTTGTCTCCTTTTTCAAAAATAAGGTGACCATATGTGTGTGGGTTTATCTCTGGGCTTTCTATCCTGTTCCATTGACCTATATTTCTGTTTTTGTGCCAGTACCATACTGTCTTGATTACTGGAGCTTTGTCATATAGTCTGAAGTCAGGGAGCCTGATTCCTCCAGCACCATTTTTCTTTCTCAAGATTGCTTTCACTATTCGGGCTCTTTTGTGTTTCCATACAAATTGTGAAAATTTTTGTTCTAGTTCTGTGAAAAATGCCAGTGGTAGTTTGATAGGGATTGCATTGAATCTGTAGATTGCTTTGGGTAGTAGAGTCATTTTCACAATGTTGATTCTTCCAATCCAAGAACATGGTATATCTCTCCATCTGTTTGTGTCATCTTTAATTTCTTTCATAAGGGTCTTATAGTTTTCTGCATACAGGTATTTTGTCTCTTTAGGTAGGTTTATTCCTAGATATTTTAATCTTTTTGTTGCAGTGGTAAATGGGAGTGTTTCCTTAATTTCTTTTTCAGATTTTTCATCATTAGTGTGTAGGGATGCAAGAGATTTCTGTGCATTAATTTTGTATCCTGCTTCTTTATCTAATTCATTGATTGGCTCTAGTAGTTTTCTGGTAGCATCTTTAGGATTCTTTATGTATAGTATCATGTCATCTGCAAACAGTGACAGCTTTACTTTTTCTTCTCTGATTTGGATTCCTTTTATTTCTTTTTTGTCTCTGATTGCTGTGGCTAAAACTTCCAAAATTATTTTGAATAATAGTGGTGAGAGTGGAAATCCTTGTGTTGTTCCTGATCTTAGAGGAAATGGTTTCAGTTTTTCACCATTGTGAACAATGTTGACAGGGTTTTTTTCATATATGGCCCTTAGTATGTTGAGGTAAGTTCCCTCTGTGCCTACTCTCTGGAGGGCTTCTATCATAAATGGGTGTTGAATTTTGTCAAAAAGCTTTTTCTGCATCTATTGAGATGACCATATGGTTTTTATTCTTCAATTTGTTAATATGGTGTATCACATTGATTGATTTGCATATATTAAAGAATCCTTGCATTCCTCAGATAAACCCCAGTTGATTATGGTGTATGATCCTTTTTATGTGCTGTTAGATCCTGTTTGATAGTATTTTGTTGAGGATTTTTTTCATCTATATTCATCAATGATATTGGACTGTAGTTTTCTTTCTTTGTGACATCCTTGTCTGGTTTTGGTATCAGAAGTTCCCCCTTTTTAATGGTCACATGAAGCAGAGTCATTAGCTAATGAACAGGCAGTCAGTCAATGCCTAAACAATCACATAAACGTGGGAAAGTTAATTTTAAGTTCAAAGATGGAGAAAAGTAGAATCACGAATCATCTTGAATGTAGTGCTATGTAATATAAAAATATGAGGAATCAGTGCATGAAATAAACAGAAGCAATCATGTTTCTGCTTTCCAGACTTACCATCACCATTTTTCAACACAAGCCCTCTGTTTATTTAGGTTAATTGAAATCGAAAACTCATCTCCCTCTGTCATGTCTTCGCTCAAAAAGGCTACCAGGGAATGTTTCTGAATGTGTGACAGTGCCATTCTTCCATTCTGTAAAGTCGAAATTCCTTTATATTTCTTCCAGCTTCATTTATTATTTACACCACCCATTTAGGACTTCATGTAAGCCATCTTCTATTGTGATAACTAATGGAGATTTCACCTTGGCTTGACTAATATTTTTGAGGGTACACACCATGCCTGGGCTCTGTGACTTACTTACTAAAAGAAATTTATTAGATGGAAAAAATAATTGTTTAATGATCTTCCATCTTAGATTTTTAATTTTACTTTTATTTTTTATTTTTTTCCATACCTTTATTCAAGTATAAGTGTTTTACAATGTTGTGTTACTTTCTGCTGTACAACAAAGTGCCTCCTTTTTCATAAATTAGGTGACCATATATGCATTTATCTCTGGGCTTTCTATTCTGTTCCATTGATCTATATTTCTGTTTTTTTTTTTGTGCCAGTACCATATTGTCTTGATTGCTGTAGCTTTGTAGCATAGTCTGAAGTCAGGGAGCCTGATTCCTCCAGCTCTGTTTTTCTTTCTTAAGATTGCTTTTTCTATTTAGCGTCTTTTTTGTTTCCATACAAATTGTAAAATTTTATATTCTAGTTCTGTGAAGAAAGCCACTAGTAATTTGCTAGGGATTGCATTGAACCTATAGATCGCTTTGGGTAGTATCATCATTTTCACAATATTGATTCTTCCAATCCAGGGGTCTGGTATATCTCTCCATCTGTTTATATTATCTTTGATTTCTTTCATCAGTGTTCTATAGTTTTCTGAGTACCGGTCTTTTGCCTCCTTAGGTAGGTTATTCCTAGGTATTTTAGTCTTTTTATTGCAATGGTAAATGGGATTGTTTCCTTAATTTCACTTTCTGATTTTTCATTGTTAGTGTATAGGAATGCAAGTTATCTCTGTGCATTAATTTTGTATCCTGAAACCTTGCCAAATTCATTGATTTGTTCTAGTAGTCTTCTGGTCACATATTTAGGATTTTCTACATGTAGTATCATGTCATCAGCAAACAGTGATGGTTTTACTTCTTCTTTTCCAATTTGTATTCCTTTTATTTATTTTTCTTCTCTGATTGCTGTGGCTAGGACTTCCAAAACTATGTTGAATAATAGTGGCAAGAGTGGACATCCTTGTCTTGTTCCTGATCTTTAATGAAATGCTTTCAGTTTTTCACCATTGAGAATGATGTTTGTTGTGGGTTTGTCGTATATGGCTTTTATTGTGTTGAGGTAAGTCCCCTCTATGCCCACTTTGTGCAGATGTTTTATCATAAATGGGTGTTGAATTTTGCTAAAAGCTTTTCTGCATCTATTGAGATGATTATATTTTTTTTCTTTAATTTGTTAATATGGTTTATCACATTGAGTGTTTTGTGTATATTGAAGAATCCTTGCATCCCTGGGATAAATCCCACTTGATCAAGGTGTATGATTCTTTTAATGTGCTATTGGATTCTATTTGCTAGTATTTTGTTGAGGATTTTTGCATCTATGTTCATCAGTGATATTGGTCTATAATTTTCTCTTTGTTGTGGTATCTTTGTCTGGTTTTGGTATCAGGGTGATGGTGGCCTTGTAGAACAAGTTTGGGAGTGTTCCTCCCTCTGCAATTTTTTGGAAGAGTTTGAGAAGGATAGGTATCAACTCTTCTCTAAGTGTTTGATATAATTAGTCTGTGAAGCCATCTGGTCCTGGACTTTTGTTTGTTGGAATATTTTTAATTACAGTTTCAATTTCTTTACTTGTGATTGGTTGTTTATATTTTCTAAGTCTTCCTGATTCAATCTTGGAATGTTGTACTTTTCCAAGAATTTGTCCATTTCTTCCAGGTTGTCCATTTTATTGGCATAGAGTTGTTTGAGGTATTCTCTTCTGATCTTTTATATTTCTGTGGTGTCAGTTGTAATGTCTCCTTTTTCATTTCTAACTTTATTGATTTGAGTCTTCCCTTTTTTTCTTGATGAGTCTGGCTAAAGGTTTATCAATTTTGTTTATCGTCTCAGAGAAACAGCTTTTAGTTTTACTGAACTTTGCTATTGTTTTCTTTGTTTCTATTTCATTTATCTCTGTTCTGATCTTTATGATTTCTTTCCTTCTACTAATTTGGGGGGGTTTGTTCTTCTTTTTCTAGTTGTTTTAAGTGTAAGGTTAGATTGTTTATTTGACATTTTTCTTGTTCCTTGAGGTGAGCTTGAATTGCTATGAACTTCCTTCTTAGAACTGCTTTTGCTGCATCCCTCAGGTTTTGGATCATCGTGTTTTCATTGTCATTTGTTTCTAGGTATTTTTTAAATTCTTCTTTGATTTCTTCAGTGATATCTTGGCTATTGAGCAGTGCACTGTGTAGTCTCCATGTGTTTGTATTTTTTACAGTTTTTTTCCTGTAATTGATATCTAGTCTCATAGCATTGTGGTTGGAAAAGATGCTTGATATGATTTCAAATTTCTTAAGTTTACCAAGGCTTGATTAGTGACCCATGATGTGATTTATTCTGGAGAACGTTCCTTATGCACTTGAGAAGAAAGTGTATTCTTCTGCTTTCAGGTGGAATGTCCTAAAATTATCAGTTAATTCTATCTGGTCTGGTCTGTTGTGTCTTTTAAAACTTGTGTTTCCTTATTTATCTTCTGTCTGGATGATCTGTCTATTGGTATAAGTGGGATGTTAAAGTCCCCCACTATTGTTGTGTTACTGTCAGTTTCTCATTTTATGGCTGTTAGCATTTGCCTTATGTAATGAGGTGCTCCTATATTGGATGCATAAATATTTATAATTGTTATGTTTTCTTCTTGGATTGATCCCTTGATCATTATGTAGTGTGCTTCCTTATCTCTTGTAACAATCTATGTTTAAAGTCTGTTTTACCTGATATGAGTATTGCTACTCCAGCTTTTTTGTGATTTCCATTTTCATGACATATATTTTTCCATCCCATCACTTTCAGTCTGTATGCATCCCTAGGTCTGAAGTGGGTTTCCTCTAGACCGCATGTATATGGGTCTTGTTTTTGTATCAATTCAGCCAGTCTGTGTCTTTTGGTTAGAGCATGTAATCCATTTACATTCAAGGTGATTATCAATATATGTGTTCCTATTACCATTTTGTTAATTGATTTTGGTTTGTTTTTGTGGGTGTTTTTCTTCTCTTCTGTTTCCTGCTTAGAGAAGTTCCTTTAGCATTTGTTGTAAAGCTGGTTTGGTGGTGCTGAATTCTTGGAGCTTTTTCTTGTCTGTAAAACTTTTGATCTCTCCATTGAACCTGAATGAGATCCTTGCCAGGTAGAGTAATCTTGGTTGTAGTTTTTTTCTCTTTCATCACTTTAAATATGTCCTGCCACTCCCTTCTGGCTTGCAGAGTTTCTGGAAGATCAGCTGTTAACTTTATGGGGAGTCCCTTGTATAGTATTTATTGCTTTTCCCTTGCTGATTTAATATTTTTTCTTTGTATTTAATTTTTTTTTACTTTGATTAATATGTGTCTCACCGTGTTTCTCATTGGATTTATCCTGTATGGGACTCTCTGTGCTTCCTGGACTTGATTGACTATTTCCTTTCCCATGTTAGGGAAGTTTTCAACTACAGTATCTTCAAATATTTTCTCAGAACCTTTCTTTTTCTCTTCTTCTTCTGAGACCTCTATAATTTAAATGTTGGTGCATTTAATGTTGTCCCAGAGGTGTCTGAGACTTTCCTCAGTTCTTTTCTTTTTTTTTTTTTATTCTGCTCCCCAGCTGTTATTTCAACCATTTTACCTTCCAGCTCACTTATCCATTCTTCTGCCTCAGTTATACTGCTCTTGATTCCTTCTAGAGTATTTTTAATTTCAGTTAGTATATTGTTCATCACTGTTTGTTTGCTCTTTAGTTCTTCTAGATCCTTGTTAAATGTTTCTTGTATTTTCTCCATTCTGTTTCTGAGATTTTAGATTATCTTTACTATCATTACTCTGAATTCTTTTTCAGGTAGGTTGCCTATTTCATACTCATTTATTTTTCTTGTAGGTTTTTACCTTGCTCCTTTGCCTGTAACATTTTATTTATTTATTTTTTTATGGGTGGGACTGTATATTTGTCTTACTTATTGTTTGGCCTGAGGTATCCAGCACTGAGTTTGCAGGCAGTTGGGTAGAACTGGGTCTCGGTGTGAAATGAGGACCTCCAGGAGACCTCACTCTGATTAATATTCTCTGGGGTCTGAGTTTCTCTGTTAGTCCAGTGGTTTGGACTCAGCACTCCCACCACAGGAGCTTGGGCCCAACCTCCAGCCTAGGAACCAAAATCCCACAAGCCACATGGTGTGGCAAAAAGAGAGAGAGAGAGAGAGAGAGAGAGAGAGAGAGAGAGAGAGAGAGTGAGAGAGAGAGAAATAGGAGCAGTACAATAACAAAGAAAAAAAATAAATTAAATTTAGAAAAATAAAAGATTTATTAGAAAAAATATAAATGAATCAACAACAGCAAGGTAAAACAGAACCCCAACCTAAAAGAAGAAAAAAGAAAAAAAAAAAAAAGGCCTTGGCTATGGCTATGGGGGGCAGAGTCTAGGCAGGGGGTGGAACTTAGACAGCCGTGACATTTGAGTGTGGAGTGGGGCTTAGGCTCAGGACCCATGCATCTGGAAAAGGCCTTGGGGGTGGGGCCTAGGCAGGGCCATGTTCAAGCGTGGGGTAGCGCTTCTGCTTAGGACCTGTGCAGAAGGGGAGAGGCAGGATATGTGGAGAGTGTAGTTCTGGAGTTTGGAGGTAAGGCCCTGGGTCAGGGTGTTTGGGTAGAATTTAGGCCCAGCACGGTTGGAAGGGGTCTCAGAGGGGATCACCAAGTGTAGAGGTAGGGCCCTGGGTGGGGGTGTAGGGTCGGGGCTTGGGCTCTGTAAAGTAGGAGGGAGGCTCTGAGGGCAGAGGATTAGGCCCAGGAGCCCAACAGGCTCCTCAGTGCCTAAGTGAACAGGGAAAGCACTGGCCCACTCCTTTGCACCCTTCCCCCAGTGTCTCCGCCAGGGTCTCCCCTGTCGCTGCTGGACCCCTAACCATGTGTGGGTCCTGCTGCATGTAGAAACTCCTCCCTTCCCCCACCCACCCCTCAGGCGTGGCCTGTCCTGTAAGTCTGGCCTTTACTTTTGCTCCCCCTTCCCTCCCTCCCACTCCCTCAGGACCCGTGTGGCTGGAGGGGGACTCAGTGAGCAGAGGATCAGTCCCGGGATCTCAGCAGGCTCCCAGGGGCCCAAGTGGGCAGGGAAACCTGGCCATGCTCCCTTTTGATCCTCTGACCCCCCAGTAGTCCCCAGATTTCCCTCTTCAGGTGTGGGGTCCCTTCCCTCTCCCAGCCACCCCTCAGGGGCCCCAGTCCCGTCCCACCTCCACTTCTCCTCCCCCTTCACTCCCCACCCATTCCCCACGTCCTACCCAGTAACTGGGGGTTCCTCTCATCCCCTTATATCTGTGGTCTCCCACCGGTGCCTGGTAGGTGTCCTAGTTGTGCAGAGATGCAAATTCTGTGTCCTCCTAGTCCGCCTTTTTTTTTTTTTTTTTTACTTTTAATCAACTGTTTCTACAAACTGTGATCTGATAAAATTTATTTAGGGTTTTACATTTAGGAAAACTTTTACTAAGGGTGCTTACTTCTGGATTCAAATATCCATATGATATAGAAACTTCAACTTTATACAAAAAGCAGGCTTCAGTATTTCTTAATGAAAACCTCATGACATTATGTATTAGTTTTGTCTGGTAAGGAATCATAATCAGAAAATACACTGTGCATTAAAGCTGTTTATCTGGAACAAACTTAGCACATACCAGATTGAAGGGAGGGTTCAACATGGCAGAGATGTAGATGTGAGAGGTGGCATGGTGAGTGTGGAAGGTACTGCCAAGTGTTTAAGGGTGTTCGAGGAGCAGTGGATTACATGCAGTTTGGTGTTCCTGCTACACAAAAGTAGTGTCAGAGAACCTTGAGCCATGAGACTTGAGTAGTAAGCAGGAGCCAGATCCTGAGGGGCCAGGGTACCCCTCTGAGCAGCAAATCCGTGGTAGCATTCAGTGAAGAGGGTCAGGGTCAGATTGGTATTTTATTAAGACTACCACTCTCTGCAATGGAAATTTGGGGTTTATTTTCTCAGTTGAGGTTCATGGCCATGACACCACTGTTAATCTTGGATCCACTTAAGTACAAAGTCCATCCACTTAGGCTATTAGGACTTGTGACTAATATCATATGTCCTGGGGAGAACTACTACTATATGATAAAAGGTGGTATATTCTCAAATCATCCAAATACATTGACTAATTACTGAAGATCTTCTTGATGTTTTCTCTATCACAGGTTGGAGAAAAGGAATAGATCTGTCTAGGTGGAAGAACTGCTAAAACCATGAAAGAAACTAGTATCTCAAGTGAATTTGAGGCTCATATTTTTGAAGATGGAGACATAAAGGACAGTAAGAGAAAGAGAAGAACAAAAAAAGTCTCCCTCCTTTTTTGTATTCATTATCAAAGATAAATAAATAGATCAGTCAATAAATCAATCAATCCTTATTGTTTTTCTAATTAGAAGTTAATTTTAATTTCCCTAAATATCTATCATTTTTCTTTAGGCAGGAGGAGTGTGAAGGACATTTAAAATATTGACCAGCAAAGGAAAATGTGGCAGCTGTCTTGGAAATCAATCAATTAAAGCTTCATAATTATCTAGCCAGTGACACCTGTCCTAAACCACCTTGATCCTCTGGATGTCAAAGTGGGAGATTGGAAGAAATAGTTGTCACAACTTGCTACAGGAGTTTTCTTTCATTGGTTGTCCAGAAAATAAATGGTGTCACTATGTGATACTAATCATTAGTATCACATAGTGATAACAGGAATGGAAACAGGAAAGAAAAAGAGAGGTTTGAGACATAGTAAACCTGATTCAGACCCATAATCTGGAATCTGGCCTGGGAAAACCTAGAAAGTACATATGTGACTTTGCTCAAGTGTCATATTGGCAATTTGGAGATTCATCAACTGGGGAGGTCATTAGATGCTCCCTTTATTGCACTATTCTCTTTTAGGCGTTCAGTGATGACCAGCTTTACAGAATAGAGATGCTTGGTCATATTGTTGAAATACAGGCCTGGGAACAGGAGCTATAGCTCACCTTCTGACCACCAGGATTGGTAATTTCTTCCAGAAGGGCCTGTTCTTCTCCAGTGTGTTGGAAGGCAGCAATGTCATTACTCATCAACCACTTGTGTTCAAATGTGAGAGAACCATGCTGTGCAGACCAATGTCCAGCATTTTGATGACAGATGACCCCTATTATCTGGAATTGATTTGGTGGGTAGGATACAAGTTGGAAATCAAAGTAGCCCAAACCCAGATTCCTGAGTGATAATAGCCTAAGGGGCCATTCTGGCTTCCTAATATTGCCTGCCAGATATTGTACAGTATTACACAATGTCTCAGCCTGGACACCACCAAATGCTGACTGATATGGCACATGTTGTGAGGGAAGGAGAGATAGCTGAACAGTCTGAGACAGGGATCAGCTTTCAAACATAAATCTCCTAAATTGCCTAGCTGGTGTGAATAGAGCAAAGATAAAACTACTTGTGATTCATTCACTTATTCATTCATTCACTCCTTTATTTAGGCTGGTGGCTTTGTTTTACTGGAATTCACAGTGCTGAATTTAAAACGTCATGATTATAAGTCAGAAAAATAATAGAAATGAAAGAGCCAACAGCTGACTTCTATTATTCTACTCACCCTGTATTGTACTATTTACTCCTATTTTGATCTTTGACATTATTTCTATTTAGCATGTAAAGATTTATTACTAAGTGGGAATGTTTCTTTAATTGGTGATAGGCTACACAACTTCATTGTCTTATTTGTCTCACCATTCTTTTTCTTATTCCCTGAACAGCTGATTTTTCTGGTAGCATGTGGAAACATCTAAGGAGCGGTGGGAGTCAAAGAGGAAGAAAGATTGTTGCCTACGTTACTAAAACAAAAATAATTTTTGAGCAGTCTGAGTGTCACAATGTCAAAGACTTAGAATTGTGTATTTCAGCTGACATGTAAGTTGGGCTTTTTTCCCTGAATAAGTTTTAAGAATCTGTTGGAACTAACTAAAGTTACCTAATCACAGGTAGTGATAGTCCACACTTGTTCCAATGTTGACCAAAGTGTCTGTATAAAGGATTCTCAAAGAGAGTACATACCCTTCTTAATATCTTCTTGCTTCTGAGAAAACTGGAGATGACACATTCACATCCTGCTCTCAGCTGGCTCCCTGGGATGGGTGCAGTCCACTTACTTTGACTATGAATTGCCATGTACTCTTTCTCTCCTGTTTATTTCTCTCTCTCTCTCTCTCCCTCTCTCTCCTCTCTCCCTCTCTCTCTCCTCTCTCCTGTGGCTGGTATGTGGTGGCTATACAAATTTTTGTAGAAATGGTGCCTGAAATAAATAACTTTATTTTTCTGCAGAAATGGGTGTCTGGATACTTTTCTGTCCTATACAACATAAAACTTCATAAAGCTATCTGAGGGAGGCTTTCAAATCCCCCCTCCCACCCCATTTTACTGAATGCTGCATCCATCTTATCTCAGTAAGTGATGACAAATAGTATTAAAAAAAATATCCTAAATATTTCAACAGAAAAATCAAGCAATTATTTGTCTGGGCTTCACTGTTGATTTCTGCAATGTGACATGAACCTCACTTGTCAACTTTTCATTTCAGATTTGTTTTCGTTAACTCTTAACGCCATTGTTTCATTTCTGTCTTAGTCTATTTGGCCATACGCTTTCTGCTTGAATTCAAACTGTCTGTCAAAAGTGATAATGGGCAGAAAGATGCAGCATGAGAAGTTAACCTTCTTGTCTTTCAGCATTTTCCCCTGGATGTAATTTTGTTAATATTAATGCAACTGTACATTTGATTCACAAATTACAAAGCCCTTCGGAAAGGGCAATTGTATCTTCATCACGAGCATGTCTTCTCATTCTGTGATTCCAGTAATCTTCATTTTATGGGCACAGGCTCATTCTAAAGATGCAGAACTGGAAAAAGCTTGGCCACCTTAGTTCTGAGAGGAGACACTTGTATTCCATTTATGGCCTTTGCTGCTAACCCTGGGCTGCCCCAGGATGAGACTGGACATTGTCTCAGATGCCTCTGAGGGATCAGGCTATGTCACTTTGCATCTCTCAAACCATGAGCCTTTTGCATTGTTACTTCTAGCAGCTCTCTCCCCGGCATTGTTACCAACCACCTTCATCCTCTTTTCCATTTTTTACAAGTCAAATTTTCTTTATGGAGTGTGGGTCATCCAGAAGTGAGAGGACAAACATGGGGTGCCCGAGGTTCCAGGCCCTTCCTGTGTCTGGCGGACACCCTCTTTGGCCTTGTGCAGGTCATTCCTGTTCTCTCCACTTCTGTTTCCCATCTGTTAAAAAGTGGATAATAATAGTTGCCTCACTGGGGTGTATTTATGCTTAATTACTGTAATTGCTTGTAAACAATTTGCTATCCTGGGATAAAACATATGACTTAAGAACAAAAATTGGAGGAGAAACTTTAATATCTATTTATTTATTTTTAAAATTTATCAGGCAGTTTATTTCAACTGTGTGCACAGCAACTTCTCAAGACAAGGGATAATGTGATGGCATGGAAAGACATCTGGTTCTGGAGATAGGTTTCTTCTCTATTTCCAGACTGAAATTGTGGTGTGATTTTAAAGCTTCCCTGGGCTTAAGATGCTTATTTCAAAAGGGTTGGTAACATCTGTCCAATTTATCTTACAGAGATGTGAAGAGTATCACAGGCAACAACTGATGTGAAGAGAGATTTAGGAAATTAAAAGACCTATAGAAATCACTTTTACTCAACCATTTAATAGCAAAATAAACCCTAGGACTAATGCAGTAATGAGAAAACAGGGTGTTGGGCATATGTGAGATATTTTACACAAAAATATTATATATGCAATTGGCCTTCCATATCTGTGGGGTCCACATTCACAAATTCAACCAACCTCAGGTTGAAAATAATTTGAAAAAAATATTCCAGAAATTTCCATAAAACAAAACTTGAATTTTCTCTGCACAAGCAAATATTTACATAGCATTTACATTGTGTTTATAACTACTTACGTAACATTTACATTTATTCGGTATTATAAGTGATCTAGAGATGACTTAAAGTGTACAGGAGGATGTTCTTAGGTTATATGCAAATACTACACCATTTTATATAAGGGACTTAAGCATCTGTGGATTTTGGTATCTGTGGAGGATCCTGAAACCAATCCCCTCTGAACACAGAGCAATGACTATATGTATATCTATAACTATATGTATATCTATATCTATCTATCTATCTATCTATCTATGTATTTAAACATTTCCCTAAAATAAATTTGTTGTTTTTATTAAGTCATCCAGAGAACTTCATATATGCCACTGGATCCAATGGTACCATAAGCTGTAGGGTACAATTCCCTTGAATCTGCCTCCCCCACCCACATAGGACAAATACTGCTTGGAAAAATGCAACACATATGATGTTAAAAGATGCCGAAAAGCCATATTCCAGGCCTCTGAAACCTCCCCTATTCACCTTGAATTTTTCAGGATATTCCACCATTAGAGATTTACTCCTTTCAGTACCCTCAAAAGGGGAAATTAATCCAAAAAATTTCATTGAAGTTACTATTGACTTTCAGACTCTTAACCCCAAGGGGTACGAATGGTCTGGAATGCATGAATATCCACATGGGAAATTCTGGGGAAGGATGAGGGAAAGAAGATCCCAAAGGAGAGATGGAGATAGGGTGGAATTGGGAGGGATATTGTGATGCAAAAGGAATGGAGTATGGTAAAGCAGAGAGGAGAGCCCTGAAGGTTCTAACATTAAAACCTGTGATGATAGATAGATAGATAGATAGACAGATAGATAGATTTTTCACTGTATGTTGTTCTTGCTAGAGTCAATGGAGTTTAACTCATTTTTTCAAATCATTTTGATTTAAGATCATGTCTGAGAAGAGGGCAGGTGGTGGTTTGGGGGAACAAATTACTCCACACTCATTAAAACCTCATTTTATATTGGAACCCCTTAACTCAGGAATTATGTATTGGTGGAGACCCCACATTTCTAAGTACATACATACTCCAGATGCTAAAATTGTCTTTCTTGGCTTTCAGAGAGGAGGAATTAGACTACACTGGACCTAGAAATCCTATGTCTGATCCAGTAAAGTTGCCTACATTTGGTTTTTAGGCCCAGAATTGGAAAAATGCATTGATATAGCTTGTTGGCTCCTAGAGATTGCTTCTTCACTGAAGTGAGTTTGTTACTAGGAGACAGAGAACCTTGGAAGGTGACTCTGAAAAGGCTCTGTCCCTGTGTCCAGGAGGGGGATTCAAAGTCTCATGGAGCAAAAGAGGAATATAGCATACACATGGCTGTGTGCAGTCTGTGCATGGAAGAGGTGTTCTAGGGCTTACCTCTACCTAGTGGACAGGCGTTAGCATCAAGACAGTATGAGTGTGGCCTAGATGAGCCCTGTAGAAGCCAACCTGGATGAGTGAAGTAAATCTACGTGGAGTTCATCTCCTCATTTCCTTTACCTAATATATGTTTTATTGTATGACTGAAAGGTCCTGGAGAGGTCCAGACAAAATCCTGTATCAACTCCTCACTCCTCTTCACGATTTTTCATGCTCTTCCCTGAGACCATTATCTAAAACACTGTCTGCAATTAATCTTCAAGGCAGCATGTAATCAACCAAGGACTACAAGACCAGGATTTCAAACAGTCCCAAATGCTGAGGTTTGGGACACATGATAGGGGAGACTCAGTAGAGAGTTAGCTAAGTGGTCAAGCTTCCTTGAGTAAAATAGATTATTATGCATGATGAGTCAGGACATGAAAACATGAGGACGTAGGATATGAGTGAATGTATTTCTTTATGATGTATCTGTCTGCAGAGGAGGGGGAAGGAGGAGGGGGACTGGAAGGTGAAAACGTCCAGATGCTGGCACGCAGTAAAGCATTGCTGGCTGTTAGTTCCAGTAGGTCATTACTGCATTAATTTGGTGTTTAATTAAATGCCGGTGCAACAGACCATTTATTTGTTATCTAATATTAGCTTTAGTTCTTATCAATTAAATGCTAGCTGAGGGCTTGATTCACTTACATTTGATGTCCTCTTATACTCTTTTCAGAAACAACAGCCAAACCCAACGAGGCCTCACTGTGCCTGAAAAGATTTATACACACAGATTTCAGTGTGAGGAATACAATATGCTGGTGTATTCGGTGAGGGTAAGGGAAATAAAAAGAAGATGTCATTTCATACTGAGAAAGCAATTACCCAAATACACGGGCTGTGGTCTCCCTTTCCCCTCCCCCTGTCTTTTGTGTGATGGTAGATATTAAGAGGGGAGGTGGAGGCTGGAAGGGGAAGATATTCCCCACCCTGTGTTGACATGTTTCCTCCCCGACCCACGTTCTACCTTCTCCTGTGCTGAAGGCAAAGGCCGCTGGTTTTCCCCTGGCTAAATTTCTCATTCCCTTGTGTATACCTGAGCTTTTAGTGATACTTGTAGCTCTACCATAAAATGCTTCAACGCTAGGGGCTTGTGTACTTACTGTCAAGTCGATCAAGGTGCACTTCAACTGAAATATTATTTTGGATGAAAGGAAAGCAAAAAGGCCAGGAAAGGTGAGAGAGAGGGAAATTCTGCAGCACAGTGGAAATATTGGGAATATGACCTAAGCCAATGTTTGCTACCAGTCTGTCATCTGCATGTCACCATCAACATTTTTCCCATGCCTACTGCCACATACCCCCCGTCTATCATTTATTTAATGTTTTCTTCAAACTTATCCATTCTTCTTAAATTAGAAGTTTGATTTTAAAAGAAAACTTGACTTCACTATCTCAAATACATGACTGATGTTACTTTCCATAAGAGGGCCATTGTATGAAAATAAATACAATATAATTAAATAATGTTATTAATTTATGAGAAAATACTACTACCTGTCAAAGGCTCTGAGCTTCAAGTCTGCCCTTACTTTTCTAAAAAAGGAGAAAAGAAGTGTTAGAGAGGTGTTAAAAATGTACAGTTCCAGACTGAGAATGTATCCTTTGTATCATCAGAAGGATGAAAAGAGAATTGAAAAGGGAATGACTTTCTCACTATGTGATTTAATTTTATTTGCCAAACTTGTGCATTACCTAAAATTATCTGTAGCATTTCACACTTGAGGAAATACTGCTCTAAGTCACAGGAGTTCAATTCTAAACTTATCAAAAGTTTTAGGGAAAAACTCAAGAATGATTTGGGATGGAGCAACTGGAGGGGATAAATAGGAGACTTCAGAAACCAATGGTCCTTTACTGATTCAGGGAGCTTGTCAGGCAGTGATATTGCAGAGTAGGGTTTCCAGTGGTTACAGTCATTCCTTTGAAGGCCTCGGTTGCAACCCCTCCATGCCCAGTCCTCTGTCCCCAAGCCCTCTTACCCCATCTGGGGTACAGAGCCATACATATGCTTTCTCCTTTATCATCAATCTACAGCCTTCAGAGCCTTGCAAAATGTTCCATTTAAACATCATTCATTTCAGGGTCTTTTCTGTGAAAAGTTATCAAGTATCTTTAGCATCAGTGGTGCATCAAGCCACAATTAGTCATAAATTTTATTATATGCAACTGGATTAGAGCATGTATGATAACAGAACCAGTGCGTTTTGAAGAAGAAACATGCTTAGAGCATAAAGAAGAAGTCTGGAGAATGTAGACATGATGGGGCATCCCAGGCAGCCCCATGTAGGGCTCTGTGCTCATCTTACCCATCTACAAATGAAGGAGAGCTTCCCAAGGCTTCATGAACCTGGATCCCTAGTGGGTTTTTTTTTTCAGGTCTTGACAGTTTCTCTCTCATGGCCTAACCTACTCTATGGTACATTGTCATCAAGGTACAATGGATATGTGAGTTATCTTCTAAACAATCATTCTGGTGATGGCCTCTAATTTTCATATCACATGACAAAGCTTGAGTTCAGGAGGCTGGGGGAACTCTAAGGCAGTGCCAGAAACCAGGTCCCCGGTTCCCATTTAAGTTGCATAAATAATAGTGAGAATGACTTTACTGAAAACTAGATACCAAAGGAATATGGCAACAGGTTATAATCCAAGCATGACATCCACTTTGGAGACATTTAAAACACATGAAAAGGTCTCCCAACAGGGAAGAAGAACACAACTTTGGAGAAGGATGAGAAGATGATGTGTAAAATTTAGGTGGACAAACTGATTGTCAAGCAGCCAGCATCAGGAAACCATTTCTCAGTAGTTGGCAAATCCACAGTCCTTGGGCTGCAGTTTCAAATGGCCACTCTTGGGAGTTAGATAATTTATCCAGAAACTGGTCCTAAAGGAGTCAGAGGAATGGATTTATGATTAAGACTGGGGTCCACTGATAAGAGCCAGGCATAAGACTTGGTAACAAAAATCAAACAAGGTTGGAATTACTACTAGACACTGGAAAAGGATGTGTATATGGGGAGGGGCAATAAAGAGAGGAGAATGTCAAGACTGAGATGAGGCGAGACCCTGAACCAACCCACCCTCCAATCCTGTGCTAACATGGGTCTGTTTTTATAGTCTTGGGAGGCAGCAAGAACATGTATTTAGAACTATGACTGAGACAGAGGTAAGTTTTAAAGGAGGAGAGGGAGGGAGAGCAGCATCTACAATATAAGCCTATGATTGATGGATTAGGATCCAGACTAGGGGACTAAACTCTAAGAAAAGTCATCAAGAAAGAATAAGTTAGACCAGTCTACTGCCATCAACCTCTTCGCCTTCCCTACAATGCATGGCTCAAATGATTCCCCAATGATGTGTGTGTGTGTGTGTGTGTGTGATTGTGTGTGTGTGTGTTTAATTGAAGTATAGTTAATTTACAATGTTGTGTTAGTTTCAAGTATACAGCAAAGTGATTCAGTTTGTTCTTTCCTTGCACATCTTTGGAGTGAGTTCTCCACCACTGACTCACTGACTCCATTGTTTATCCTTAGTTACACCCCACAGCCTGGCTATTTCTAGTTGTAGCAGACACAGAAAACAGGATCTCTACATGAGTACAAACAGGCATAATTGTACCAGCTCTGCTGTGTTACAGGCTGCTCAGATGATCCAGCGAAATAGAAGTGGGAAAGCGCTCCATAAAGTTAAATGTGCTTTACAACTCCAAGAATGTTCCTCTCTTGGAATTATTTAATTAATCATCAAGTGCCTGCTTTGCTCTGCATATGTGGACCTAACCGTGGACTTGGTTTGCTCTGGCCTACAGGGGGTTTCTCAGCTTCCCTGGAAGGAAGCTGTCTCTTCCTGGAACTGCTGACAGGGCCTTAGTGGCAATGGTGGTAGCAGGTGGTGCTCTGATAATGTTGGCTCCAGCTGAGGTACAGGAAAACAGAGCAGCCAAAGACTGAAACTTGAGCGATAACAGGAAATGAAAAATGGGCAAAGTTATATCGTCTGTTCCCTCATAAAGGCTCCTGTGACAAATGGAATCACAGACATCACACAGACTGCCTTGCTGAGCTATCTTGACGGCCAATATCCGTCCTCTGGTTATCTATGGGAAAATAATAAGCAAATGGTGTATGGGGGGCATGTGGGGAGAGGGAGAGAGAGAGAGAAAGAGAGAGAGAAATTTGCAGTCAATCAACAACTATAGCTACTATCTACAACGTTAAAAGAAAAGGCCATCTATACCTCTACGCTGAACCTTAAATATTTAACTAACATTTGTGGGCTTGTTAAAATAGTGCCACGAATACATGGCAGTATTTGCTAAACTGGTTTTTCTGGGTGAAATACAAAATGCAAGAGTGTGAATTCAATCATAAGTGGCCATACAAACACCCTTTCCTTTCCCATTGTCCATTGTCAAAGCCAGCCCTTAACTAAAGAGGCTTCTGAATAATGTGAACATGTACTTCGTTCATACATTTTATAGTTAACACTAGGTTTGAAATTCATCTTTTCCATCCACATGATATAAATATAAATGCATAAATGTACAGCCAAGAAAAAATAATCTCTTTGGCTTTCAATTAATTTGAAAGTAAATCATGATGCAGTTGTTTTCCTGGAAGATGCTAGATGTTAAATAAATATTTGTTAAATAAATAAATGAATATATTCTAAGAAGGGCATGATACTAAAGTAACTTCAGTTTGCCCTTATATTTGTATCCAGAAAAATTATGTCCAAATGAATATTTAGAATTTTGAAAGAGAGGTAATTTACAGAATGACACCATGGATAAGCAGGAGTGCTTGAGAGAGGCAGGTAGGAAAGGGGAGGAAACCATTCCATGTCTTTGCCAGGAAAGTGAGGAGGGTTACATCAGATCCCTTCAAGCACCATTTAGTAAGTTGCTTACCCTACCCAGCTGGATGCATACCGTACAGGAATTTGGTTTATGGAAGACTTCCAAAATAGCCTATGTGATGCACTGATTCACTGTATCACGTAGGGGGAACATATCTGGGTCTCTGCAGGGATAACTCCACCTGAGCTCTATGAAGCAACTGAAATGCATAGCTATTCCAGTTTATCATCTGAACTGGAGGCCTCTGAGCTGCAGAACCTTGGGAAGGGCTGGAAAAACAGACTGTAACAATTTGGAATATAGAATGTTTAGTTTGAATAAAATTCTGACATCTTTGGGAAGATTTAACAAACTTGAAGAATCTTTCCTCCCATCTAGTTAGTCCCTAATTTGTCTACAACTATTAAAAAGAAAACCAAAAACTGATTGCCTCATTTTATATATTTTTAATTTCTCAAGTGTCCTTTTCTTTTTGAAAGTAGACACACAATGTAAATTTGCTCACTTAGAAACTTGCCTTAGACAAGGCAAGGCAAGGCTTGGCCACAAGCCAAGCAAATTCTGTTTCAGGAAAAAAAATATTAGGACAATATTTCCCATAGCTTAACTGGACCAGGGTAACTTTCTCAAAGACAGATACTTGAAAAAGCATTTGAGCCTGTGTTCACTTACATAAGCAAATAAAAGAATATATTCAGCTGAATAATTCATGTACTATCCTCTACCTAATAGCACAAAGTATATTGCTACAGTTTTTGGAAGGTGCGCCCCTCTGTCTTGCATGCGGATGTTTATTTAAAAGCTTCAAGAGCCTCATAAAGTGTTGAGAAGAACGCATTCTTACTGATTATTCTCTAAAAGATACTGAAAACGTCTTCAGTGTGTCCCCAAAGAAATAAAGTGCTGTGGGTGCCTGAATGATGGGAGATTTTTCAGATTCTGCTCAGTACCCAAATCTTGGCTTACTAAAGAGTAAGCTAGAACCTTTACACAGTATTGATTTTAGAGCAAAAGACTGGACATCATTTCTAGAAATCTCTGTCTGATTCTGGCTTGGGATTTTCTCTTGGACACTGTCCATAAAGGGTGGATTATCACCTGAGTATTGTTATAATGGACAAATCTGATGCCAGATAACTATGAAATTAGAATCTTTGGATGTAAAGTCCAACAATCAAGATTTTAAACAAGCTCCCTAGATGATACTTCAGTATAACGTAGTATGAGAGTCACTTCTCTAACAGCTTCTGAAAGGGAGTCTGGGTTTTGGTAGGGTCAGCAATTATTTCTGACAATGTGGACAGTTGAGGAAAAGGAATGTAGTGCCTCATTGACTGCCAGCCCTTTACAGGGCAGATGGACCTTTTCCTTCTGGAGGGCTGAATAGTGACCCCAAAAACATGTGTCCTGTTCTAATCACCAGAATCTTTGAACAGTATCACGTATAGCCAAAGACATAAGTTAAGGATCTTGAAAAGACAATATTACTTGGATTACCCAGATGGGCCCTAAATACCATCACAAGTGTTCTTATAGAGAGAAGAAAAAGAAAATAACAAAAATAACACAGACACATATAGGAGAAGGTGATGTGAAGGCAGAAGAGAGAGAGAAGTGGCCAAAAGCCAAGGAATGCTGACAGCTGCCAGAAACTGGCAGAGGCAAGGGATAAATTCTCCCCTAGAGTCTCCAGTGGAAGTGAAGCTCTGCTGAAACCTTGAGTCAGACTCCAGAAATTACTTGACCTCCAGAATTGCGAGAGAAAATTCTGTTGTTTTAGTCACCAGTTTGTGATATTTTGTTTTGGCAGCCACAGGAGACTAATACATAATTATTGCTACTTGAACCAAACAAAAAATTCCTTAGAACTCACATTTCAATCAAAAAACATCATTAAGTACCTATCACATATCCGTGATGTGGCAGGCACACGGGTCTAAAGGCACAACCCTGGCCTCATGGAACATACAGATCAGTCTTCCCCACTGTGCACAAGCCCCACAAGATGGAAAACTTGCTTTTTTTACCTATCATGGGCCCTGACACATAAGAGGCCCTTGTAAATTTTATCTGTATGAATAGAAGCAAACAAAGTAATTAATACTTAATTACACATTATAGAGAGTAGGGAATAAGAGGAGAAAATGTAAATTAATACACTACAGGTAAAGAATTTGGTTCTAGATCTAGACTGTCTAGTTGTGAGTTCTTTGCTTATAAGATATGTTTTCTTTGAGTAAGTTATTTTACATCTCTGTGCCTTTGTTTACTCATATAATGCATTATTTATAGGTTTGTTGAAAGTATTAAATAAGATAATCCATTTAAAATAATTAGCTGAAGGGCTTCCCTGGTGGCGCAGTGGTTGAGAGTCCGCCTGCTGACGCAGGGGACACGGGTTCGTGCCCCGGTCCGGGAAGATCCCACATGCCGCGGAGTGGCTGGGCCCATGAGCCATGGCCGCTAAGCCTGCGCGTCCGGAGCCTGTGCTCCGCAATGGGAGAGGCCACAAAAGTGAGAGGCCCGCATACCGCAAAAAAAAAAAAAAAAAAAAAATTAGCTGAGTATCTATAGCACAATATAGAATATATTAAAATTATTATTATTATTAATTTTATTTTTTTTTGAGGTACGCAGACCTCTCACTGCTGTGGCCTCTCCGGGAGCCTCTCCCGGCCTCTCCACAGGCTTCTCCCTGTGCAGAGCACAGGTTCCGAACACGCAGGCTCAGCGGCCATGGCTCACGGGCCCAGCCGCTCTGCGGCATGTGGGATCTTCCCGGACCGGGGCACGAACCCACGTCCCCTGCATCGGCAGGCAGACTCTCAACCACTGCGCCACCAGGGAAGCCCAATATTATGTTTTATATGGTAATGAGAGAAGGCCCCCAAGGAAGGCTACATTCAGCTGAGGATGTAATTGACATGGAGACCTTAGGTGGGGGAGAATTTACATGTTTGAGAAACTGGACAGGGGACTCACTTGATAAAGCACTGTGAGGAGGTAGGTGGCAGCATGAAATGGAGCTGGAACAGTAAGAAGGGCAGCAGGGGCCATGGTATGGGGTTTGCACTTGCTTCAAAGTGCAATGGGAAATTATCGAAAGATTTTGAGTGGGAGAGTGATACAGCATATATATATATATATATATATATATATATATATATATATATAGTCACTTTGACTTTTTGCTTTTGTATAAAGAAAAGGTAATTTTGAAGGACAAAACAATGGGGACATGTGTGAGGAGGTTCTTGCAGTAGCTGAGGGAGAAGTGATGACGTCTAGGATTAAGATATTGGTGGTGGGAATGAGGAGAACTAGAAGTAGTTGAGTTATAGTTTGATGATAGCAGAGACAGGACTTGCTGATGGATCAGATGTATCAATAGATTCAGAGAGAGGGGAGAAAAGAAGAAGGTCACACCCTCAGGCTTCTGGCTTGAGAAAATGTGTGTGTGGTGATGCCATTTATGAAAATGGGAAGCCTCAGGGAAAAACGGGTTTTAAGATAACATCAAGAATTCTGCTTTGGACATGTCAAAGAGGCAGCTGGACATATGAGTGTGAAGCTCAGAGTAGTTAATACTGAGACTATAAATTTGGGAGGTATCAAAATACAAATGTCCATTGAAGCGATGGGAATAAAGGAAGAGAATGTAGAAAAAAGAAAACGTGGGGGGCAAGCCCCAAATGATCTCCAACATTCACCTCGCAGGAAGAGGTGGACAAGCCTATGAAAAAGACTGAGAAGGAGCAGCCAAGATGAGGGAGGAAAACAAGGGAAGAATGGTGTCATGGAGGAAGGAGCACAAGAAGAAGGAGCTGGGTTCATTGTTGCTGAAACGTAGAGCAGTTTCAGTGGAATGATGGGAGGGAGCCAGACTGGAGGGAACTGTTAAATGAAAAGGAGCTGAGGAAATAGAGACAGTATGTCAGACGATTCAGTTACCAGAGGAGGAAAGCAGAGGAATTGGACTGTAGCTGGTGGGAAACTGTAAGTTCACGGGAGACTGTATTTCATTTTATTTTATTTTATTATAATATTTTATTTTATAAAATAAATATAAAAATCATTTCATTTTATACGTAAGAGGCATCATGTTTATGAGGTAATGTAAGCAATTTGGTGAGAAGAAAGAGGTTGATGATGTAGGAGAGAAAAGGGACAACTGAGAATGTAAAGCCCTTGAGAAGACATGGGAATTGTGATGCAAAGCACACGTGGAGAGTCCTTTTGACAGAGGAGAGAGAGTTAATCGCCTGAGAAAGAAAGACAGAATGGGGAGAAGGATGTTTCCACATCCTTCGTAGGTTAAGAGATGTTGGATATGGGAGGACGTGGAAGCTCCAGACTGATGGCTCCTTATTTGCTCAATAAAGTATAGGATAAGATTATCCTGATGAGGAGAGGTGTGAAAAGAAAAAAAAAAGTATGAATTAGTCTTTGATAAGAATGAAAAAGTGGACAGAACACCTACTGAACGCTGGCAGAAGACCCCAGACCTCCCAAAAGGCAAGAAACTCCCCACATACCTGGGTAGGGCAAAGCGGAGAGATTCCCACACAGAGGATCGGTGCCGAGCGGCACTCACCAGCCCGAGAGGATTGTCTGCTCGCCCGCCGGGGCGGGCGGAACTGGAAGCTGAGGCTCGGGCTTCGGTCAGAGCGCAGGGAGAGGACTGGGGCTGGCGGCGAGAACTCAGCCTGAAGGGGGCTAATGTGCCACAGCTAGCCGGGAGGGAGTCAGGGAAAACTCTGGAGCTGCCGAAGAGGCAAGAGACTTTTTCTTCCCTCTTGGTTTCCTGTTGCGCGAGGAGAGGGGATTAAGAGAGCTGCTTAAAGGGGCTCCACAGACGGGCGCGAGTCGCGACTAAAAATGCAGAGCCCAGTGACGGCCGTGGGACGCTGGGGCTGCTGCTGCCACCGCCAAGAAGCCTGTGTGCGAGCACAGGTCAGTGTCCACACCGCCCTTCCGGGAGCCTGAGCAGCCCGCCACTGCCGGGGTCCCGGGATCCAGGGGTGGCTTCCCTGAGAGAATGCACGGCGCGCCTCGGGCTGGTGCAACGTCATGCCGACCTCTGCCGCTGCAGGCTCGCCCCGCACTCTGTGCCCCTCCCTCCCGCCCGGCCTGAGTGAGCCAGAGTCCCCGAAGAGGCTGCTCCTTTAACCCTGTCCTGTCTGAGCGAAGAACAGACGCCCTCCGGCGACCTACACGCAGAGGCGGGGCCAAATCCAAAGCTGAGACCCAGGAGCTGTGAGAACAAAGAAGAGAAAGGGAAACCTCTCCCAGCAGCCTCAGAAGCAGCGGATTAAAGCTCCACAATCAACTTGATGTACCCTGCATCTGTGGAATACATGAATAGACAACAAATCATCCCAAATTGAGGAGCCAGGAGTCAGTGCTGTGCCTCTGAGGTGGGAGAGCCAACTTCAGGACACTGGTCCACAAGAGACCTCCCAGCTCCACATAATATCAAATGGCGAAAATCTTCCAGAGATCTCCATCTCAACACCAGCACCCAACTTCACTCAACGACCAGCAAGTTACAGTGTTGGACACCCAATGCCAAACAACTAGCAAGACAGGAACACAACACCACCCATTAGCAGAGAGGTGGCCTAAAATCATAAAAAGTCTGCAGACACCCCAAAACACACCACCAGACGTGGACCTGCCCACCAGAAAGACAAGATCCAGCCTCATCCACCAGAACACAGGCAGTAGTCCCCTCCACCAGGAAACCTACACAACCCACTAAACCAACCTTAGCCACTGGGGACAGACACCAAAAACAACGGAAACTATGAACCTGCAGCCTGCAAAAAGGAGACACCAAACACAGTAACATAAGCAAAATGAGAAGATAGAAAAACACACAGCAGGAGAAGGAGCAAGATAAAACCCACCAGACCTAACAAATGAAGAGGTAATAGGCAGTCTACCTGAAAAAGAATTCAGAATAATGATGGTAAAGATGATCCAAGATTCTATTTCCAAGGTCCAAAATCTTGGAAATAGAATAGAGAAAATGCAAGAAACAGTTAACAAAGACCTAGAAGAACTAAAGATGAATCAAGCATCAATTAAAAGCACAATAAATGAAATAAAAAATACTCTAAATGGGATCAATAGCAGAATAACTGAGGCAGAAAAACGGATAAGTGAGGTGGAAGATAAAATAGTGGAAATAACTGATGCAGAGCAAAAGAAAGAAAAAAGAATGAAAAGAACAGAGGACAGTCTCAGAGACGTCTGGGACAACATTAAACGCACCAACATTCGAATTATAGGGGTTCCAGAAGAAGAAGAGAAAAAGAAAGGGACTGAGAAAATACTTGAAGAGATTATAGTTGAAAACTTCCCTAATATGGGAAAGGAAATAGTTAATCAAGTCCAGGAGGCACAGAGAGTCCCATACAGAATAAGTCCAAGGAGAAATATGCCAAGACACATATTAATCAAAATGTCAAAAATTAAACACAAAGAAATCATATTAAAAGCAGCAAGGGAAAAAGAACAAATAACACACAAGGGAATCCCCATCAGGTTAACAGCTGATCTCTCAGCAGAAACTCTACAAGCCAGAAGGGAGTGGCAGGACATAATTAAAGTGATGAAGGAGAAAAACCTGCAACCAAGATTACTCTACCCAGCAAGGATCTCATTCAGATTTCATGGAGAAATTAAAACGTTTACAGACAAGCAAAAGCTGAGAGAGCTCAGCACCACCAAACCAGCTTTACAACAAATGCTAAAGGAACTTCTCTAGGCAAGAAAAACAACAGAAGGAAAAGACCTACAATAACGAACCCAAAACAATTAAGAAAATGGGAATAGGAACATACATATCGATAATTACCTTAAATGTAAATGGACTAAATGCTCCCACCAAAAGACACAGATTGGCTGAATGGATACAAAAACAAGACCCATATATATGCTGTCTACAAGAGACCCACTTCAGAGCTAGAGACACATACAGACTGAAAGTAAGGGGATGGAAAAAGATATTCCATGCAAATGGAAACCAAAAGAAAGCTGGAGTAGCAATTCTCATATCAGACAAAATAGACTTTAAAATAAAGAATACTAGAAGAGACAAAGAAGGACACTACATAATGATCAAGGGATCGATCCAAGAAGAAGATATAACAATTGTAAATATTTATGCACCCAACATAGGAGCACCTCAATACATAAGGCAAATACTAACAGCCATAAAAGGAGAAATCGACAGTAACACAATCATAGTAGGGGACTTTAACACCCCACTTTCATCAATGGACAGATCATCCAAAATGAAAATAAATAAGGAAACACAAGCTTTAAATGATACATTAAACAAGATGGACTTAATTGATATTTATAGGACATTCCATCCAAAAACAACAGAATACACATTTTTCTCAAGTGCTCATGGAACATTCTCTAGGATAGATCATATCTTGGGTCACAAATCAAGCCTTGGTAAATTTAAGAAAATTGAAATTGTATCAAGTATCTTTTCTGACCACAATGCTATGAGACTAGATATCAATTACAGGAAAAGAGCTGTAAAAAATACAAACACATGGAGGCTAAACAATACACTACTTAATAACGAAGTGATCACTGAAGAAATCAAAGAGGAAATTAAAAAATACCTAGAAACAAATGACAATGGAGACACGACAACCCAAAAGCTATGGGATGTAGCAAAAGCAGTTCTAAGGGGGAAGTTTATAGCAATACAATCCCACCTTAAGAAACAGGAAATATCTCGAATAAACAACCTAACCTTGCACCTAAAGCAATTAGAGAAAGAAGAACAAAAACATCCCAAAGTTAGCAGAAGGAAAGAAATCATAAAAATCAGATCAGAAATAAATGAAAAAGAAATGAAGGAAACGATAGCAAAGATCAATAAAACTAAAAGCTGGTTCTTTGAGAAGATAAACAAAATTGATAAACCATTAGCCAGACTCATCAAGAAAAAAAGGGAGAAGACTCAAATCAATAGAATTAGAAATGAAAAAGGAGAAGTAACAACTGACACTGCAGAAATACAAAAGATCATGAGAGATTACTATAAGCAACTCTATGCCAATAAAATGGACAACCTGGAAGAAATGGACAAATTCTTAGAAATGCACAACCTGCCAAGACTGAATCAGGAAGAAATAGAAAATATGAACAGACCAATCACAAGCACTGAAAATGAAACTGTGATAAACAATCTTCCAACAAACAAAAGCCCAGGGCCAGATGGCTTCACAGGCAAATTCTATCAAGCATTTAGAGAAGAGCTAACACCTATCCTTCTGAAACTCTTCCAAAATATAGCAGAGGGAGGAACACTCCCAAACTCATTCTACGAGGCCACCATCACCTTGATACCAAAACCAGACAAGGATGTCACAAAGAAAGAAAACTACAGGCCAATATCACTGATGAACATAGATGCAAAAATCCTCAACAAAATCCTAGCAAACAGAATCCAACAGCACATTAAAAGGATCATACACCATGATCAAGTGGGGTTTATTCCAGGAATGCAAGGATTCTTCAATATACGCAAATCAAACAACGTGATACACCATATTAACAAATTGAAGGAGAAAAACCATATGATCATCTTAATAGATGCAGAGAAAGCTTTCGACAAAATTCAACACCCATTTATGATAAAAACCCTGCAGAAAGTAGGCATACAGGGAACTTTCCTCAACATAATAAAGGCCATATATGACAAACCCACAGCCAGCATCGTCCTCAATGGTGAAAAACTGAAACCATTTCCACTAAGATCAGGAACAAGACAAGACTGCCCGCTCTTACCACTCTTATTCAACATAGTTTTGGAAGTTTTAGCCACAGCAATCAGAGAAGAAAAGGAAATAAAAGGAATCAAAATCAGAAAAGAAGAAGTAAAGCTGTCACTGTTTGCAGAGGACATGATACTATACATAGAGAATCCTAAAGATGCTACCAAAAAACTACTAGAGCTAATCAATAAATTTGGTAAAGTAGCAGGATACAAAATTAATGCACAGAAATATCTGGCATTCCTATATACTAATGATGAAAAATCTGAAAGTGAAATCAAGGAAACACTCCCATTTACCATTGCAACAAAAAGAATAAAATATCTAGGAATAAACCTACCTAAGGAGACAAAAGACCTGTATGCAGAAAATTATAAGACACTGATGAAAGAAATTAAAGATTATACAAATAGATGGAGAGATGTACCATGTTCTTGGATTGCAAGAATCAACATTGTGAAAATGACTCTACTACCCAAAGCAATCTCCAGATTCAATGCAATCCCTATCAAACTACCCCTGGCATTTTTCACAGAACTAGAGCAAAAAATTTCGCAATTTGTATGGAAACACAAAAGACCCCGAATAGCCAAAACAATCTTGAGAACGAAAAATGGAGCTTGAGGAATCAGGCTCCCTGACTTCAGACTATACTACAAAGCTACAGTAATCAAGACAGTATGGTACTGGCACAAAAACAGAAAGATAGATCAATGGAACAGGATAGAAAGCCCAGAGATAAACCCACGGACATACGGTCACCTTATCTTTGATAAAGGAGGCAGGAATGCACAGTGGAGAAAGGACAGTC
Source organism: Mesoplodon densirostris (assembly GCF_025265405.1). NCBI lineage: Eukaryota > Metazoa > Chordata > Mammalia > Artiodactyla > Ziphiidae > Mesoplodon > Mesoplodon densirostris. The sequence continues at coordinate 57,503,965 of NC_082675.1, read as the reverse complement.
TCTTCAATAAGTGGTGCTGGGAAAACTGGAGAGGGACATGTGAAAGTATGAGATTAGATCACTCCCTAACACCATACACAAAAATAAGCTCAAAATGGATTAAAGACCTAAAAGTAAGGCCAGACACTATCAAACTCTTAGAGGAAAACATAGGCAGAACACTCTATGACATAAATCACAGCAAGATCCTTTTTGACCCACCTCCTAGAGAAATGGAAATAAAGACAAAGATAAACACATGGGACCTAATGAAACTTAAAAGCTTTTGCACAGCAAAGGAAACCCTAAACAAGACCAAAAGACAACCCTCAGAATGGGAGAAAATATTTGCAAATGAAGCAACTGACAAAGGATTAATCTCCAAAATTTATAAACAGCTCATGCAGCTCAATAACAAAAAATCAAACAACCCAATCCAAAAATGGGCAGCAGACCTAAATAGACATTTCTCCACAGAAGATATACAGACTGCCAACAAACACATGAAAGGATGCTCAACATCTTTACTCATTAGCGAAATGCAAATCAAAACTACAATGAGATATCATCTCACACCAGTCAGAATGGCCATCATCAAGAAACCTAGAAACAATAAATGCTGGAGAGGGTGTGGAGAAAAGGGAACACTCTTGCACTGCTGGTAGGAATGTGAATTGGTACAGCCACTATGGAGAACGGTATAGAGGTTCCTTAAAAAACTACAAATAGAACTACCATATGACCCAGAAATCCCACTACTGGGCATATACCCTGAGAAAACCATAATTCAAAAAGAGACATGTACCAAAATGTTCATAGCAGCCCTATTTACAATAGCCCGGAGATGGAAACAACCTACGTGTCCATCATCGGATGAATGGGTAAAGAAGATGTGGCCCATATATACAATGGAATATTACTCAGCCATAAAAAGAAATGAAATTGAGCTATTTGTAATGAGGTGGATGGACCTAGAGTCTGTCATACAGAGTGAAGTAAGTCAGAAAGAGAAAGCCAAATACTGTATGCTGACACATATATATGGAATTTAAGAAAAAAAATTGTCATGAAGAACCTAGGGGTAAGACAGGAATAAAGACACAGACCTACTAGAGAATGGACTTGAGGATATGGGGACGGGGATGGGTAAGCTGTGACAAAGTGAAAGAGCGGCATGGACATATATACACTACCAAACGTAAGGTAGATAGCTAGTGGGAAGCAGCCGCATAGCACAGGGAGATCAGCTCGGTGCTTTCTGACTGCCTGGAGGGGTGGGATAGGGAGGGTGGGAGGGAGACGCAAAAGGGAGGGGATATGGGAACATATGTATATGTATAACTGATTACATTTGTTATAAAGCAAAAAAAAAAAAAAGAATGAAAACGTGAACATTGCAGAGAAATACACTAAGATTTTCAGGTAAGGCTGGATGTCTGTTTGAAGTTGGGTATCATGAATTCACAGTGACTTGTACTCCAAGTTATGAGATCTATGAGAATAAATATGAAGATTATTAGGTTCTTCCAGGGTTGGAGTATTGGCAGGAAAATGTGAAGGAGAGAAAAAAGAAGTAATAGAGTTGAGGATGTTTGCAAGGAGGTAAGCATGATAAGGAACTATGAAATATATGAAAGTTTAGGAGGGAAGTAAAGATGGGAGGGGGTGATGGATAGAAAGAAGGCCAAGAGATTAGACAGCAAAATGAAACAGACTCATTGTTTTCAAGGGACACTTTATCAGGTGAGCTAGTTGGATAGGAGGTTAGACTAGAGGGTGGGATCTTCCAATCACTGATTTAGAAGGTCGCTGCCATTTTTGTTAATGACAAGGTCCAGGGATGTACCATGAGAGTGTGTGGTTGAGGAGTAAAGGGAAAGGGCACTGGAGATGAGGGGTCGAGGTTCTGAAAGCCAGAGTTGGATGTGTCTTACATGGGGATATTCCAGCTTTAGAGAATACTGGTAGGAATTGGGGCAGAGAGGAAGACAACTGCCCAGGTACTAAAGTCATTCATGAATGAGAGGCAATGACCAGGAGAGGGTAGGTGATGATAATGGAAGAGTAAAAGGGTTGTATACTTGTGTGTTATAACCTGTTATAAGAATGAGGAACATAATTGCCCAGAGTGGAATTCATTTCTCATACCTCTCCCCTCCTGTCGCAGGTTTGGAGTGTATGGGGGATAAATGATGTCCTTTTCCTAAGAAGGTTAAAGTGTGTATAGTCCTTAGTTTCTACAGGCACTAGAAGTGGTCTTGGTAGGGTGGTCCTGAAGAGTTTACACAGTTTAATAGATAAAAGGCAAATTGGATGATGGGCTTCAGGTGCTGTTTGATCTAGTCAGGCAGAGTAGCAGTTGACACTGCTCTGGAAGTGGAGGTGGGAATATGTTTGATAAAGTCTCCTTGGATCAGAGAGGCAGGCAAAGTGGTACATGGACTTTTATAAACTCTCTGATCCATGCCTTTCCTACTGGAACCCTTTTCATCAGATTCAGGACATAGCACCTAGATGTACCAAGGGATGGGGGAAAGCCTAGTTAAGATGTTACTTCTGGCCATTTGGTTTTGAAGCCAAATGGTGAACATTTTGGTAGTATTATCTAGAACCCTTGCATTGTAAATGGTTAAAGTGCCTAACTCCAAATAGAAAAGTCTATAGCTTGTGTCTGCTACTCTCCATTGTGTTCTTATTCCCCTTCTCCTCAACTTCAAAGGCATTGTGACCCAAGTGAGCAAAGGCTAGATTACCTGGTTCAAATACTGTCCTGCTACTTACTAGTTGTGTGAGTTGTGGGAAGTTAGTTACTTACTTTCCCTATAAGAGGCTTCAGTAAAGAGGGATAATAACATTTACTTCCTAGGAGATGTGTGAGACTTAAATGACTTATGTGTGAAAAGCTTATAACAGTGCATGGCATGGAGTAAGTACCATGTAAATATTTATTATTATTATTGTTCTCCCAGACTCACTCTGTGATTGAGACAGAAACTATTCTTTGGATTCAATTACATCAGTGGTTTTCAAACTAAGTTGCTTAAAATCTTAAGAATGTCTCTAAATGTTTAATTAAAAATATATGAAATTTATTTTAACTACTTTTTAAAACCTGTAACAAAATGAATATAAATTCAAATGTCCTACATGTTACATTTTATGTACTAGTACATTTATTATTTTAGCTGCCAGATTAACTTATTTTTTTGTGTAGATCTTGAAATAAACTGTTCCCATTATCTCTTTATAATTAAAAATCATGTCTCAGGGTTACAAGGTGAATTATTAAAACCTATTATACTTTATCATTATGAAACAGGATTTCTTTGACTGAATGCAATTGAAACAAATAGAGAAAAAATATTAGGTGAGGCTGAGGCTATTATGAGACTGCAACCATATTTTATATTTTTCTGTCATTAAAGTAGTTTTTCATTGTCTTCATTAATTGACTTATAAGTAAATATTATAAAATTATATTCATAAAATAATATAACATTAATATACTACTTTATCTGCTTTTACCCTTTGGATTCAATATAAGACTGTGTTTGAGCAAGAAATTCCACTGCTAAAACAAGCAAAAAATATTTGAAGACATCAAGTTTAGTCATTGTTCTAGTCACCACCTTAGAGGACTGAAAACATTGATATATATGCCAAATTTATACTCAAAATGCAAGTTCCTAGTGAAATTCAGATGCAAGGGATCCCTGTGAGATGTCTGATTTATTTTCTTTTCCTGGGAATTGGTTTTTAATCCAAATTTGAATCTTTGTAGCAGGTGGAAAGAATTTACTGGATGAGAAGAATAAACATTAATTGATAGTAACCTACCTACCCAAGAGATTAAACAGTATGGCTTCCATTTACCATGACAATTTGGAATGTGCATGAACAGTCTGAAATACTAGAGCAAGAACTTGCACTTTTGGTGGAGGTAGTGTTCTCCATATGATCCTGTTGAGTTTTCTAAGTAGGGACATACCAGAAACTGTCTAGCACAGTGGTGAGGAGGGCTGGTTCTGCCATTCACTAGTCCCGTGACCTTAGCAAACTATTTTCGGTCTTTGAGCCTTAATCCTTTCACCTGCAAAATGGGGACAATAATATTGGGTCAGCCAAAAATTTCCTTTGGTTTTTAAGTAAAAATATATGACACATTTTTTGATTTTCACCAAGAACTTTATTGAACAACTTATTCAGTGTTTTGTTCCACTACATTCTGCCATTTTTCAGGCAACTTCATAATTCCTTCTTCCCAAAACATTGTATCTTTTTGAGCAAAGAACTGTACCAGGTGCCTTTTACAGTCCTCCAGGGAATTAGAATTTTTTTCCATTTAGAGAATTTTGTAAAGACCTAGATAAATGGAAATCCAAAAGTGCAATGTCTGGTGAATATGGTAGATGAATCAGAACTTCCCAGCCAAGCTGTAACAGTTTTCGTGTGGTCATCAAAGAAACATGTGGTCTTGTGTTATCCTGATGGAAGAGTATACATTTTCTGTTGACTAATTCTGGACTCTTTTCATGAGTGCTGCTTTCAGTTGGTCTAATTGGGAGCAGTACTTGTTGTAATTAATAGTTTGGTTTTCCAGAAGGAGCTCATCATAGAGGACTCCCTTCCAATCCCCTCATATACACAACATCACCTTCTTTGGATGAAGACTGGCCTTTGGTATGGTTGGTGGTGGTTCATTCCCTTTGCCCCACAATCTCTTCCATTCCACATTATTGTACAGTGTCCACTTTTCATTACCCTTCACAATTTGTTTTAAAAATGGAATGTTTTCGTTATGTTTAAGTAGAGAATCACATGCAGAAATACAGTCAGGAAGGTTTTTTTTGTTTTGTTTTTTGTTTTTTGTTTTTTGTTTTTTTTTGCTTAACTTCTGTGAAACCCAAACATCAAAGTGATTAACATAACCAAGCTGTTGCAAATGATTTTCAACGCTTGATTTGGATTTTTTGAGTATGTCAGCTATCTCCCACGTGGTATAACATTTATTGTTCTCAATTGATTTCTTTATTTGATCGTTATCAACTGCAACTGGTCTACCCGACCTTGGAGCATCATCCAGCGAGCAAACTCCAACACGGAACTTCGCAAACCACTTTTGGCACGTTCAATCAGTCACAGCACCTTCTTCATACACTGCACAAATCTTTTTTTTTTTTTTTTTTTGCGTTTCAGTTGCTTTTTTACCTTTCTTGAAATAATAAAGCATAATATGCCAAAAATGTTGCTTTTTTTCTTCCATCTTCAATATTAAAATAGCTACCGCAAAATTTACCAATTTGGATGTTTTTTTTTTTTTTAATGCACGCTAATATGACAGCGGTCACAATACAATCTAACAAAATTGTTTCAAATGAAGTTAAAGACAACAAGTGCCAGCTTACGGAAAAAAACGAACGAACCTTCTGGCCAACCCAGTAATAGCTACAGCATGTTGTTGTTCAGTGCATTAAATGAAATAATCTGTGTAAATGATTTAGCCCAGGGCATGGTACATAAGTGCTCAATCAGTGTTGGTTGGGATTATTACCATATGAACCACTAAGCGGCTACTGAACACTTAATTTTTGTCTGAATTTGAATCCTGGCCCAGGCACTTCAATATCTAAAAGATCTTGGGAAAGGTGCTTGTCCTCTCTAAGCCTCTGTACCTATATCATAAGGTTATTGTCAGTATAAAGTGAATTAATACATATAAGAAATCTAGAATAGTGTTTGGACCCTAATAAATACTCAGAAGATTTTAGTTATCATCATCATCTTCTTCATCATCAAAGTCCTCTGTCATCAAGGATCATCATCTGGTCCCTGCTTTTCACTACATACCCATTATTCCTTTGATCTTGTTAAATGGCAACACTAACCTATATCTAACTAAATGACTAGGCTTTTATTTTTTTAAGTTCAACTGCCATAATAGCTATAACCACACATTAAACAATTTTCAAAAGATAATGTCAATATGGTACAATGCTCTTACCGAATAACATTTATTTCTTTTAAATACAGGAATGTCTTTCTGCCATTCTACTTGATCATATACTACAATACACAATTTAGTTTTTCATTACAGAAAATTTCAAACATATACAAAAATAGTGAGAGCAGGATAATGCACCCTATGTACACATCACTCAGCTTCAACAATTATTAACACATGGCCAGTCTTTGTCATCTTTACACCTACTCATCCCTCACTTTTGGATTATTTTGGAGTGTAAGATAGAATTATTATCAAAAACACAATTATTTTTAGTGCAAAAATAAACCTCAGCTTTAGAGCTTATCATAAATATTATGAATTTCTAATGTGTGAATCTTAGTCTTTGAGGTTTCACTGGCAAGAGAATAATTCTTATGATGGAGAATTTTGTTGTTGTTGGATAGTAAACCACTTTTCCGAAGGCCCCATGACTGTTTTACTGCTGCTTCCTTTAGATGCTTCCAGGTGTTTGGGGGTTGGGGGGACTTCTCTTATAGCTTCCAAGAAACCCAGTTAGAACCCACTGTGAAACCTCCAAAGGATGATTCACCTGATCAGGAGAATACCTGATCAGGAGTCACCTGATCAGGAGAATATCCCAGACTTGCCGTCTTGGGAAAATGCAAAGGGCAGCTCTTGCAGAAAGTCTGGCCAAGCACAGAAATTTAATTTTTATGGCCACCTTCCTCCACCATCTCATGAGTGGTTATCACACAGGTTCATCTCTGATCAGTGGGGTAAAGTTGGAGGTGTGGAGTGGAGACAATCATGGCTGTGCACAGTTAGCATGTTCTCTGCTTCTGGCCCTGGATTTATTAGGATGGAATTTCACAGATTTTTCCAGAAATGTCCTGCCCAAGGCTTTCTCCCACTGCTTTCTGGCCTTTCTCTTATTTCTCTGGCTCCCAAATCATGCTCTCTACATCCAAGTATAGGGATTGAACCTGTAGACATTTTTTAGAAAAGGGTCTGATTATCCTGTTCCCACTTTTTCTCTTCATTTATTCAGAAGCAACCCACAACTTAATTTTGAATTCAAGTCAGTTACATCAGAGGGGAAGGGGAGTGGGTTCTTGGCACAGGGAACATTCTGAATAAAGCAGAGACATGAGACTGGGCAGATTTAATTTGAAAAGCTAAAGGAATTTCAGAAGGTAAGTGTTTCACACAGGGGCGGTGTGTGACAAAGGTCTAGTGCTAGTCTAAGGAGATTCGCTGGAGACAAATTTTACAGGACCTCATAAACCTTACAGATATTCTGTACTTTATTCTAAGGACAACAGGAAACTCCCAGTTTCCTCCATAAACATTAGAGGGAAATGTGAGAAAAAATAGTCTTATGGAGTTGCTTGATACTTTTGCTTTTTGAGAAAGGCAGCTCAAAAAATTGAAATAGAATTTGGACCCATTTGTATTCATATCCTTCCCCTCCTCCCTCTCTTTCTTCCTTCTCTTCCCTCCCCCTTCCTTCCTTCTTTCCGCTTCCTCTTATCCTTCCTGTCTCCTTCCTCCCCTTTCCTTCCCCCTCTGACTCTCCCTTTCTCGCTTCTTTCTCCCCTTCTTTCTCCCCTTCTTTCTCCCTATCTCACCACACCTTCTTTCCTTTCATTGTTTTCCACCGGCAGCTACTAAACAAGCAACCTCTCCTGCCTCCTTGGGGAATGTGTACAGCTGCTCTCTGCTGTCCTGAGGCCTCAGTATCCATTCCTCCTTCCCTGCTGAATGAAGTTGCATTTTTATCGGCCCTGCAATTCTTGGCAAAGAAGCCAATAAAATGGACATAACAATTCCCAAATCCCAGTCTGCAGGAAAGCTTTGCCTTGTCAATGAGAGATTAAAAAATAATGGCTAGGGCCTTGGTAACGCTGGCTGCAGCCAACTTTAAAAAGTCCAGATCAGACCATTGAGGCTTTTCTTCTTTATTTTTAAGGCTTTTTTTTTTTTTTTTTTTGAGGAAGGAGTTTTTTTTTTTTTTTTTTTTTATGACTCTAATCATCCATAAGGCCTTGAATTTCCCTGATTAAATCTTATGGTTTGGAAATGAAAGGAGGAAAGTAGGTACATGGTTGTTGACTCCTGAATTTAATCATTGAAGAGTCCCCTTTGTGGTCATCAGATTACAATTAGATTGTACTTTGTCAAAAGCAAATAGAATGTTTATATCCTAGAGTTCAAAACCTGTGAGAGGTTTCTGTTCCCCAATTCCCTTCCAGGGGCTTGAGAGAGGACCCTGCACCACTGACCACATTTCCCACTGTGAATTTAAAAGTCTCCAGAACACCAGGTCTTTGATAGCATTTTCTGCTCAACTGCTTACTCCCTGGATGGGTGAACACCATCTCCTCTTACAAGTGTCCTGTCTCTCACTATTATGCAAGTGGTTACAGACTCTGAAAAGAGACAGTTTTTTTTTTTTTTAAATTGAGTATAGTTGATTTATAATAGTGTATTAGTTTCAGGTGTACAGCATAATAATTCAGTTTTGGTTTTTTTTTTGCAGATTATATTCCATTATCTGTTATTACAAGATATTGGGTATAATTCCCTGGTTAATCAGTAAATCCTTGTTGCTTATCTATTTATGTATAGTAGTTTGTAACTGTTAGCACCATACCCCTGATTTGTTCCTCCTGTCTTCTTTGTCCCCTTTGGTAATCATTATATGTGAGATCTAAAAAATAATACAAATGAATATATACCAAAAAAAAAAAACCAGACTCAAAGACATAGAAAACAAACGTATGTTGCTTTCTTTAATGACTATAAATGAATCCTGCTGACAGGATATCTGGAGGAAATAAGAATAGGTGAAGTAAGTATATATTTTTTATTTGTGGATGGAGATTTTAAAGTTTATTTCTTTACATTGGTCAAAAATCCTGATACACAATGTCTTCTCTCCTTTCAAGTCCCAGATCCCTCTCCTCCAGGAATTCAGAATTCTAACACCCATTGCCCTCTCTTTCCTCTCAAGCACACAGACAGGCCACGTAAGAAACAGGGATGAGTAAGGAAGCTGGGATTAGGCAGCTCGAGTGAGCAGTGGGAACTAAAGACCACAGGATATTCTTGGCTAATGAGCTGCCACCACCAGTCAGCTCCACCATGACCAGGCAAGAAGGCAGACCCCAATGTGAGGCCAGAGCTTCCAATGCTTTCAAGAGAAGCTAAAAATCTTGATTACTAGTACACAAAATCTCTCACTGTTTCAATAGGGGCTCTTTTTTTTCAGCACCATGCAGGCCAAACAAAACCTACTTGTGGGTGAGATCTATGGGCTGCCATTTTGTGACCTTTGATCTGGAGTAAGCTTTATTTACAACCATTCATTTGTCACAAAGTTGTCTATATTGCTCTTTAAATATTTCATATATTCAAATGTCCTCTCTCATTTATAAGTTCCTTTAAGGTAGGAAATATGTTTTTCCTCTTATACTTCACAGAATATCTTTTGTAGGATTGGACCCAGAATTGATTCTCTGCCAAAACAAAACAAAACAATAAAAACCACAGCAAATTGTGTAATTAGAAGCCTGGAGTACACTATTAAGTGATCTTTGTGTGGTACACTGAAGGACAGAGGGGTGGTAAGAATATGATTTTCTATAGCCTCTGGTGTTCTCTTCTTCTGTGAACTTTGGAAATCTAGTCCATAATTATTAGTTTCCAACTCTCCTTTAAGAGACATTCCCTGTAAGTAAAAGTTCTGATTTCCTGGCTTGTGGATCTTCAGGCTACTACAGTACATCTTCCACTGCTGTTCCATATAACAGTACTTTCCTAGAGCAGTAGGCACTGGAATCATCTAGAAACTTATGCCACATGCCTAGGTTCATCCTGCCAGGCCTGGAATGGAGCACAGGGAGATATATCTTGAAAAAACTCCCCAAGTGATTTTGCTTCACCCCTGGTGAGGGGGCCAACTTCCAGTGTCTAAACCATAGCTTCATTGTGGGAAGAGGCATTGTGGGTTTGGGGCTTCTGACAATCAGAAATGAACTACCTAAAGGATGTGGTCTCCTTAGTTCTCCCAAATGAATAACATACAAGATGAAATTCCTAGAGTGGCTTTAGCTCCTCCTATTTCCTGCTTCCACCCCAACACTTAAGCCCTGTTATACACATTTGTCTGCAGTAGCACAGAGCCCAATAATTCAAATGACAAACAAGATGACGTGGGCTGCTTGTGTGTATATGTGTGTACCTTGAATTTTTTTCTGGGTCTCAGTTACCTAAAACAGTCATCTGAATATTAACAAATATATATATTTAAAATTTTTCACCAGGAAGTTAGAATTCACTTTCCTCCCCAACTGCCTGAGGCCAGTTTATTGTCTCCAGGCCCAGCCGTGTTTGCATGCCAGGTGGCATTAATTTCTGTCTCCTTTGATCTTCTACAGTTCACATGGTTTGCTTTATATCATCAGTTATGCCAACTACTTTGCAAGTCACCTGAGGCACACGGAATGTCTTATCAATCACTGCTCTTGCTTGCTTTCTCTCTCTCTCAATATGTCTGTGCCCAACAAAGTACTCTGCACTATGCAGATGCTCATTAAATACCTGTTTGTTTGGTGGATGTTTGCATGTGATTTTTGTTGTCCCTTCCAAACATGTAGAGATAGACCATGATTTCTCACAGGTGCTCAATAAATGCTGTGAATAGATAACCTCAGCCCATCGGGAAATGTAGAGGGGTCGAATTTATGGTATCTTTTATTCAGAGCTGTGGGATAAATGATACCACCATCACATGGTGGGTCAGCAGCCTCACAGTTATTGGAACTAACACCGCCACATTTTGTGTTCCCAAGTTCTTTCCCTACAGCTGGGGATAAAAGCATTGGCTCCAGTGTCAGGTGGCTCCAACCTCTTCCTACCTAGAACAAATCACATATACTCTCTGTGCCTCAGTTCCCTCTTCTATAAAGTGAATTGAAGTCTCTTATAGAATTTCATGGAAGATCAAATGAGTGGATGCATATTAAGTATGTGGCATAGGACCTGGCATTTAGTAAGCACCTCGCCAGTACTGTTATTAAGTACCAGATTTTACCAGGCTCTGCGTTAGCCTAATCCCAGCCCCTGAAATGTCCCCTTTCCTTTATTATTATCTCTATTCCACCTTGCACTCCATTTCAATGCAATACTTTGCTTTTTTTGCCAGTTCCAAAGCCCAAAATGGGGTGTTCCGCATGGTATAACTGATTATTCCAGAGAGGGAGCCTGACTTCAAGGTTCAGAAAGACCCACCAGGATTAGGTGCCCTGAGTTAAGTGGTTGATAGTCAGAGGGAAAGATTCAGGGAAGAAATGTCCTCGCTAAAACATCAGATCAAGGGAATGAAACACCAGAGCCGACAAAACCACTGGTCAAGTTTTGGGGTCAGGTCAAACTGAAGGGAAGCACATCAAGCCGTGTCACAGGTTAGGATCCCAGATGGAGTTGCTCTGTGGGCCTGGCAGCCTTCATCTAATCCCTGGGGCCACTCTATAGTTGGACCACACCTGGAGAGTCTCAGAGGGATCAGATGCAAGATTTGCTGCCTGGTTCCACCCAGCCTGGTCAACTGGTCCCAGAGAAACTTTTCTGTGTCATGGAGACTATTCAGTGACTGATAACTGGTCAGAAATGGCTTCAAAAGTTAAACATTTACATTCCATGAAAATTTGAACTATCTCCCTTGACATAAAAGGCTCTGCAAGATAAGCCTTGCTCATCTCATGTCACACTACTTCTTCAGAGACTGTACTCTGGTAGAATGAGTAACTGCTCGGTCTGGAGAATGCCAGCCTCATGAGCCTTGACACAAGCTTCTCTCTGCTGGAACTCACCTCTCGCTCTTACCACATCTTTGGTCTCTGTTAAAACCACTAAAGTAAGTAAAACCCTTCACCTGTCTCTGCCAAATCGTTCTATTTCAACACCTTCCTTTTAGCCATTAAGCAAATTCTATCCCAGTTTGTAAATATATATATATATATATATATATATACATATATATATATATGTATATATATATATATACATATATATATATGTATATATATATATTTTTTGTTTGTTTGTTTGTTTGTCTCTTTACAGGTTTTTCTGTTACCACCCTGGAATAGAAACCCTGTAACCAAAAGTGCAGGATCCACCTTATTCACCATTGTATCCCCAGAGTCTAGCCTGTCTCTTAGTGCTCAATTTTTAATGATGAGTGAATAATTTTTTTTTTTTAATATCAAGAACTTGGAACTATAGGCACTGTATCAGCTGGGAAGGTACAAAGGCATCATTCTGCTCCTGAATCTTAACTGCTTCACTTATGCTTCTTGCTTGCCTGATTACAATGCACAAGGTCAGTTAGCTGAGGATGTTGCTTTGTTTAAGGGAACATATCCAATCAAGGCAGAATGCAAAGGGTATTTCTCTTAAAAAAAAAAAAAAAGAAAGAAAAAAGAAAAGAGCCAGCCTAAGAATAAGATAAATATTTTTGAGGAAATGGCAGCAAATTATCTAGATTTTCAACTTGAACTCCCTAGTTCCCTGAAGATCTTTTCCCCTTCGCTAATGGATTAACTTTAATGGCCTGCCATAAAGCGATAGCGGCAAACTTCTTGGGTGGTAAATGTCCAACCTTCTTTTCTAAAGACACCGGGGGAAGGAAATCTTGCTCTGTAATGGAGCCGACAGTTACACTTGCTGGGCTAAGAGTTACAAGGGCCGTCAGGCCTCCTGCTTCAGGGCAGAAGTTGGTTACCATCTGGGCTCAAAAGAGATTGCTCCAAGACCCCTGCCCTGACATTGCACAATTAAGTGCATTTCAGTAAGGACTTCTGCTTTTTTTTTCATACCATTCCCCACTGGCTACTCTCAGAGGCCAGATTCTGGGCTGGATGGACCATTGGTCTGTCTCCACTGGGGCAATCCCTGTGTTTTGATGGTCTTAAACAAACTTGCTGAGAGATAAATTGGATTCTAAGAGGACTTTGAGATAAATTCCCACAGCTATGAAGATAAAAACATTTGACCCCAGTTTTGATATAAGCAGTGGTCCAAATATTTAAAGTCATTTGCTTCATTTATTTTCTCAAATATCTCTGTACATGATAATGAATGCAGTTTGCTCTGCTTGGAGCAATTTCTCCAGTTGGTCTTCAGAGGTTCTTCACTAGGGCTTCTGTAAGCTGATTCATCTGTACAAGTGACCATAGGTGTATTTTCTTCTTTTGGATGCTTGTTCAATCCATGACTGTATTCCCTCCTCCAACCTGTACTGTGTATTTAAGTTAAATATCCCTATCAACACATGGTTTTCAGCATGTGCTATTTAATATGAAAACCAACATGGAAAACCAGCTTTTTACTAAGTGAATTTTGTTAGGTACTTGAGGCCTAAGTGACACCAGAATTTTAAGACAAACCATAAATGTGATTGGCTCTGGTTAACTTTGCTTTGAGATCCTAGGTTAATTAATTCACTCCCCAAATGGGTTGGTACATATCGTGTGCTGGTGCTGTCAGTGTCTGCTCTCACTGAGATGAGATGGCATTCTAATATCAGAAGACTGTCATCCACTCCTAGGTCTACACTCAAGATAAATGAAAACATACATCCACATGAAAGTGTTTACACAAATGTTCATGAGAGCATTATGAGGAATAGCCCCTTTTACCCCAAAATAGAAAACAACACATACACCTATCCACTGATGGATAAACAAAATGTGATATATCCATACAATGGAGTATTATTTAGCAAAGAAAATGAACTAAGTACAATTAACCCTTGAACAACATGGGTTTGCAACCTGTGGGTCCACTTACATGCATAATTTTTTTAATAGTAAATACTACAGTATTACACAATTTGCATTTGGTTGAATCCATGAATGCAGGACCAAGGATATAGAGAACTCACATACATGGAGAGTTAACTATAAGTTATATGTAGATTTTTGACTGTTCTAATAGTTGGCAATCCTAACCCCCACCTTCTTCAGGGGTCAACTTTACTGATATATGTTAAAATATGTTGAATTTTGAAAAGATTATGCTAAGTGAAAGAAGTTGGACGCAAAAACACATGTATAATTCTACTTTGACCAAGAGTGGTCAAATCTACAAATCTGTGGTAGGGACAGAAATTAGGTTAGTGGTTGCCAGGGGCTGTGAGAAAAAGAAATGTGGAATGACTGCTAAGGGGTATAGGGCTTTTTTTGGTGTGGGGTAAATGTTCTGAAATTAAATAGTGGTGATACTTGCATAACTTTGTTAATAAAAACTAAATAATAAAAACTAAAAACCACTGAATTGTACACTTTAAAAGTGAATTTTATGGTATATGAATTATATCTCAATAAAACTGTTGTAAACAATAAGATACTCAGTAAGCAAGGAAATAGATAGCAAAAACATTAGGTAGTGAAATAAGCTCCATGTAACCAGATGGAAAATGACCTGGAAGGAGGTGATGTTTTGTATCAGGGGGTCAGGAAGGGCATCTCTGAGATGACATTGATTTGAGAACTCAATGGGGAAAAGGGTCTTGTTATGTGAAGCTTCTAGAGGAGGTGCATCACAGGAAGAAGAAACATAATTAGTGTATTTAAAGCCTGCAAAAAGGCCAGTGTACACGGAGCAGAGTGAGAAGTGGTGAGAGAATGATTCAAAATCAATTCAGAGATGTAGGCAGAGGCTAGATCTGGTGGAGCCTGTAGAACATGGCCTACTTTAACAGGAAACCACTGGTGAATTTTAAGCAGTGGTGAGACATAATCTTATTTACATTTTTAAATAGACAACCATTTGTGCTGTGTGGAACATGGATTAGAAAAGCAGACAGTGGCTAGGAGTTGTTGCAGTATTCCACATCAGAGATGAAGTGGTTTAGACCAAGATGAGAGCAGAGAAATCAGTCAGGCCGATCTAGAAATATTCAGAGGTAGAGTTGATGGGACTGAAATAGATTCATGATTCAAAAAGCTTTTATTGGCTGCAATAGAAAGCTAAACATACATTCACAAAGACAAGCACGTGATTTTCAGAGCAGCGCTGTTACTAATAGCACCAAAAGAGAAACTATCCAAATGTTCACTAACAATAGCACAGCTAAGTACATTGTGGGGTATTCACACAGCAGAATACTATACCAGCAACGAGAATGAACAACTGTTAAGGGAAAGAAACAAGACACCAGACTCCATTTAATATCATCTCATGTATACAAAACTGGAAAACTGGTTCAATCTACAGTGTTTGAAGTCTGAATAGTGGTTACTCATGCTGGGGTGGTGACAGGAAGAGGGCCCAGAGGCAAGTTTCTGGAGGTGTTGGTAGTGTCCTTTTTGTTTGTTTGTTTGTTTGTTTGTTTGTTTTGAGTGCTAGTTACATGAGTTGCTCTGTATTTGAAAATTCATCAAGCTGGAGACTTGATTTTTCACTTCTGTGTATGTATATTTTACATCAATATAAAGTTAAATAATGAGCCCAAATTGACATGTAAATATTTATTAGGGATTTTGATATTTCTGATTCTAGACTCAAAAAGTACCTGGAGTTAAAATGACTTGAATCTATAGCATGTAGACAATATTTGAGAGTTCTTATCTTGGTATGATAATATGACATGGCTACCAATAATAACCTGAATGTAGTTTTGGCTCCATTAATAATGGAGTGTTATGCCTTTTGGGCATTGTTCCTACATTTCCTCAGCCATCATGACCATCTTCCTTGGTACATACATTTCTAGGCTTAGGGACCTTCTTGTGGATATTTTATAAAGGACTCTTGATTTGGGAATGGAGCTAATAGTTTAATACTTTAATTTATTAATCTATTTATTCATTTGTTTATTTATTTTATTCTATTTAATAAATTATTACTAATTAATGAGTATCTACAATATGCAGATACTGTGTTGGTGCTATGGAGACAAAGGTAATGAAGACATTGTCCCAAATCTCAAGACAATCCTATTTTCATATAGGTGAGACAGGTAAGTGAATAATTATAATGCACAGTGGTAGAGGACAATCAAGTCCAGTGTTCATGTTAATTTGATATCACAAGGTAATAATATCTAATAATTAGGACCCCTTCTGTACTCTATGATTTTAATATTTTATATTTGACTTACTCCTGGGTTGGGGGATTGGGTTAACTATTATCCCTCCCATTTTACAGATGGGAAACTTTTGGACAAAAAGTAAGGAATTTATCCAAGGTCACCAAACATAGGTGATGGTTGTTCTCAAGGCTTTTGTCTTGCAGTCCTCACTGTTCCCTGGAGACCAGGAGGCCTTCCCAATAACACTGAGCACCTCTTATCTCCTTGGAAACAAATACACAAAACACTGTACTGATAGTTTTATCAGTTTCTAACAGGTAAGAATTGGTGCTGAGAGTAATTCAAAGTATTAGCTCTTCCCTGTGAGGCAATTTATTGTGCTTGTAACAAGGCAGAGCCTAGGGAACCTAGAGATTCAGAGGGTTTTATTGTAAACCCTTGGAGTCAACACAGTCTCCTGCTCTTTACTGGAGACAGATCAGGGCTGCAAACATGACAACCTACTGCTCTCACTCTAAGCATGGCTTGGGATTCCAATTTCACTCACCAAGAGCCAAAACAGGAAAGAAATTGTAAGTAAGGCTGACAATAGTTCTGGGTTTTAAGGCCATCTGGGCCCAGGGGAGATCATGTCTTAGAATACTGTTACTTTTCTTACCAGATTCTTAGTGACCTTTAATTTTTATCTTCAAGCAGAATATTTCTCAGACTCTTTCTTAGTTTAAAAACTCTCTGATCAAAGGCATAGTATGAAATAGCCTTATTGAGTGGTACTCTGGTAAATTGAAATAGAGTACGGGATTAGAGGTCGGTCTCCTAGGGCCTCATCTCCCCACAGTAGACAAGTAGGTGGTACAAATGTGGGTTCAGAGCTACTGCTAGGTTTCACGGAGCTCAAGTCACAAACCACTGTAAACCTAGTAATTTAACGAGCTTTAAATTGTCTAGGAATTAGTCTTCTATTAGTTCTAAATATTTTATTTGTTCATTGTTCTAGACTCTCAAAGCACATTCATATACTTACTTTGTCCATTAGCTACCTTTCAAATAAGCATCTGAATGATATGCTTTATATACATTATCCCATTCATCCCATTTCTGGCCTCAGCTGCCAGGGCAGGGCAGGGTGCCTCAAGCCAGGCTGGCTTTAGGGTAAGCTCGCTGGTCTCAACTTAGCTGCCTTCTGTGTCACTCTCTCAGGCAGAGAAGAAACTCAGGACATCATTCCACAAGCCTCCTTCTGACTGACGTTATCATGTCGCAGAGTATATGTTGTCGTGACACTATAGGTTGTGCTGGAAACCTGATAGGGAGGATCCCTTGCCTTCCAAGTGTGGGGCAGGGCAGAAGCTGCCCAACCTCAGAGTCACTCTCCTGGAGTCAGGCAGCTGACCTCTTCCCGGGGAGGATCTTAGGTAGGGGATTGCTGAGCACAGAGTCTACCTCTGCCGTTCTTTCATCATCCCTGTCCCCAAAGGCATAGGCTTCGTTGGTCCCTTTTCTTTCCTATTTCACCTTTCACAGGGTTCTCTCTCCAGACTCCTGGGACTGTTTCGTTAAATGAAACACAAAACATAAGGGAATTCCTGTCAGGAGACATTTCCTTAGGCCATTCTATCCCTCACCTCGTGTTCTCTACAGGCACATCACTGCCCTGATGCCTTAAGAACCTGGCCAGTAATTCCCAAACTTTAGTACAAATCAAGGACTTTGGGATTTCTTATATGTGCTGACATCAGGGTGCCTCCATAGAGTTTATTTAACGCAGTAGATCTGAGTGAGAGACCAGGAATATGCATCTTGAATAAGGATTCTCCCTCTCCTCTCCACCGACCTCCCCAAACAGGTGATTCTTAGGTATGATTTATTTATTTTAACATCTTTATTGGAGTATAATTACCTTAAAATGCTGTGTTAGTTTCTGCTGTATAAGGAAGTGAATCAGCTATATGTATACATAATATCCCCATATCCCCTCCCTCTTGTGTCTCCCTCCCACCCTCCCTATCCAACACCTCTAGGTGATCAAAAAGCACCAAGCGATTTCCCTGTGCGATGCAACTGCTTCCCACTAGCTATCTATTTTACATATGATAGTGTATATATGTCCATGCCACTTTCTCACTTCATCCCAACTTACCCTTCCCCCTCCCCATGTCCTCAAGTCCATTCTCTACGTCTGCATCTTTATTCCTGTCCTGCCCCTAGGTTCTTCAGAACCATTCTTTTTTTTTTTTTTTTGCTTTTTTTTTTACATTCCATATATATGTGTCAGCATATGGTATTTGTTTTTCTCTTTCTGATTTCACTCTGTATGACAGACTCTAGATCCATCCACCTCACTACAAAAAACTCAATTTCATTTATTTTTATGGCTGAGTAATATTCCATTGGATATATGTGCCACATCCTCTTTATCCATTCATCTGTTGATGGACACTTAGGTTGCTTCCATGTCCTGGCTATTGTAAATAGAGCTGCAATGAACATTTTGGTACATGACTCTTTTTGAATTATGGTTTTCTCTGGTTATATGCCCAGTAGTGTGATTGCTGGGTTGTATGGTAGTTCTATTTTTACTTTTTTAAGGAACCTCTGTACTGTTCTCCATAGTGGCTGTATCAATTTACATTCCCACCAACAGTGCAAGAGGGTTCCCTTTTCTCCGCACCCTCTCCAGCATTTATTGTTTGTCGATTTTTTGATGATGGCCATTCTGACCGGTGTGAGATGATATCTCATTGTAGTTTTGATTTGCATTTCTCTAATGATTAATGATGTTGAGCGTTCTTTCATGTGTTTGTTGGCAATCTGTATATCTTCTTTGGAGAAATGTCTATTTAGGTCTTCTTCCCAATTTTGGATTAGGTTGTTTGTTTTTTTGATATTGAGCTGCATGAGCTGCTTGTATATTTTGGAGATTAATCCTTTGTCAGTTGCTTCATTGGCAAATATTTTCTCCTATTCTGAGGGTTTTCTTTTCTTCTGGTTTATGGTTTCTTTTGCTGTGCAAAAGCTTTTAAATTTCATTAGGTCCCATTTGTTAATTTTTATTTCCCTTTCTCTAGGAGGTGGATCAAAAAGGACCTTGCTGTGATTTATGCCATAGAGTGTTCTGCCTATGTTTTCCTCTAAGAGTTTTATAATATCTGGCCTTACATTTAGGTCTTTAATCCAGTTTGAATTTATTTTGTGTATGGTGTTAGGGAGTGTTCTAATTTCATTCTTTTACATGTAGCTGTCCAGTTTTGCCAGCACCACTTATTGAAGAAGCTGTCTTTTCTCCATTGTATATTCTTGCCTCCTTTATCAAAAAATAAGATGACCATATGTGCATGGGTTTATCCCTGGGGTTTCTATACTGTTCCATTTACGTATATTTTGGGTTTTGTGCCATTACCATACTGTCTTGATTACTGTAGTTTGTAATATAGTCTGAAGTCAGGGGGACTGATTCCTCCCCTCCGTTTTTCTTTCTCGAGATTGCTTTGGCTATTTGGTGTCTTTTGTGTTTCCATACAAATTGTGATTTTTTTTGCTCTAATTCTGTGGAAAATGCCAGTGGTATATTGATAGGGATTTCATTGAAAGTGTAGATAGCTTTGGGTAGTATAGTCATTTTCATAATGTTGACTCTTCCAGTACAAGAACATGGTATGTCTCTCCATATGTTTGTATCATCTTTAATTTCTTCCATCACTGTCTTATAGTTTTCTGCTTACAGGGCTTTTGCCTCCTTAAGTTGGTTTATTCCTGGGTATGTTATTCTTTTTGTTGCAATGGTAAATGGGAATGTTTCCTTAATTTCTCTTTCAGGTTTTTCATCTTTAGTGTATAGGAATGCCAGAGATTTCTGTGCATTAATTTTGTATCCTGCTACTTTACCAAATTCATTGATTAGCTCTAGTAGTTTTCTGGTGGCATCTTTAGAATTCTCTGTTTATAGTATCATGTCAGCTGCAAAATTGATTGATTTGTGTATATTGAAGAATCCTTGCATTCCTGTGATAAACCCCACTTGATCATGGTGTATGATCCCTTTAATGTAATGTTGGAGTCTGTTTGCTAGTATTTTGTTGAGGATCTTTGCATCTATATACATCAGAGATATTGGCCTGTAGTTTTCTTTTCTTGTGACATATTTGTCTGGTTTTGGTATCAGGGTAATGGTGGTCTTGTAGAATGAGTTTGCGAGTGTTCCTCCCTCTGCTGTATTTTGGAAGAGTTTGAGAAGGGTATGTGTTACCTCTTCTCTAAATGTTTGATAGAATTCACCTGTGAAGCCATCTGGTCCTGGGCTTTTGTTTGTTGGAAGATTTTTCATCACAGTTTAAATTTCAGTGCTTGTGGTTGTTATGTTTACATTTTCTATTGCTTCCTGGTTCAGGCTCAGAAGGTTGTGTTTTTCTAAGAATTTGTCCATTTCTTCCAGGTTGTCCACTTAATTGGCATATACTTGTTTGTAGTAATCTCTCATGATCCTTTGTATTTCTGCAGTGTCAGTTATTACTTCTCTTTTTCCATTTCTAATTCTGTTGATTTAAGTCTTCTCCCTTTTTTTCTTGATGAGTCTGGCAAATGGTTTATCAAATTTTTTTATCTTCTCAAAGAACCAGCCTTTACTTTTATTGAACTTTGCTATTGTTTCCTTCATTTTTTTTTCATTTATTTCTGATCTTATACTATGTTTTTTCCTTCTGCTAACTTTGGGGTTTTTTTTGTTCTTTCTCTAATTGCTTTAGGTGTAAGATAAGGTTGTTTATTTGAGATTTGTCTTGCTTCTTGAGGTAGGATTGTATTGCTATACACTTCCTTCTTAGAACTGCTTTTGCTGCATCTCATAGGTTTTGGGTCATCGTGTTTTCATTCTCATTTGTTTCCAGGTATTTTTTTTTTTTTTGATTTCCACTTTGATTTCTTCAGTGATGTCTTGGTTATTTAGTAGTGTATTGTTTAACATTCATGTGTTTGGATTTTTTATGGTTTTTTTTTCCTGTTATAGTCTTGTAGCATTGTGGTCCAAAAAGATACTTGATATGATTTCAATTTTCTCAAATTTACCAAGGTTTGATTTGTGACCCAAGATATTATCCATCCTGGAGACTCTTCCATAAGCACTTGAGAAGAAAGTGTATTCTGTAGTTTTTTGATGGAATGTCCCATAAATATCTATTAAGTCCGTCTTGTTTAATGTATCATGTAAAGTTTGTGTTTCCTTATTTATTTTTATTTCAGATGATCTTTCCATTTGTCAAAGTGAGGTGGTAAAGTCCCCTACTATGATTGTGTTACTGTTGATTTCCCGTTTTATGGTTGTTAGCATTTGCCTTATGTATTGAGGTGCTCTTATTTTGGGTGCATAAATATTTAAAGTTGTTATATCTTCTACTTGGATTGATCCCTTGATCTTTATGTAGAGTCCTTCTTTGCCTCTTGTAATAGTCTTTATTTTAAAGTCTATTTTGTCTGATATGAGAATTGCTACTCCAGCTTTCTTTTGCTTTCCATTTACATGGAATATCTTTTTCCATCCCCTCACTTTCAGTCGATATGTGTCCCTAGGTCTGAACTGGGTCTTTTGTAGACAGCATATATGCGGGTCTTATCTTTTAACCATTTAGCCAGTGTACGTCTATTGGTTGAAGCATTTAATCCATTTACATTTAAGGTAATTATCTATATGTATATTCCTATTAACATTTTCTTAATTGTTTTGGGTTTGTTATTGTAGGTCTTTTCCTTTGTGTTTCCTGCCTAGAGAAGTTCCTTTAGCATTTGTTGTAAAGCTGGTTTGGTACTGCTGTTTTCTCTTAGCTTTTGCTTCTCTGTAAAGGTTTTAATTTCTCCATCAAATCTGAATGAGATCCTTGCTGGGTAGAGTGGTCTTGGTTGTAGGTTTTTCCCTTTTCTCACTTTAAACATGTCCTGCTACTCCCTTCTGGCTTGCAGAGTTTCTGCTGAAAATCAGCTGTTAACCTATGGGGGTTCCCTTGTATGTTATTTGTTGCTTTTCTCTTGCTGCTTTTAATATTTATTCTTTGTTATTCTTTGTATTTAATTTTTGATAGTTTGATTATTATGAGTGTTGGCATGTTTCTCCTTGTATTTATCCTGTATGGGACTCCCTGCACTTCCTGAACTTGATTGACTATTTACTTTCCCATAGTACTGAAGTTTTCAACTATAACCTCCTCAAATATTTTCTCAGTCCCTTTCTTCTTCTCTTCCTCTGGGACCTGTATAATTTGAATTCTGATGTGTTTAATGTTGTCCCAGAGGTCTCTGAGACTGTCCTCAATCCTTTTCCTTCTTTTTTCTTTATTCTGCCCTGTGTTATTTATTTTCACTCTTTTATCTTCCAGGTCACTTATCCATTCTTCCGCCTCAGTTATTCTGATCTTGGTTCCTTCTAGAGAATTTTAAATTGCATTTGTTGTGTTGTTCATCATTGTTTGTTTGCTCTTTAGTTCTTCCAGGTCCTTGTTAAAAGTTTATTGCATTATCTCCATTCTATTTCCAAGATTTTATATCATCTTTACTATCATTACTCTGAATTCTTTTTCAGGTAGACTGTCTATTTCCTCCTCATTTGTTTGGTCTGGTGAGTTTTTCCCTTGCTCTATCTTCTGCTGTGTATTTCTCTGTCTTCTCATTTTGCTTAACTTACTGTGTTTGGGGTCTCCTTTTTGCAGGCTGCAGGTTCGTAGTTTCCATTGTTTTTGGTGTCTGCCCCCAGTGGGTAATGTTTTCTCAGTGGGTTGTTTAGGGTTTCTGGTGGAGGGGGCTGGTGCCTGTGTTCTGGTGGATGAAGCTGTATCTTGTCTTTCTGGTGGGCAGGACCATGTCTGATGGTGTGTTTTGAGGTGTCTGTGAACTTATTATGATTTTAGGCAGCCTCTCTGCTAATGGGTTGTGTTGTGTTCCTGTCTTGCTACTTGTTTGGCATTGGGTGTCCAACACTGGAGCTTGCTGGTCATTGAGTGGAGCTGGGCCTTAGCATTGAGACAGAGCTCTCTGGGAGATCTCTTGCTGATTGATATTATGTGGAGCCAGGAGGTCTCTGATGGACCAATGTCCTGAACTTGGCTCTCCCAACTCAGAGGCTCAGGCCTGACACCTGGCCAGAGCACCAAGACCCTGTCAGACACAACTCAGTATAAAAGGGAGAAAAGAAAAAGCAGAGAAACAAATAAAATTTAAAAAATAAAGTTATTAAAATACAACAATTATTAACATAAAAATTAAAAAAAAAATTTTTTAAAAGAAGAGAGCAACCAAACCAATAAAAAATCCACCAATGATGACAAGCACTAAAAACTATACTGAGAAAACCTGGACAGACAGAACCCTCAGACAAATGGTAAAAACAAACCTATACAGAGAAAATCACACAAAGAAACATACACATACACATTCACAAAAAGAGAAAAGGGAAAAAAAAATATTTATATATATCTATATATAAAAGGAAGAGAGCAACCAAATCAATAAACAATCTACCAATGATAATAAGCTTTAAATACTAAACTAAGATAAACATAAAACCAGAAACAAATTAGATGCAGAAAGCAAACCGCAAGTTTACAGTTATTCCTAAAGTCCACCGCCTCAGTTTCGGGATGCTTCGTTATCTATTCAGGTATTCCACCAATTCAGGATACATCAAGTTGATTGTGGAGATTTAATCCACTGATCCTGAGGCTGCAGAAAGAAATTTCCCTTTCTCTGTTTTGTTCGCATAGCTCCTGGGGTTCACCTTTGGGTTTGGTTCTACCTCTCCGTGTAGGTCACCCTCTGGAGTCTGTTCTTCACCCAGACAGCAAGGGATTAAAGGAGCAGCTGTTTTGGGGGCTCTGGCTCACTCAGGTCAGGGGAGGGAGGGGTATGAAATGCAGGGTGAGCCTGAGGTGGCAGAGGCCAGCGTAACATTGCAACAGCCTGAGGCACACTATATGTTCTCCTGGGTAAGTTATCCCTGGATCACGGGACCCTGGTAGTGGTGGGGAGGGGAGGTGTGGATAGTGACCTGTATTTGCACCCAGGATGGTTGGTGGCTACACAGCAGTGTTAGCATTTCATGCTCATCTCTGTTGTCCACACTGATAGCCATAGCTTGCACCTATGTCTGGAGATCATTTAGGTGGTGCTCTGAATCCCCTCTTCTCGTGCATCCCAAAACAGTGGTCTCTTGATTCTCAGACAGTTCCAGACTTTTTCCCAGACTCCCTCCCGGTTAGCTGTGGTGCACTAGCCCCCTTCAGGCTGTGTTCACACAGCCAACCCCAGTCCTCTCCCTGGTGTCTGACCTCTGAAGCTTGAGCCTCAGCTCCGAGCCCCCACCCACCCTGGCAGGTGAGCAGATAAGCCTCTCAGGCTGGTGAGTGCTGGTCGGCACCTATCCTCTGTGCGGAAATCTGTCTGCTTTGCCCTCTGCACGCCTGTTGCTGCACTCTCCTCCATGGCTTCAAAGCTTCCCCCCTGCCCACACACCCGTCTCCATCAGCTTCCAATGAAGGGACTTCCTAGTGTGTGGAAACTTTTCCTCCTTCACAGTTTCCTCCCAGAGGTGCTGGTCCCATTCCTATTCTTTTGTCTCTGGTTTTCCTTTTTTTCTTTAGCCCTACCCAGGTACGTGGGGAGGTTCATGCCTTTTGGGAAATCTGAGGTCTTCTACCACGGTCCAGTAGGTGTTCTGTAGAAGTTGTTCCACATGTAGATGTATTTTTGATGTATTTGTGGGGAGGAAGTTGATCTCCATGTCTTACTCCTCCGCCATCTTGAAGGTCCTCTCTAGGTTTGATTTTAGAGTCATACTTTGAAAAACACTGTTAGGCCATGGAGAGTCACTGCCATTACATCTGTAAGAAGCTCTCACTGTTTGAGGGAAATCTATTGAATAATGTTATTGATGTAAAAATATAGACAAACATTTTGTTTCACATAAGGAGAAAGTGTTGTGTGTAAAAGTGAATTTGCACAGCACCACTAGACTTACCATTTCAAATTTAGTGCTTGGATTATGGAATCAAGGTAATTTGATAAAATTAATTATTTTCATATCTCCTCTCTTCACTTTGGTGTTATTAAGATGAATTTTATATTTTGGAGCCATCTCAGGACACTTTATAAAGAAACTATACAATAGCATTTGACAGTTTGTGGTTGACTTATTCAGAGTCTTTGTTGTGCATGGCAGGGGTAGCCTCAGCATCACTGTTCAAATCAGAGAACAGCAGGTTGAAATGCTGCTTTCCTGGAGGAGTCTCCTGATCAGAACCTAAACTTCCTCCCTTGACCACTCCTTAAGAGTGGGACGTAGACTGAGGCCAACACCTCACATGGCAACTTGGTTAAATTTGTTGACTTTGCAAATAAGAAATATGAATTTAATTCAGCTTTCTTTTCTCAACCAAATAAGTGTACTGGATAATGCAAGCTAACTCTATGAAGAATAACAATCATCATTATTAAGAAAATGGCATGTCCATTTTGTTGATGTTTTGCTTTGTCAAAATAATCACTTTGGAGTAGAAATCTAAAAGCTGAGTGTGTTGGGGGTCTCATTACTTCATTGTCACAGCCAATGATGTTACCAGAAGAAAGTGTTTTCTGTAGCTCTTGGTTAGAGTGATTCACTCTGCTAATAACAAGGGAGGATCAAAATTGCAGCCTTAGATTGGAATTTACCCTGTGCTTACACTGGATGTTCTATTGCCAGAAATTGGAAAAGCTAAGATTACCATATCATTCTGTTCCTTAGCCAAATTGCTTGCATTTCTGTAAATATCAGGGTAGTGTTGGAAGTACATTTGATGAGGAGTTAGATCCAGAAGTAGTCCACTTCCTGCCATTTAGGAAGTATAATCTTGAGAAAAAGCCTTCCTCAATTTAACTCTTATTTACAGTAGCAGCATTTAAGAGCATTAAGTTTTGATTCAATAGAACTAGATTCAAGCCACACTTTCTCTTAAGTTGCTTTTGAGAAAATACCTCAAATTCTTAAAGCCACAGTTCATCTATAAAATGGGGATAATAATAGTAGCTACCTCTCAGTGCTGTTGAAATGATCAAATTATCCAATATATGTAATGTGCTCAGAAAAGTGGCTGACATAAAGTAACTTTCAGCAAAATTTAGCTAGTAGTGGCTATTTCAGTGGTTATAGCCTCCTCTGTAAACATGGAATAATAAAACCCCCTTGCTTAATTTCCTTTTTGGTTTATATAAATAAGCAATTACATAAGTAAATGAGTTTTGGAAAGAGTAAAGAGCTGCATCATTGCTATTTTTTATTTTTAGTATTAGTATTGGAGCTGCTTGGCAGAAGTAGCCTTGTTGCAGATTCTGTGTATCTCCCCAAGAGAGAAAAATGTATTAACTCTTCAGTTCCATTAGAGCCTAAGACAAGAATATGAATACCCAGAAAGCAATGGGCAAGGGAACATCTGATATGAGAATGGCATATAGGTTAGTGTCTACTTGCCACTACTGCTGGAGGAATTCACAGTGGTCCAAGGGGTGATCAGAATGATGTTCCTGGATAGAGAAGAGGGATAAGGGGAGGGCTCAAATGAAAAGGAGCCATGGTAAATGACAGATGTTTTCTATGGAGATTGCTGGTATAGATCTTCTTGACCTATTCTGAGCTCCTACCAGCAAAATTGTGCCATCATAATAGTCTGGTTTTCCTTCTTTCTAATTTTCAGTTACTACACTTATTCCCCTCCTTCCAAAGTCTATTTCTTTTTCCTTGTCTAGCCTCCCTGAATCCTCTTAATTTGAGGTTTAGAGGAAGTTACCAATACCTTAGTGGGGAAATTAGATCTGTGTTTCTAGGAGTATTAGCAATTTAAAAGCTTCTCTAAGGGTAAAAATTTCCAAGGACTGAATTAATTATGCTAACATTTTAAGAGATAATGATAACCAGTTCTGAGTACTTTACTGATGCTGTTCAAATCATAGGTATCCAGAGAGGTCTGTGTTATTTATGCCAACGACCAGCTTTCTTTAGAGCAGAGGGAAAATGAGAACAGGAAGCTTTAGCACTAAGTGGGACTTTGGGGATCTTTTGTTATTACTGATCAATAAATAAGGTCAAAGTTACTAATTTAAAACAAATTAAGGAAGCGTGAAAGGGGAGCCGTAAGGAGGGGCCAATTTCAACTGCGTCACAATCGAATTCGACCACACAATTGCGTTTTTGCTGAACCAGCCACTACGACTCTTAGATCCCACTCTTACAGTTTGTACTTTAAGCAATTTTGAAGTCGATTTTGACCGCGATCCTCTCACTGCGTATGCGCGGGTCCGATTCTACCAACCCTTGGTGAGAAATGATCTCGACGGCGGAAGTGGTGGAAGCAGAGGAAAGGGAGGTGCTAGGCCGCTAGGTCAAGTGCACGCGTTCGGAGGCCAGGAAGGAGGCGGAAGAGGGTGCCCGGGGGAAGAGGCTGAGCGAAGGGTAAGGCAGGATAGCCAATCAGCTGGTTTGAATTTTCTCGGAGAAAGACGGGCCGGCCACGAGGAGAAAAGAAACAAGCTGCAGCAACATCTAAGCCCTTGAAAGGATCCTGAGAGAGGGGGGAAAGGGAAAACAGCAGCCACCAGCCCAACCACTTGTGTCTTCTGCCCCTTCCCACCTATCTTGCCCACCCCACCAGCCCACACTGCCTGGGACTTGAAATCTGTGGCCGAAGGACCGTCACCACATAACTTCAAAAATAATCAACCACCCTCCCTTCCCAAACCCACCCAAATTCACTCATCCAGCATTTACTTTTTTTAATCCACTCAGAACGTTTTTTCTAAGACCCCTCTCCCTACATGGAGTTGGGTGGGGGGGGGGAAATGAATACTGAGTTGGCCTTTATTTTTTTTAAGGAGACTTTTTGATCCAATGAGGCCCCCCAAATAATTGAATTTTGGGTCCTGGTTGGTTGTTTTATTTTTTTTCTCCAAAATTTTAACCCCCTCCCCCCCTGAGCCCGAGGTGCTGACGTCGCAAAAAAATTGGATAAAAACCTCGATCATGGGTTCGGGTCCCATAGACCCCAAAGAGCTTCTCAAGGGCCTGGATAGCTTCCTTAACCGAGATGGGGAAGTCAAGAGTGTGGATGGGATTTCGAAGATCTTCAGTCTGATGAAGGAAGCACGAAAAATGGTGAGTCGATGCACTTACTTGAACATTCTCCTGCAGACCCGTTCACCAGAAATATTGGTCAAGTTTATTGATGTTGGTGGTTACAAGCTTCTTAACAATTGGCTGACATATTCAAAGACAACCAACAACATTCCCCTCTTGCATCAAATTCTACTGACCCTGCAGCACCTACCACTCACTGTTGACCATCTCAAGCAGAACAACACAGCCAAACTGGTGAAGCAGCTGAGCAAGTCAAGTGAGGATGAAGAGCTCCGGAAATTGGCCTCAGTCCTTGTCAGTGACTGGATGGCAGTGATCCGCTCCCAGAGCAGTACCCAGCCTGCTGAGAAAGATAAGAAGAAACGGAAAGAAGAGGGAAAGAGTCGAACCACCCCTCCTGAGCGACCATTGACTGAGGTGAAGGCTGAGACTCGGGCCGAGGAGGCCCCGGAGAAGAAGAGGGAGAAGCCCAAGTCCCTCCGAACCACGGCGCCCAGTCACGCCAAGTTCCGCTCTACCGGACTAGAGCTGGAGACCCCGTCTTTGGTGCCTGTGAAGAAGAATGCCAGTGCAGTGGTGGTTTCTGACAAGTACAACCTTAAACCCATCCCCCTCAAGCGTCAGAGTTCCACAGCTGCCGCAGGAGATGCTGTGCCCCCTGCAGAGAAGAAATACAAGCCACTCAACACAACACCCAATGCCACCAAAGAGATCAAAGTGAAGATCATCCCGCCACAGCCTATGGAGGGCCTGGGCTTTCTGGATGCGCTCAATTCAGCCCCTGTTCCAGGCATCAAAATTAAGAAGAAGAAGAAGGTGCTGTCACCCACAGCTGCCAAGCCAAGCCCATTTGAAGGGAAAACGAGCACAGAACCGAGCACAGCCAAACCTTCTTCCCCAGAGCCAGCACCTCCTTCTGAGGCTATGGACACAGAATGTCCAGGGACCCCAGTTCCCCCTGTTGAAGTCCCAGAGCTCATGGATACTGCCTCTTTGGAGCCAGGAGCTCTGGATGCAAAGCCAGTGGAGAGTCCTGGAGATCCTAGCCAGCTGACCCGGAAAAGCAGGAAGAGGAAAGCTGTGACCTGTCCTGAGGAGGGCAAACTGAGAGAGTATTTCTATTTTGAACTGGATGAAACTGAACGAGTGAATGTGAATAAGATCAAGGACTTTGGCAAGGCAGCTAAGCGAGAGATACTGTCAGACCGACACGCGTTTGAGACGGCCCGGCGTCTGAGCCACGACAACATGGAGGAGAAGGTGCCCTGGGTGTGCCCCCGGCCCCTGGTGCTGCCCTCGCCTCTTGTCACCCCTGGAAGCAACAGCCAGGAGTGGTACATCCAGGCTGAGCGGGATAAGGGGATCCTTCAGGAGCTCTTCCTGAACAAGGAAAGTCCTCACGAGCCTGATCCTGAGCCCTATGAGCCTATCCCCCCAAAACTCATCCCCCTAGATGAGGAATGTTCCATGGATGAGACCCCATATGTTGAGACCCTGGAGCCTGGGGGAACTGGTGGCTCACCCGATGGGGCGGGCGGTTCCAAGTTGCCTCCTGTTCTGGCCAATCTTATGGGAAGCATGGGTGCTGGGAAGAGCCCCCAGGGTCCTGGAGGAGGAGTCATCAATGTGCAGGAGATCCTCACCTTCATCATGGGTAGTCCTAACAGTCATGCCTCAGAGGAACTGCTGAAGCAACCAGACTATTCAGACAAGATCAAGCAGATGCTGGTGCCTCATGGACTCTTAGGCCCTGGTCGCATAGCCAATGGTTTCACCACCGGGAGGCCCTGGGGGCCCCAAGGGCATGCAGCACTTCCCACCCTGGGCCTGGCGGACCTATGCCAGGTCCCCATGGGGGCCCTGGGGGCCCTGGTGGGCCAGTGGGTCCACGTCTCCTAGGTCCCCCACCCCCTCCCCGGGGGGGTGATCCCTTCTGGGATGGCCCAGGTGACCCCATGCGGGGTGGCCTGATGCGTGGGGGACCAGGTCCGGGGCCATACCATAGAGGCCGTGGTGGCCGAGGTGGGAGTGTACCACCTCCTCCTCCTCCATTCCGAGGGGCCAGAGGAGGTTGCTCTGGAGGAGGACCTCCAAATGGACGAAGGGGCCCTGGTGGGGGCATGGTCGGAGGTGGTGGGCATCATCCCCATGAAGGCTCTGGTGGGGGCATGAGCAGTGGCAGCAGACATCGTCCCCATGAAGGCCCTGGCAGTGG
The DNA here is from genome assembly GCF_025265405.1 of Mesoplodon densirostris. Taxonomy (NCBI): domain Eukaryota; kingdom Metazoa; phylum Chordata; class Mammalia; order Artiodactyla; family Ziphiidae; genus Mesoplodon; species Mesoplodon densirostris. The sequence continues at coordinate 57,473,565 of NC_082675.1, read as the reverse complement.
CATGGGCAGTGGGCATCACCCCCACAAAGGCCCTGGCAGTGGCATGGGTGGTGGCCGTGGCCATCGTCCTCATGAAGGCCCTGGTGGAGGAATGGGTGCTGGTGGTGGACATCGGCCCCATGAAGGCCCTGCACATGGGGGGCCCCATGGCCACCGGCCTCATGATGGCCCTGGTCACCGAGGCCACGACCATCGAGGGCCACCCCCTCATGAGCACCGTGGCCATGATGGCCCTGGCCATGGCGGAGGGGGCCACCGAGGGCATGATGGAGGCCACAGCCATAGAGGAGACATGTCAAATCGCCCTGTTTGTCGACATTTCATGATGAAGGGTAACTGCCGCTATGAGAACAACTGTGCCTTCTACCACCCGGGTGTCAATGGGCCCCCCCTGCCCTAGGGACCACCTGCCCACCCTGCCCACACTCCTGTGGACTGCAGCCTTGCTCCTTCCACCCTTTTATGGCTTCTGTGGGGCCCATTTTCCCCTTTCCCCAGCTGATGAGGAGCCAGCCCCCTCAGTGCCCACCTGCCTGGGTTCCTGGGGGTTTTCTGATCACTGGTGTGCATTGATGTACATATTTTCCTCCAGTATGGGGAGGAGAGAGACTGGACACATTCTGTACCCTGGACTGCTGAAGAGGAGACCCGGTTGGCTTCATTTTTTGAGGAGATTTGCCCTTTATGCCAAGCGCCTCTCTGGTATTACCCTTTATGCCTGAGAACCTAAAGCTGGTTATCCTGGAGAACACCTCTACTCTCCTCTTGTGGGTCCTCCACACGCACACAGAACCCTGACACGGGATCAGCTGCACTTATGAAATCATCCCCGCCAAATTCATGCTTCCTCATGGGGTGGGGAGATGGTAAAAGGGGTATTGTGTATCCCACTGCATTGAGAGGACTCAATCAGGCTGGATTTGAGTTCTGGAACACATCATCCCCACTCCTCCCCTGACACAGGCTTTACATTGAGTCCTTTCTCAAGTAAGACGTTGCAATCTTCCGTGAACACCCAAGTTTGCATCATGGGTATGCTAGGTTCAATGATGGCAAATTCACATCGGCATCCGGTGAAAAGTTTTAGCTGGCATAGGTGAGGCCACTGGTGGTCCACCCTTGCCTGCAGCTCATTCTGAAAATTAAAACACTTCAGTGAGACCAGCTTTTCAACTGAAGCCCGGTGTGCTGGGCATGCCAGTCACACTACATGCACTGCCTCTGGGAGTTAGCACGCTCCTGGCCCCCACCTGGAACCTTGTGGGTGTGAGGCCTCCAGCTCCCTTGTCCTGTCAGCCACCTCTGAATCCCCACCAGGTGCCTTCCTGGGTGGATTCGATAAGATGACCTGCCCTCTCCCAGCCCTCTCCTTCACCTGTCTCAGCATCAGTTGTTTTCTATGAAAACAGTGGATTGGCTGGGTTTTGTGCAGGGTCTTGGGTTAGAGCCACAATGGATTTGAGGATGAGTATTTTCTTTTTTCTTTTGGTTTTGTATATTTTGTACATTAATTATAAACAGTGGAAAGAGAAGTATTCAAAAAAAATAAAAATAAATAAAAATAAAACAAATTAAACTCTCATGTAAATTCTGGTAAACCTTGCTATGAGACTCATTGCATTTTCCCTCATTCAGAATTCATTTTCTTCCATACCTATATTTGATTTAAATTAAAAAAAAAAGGCAGCTTGCTTAATCTTTCTCACAAACTGATACGGTGTATATCTGAGTGAATGGGACAATTTTCCTTATACATTATGTATAAAATCCTCAACTGCTGCCTCTCTCTCAGAGACTCAAAGAAAATTCAATTTCTCTTAGCTTATTTTTTCATGGTTCTTGGGATATTCATTTCAGATTTTCCATTCATTTTTATAAATGTCTTATTTATTCAAGTTCTTCATAGAGGATAGTAATACTGCACATGGCTGATTGTATTACTCTGGACAGGTTACAATATCTCTTCCGGAGCCAATACACTAATTGATTTTAAAGTTTCTGTAAATATGAGGAGGTCTTCTTACCACACAGTGAAGAGGGGGACATGTGGTCCAGTGGGAAGACCCTGGTCCTAACTGAGCCATGGGACACTTTGATTCTAGTCTGTCCTCCATACTTCCTCACCCTGGGGATGTCTCTGGGCCTAGGTACCTTCATCTACAGCATGAAAACACCTTTACTGCCCTAAGGCAGCATGGGGTGGGCACTGGAGCTAAAGATCTCAATGTCTCTTTTAGTCTTACAGTGTAGGGTTTCTTCTAGAAAATTCTTTTGTAGTCCCTTTAGATCTCTTTTAGATGTTTGTCATGATTCTGCTCATAGATACCCTAGACAGACACTGTTTTAGTCAGAATCCTCAGCCACAAAAGTCAGAGATGAGAAGGGTAGCAAATTGATATCCTTTGCCTTGGTAGTAAAATGTCCTTCAACCATGGTTTGAGGTCATGGGTGACTCTGGAGGAGGGAATCCGGGCTGGTGTGAAGAACATGTGGAGCTATAGGTCAGTATTTACTGGGCTATCTTCATCTCAGTTTGTGGCCATAGCTGACTTTGCTTTCATTTTCCTCACTGAAATATCTTGTTATTTTATATTTTCTCTCATTACCAAGCTCCTTTAGAAAACAAAAACAAAACCTAGTTCTTATAACAGTGCCTTTTCCTGACTTTCTTGGCAATATCTTTTTGTTTTTAATTCATGATCTAGATTTTTATATGCTGATGAGTGAGAATCGTTGACTTGGCTGTTGTTTAGTTTTCCAATTCCTGTGAAACAAATTCCAGATTTTTTTTTTTTTTTTGCGGTACGTGGGCCTCTCTCTGTTGTGGCCTCTGCCGTTGTGGAGCACAGGCTCCGGATGCGCAGGCTCAGCGGCCATGGCTCACGGTCCCAGCCGCTCTGCGGCATGTGGGATCTTCCCTGACTGGGGCACGAACCCGTGTCCCCTGCATCAGCAAGTGGATTCTCAACCACTGCGCCACCAGGGAAGCCCCCAGATCTTAACATTTGTCTTGGCCAACCTCTGTTACTTGCTTTCAAGACATTTCATAACATTAACTGCACAGCTGTTTAGATCCAAGCCCACTTGGAGATGCTGTGCTCTGCTCCTGTCTATTGTCTTGGTCTAGCGGTTCCAAAAAAAACCTGGCTGATTGTTTCACCAAGCTAGCCTGTCTATGAATCCCCTTGTCTCACCCCCACCTTCCTGCAAAAACAAACAGATATAGAGCAGTTGGCAAGTTGTGGCCATGGAAGTTGTGAATAATTTTCCTAGTCCTATTTGAATTATTTGAGGTCAGTAGGGTATAAGACATATCTTTTCGTGGAGAATCTAGGAAACTTGAGACCACAGAAACTTGTCAAGTTAATATACTGATTCACAGGCATATCAAGGCAAGAAAGCTGAAAAGAGGAATCTAAGGAAGGTGATTCTAGAGTTGGGATTTAACGACCAAGAAGAGAAAAAGAGATGAAGAAACAGGTTTCAAACCAACCTAAATAAACTTGAACTTAAGTCTCAAAGAAAGTAAAAAATCCATTCAGCAGATTATTTTTGCCTTTCCATGCTAGACAACTCATAATTGTCTTAACTTACAGGGTGAAATGGAAAAAGAGCAAAAGAAACTAATTTGGAGTCTGTGGGGCTACCCTTTCTCCACAGCCAGCATGCCTCAAAGGAGAATGCGAGCCACTGTGCAGATGCCCCAAATTCCCTAGGGCACAGTCCCCACTTGAGAGACAGGAGGAACTTGAATAGGGAGGGAACCATTCTCTGCAGTTCTTTGAGCTCTGATATTCCCTCATTCTTTTATTTTCATGTGCTCACTGTGTGGAGAAATTCTGCAATTGTATTCCTTAAATCCAGAAGTCCTTTTGTACTTATGAATCTGCAAATATAAACATAGTCATAAAGAGGAAACAGGTTATTCACTTTCCTATGAACCAAAGATGAGAAGAAATAATTTGAGATTTAGTATGGAGGCAGTTAAGTCATATTTTAGGGAAGGTTTTCCTGACAGAATTCCATGGTATGAAATAGGTTTTTCCAGTGCAGCTGGAAAACAACAATATATGGTTCATCTGCCTGGGACATTCAAGAGACAGACCTACTGAAGGTAGAAAAGTGGAGGAGATGGATGTCTGGGTGAAGGACTAATAATTCATAAGCCCAAGAAAAAGCAAAATCAAAAACGAAAGCCAGCTTCTGAAATATCTCATGTTTTGAAGATGGGGACCATTCCTTCTGTTTTGGAGGGTCTCAAGCTTCTCTCTCAGGACTTAACATGCACATAGTAAGTATTTTTAAATGATGTTTTGAATTTGAATTTATTACCAGAAACTGTCAATGATAAATTACATCACATTAGACCAAAAAAAAAGAATCCAGGAAATGTGTCATGGATATCTGAGGCTTTTTGCGGTGCCCCTCCTTTTCCTTTGCAGGGTCCTCTTCTATAGGGCCGCTGGCGGAAGGCTACAGCTTTAACGGCCTCAGGCCATTTCCTCAAGTTTCAGCTTCTGTACCGTCTCTGATGAATGCGTCTGGACTGGGGCAGGAGGCTCAGCAGGGTAATGGCGCTAACATTTCTCTGCCACCTTTTAAGTCATAGCTAGGTGGTGTTGCCCTTTCTTATTTCACGGATTTGCTTTCTCCATTTGTTCTTAGTTGATTAGGAAATTGCTGAACACAGAACTTTTCCTTGTCTATAAATATCACCCAAGTTACACAGCATGGGGAGAGAGCTGCTATTTGTTTGGTTCACTGACTTCGGGACTTTTTGCAAATTAAAGGATTTGAGGGGATCTAATATGGCCATATCCTCAGATAAATCTTTAGGGTCATCTTCTCCCCTCGGTGTTTTCATTTAAGTTAGTGTAATAGAAGGTGTACTCGGGCATCCAAGGACAGGAATTAGTCCTCTCTTAGTAACCAGATGCCACTGCGTGGGGGATGAGCCTCATTTCTGAGTGTGGAGACTTGCTTTTGTATTTCAGGATTTCAAATTGTTATGCTCTGCTGTGAAACATGTTTCACTTCCTAGAGAACTTTAGAAAAGGAATTGCTTTTTTTATCATCACTCCTTATCTGACAGATAGTGGGCTTTTGAGATGTATCTGGATTTCAGGTTGATATTTGGGATGGATGAATTTGAGTAAGTCTAATGAAAAATTTGTTGCATGCTCTCTGTGTAGTCTCAGGTCTGTACTGGGTTTTTGGAAGATGGGAAAAGTCCCTCTATGAAAGAAAGTTAAATTTTAGTTAGAAGCAAAATCCTATGTATGGGAAACCAAAAAGAAGGCAGAAGTAGTCACAGAGGTGCTTATCTATGTGGTCACAGATGGGAGGGATCACAGGAATCCAAGAAGCACCATGATTAGGCTGGGAAGTGACCACTAAGGAATTAGTTATATTTTACACATTTCCAGCTGATTGATAGACCACATATTATAAGAAAATAAGATTATCTAAAATTCTGAAACCTTTTTCTAATTGTACCCTTGCAACTAGAACCATTTGAAGTTCTTCAGAAGCTTTATCTCCTTTACAAAGACTTTGTCTTGAAAAATTAAAAAAAAAAACTCTGTTTTTTCCCCTTCCTAAGAGTATCTTATGGTTTGTTTCTATACATTTAGGCTTTTGTTTCAAGAAGACAATCTGTGTAAAGCAGATGAGTGTTTGACTCATACCAAATTTCTGTAGTCTCCACTGTTATAATTTACTAATTTCTTCTTGGTAAATTATTGATTGTGGTATTATTTTTGCCCATGCAGATCAATACCTATTTATTGTTTCTACTGAAGGAGCAGTACTTTTCTAATCATAAGGAAGTACACAAAAAGTGCCATCAAGGAGTTCAATGGGGAAGGAAAAATAATGGATGTAAAAAAATTGACAGATAAGTAGTTAGCTATTTGAGTAAATAGAGTCCAAAGTGTTCTTGGAGACAGTAGAAAATAGTAAAAGCCATAATGACTAGAGAATTAAAGAATGAGGACTTTGCTGAACTTTTAAGTGTTGGTAGAATTTAGAGAGGCAGAAGGGGTATGGCATGTGACTCCAGGTTTTAGAAGACAGCTGGGCCTGTCAACAGTATTCATTAAGCATCCAGAAGGCACATTGGTGAGCATGATGACAAGAAAAACAAACAAACAGGGAGAGTGAGAAAGGAGAAAACATTTATTAATTAGGAGTTGGGTGGAGTTATTCCCATTTTACAGAAAAAACAACTGTGGCTCAGAAAGAATAATGGCAGAGTTGGTTTCAAGACTGAATTCCTAGACCTTTGAAACCCTGCTTATTTTGCCCCCCATGCTGCCTCCCAAGACATTCTGGAACGCCCTGTGGACCATAAAAATAAAATGGTGTTTCAGATTCAGACAATCCTGCACTTATTCACCTTTGGGACAGAAGATGCAGACATAGAAAATTACCTCACAAGGCAGCCCATTATAGTCAGAATAGAAGGTTAGACAGATTCATGGGTCCAGGGTCATCAAAAGAGGTAGGAATTTGGTTAGGCAGCAAGGAGATGGAGCTCAGAGGATGACTTAGGACCAGACTAGATTTTAACACATTTTATCTCATCCCAGAATGGTGGCCAACACAGGAATTTATGAACTTTAGTAATCCAAGTGTCCTGTACAGAACAGCCAGTCTGCTGCTCTTGGTCTTCCAACTACGAGCCTCAGATAAAACCCAAACAAATAAGTTTAGGTAATGCAGGAGAAAGCAGTACACTTAGGAAAAATCCACGTGCCCAGAAAACAGATGCTTGAGAGCCTGTTTATCTGCCCTAATCAGGTCTGGAAGAGGGAGGGAATTGCTGTAATGGAAGTAAGTAGAATAGGCAGTTTTATGCCTTAAGTATTTATATCATCTATTAAAGATATTGCTATAGTCCCTTTTCAGTGATTTGCTGGGCAGTTAAATTCAGACTTCAGTTCAGTTTAAAACCCTGAAGTGGTTGTTTTACATAATTTATGTCACCAGGATTCTTTTTGAACTACAATCTGACCTTCACAGGGTGAGGCAGAGACTGCAGTCTGAGGCCTACCTTGGTTCAGTGGGGCCCCTATAGGAAGATAACCAGGCCTGGTTTCTTCATATTGAAGTGTCAACCCCAAGCCTAGGGCTGCATTGAAAAGGCAGATTTATTTGGAGTATCGAACTTGGTCATGTGTTAATGTTAGCATTCATCACTAGACAGCTTTCTATGTGTATATGTCTTGTCTCTACAGTTAGGCTATGAACTTCAAAAAGCTGGGCACACATCCTATGTCAGATCAACTGGGTTAGTTTTTGTGCTCATCAGATCTTCAACAAAGCTTTTCTTGGTTCATCTTGTAAGGACAACAGGTGCGAGAGGTACCAGGAAGAGAAAATGTTACACTATGCATACTTAGATTTTCCTTTATAATTAATCTGTTTTCCTCTCACATCCTCCTTCCCTCCCCAAACATACATAGCATTCTCATCTACCCCATTTAACTGTCTTAGTCCATTTGAGCTGGTATAACAGAATCATAGACTGAGTAGCTAATAAACAACAAATTTATTCCTCCCAGTTCCAGAGTCTAGGAAGTCCAGTCAAGGCTCCAGTAGATTTGGCATTTGGTGAAGGTCTGCTTCCTGGTTCATAGATGGCCATCTTTTTGTTGTGTCATAACATGATAGAAGGGCAAGTGAGTTCTCTGGGGTCTCTTTTATAAGGGCACTAATTACATTCACAAGGGCTCTGCTCTTATGAACTAATTACCTCACAAAGGTGCCACAATCAATACCATCACATTGAGGATTAGTATTTAATATATGAATTGGGGGGGTGTCACAAACATTCAGCCTATGGCATAACTTTATTCATATAGTACATATATACTTTCTTAGCTTTCCACCCCTATCTTTCTGCCTATTCAAATTTCTTTCAGTTGTTTGAGCTGGTGGATATGTGTTGTTTGTGTCTGCTCAGGACCCCTCTTTTTATTAGTTGCCTTATTACTAATTGCCTGTTCTCCATCCCATGGGCTATGAGGAGACTCAGTCATATTGCCTCATCCACTCTTGGCTTCAGAGATAAGCATTTGGCTAGGCTGTCGTACCCCAGCCCTCTGTCTGGTACTCTGTCCACAAGGTGATCTTACAGCCAGACAGACACAGTAGGCATGCCTCCAAGAGACTGGGTAGGTGGAAACAGGAGAGGGAAGATGTCTTTGTCTCTGGGGTCCTAAACATTAAGGACTGTGTGCTCAGAGATTGGACTGGTCCTCTTTCTGTCATATGAAGAGAGCTTCCAGAGAAAGAAACAAACTCTGAGGAAGTGAGTGCTGAGACAGGGATAGAGATGGAGAGTGTGAAAGTGTGACAAAAAATGAGGATATCATTTGAACATTTGGATCCGGACATGCTTGAAACCAGCAATATTCCTGGAGTTTTGGTTAACCAATAAATTCCTTTTTCAATTTGATTTCTATCATTGGAGACCAAAAGATTCCTGACCATTTGTGTCAAATTTTGTCTGTTTTCTCCTTGTAGCCTTCCCTGCTTATAAGGTTCCTTTCCTTTTCAGCTTGCTATCTTAATGGAGCTCTTTACTGTTTGTATTGAAATTGTCGATGTTTTCTACAAAATCCTCAAGTTCTAGGGACAGTGTTTTCTTGACTGCTTGTCTCAAGTCTGGTGCCTGGCATGGGGCAGGGTTATATAACGGGTGTTCAATAAAGATCTGGCTGTTTCCTGAAAGAAAGACATAGAAAAGTTAATAGTATTTCTAAAGTATTTTGTCAGTCTTTCTATGACCTAAGAATGTCAAAATCCACCCCTATAAGCCTTGGAACTGTGTGAAGTTGTGTGATGATGATGACTGCTCTCCCTTACTTCTTATCCTGCATTCTAGGTTTTGTTTTCTCTCCCACATGTTTGCCAGCAAGGTTTGATCCTCATGACATGATGGTGTCCCTAGATCAGACAGAGCAGGCTAAGCTACTAGCTTCATCCACTGTCACACCAAACGAGTCTCACACCTGGGATTTCACACTAAGAGGAGGCTATCCTAAACAAGCAGAATGAAAACTTGGTCCTGTACAGTTATTTGCTTATAATCTAAGGAAAACAATTTGCTTTTTCCTTCTATATTACATTCCTTCCAGATACAAGCACAGAGCTGATACCCACTTTTATGCCTCTAAGCCATGATGTTAACTAATCTTTAAGTGCTGGATTTTAGGGGACAGAGCATTTCACAGGCAGAGTTGCCCAAGATAGTGCTGAGGTTCTATAAGTGAATAGGTCTTTCATTTCTCTCTTTCCCATGAGTCTCATGGAAAAGACTTTTTTTAAAATGGTGGATTGAAGTGTTTCTCTCACACTTTTTAACTATATCACTGATAGGCATTGAACAAGGAGGGAGCAACTGAAATGTTTTGAAGGCATTTAAAGGCCCCAGAAATGCCTGCAAGACTATTCATGTAATTCAGGAAAATATGTCAATATCTTCTAGATTAATTTTTATGTAACACATTTTTACATTTTGGTGCATTTTATTTACTGGCACTCGCCATCAGTCACTCCTCCATGCAGTTATACACTTCAGTGATTTGTGTGAAGTTTACTGTTTCAGAGTGCCATTGACTATTTATATGAATTAGCAGTACTGGTTAGAAATTTACTGTCGTATATTGATGAAATCAAGAATAAAGAGGTAAGGCAGTAGACAATATTACATAGTTGTTAACAAAGTGGGCTCTAAGTCAAACAAACAGACACAAAAAGCCACATATTGTATAATTTCATTTTTATGAATTGTCCAGAATAGTAAACTCCATAGAGACAGAAAGTAGATTGGTGCTTGCTAGAGGCTCTAGGTGAGGAGTGACAGCTAATGAGTAGGGGTTTTTAATGGTTAATGAGATGTTTTAAAATTGACTGTGGTTATGGTTGCAAACTTTAGTGAATAGACTAAAAAAATACTGTACATGTTAAATAGGTAAAGTGGATGGTATATGTATTAGTTTACTAGGGCTGCAGTAACAAAGTGTCACATACTGGGTGGCTCAGACAACAGAAATATATATTTTCTCATAGTTCTGGAGACTACAAGTTCAAAATCAAGGTATCACCAGAATTGGTTTCTTTTGAGGGCCATGAGGGATGAATCCATTCCAGGCCTTTCTCCCTGGCTTGTAGATGGCTTTCTTATCTTCCTGTGTGTCCACATCATCTTCACCCTGTACCTACTTGTATCCAAATTTCCTCTTCTTATAAGGACAACAATCATATTGAATTAGGGCCATCCTAATGACAGCATTTTAACTTCATCTCCTTGATGAAGTCTTATCTCCAAATATGATCACATTCTGAAGTAGCAGGAGTTAGAATATGAACTTATGAATTTTGGGGGAGAATATAATTAATCCCACAACAGTATGTGAATTATATTTCAAAAATGCTCTTAATAAAGAAAGGAAGGAAGGAAGGAAGGAAGGAAAGTCTGAAGTCAGGCATCCTGGGTTCAAAACCTGATTTTTTAAATGCCTAGTGACTTGGAGCATGTTACCAAGACTCTCTGTGCCATATTTTCTACATTTGTAAAATGATAATAATAGCAATACTTACATCAAATCAATACCCTTAAGATGCTTTAGAGTATTGCTTGGCACAGAGGAAACAACAAATACAAGCTAGCTGCAATTACTGCAAGTAAGGGTAAAGGTAAATTGAAATTATCTTATGAAGAAGAAAGAGAAATCTTATGGTTAGGGCACGAATATGCCTCTCTCCTGATGGTAGGTTATTTTTCTAAACTTATTTATGGAGGTTTGAAAATAATATCTTCTGATCTAGGGTTGGCAACATTTGGGACTATCCATTAATTTATTCAACCTATATTCATCACACACCTATTAACTAAAGACTGTATTAGTGACACTTTAAACACGTTACATTTATCAGGACAGATATTATACTATTAGCTTTGCTTATCTTTTCTAACTCATTATATCTTTTAGGATTTACTTTCTTCAGGTGTCAGTAAAATGCTTAAAATTGTGTTTTGTTTGTTATGGAGAATATGCATGGGAGGAACACTTTCTAGTTTTCTGCTAGAATATGTTTCTCAATCAAAATTTAGAAATTCCTTTCTGATTGATGGTCAGCAGTTGTGTTCTCACGTCTACCAGACTCCACTTCTGTCTAGAAGAAGAGCTGTGGGAATGAACAGAAATGTTTGAAATATTAAAAAGTCTCAAGGCATTCTACTTGAGTGTATATTCATCAACTCCTTTCCCCAACACACCAGGGTTATATAGTCCTCACTCTCTTTGTTCCAGAGCACATGACATCATGGCCCCTCTTATTGATCCACTAGGTGCTCCTAACCCCACAAAAACCACATGAATCCAGCTTAAAGGCTAGATTTTATTTCTCCCCATTTTCATATATCTTTCCCACAAGCTTACTGCAAAAATCTGCCCTCTTTTCCTACCTTCCTTTTTACCTCCTATTTTTGTTTCAAACACACTGTTATTTCCTTTCTAAAATTGTTCTCAAGACAATTCTAACACCCTAAAAGCAAACTTTTTGAAGTTCTGAAAATGTATATGGTGTGACTGTATGTATCCTAAGATCTGATTTAAAAGGACCTTCTATTTGGTATTTTAAACTACTTTATGTTAGTCTATTCCCATTTCAGCTTTGTGTTATATTTTAATTCATTAGTAAATATTAACAGAGTCTAGTACTTTGCTAGATATCTGTAGAGGAAGTAAATGTGCATAAAACACTGTCCCAATCTTTAGAGAGCTTACAGTCTAGTAAGGAAAATAAGAGAAATATATATAATACATAATATAAGGCATATGTGGGAAGTGCCATAAATGAGATATACAGGCATTTCTTTGGAACAAAACATCAAGCCTTATCTGGTACACAGGAATAAAAGCTTGTTATGGACTGATCCATCCAAATGTACTCCTCTAAAACTCACTTCTACATCTCCTTTAATTTCCTATTATCTGGAACATCATCATGGAAGTAATAGGGATGTTAAACCAAACTGTAGGTCTAATGAGAATAGAGATGAAATTATTCTTTGGAGTGAAATAAATAAACGACAATAAACCGATCTCCTATAAGAGAATGCCCCAGCAGGTAGCTTACTAATGAAAACAATGACTTCCAAGGGGTTGTGCATTTCAAAAGTTTTGGCAAAGTGCTAGTTTCTCAGAGGCTTTTCAATTGAAGAAGGAAACAATATGATTAGATGACTTCAGCCTTGCTTTCACCATCTGAAACCTAAGGAAACGATGAGGACAATTACCCACTCCCCACTGCACCCCTCCCCAAAAGTGAAAACTTGGCTGGGAGCAGTGTGGCACAAGCTTGATATAACTAATTGGGGCAAATATTCAGCACAAGGCATGGGAAATTAACCACCAGAGTCTCATTAGCGTTAATGGAAATTGCACAGCTAATTCCCTCCCCATTGTGCGCAATATTTACTTCATAATGTTTATCCTGACATTCTACAACTTCCAGCAGAAAGCAATGATTTAGGGGCATGGGGTTGAAAATTCTGTTGGGTCTCTTGTCAAATCCTCCTCACCCTTGTTCATGGACTGGGAGGATGACCTCTGGATGCTCTCTTTGGCTTAGTGTGTGTATATGTATATGTATTACCACACTGCAGGTATCCATACAAAGTTTGTTCTGACACTTTTTCTAGAAATCAAAGAATTCCAAATATAAGATATGAGCAGTCTGGAAGGAGTGGTTTGGCTGGAGTATCTGAAAAGACACCTGCTAGTATCCTTTCTGTCTCTCTCTCCATCTTCACATGCCACCCCACTGTGGTCAGAATCTCTCATGGCTACAACCTCTCCAGGCAACATCAAGCTCTCTGTCTGTTTCATTGCAAAGGTGTTTAGGGCACCTATGGAGTCATATTATCCAAATCTTTTATTTGTTAACTTACTACTTTCCCAATGAGTGGAAAGATTTTACATCTTTCTAACTCCATTTACTTCCCCCTGCCTACAAGTGTCTTGTGTACGTGAGGCTTTGGGCCACACCATGTAGTTGCTGCTAACACTGTGGTCTGTGGTGAACACCTGGTTTGGTTTGCCTGGGACTTGGGGCCATCCTGGATCACTGTATCAGTTTGACCCATGGAGGGGCTGGAGTCAGTCATGCAGGCACTCCACGCCTACAAGACTAAATCCAATAAAAACCCTGGACATGTTGAGTAAAGAAGCCAGAATAAAAGAAGTACATAGAGTATAATTCCAGTTATATGAATTTCAAAATACAAATGAAACTAAATTGTAGTATTTAGAGACAGCATTCATGTAGTATTCATGCTTAAGATAAAAACTACAAATACACACAAAAATGTGATTATATTTAAATCAAGATAATGGTTACTAGAGACACAGAGCAGGAACTAGGAGGGATTGGAGAGGGCTTTCTTGACCTAGGTGGTCATTACATATTTATTTTGTAATAAATCTTTGATAATTGAAAAAACTTGTATACTTATTTGTATATTTATTTCACAATAAAAATTAAAATGTGTACAGTGAAATACATGAATACACAGACCTCTCCCTTTCTAGTTATTTTCTGATGACAGTTTTATGAAATGGTTATTATCACCATCTTAATTTTTCAAACCAGGTTCAAACCATCTTTTTCCATGTTTCTGTGTTAGTCCTACATGTGACCATGGTGGTAGAGAGAGTTTAATATGTTAAAATGAGTATAAAAATAAAACTTAATAAGTTATAAATAACTTTGATTCAGTTTTGGAAAAGTAGTAACATATCAAGTTTCCAGTCTTGCCTGGCAAGGTTTTTGCCAGAAGTATTTGATACCCAACCTGCCATGACTGAAGGACTCCTGCCTCTGTGATGATATTCTACTTACCTTGATCCGGCTTCAAGATTAGTACAGGAAATTCACTGGCGAGAGCTCTGCCAGAAGCATTTACTCTGAAATTGTAATATGAGTAACTATGTCCACACACTGAAAACTTGGACTCTTCTTATTAAAAACCCAGGCCTCCAAACCTTGCTTGTGTGTTACCTAATGAAAAGTGTGGCCTTTCACCAGTAGGGCACTTGCTGGTCTCTCCCAAGGGGTTTCCTGAGAGAACAAGCCATTGGCAATGCTGCCTTATTCAGTAGGCTTCAGAATAATAACAGTAACCATGTTTATACCCTGGCCTCATATACTGTCTTTTCTGTGAACCACCACAGGTGTTCTAAATCCACTCTCTCATTGCTCCTCCTTTGGGCACTCTGAGCAAAATGGTTTGTTTACCTCTATTTACATATAAGCATCAGAATGTGGCCTTAGTGGCCTGTGTAAGTTTTGACCTTCACTTACTGACTCTGTCTCACAATCTCCTCAGATAACTAGTAGCTCATCTCTGAACCATTCTTGAGTGTAAAAGTACTGCTAAAGCCCTTAAAAAAACATTAAAATACTGACACCTTAGGTTTTAGTAATAAAAGGGTATCAAACAAATATGTTACTTACAGATGAATGAGAAAACTTTTTTTTTTTTTTTTTTTTTTTTTTTTTTGCTAAAACACTTTCCAAGTAATCTAGGGCCATTGCTTTCCCTATCAGTCCCTCATGGTGACAGTTAATAGGTTTCTGACTTCAGGTTGAAGATCCTTCCAGGGCAGAGGCAATTAGGCTTCATTCAACCCAATTTGATATCATCAGGACACCATTAAACATGAGATTTTATGCCCGCAACCTGTAGATAGCAATAGGGAAGGATCAGGAGATGAGTTCAATTGATAAATATTCCACTTTTCATTGTCTTTCTCTTCCAAACTGAGTTTAGAAAAATCTAGTCTTAGTCTCTGAAGCAATCTAAGACTCAACTGCGTCCTTGTCCTCCTTTCAAATATCCTTCTGCAGCTCCTGGCTCAGACGTGGTGCCAACCTCCTTTGTCTGCACGAGGATACATGCTGTTTTATGAGCCACTGAAAGGATCAAAGTGACCCTGCACTCATGGAAGATTTATATCATTCATGCACATATTTAATAAAGGCTGGGATTTGATAGTTCTTGACTATTCTAGATTAACTATTGCATTCAAGTGTTTGCGCTTGAAGGAATAAAATAAAGAAAATGCTGGTGTTAACCCTTACATAGACCAGTTTCTACTACTTGGTCTAAATTCAGATGATTTCTTATTTTCTGTGACATACACTAAAGATATTGTTCATTCCTTACCATCCTATAGTCTTGTTCATATACTGTACTGATTTCTTTATTGAAAGTGTGTGTAGATGTTTAATATTTAAAAACTAGAACTCTTGTTTATGGTATACTAGATTCAAAGATTTAGAACCAAATATCTTGAATCTAGAAGAGAAAACTTTAATTTTAAATAAATGCTTATCTTGTGATTATTTTAGTGAAGACTGCATTAGCAATATTAGCTTTTACCTTACTATGAAAATGATGCATAATCATAAAGGTATGGTTAGTTGTCTAGTGGAGAGACTGTCCTCCCACTGATCTTCTTGGTATTTTTCTCAGAACATATGAATTAAAAACATCTCTGAAGACACAGAGTATCCCAGAGCCAAAGCATGCTTTCAGAAAGGGGAGAATTAGTCTTTTCTCAGCCCACTTATTAAAACTGGAGACTGGTCTGCTTACTAATTTCTAATCCTTCCTGTACCAGCAGCTATGTCTGTATGCAACCCTCAGGTGCCAAACTCATTGGGCAGAGTTCCTTCTCCAAATTTCTTTTTTTGTAACTTCCTGTATTTCTGAGTGAGTAAATATGCAAATCTGGGGCAGAATTTGGCCACCTTTAACAGCTCTTGTAAAGGGATCAGATCAGCCTGCCTGGGAGGCTCTCTAATTGGAGGTTTATGGTAATGTAACTGTTTCCCACCTGCAAGGCAGCTCTCAGCACTCCAAGCATGCAAGAGGAGAGAAAGCCATGTTGATGGACAGGCAGTCCCAGCCCAACCTTGCCTGTGTTGGAATGGCCTAAGGTCAGCCCATCTGGTGACCCCACAGTTCCAAATTGGTGTTGATTGCCATCAGTGCTGCTGCAAGAGGCTGCCAACACAGGAGCTTTGTTGTAGTCTTGGAATGTTGGACCCAATATCTTTCTCCAGATAACAGGGAAAAATGAGGAAAAGGCAAGCCAACTCAGGGCATGCTGAGGAGTAGCCTTTCTTTGAAATGATGTGGGGTGTGACTATCCAGGAGTTACTGAGGCCTAAGGAGAAAGTGATAAATGTAAATGTCCAGGCACTTAGAGGGGAGGACTCAAGTCAGGGGTTTTATCTCACTTCTGGTGTTAGGTAGCTATTACTGAGGAGTCACAGTATAGAGGGGTTTCACACATGAAATAGTCTTTGTTTTTCTAAATACTTCCTTCAACTGTTCTCTGTCTCAGCTCCCTTTCTGTTGGGTAGCAGATTCCCAAACTTTATTGTCACGTTAAATTATTAAAATTAATCCAGTCCAGTTTAAAACCCCAGTTTGTTCTTCTTTCCTTGCCTTCCCACCACAGAGTCTTGAACTGTGGCTCCGAAGGACTTCTGAGTGAGATGGGGAGGGTTTTCTCCAGTTTCAGTCCTAGCCCAGCTCTGAGTCTGTCTCCCTCCAGGCTGAGAACTTGGTAAAGAGATCAGAGAGGCTGATATTCCCTTCTGACATGGGTCACACAGTCAGAGGGGCAGAGACAGCTGTCTCTAGTGTGTTCTGAGTCTGTAAGCTTCTGTTGCTTTCTTCAGGGGGAGACTTATGCCCATATGGTATATGTGGTTTCCAGGGAGAGGGGCCCAGTTTCACCCTGGCCCTTCTCACTAAATAATCCTATCGGAGACTTCCCTGGTGGTCCAGTGGTTAAGACTCTGAGCTCCCAATGTAGGGGACCCAGGTTCGATCCCTGGTCGGGGAACTAAGATCCCACATACTGCAACTAAGCCCACAGGCCTCAACTAGAAAAGCCCAAGAGCTGCAAAGAAGACCCAGCACAGCCAAAGTAAATAAATAAATAAATATAAATCGAAGTTGTTAAAAAAAAAAAACTAATAATCCTATCACAGAATATTGGCTTTTCTCCCTTTAATCTGTCTGTGCCTCCAACACAGCTCCTGCTAGGTGGTAGCTTTCTCCAACCCACATCTCCCTGGGTAGCGCCACTGGTCCCATATCCTTTATTAAGGTCTGTCCCTCTTTGCATCAGCTCCAGAAACCGCTGAGGAATTCTTTCGAACGCTCCACCGGCAAATGGAAATCTGAACGGCACTCTCTGCCTCTATTCCTTTCTTCTCATCTTCCAAATTCTCCAGAACAAAAGAAGGCACAGGTCTCAATGATTACATCCGCCCTCAGGCTTCAGGGACAACTTGCGAAGCTCTCTCAGGAATTTTTCCCCAAGTAAACCCCCACCCACTCTGCCCTTCAGCAATACAAGAGCAGACCCAAAGATGCACATCTCCTTTCTTGAAGGCACCCCGTTCTCTATGGATGGTTCTCTCTAGACTCCCTTTACTTGGTGTTTTTAAGAGGATCCACCCTTCCAGGTTTACAATGAAAAATATGTCTTATCAGAATAAATGTGCTCAGTATCTTCAGAAGGGTGTTTCCAAAGGGTTGTCCAGGGTGCTATCTTCATCAGAATTCCATGATGACCTCGAAAAATGCAAATTCCTGGACAAGTCTGGAGATTTATCAGGGCTGTATCAAGCCCTGGAATATTCATTTTTAACAAGTCTTACACTAGGAAGCTTTTCACCATAGTATAGTAAGTAAAAGATACAGAATTAGCATACCAGTACACCATTATCCTTGAGAACATGGAACACTGATTCTCATCTCTCACTTAACATTAGAATCATCCATGAGACATTTAAAATATATTTATGATTAATCAGGGAACATATTAAAGAAAATAGGTGCTATCATTCTCTTCTTCAAACGCACTTGCAATTGTTTTCATTACTTGTTCTTTTCTGAATTTCAGTGATTTTTGACTCAGGCTTCTCTCTCCTAGACTTTAATCTCTTAGAATGCAGAAGTAGTACTATCTGTTATTTATTTAACCGTAATTTGTGAAACTTTCTGAGAAATTAAGTGACATCTGTTTGTTGGTATGTGTGTGTGTGTGTGTGTGTGTGTGTGTTTTTCTCTGTCTCTCTTTCTGTGTAATTATCACCTAAGAATGAAAATGTAATTTTCCTCTTTCACTTTATAAGATAAGCAGAAAGCCCTTTGAATCCTTGATTTCCGGGGCTTCCTTGACTCATGTAGCAGTTACCAGTTTTTTATACTACAGGGCAAATAGGAGGGCATCCTCCTATTTCTTTTCTGGTGGCAAAGGCTAATGATTGGATTAATATTGCTTTCTAGAGGATGTTTGGAGAGTAGCCATGGTATTTTTGACATTCAGTGATGGAGGTACAGAAATGTTAAATATCTGGAAATGGGCAGGGCAATCTTGCAAAATTAAGTTTGCCCTGTTTTCTGTATGACTTTCAGATGATCCACAAATTTAAACAAAACAAAACAAAAGAAAGCAAACCCTTGTGTGGAACCTAGAACCGCATAAATTTTAATTCTAAATGCTAAGTGTTTTTAAGGTACATAGAAATTTTGACTTCTTATTGTTTTCCTGGTTAATTGAACTGTGTTTTCTTAATCTGAAACTATCTTGGAGTGTTTGATCTAAACACTTGGAGTGTTTAGATCATTTATCTTTAATATAATTACCTGTATATTGAGGTTTAAATCTACAAACTTATTATTTGCTTTCTATTTTCTTGACATATGTTTCTTTCTTGCTTCCTTTTTTAGCCTCTCTTAAAAATGACTAAGAATCTATGTATTGTCTTATTAAATTCTAGTACAAATTAGCATTTTTTTCATTCTTGAGAAAATGCAGGGGATTTAGGATACTTTTACTCCAATTATATTCTTCTCATATTTTTCTATTATTTTCATATAATTTAAAATTTTCAAAAATGTAGTTATATTATTATATATAATGCGGTATATATTGTGTATATACATATCCATATATTTACCTTGTCCAGTGTTTTTTATTTCTTCTAAGAGGAATCACTTTTCTTCTGCTTTTAATATTTCATTTATGATTATTATACCAGTGACAAACTTCACAGTTATTGATTCTCTGAAAAAATTTACTTGGCCTTCATTTTCTTTTTTTTTTTTCTTTTTTTTTTTTGCGGTACGTGGGCCTCTCACTGTTGTGGCCTCTCCCGTTGTGGAGCACAGGCTCCGGACACTCAGGATCAGCGGCCATGGCCCACAGGCCCAGCCGCTCCGCGGCATGTGGGATCTTCCTGGACCAGGGCACGAACCTGCATCCCCTGCATCGGCAGGTGGACTCTCAACCACTGTGCCACCAGGGAAGCCCTGGCTTTCAATTTTGAGGCATTAGTTTTTCTTCACTGGATATAGAATTCTAGATTGTCATCTTTTTTTTTTTTTTTTAATTTTTTCCACCACCTTGAAGATATCACTTCATTGTCTTCTGGCTTCTTTTATTTACTTGTTTGTTTATTTATTTATTTATTTATTTATTTAATTGAGAGGTCAGTTATTGCTCCCTTGAAATTAATAGGTCCTTTTTGTTTATATGCTTTTAAGATTATTCTCTTTCTGTTGTTTGCCTTTAAGCAGTGTACTATA
Source organism: Mesoplodon densirostris (assembly GCF_025265405.1). NCBI lineage: Eukaryota > Metazoa > Chordata > Mammalia > Artiodactyla > Ziphiidae > Mesoplodon > Mesoplodon densirostris. The sequence goes on along the minus strand of NC_082675.1, from coordinate 57,453,875 downwards.
TTTATTATTATTATTTTTAGTTGTTTTGTTTAGATGTCATTATCTTGAGGTTTATTGTAATTCCTGAACTTTTATATTGTTTAGTTTCAGTTTTGGAAAATCCTCAGCTATTATCTCCGAATATTGTTTCTTATCCATTTTAACTCCTTTTTCTTTGTGAGATTCCAATTATAAGCATGTAGACCTATAACAATAACTCATATGTGTCTTATGCTCTATTCTGTATTTTTCACCTTTCTATCTTTCTTTACTGTAGTCAGAATATTTTCTTCTGAGTTATCATCTACTTCTCTAAATCTCTATCCAGGTAAGTCTAATCCTTTTTTAAACCAATTCTTCAAGTTATTGATTTCAGGTTTTTGTATTTTTTCTTTTTACTTTCAGCATTTCAATTTAATTATATTTCATAGTTTTAGGTCTTTGTCAACATTATCAATTTTGTATTTTAATTCCTGGAATATTGCAATCATAAAAATATATTAAGGTTCATTTTGGTGACTCTATTATTTTGATTCTCTATAGATCTAGTCTTATCTTCTATTTTTTTCTCTTCATTTGTGTTCATGCCATATCTTCTAAATGTCTGTTTTGTTGTTGTTTTTGAGGGCCAGAAATTATGTATGAAAAAAGGTAGATTGATGTGCAGTTCTGGTTTCTGTTCTATTATTTGAGGTGGTTGTGGTGGTGGGGGTGACAAGAAGGTATAATATTACAGATCAACTGATATCAATCAAAGATTGAACTGATTGAAGGTAACTTCAGTCCCTGAGAAGGCTAAGCTATTTCTGATTCACTCATATCAGAAATATGGGGCTTTTCATTTTGACATTGCAATTGCAAACCTGGGGTGTTTAGCAGGGTTCCTCATCTTTGAAGGAGTTATCACTGTGATTTTTGTCCACTAGGTTATATGAGTTTCCTGAAAGTTCTGCTTGGTTTCTCAGCTTCTCAACCTCTTCTTTCTAAATTGACAATTAACTTAAGGAGGAAACTGGCTCCAAGATGCTGGAGTCATTCCATAAGCTTCACTCCTCTCCTGGATCTTGGCTTCACAATTTGACTCTGACATGGTAGCTCTCCAATGCTTTCCAAATGATAGTTTTAATTTTTTCTTGTTATTTTCAACAGTAAATTTATCCTGAAACAAATCTATGCTGCCATTGCCAGAAGTAGATTAAACATAAAATATTTTCAATGATTTTTAATATTCACTGAATTTTCCAGTATCATAATCCAAAGAATTAGGCAAAGTGCACAATCTGAGTGAACAGTCTCCACAAGACTACCCTCCTGCCCTCACTCAGACAGCAACCACAAATTCAAGGGTCCCAGGACCACCTTCATTTCAGACTGGCTGGCTACAAATTTGGGGGTTCCCACAGACTCCCTCAGGTTTGATCACTTCATAGAAAAATTCTCAGAACACAGCAAAGTGGAATACTTATAATTATAGTTTTATTTTAGCAAAAGGATACAAATTAGAACAAACCAAAGGAGGAAACACATAGGGCGAAGTCTGGGAGGGTTCCAGATGCAACGCTTCCATGTCCTCAGGGGTGCGTTACACTCCTAGCATCGATGTGAGACAACATGCACAGAGTATTGATCACCTGGAAGGTTCACTGTCAAGAGTTTTTATTGGGGTTTTATTATGTAGGCATAATTTATTGAATGATTGCCTATATCATTGAACTCAGTTTCCAGCCACTCTCTCTTACCCAGAGGTCTAGCTGATATCATGTGGTTCAATCCTCTAATCACATGGTTGGTCTTTCTGGCATGGGTTGCCCCATATGAGTCATCTCAGCATAAACTATCAGGTGTGATCCAAGGTGCCCACCATGAATAACAAAACACTCCAATCACTCAGGAAATTCCAAGGATTTAGAGGTAGAACTGGAGACAAAGGTCAGACCTCTCTTTGTGCTGAGATCAAATTTTTTATTACACAGTGAAGTATTGTGGGAATTGAGAGAGAATTTTAGTATATTTTCTTCAGAATGTTACCATTACTGACTAAAACTAAGCCTGAGGTATTTGTTTCCCAATACAATGCAGCTGTACCAGTCCACATTTGTGACTGGTAAAGTCATAATGATTCCTTGTGGTGGTCCAATCACCTGGATTCTTTCCTTGTGTTGTCTAGTGAAATCAGATTAAAACACTAATGTATTAAAACATTATTTTATCATAAGGTATTTTTCCTCTCTCTTTTTTTTTTAATAATACAAATAGGGCATTTCTTTCTTTCTCTTTCTTTCTTTCTTTCTTTCTTTCTTTCTTTCTTTCTTTCTTTCTTTCTTTCTTTTCTTTCTTTCTCGTTCTTTCTTTCTTTCTTTCTTTCTTTTGTTCATTCATTCTTTCTTTCTTCCCTTTCTTTTTAAATCACATGAATATGTAGGGTATAAATTTTATCTCAGGATAATAAATTATGCATTACCAAATATTTATTACAAAATTGATGCTATAGACTTGCTAGGGTTGTGAAACACCAGTTTAGGCCATTTTAGGTAGAGACAGGAGGGAACTAGATTATTGGAGAGGTGTTCAAGTACAGAGGGGAGTACTTATCTCCAGAAGCTGACTTTCTTAAGACTGAGAAAGGAAACTGGGATTTGTTGGTTCTGCTTGTGGTAGAGGTCCACTTGCATGTGCTGTGGACTGAATAAGACACTAGATGGGAGATGTTTGGACCTGATGAATGACCATGTGGCCAGACATAATTACTGTAGGCTTCATAACAGTAGAAGGGTTGCCTGCAGTCAACCTAGCACTGAGAGTTATAGCTGGTAACAGAGCCACTGGCCTTTGGTATCTAAAGAGGTTGATGACCAGAGTGTTTCCCCTATTTCCTGGACTTTTTAACCCTCTTGGTTTTATCTGGACCTCAGAGGGTAAAATCAGTTCATAGAACATGTCTGCTAATGGATCTTGCCAAGCATGACAAATGAAAGCTTGAAGCCAGATTGACTTGAATTGGAAAAATATGGAAATGTAATAAAATGCTATGAATTTATTTGTGCCATTTATGTATCTCACTTTGGATTCATGCAGGAAGTGTGTAAAATATAAAGGAATTGATCCCTTCTCTCAGTGAAACTTAGTGTCCAATAAGAAACAGGATTATATCATATATACCTACCCTCTTCCCCCTCCACACACCCCTCCACACACTTTAAATGAACCAACATGGTATAAAAGAAGGTGTTGAATACAGTCTGAGTACAAAATAAGTAAGTAAGTAAGTAAATAAATAAATAAATAAATAAAAAGACCAAAAAACCCAAATCTGGCCTCATGTTTGCAAATTGGAATTCGGTGTTGTGTTAAAATTCAGTTTGAAATCTTCTAACATCTAGGTCATGGGCAGGAAGTTTAAATGGACCTGTTTTTATAAATCTTTGATTTTATTCCTATATACTTAGTATACAAAATACTGATTGAAGGAATGAGTGAATGAATGAAGGAACCATCAGACTTCCCATCTTCATTTGAAATTTCCTTATGTTGTAATCTCCATATATTACTTTAAAAAAAAAAGATAATGATCCAGAATCTATTTAACTATAATCAAGGGAAAGTACAGATCTTTATAACTGGGATGAATGAACAAAAATTGGGGGAAGGGAATATAGGCAATGTGGACAAAAAACAACCCTGATGACAGGAGAAAAAACAAATCAAAAGAGAAAACTTATACATTTATGAGGTTTTCTTTCTTTCTTTCTTTTTTCTTTCTTTTTTTTTTTTTTTTTTTTTTGCAGTATGAGGGCCTCCCACTGTCGCGGCCCCTTCCACTGTGGAGCACAGGCTGTAGACGCGCAGGCTCAGTGGCCATGGCTCATGGGCCCAGCCGCTCCGCGGCATGTGGGATCTTCCCGGACTGGGGCACGAACCCGTGTCCCCTGCATCGGCAAGCGAACTCTCAACCACTGTGCCACCAGGGAAGCCCTATGAGGTTTTCTTGATGTCACACCTAGGCAAGCAATGCTATATAAAATATTAAGCAGCTCTAATGCTGACTGAGAAAATTTATGAAGTCTGAAGTACCTCTCTTAAATCATACCCACTGCTTACCTCTGTTTCTCAGTCTTTAACCAAGCTTCTCTGAGAGCTTAAGTTATGCTTCCTTTTTTTTTTTCTTTCTTCAGATTTTGTGCAAATGCTAAAATTTTCAAGAAATGAAGATCACCAGGGAGAGAGTATTAGACAGAGAAGATGGTTATTTCCATGAGAGTGTGTGCTCAATTTGCTGTTGGTTGGAGCTATTTTAGATACTGAGCTTGTTATCATATGAAGAGAAAAGTACTTTGTTCCTTCATTCCCTCCCATTCGATTCTTCCATTTATTCTTTCAAAAATTATTTACTCAGCAACTCTTAGGTTGCAAATAATGTCCTGGAAGCCATGAGGGATGGAATGTTACAGGAAATATATTTTCAGTCTTCAGAATCTTTCATTGCATTTGGGAAAGATAAAAGCTGTATACAAAAAACTAATATATTAAGTTATGAGATAGGTGCTTATTTAATGAATTAAAGAGTCTTCAGAGAGAGGGAAAGGAGAGAATTGTCTTTTATTCATGACATCCTTTATTCAATCATCCATTAATTTCAGAAAAAAATATTGATTGAGTAACTATTATGTACCAGCCTTTGTTTAAGCAATTTCCAGGAATTTACATTCTAAAGGAGAAGACTATAACTGATAATAAATAGTATAATTTTAGATAATGATAAGGCTCTGAAGGAATGAAACAGGTAGGAAATTTGAGGATGGTCATGAGGGAAATAATTTCACTTGAGACAATCAGGGGAGACTTCTCTGAGAAGGTAACCTGTGAGTTGAAACTTAAGCCAGTGAAATAGCCAGCACTCACATTCTTTAGGAAGAACATTCCAACAAGTAGGGAGATGATAAACTATAATGAGGCTTCTCAGGTAGGAATGAACTTGGTAGATCAAGGAATGAGAAAGGAGAGTGGTGGGAGGTCAGGTTGGTTAGTCTGGATGGTAGGCAAAGCTTGATCACACAGGGGCTTGTAGCACAGAGGAGGGAATTTGAATTTGATTCTAAACACAATGGGAAGTTGGTGAAGGAATTTAAGAGGAATAATACAGGATTGGATTAGCATTTTTAATTGGTCATTCTGCCAGCAGTAAGGAAGGTGATTTGGAGGCAACAAAGAAGCAGAGAGATCAATTAGTACTTCAGTGAGAGATACTTGTTGTTTGGACAGAAGCAGCTACCATAGAGTATGAAGATTTCATGCATACTCTACAGCAGGAGTCTCCAGGATCTGGTGGAGATTTACAGGTTGGGAGATAGAGAGTCGGGAGGAGGCAATGTGACCCTTGCTTCTGGCTTGAACAACTTGGTGGCTGGAGGTACTGTTTAATGAGTTAGGAAAAACTGAAGGAGTTTATTTGCAGAGATGATAAGCTTTAATATTTATGTGAGATATTCAGTAAGAGCTGCTAGGTAGGGAGTGTGATATATGTGCTTGGAATTGACCAAAAATGTCTGATTTGAGATTAAAACAACTTCCATGGCATAAGCATATTGATGGCATTTAAAACCATGATAATTAAGCACTCTTTTAGGGGAAAAAAAAAGTGTAAAGATAAAGAGAAAAGAGCTCAAAGAAAATTCGTGGAGGGGAGGGGATGGAGCAGGCAAAGGAGCCCAAAAAGTTGCAATGAGGTGGGAGAAAAACTAGGAAGGCAGCTTCTTGAAACTAAGAGAAAAGTATATCTGAAGACAGAAGGCTTGATGAGTCCTATTCCTCATCCATTGGGTTTGGCACCTTGAATCTTCTTAGTCCCTTACTTCCTTGGCTCTTTTTGCTAAATGTTAGTCAATAAAGAGATTAAAATAATGATGTTTAAAGGTACACTTTTGGGGAGCATCTTTCCAATATTTGAGGCAGAAAGAGGGGGCATAAGAGTGTGGCAGCCATAGAGAAGAGTCTACGTGACCTGATACAGGGGTAATTGTCCATCTGGGCCCAGGATCCACCCCTCAGTGGTTATTTATTAAACTCCCCTCTGCTATTTAGTACTTCTAGAGCTACCTGCCACCTCCTCTCTTCCCCAGGGATGATCTGTATGGACTTAATCAATGAGCTGACTTGTGTGTGGCTTCTGACTTGGTCCAGCCAATGGGGAACCCTAGTAGGAAATCAGACAGTAGGTTTGGGATACTTATTCAACAAGCCACCTCTGTGGTATCATCTGGGTCTGATTTTATTTTTCTAGCAGAAGTCACAGATCCTTTAAAGGAAGTCCTCTATGTACAACTTTCTTTCCAGTTCTGTCAACTGCCCATTACCCATCACTTCAGGCCTAAGGATGCAACAGAGCTATTGCTAACCCTGGTGTTCTTTTCTTTTCCCTACACCCTGTCTCCACTTTTGAAAATGTTGGGTTCGCAAAAAAAATTCATTTGGGATTTTCAGTAACATCTTACAAAAAACCCGAATGAACTTTTTGACCAAAGCAATCATTATTTTATGAAATTTCCTCAACTTATTCTGATTTAAATGTGCCATCTATTTCTTATTTGACACCAAAAAATACAGAATGTATGATCCAGTTGGACCATCCCATACTAACCAAGCTTGTGTCACAGATTCCTAGTGACACAGGAACTCAGAGAAAGGGGAGGGCAGGTAAGAGTGACAAGGATTGGGAGGTGAGGGAAAGAAGGCTTAGGTAGGAGGTGAGCTGAAACTGAGCCCTGAGGAATTGTTAACGAGGAGAGGGTATTAAACAGATATGGAAAAAGAATTCAAGTATGAATTCTCAAAGAAATACAAGAAAGATCACTAGGTAGCTGTAAGTATATATGTATATGTATAGCTGATTCACTTTGTTATAAAACAGAAACTAATACACTATTGTAAAGTAATTATACTCCAATAAAGATGTTAAAAAAAAAAAAGAAGTGGCATTTTAGGTCCACTCAAGGTAAAATTTCTAACCTGGTCTTAACCTGTCCTTGCCAGACTGTACAGACTGTGTCCAAGCATGGTATAATAAAAAATATATTTTGCCTTTTTTCCTGGTCCTGGCACAGAACTCCTAAAATGCTTGTGATTTTCTGAATGGTAGGAGTGTCTTCTTTGTTATTCATAACAAGTTCCTTTCACCACACCTGAGTTTCCACTAATAGTGACTCAGAGTAGGGCCTCTAGATGGCTTCAGCATAGAGGCTGGTCACCAGAAAGACAAAGCATGTGATTAGAGGGTGGGAAACTTCAGCTCTACCCACTACCCTCTGGGATGGGAAGGAGGGCTGGAGACTGGGTTATAAAACTCTTGAACAGTTTCTGGGTTGGTGAACACATTGATGTGCTGGGAGGGTAGAATGCTTGGAGAGGCGATGGAAGCTATGTGTTCCTCATCCCCATACTTTGTCCTATGCATCTCTTACATTTGGTTGTTCCTGAGCTGTATCCTTTATAATTCTGTGCAAAGTACTTTCCTGATTTCTATGAGTGGTTAAATAATTATAGAACCTGAGGAGGGTGTTTTGGGAATCCACAAATTTGTAGTTAGCTGGTCTGAATTGTGAGTCACCTGGGAACGCCACTTGTGGCTAGCATCTGAAGTCGGGGAAGTCCTGTGGGAGTGAGCCCTTTAACTTGTGGGATCTGTTGCTAACTCCAGGTAGATAAGATCAGAATTGAATTTAATTGTTGGACACCCAGTTGGTGTTAGATAACTGATTTTTGGAAAAAAACATACATTGAGACAAAGCAGTCACAATTTCTTTCTCTTTGCAACAAAGTACTCTGGATTCGAAAGAGTCACAGGACCCATTTGTGCAGAATTTTCCCATGTCTCTCCTGGGAGGCTTTGAGCAGCAAATCCATCTTCAGAGTCAGCAACGTGACCCGGCCTACAATGCTCCAGTCAGGCCATAAGGTCTGACCCTCCTCTGGACAGTGCATAACGCAGAGACATAACTGCTCTGTGGGCTGGTCACTCCACAGCACACAAACCTACTAGGGAGTAATGGAAGTTTAATGAGGATGAACCTGGCAAGTGTTTTCTTTCTTCTTTCTTGCTCTCTTTCTTTGTAAACTGGGAGGACTTTAGCTAATGCTCCATAAAAAACGGTTTAATATACAGTTATTACAAAGCTTCAGATTTTTGGCAGATTAAGTGCTATTAAATCACCTTACTGTGAAGGCACTAAAAGGTCACAAGATGAATTAGTTCAGGCCATCTTCTCTTCGTCTTCAGCAGCCAGCTCCTTTCAGGCCTGCCTTCCCTCACCAGGAAAAAGGAAGAAGAATAAAAGTAAAAGGAACAGGAAATTATGACCCTCTAAATGTCTTCAGGATGGGAGGCTGTGAAGAACGGCACTGCCTTGTCATGGGAGACAGATGGGTTTTTATCAGCTTGGAGGGCAATTTTCTATTTTATTTTTTTCCCCTCTTTGGTTGACTGTGATCCATAATGTTGCATTTTGCCCTTTAAGAAGAATTTTCCAGTTGACAAACTTGATAGCCATATCCTATCCCAGTGCTTGGGAAAGGCAGGAGAAAGGACTTAGCTGGATTCAATATTTCTAACAGTACAGTCACAGCTGATTTTTACAATTTATTTTCTTTCTGTTGTTGTTGCTAGGAGAACTAAACCTCAAATTTATATAGTAGATTGCTACTTTCATAAATGCAATTTTGAAGGTTCTGATTAAAAAAATATAAGACAATGTTTCCTATACATTAAAGATTACTGGTAAGGAGGAAGTGTGTGGAATACTGTTACTGAAGCGTGACAGGACTGATCAAGGATTACTAACAGCCATCGTAGTTGTTGTAATTTGAAAACAGTAGCAGTGTTTATTTTTCTGCCATTTTACTTGCCTGAATAACCCATTTACAGAAAAACCTCAGACAGGAAAAAATAAAAGCCAGTCTGAGAAAATAAGAACATTATTTCTTACAATGGCAAATTTGGAAGTTGTTTTTTTCCACACAGGTGAAAATGACACAAAATTCTAGGCTATATCTTTGTCCTTAACTAACCTGGCCCCGACTCTTAGTCAGTAGGTGTCCTGTGTGGTTCTGGGCAGGGCTCTGCTAACTCCAGGGGCCTTGGTCAAATAGCTTAGCTACAGCTGTACTGAATGAGTCCTGGGGGCCCTCAGCGTACACTTACTATATATGTACTGCTTCATATTGATCTGCTCCCTGCAGCTAATTTTTCATCCAGATCTTACTAGGGAAATCACACACTCACACTCTTGAACTCAGTCAAACATGCACACACACACACACACACACACACACACACACACTCAAACTCATACAAACATAATTTTTAGTACTTGCTTTTTTGGCTCCTTCTTGTTCTTTTTTTTTTTTTTTTTTTTTTTTAATCTTAAAGCTTCAGAAGCTGTGGCTTGCTAGCTTGGAGGAATTTCAACAGAAGACCCATTCGGAGTAGGCTGGGTGACATCCTTATATGTCCTTATATGGCCAGGGGTGCAGATTTTGAGTAAGTGTAACCCTACATCAGAGAAAAAGTAGAAAGTTCTGGATGATAGGTTGTTTTGAAGCAAAAGGAAAGGCACATAAAATAAATATTTTATTGTCTCCTCTCATCCCATTCTAGGCCTGTCCCAGGTGCTCTCATTTAATGAGATTCAGAGAAATCTCATGATTATCCGCAGTCATACAATCCCAGTGGCAACCCAGTTTCTGAACCCAAGTTTCTCTGACTTAAAAATGCCACACTCTTTGTACAACAGCACCCTGCCTCTTTATACATTATTCACTTATTAAATTATAATTTTTACTTTCTTCCAACGTGTCAGAGATTGTGCCAGGTGAGCTCATGGAATCCTCACAAGCACAAAGCTACCCCGTGAGATGGACAGCAGGCTTCAGTGCACAGGTGGTGGCTGTCCACATTTTACACATGGACTAGCTGTAATCTTAACAGGATCAGAGTTGGGAAGTGGTGGATCTAGGCCCTGAATCCACATCCTCCCATTCTCCATGCAGGGTGTCTTTAGTTGTAATTGGTGAATTAGTGGTTTGGGATTTTCTTAGTTTATATTTTCTTTGCTCTAAGTGTCTATGTAGTAGCTCTGTTTCTCTAACATTACAGCAGGGGAAAATAAAGTGCCCTATTTATTTACATGATTTCTTCTTCTTTTTTTTTCTATTGTGGATATCTTATCAATGATAAGAGAGGATGTTATGGGGGTTTATCCTCAAAGAAAGCCCTAGTGAAAAATGATCACTGATGGTTAGCTATGGCTCTAAACAGTATCATTTTTCTTCAGAGGGTTGGTTTAAATAGTTTATTAAGAGAAGTTCAAGAGGTATAACTGTAATTAACTCTTTCACTTACTTTGAACAAAAATGATTCATTGAAATCTAACATATTTACCCTTAATAGTTCTAAGCAAGCCTTCAGATATTCAAGAGACATCAAAGAAAATAGGAGAGAGGATACAGGAAGAATATAGAAGGCTGAAGAAGTGTATGCACAATTTAGGCTTTAATATCAAGCTCAACTTCATTGTTGTCAATTGCCAGATATTTTTAAACCTCTGTTTTGACCTTGGGTATAATCTGAGAAGGAGCATCTCCAGAACAAGCAGTCCTCAGGGCTTACCCCTGTAGCTGGAGCCAAGGGGGGACCTGCACTCTCTGCCTGGTGTTAATGCTGACAGTGGGACTTCTGAAGTGCTCAGTCTTGGTGGGAATGTGCATCACCTTCTTCCTTTCTTACCACCTCACCAAGGCCCTCACTCAGGAAAGGAGAGATGAGGGCTCTGATGGGTTCTGTGCATTAAATAACACTTGCTATCAGCAGGAAGATGGCCTGCTATAGCCATCACATGCAAGCCTTTCTTTTTCCATTTCTGTTGCTTCTATCAGAAATGCCCTTATCCTAGGTCTCCCCTTGTTAACTCCTATCAATGCTCTAGATCAACTCAGATGCTTCCTCCAGGAGACTCTCCTATGCATTCTAGATAGTCCCTGCTTTCTACCTTCTCAATTGGAATACCTTGTCTGAACATGTCAGTCTTCTGACTCCATTCCAATACTTGGTCCCTGTTTATTGAATGGGTGAAGAGATCATTTCTTTCATTTGTAGGTAGCATTTTGAGATAAGACAGGTTGTAATACATTTGAGTTCTAGCTGGTTAGCTCTGTAATCCTTGAGAACTTGCATTATTCTCAATGTGAAAAATAAGCCCTCAACTGGGAAAACACTTTTACACATTCTCACATGCACAAGCTCATTTACACTTTCTTCATAACACCTTTCCCTGAAATACTAGCCAAAATCCAATTTCTTCTACAAACCTTATTCAGTCTACCTTCCTCAAACTCTTACCTCCTTATATCTGGGTCACTCAGTGGTCCTGTACATATGATATTGTACTTATAATTATTATTTTTTTGAAATGTTTTGTCTCCTCATCTGTGCTCTAAGCAATTGTGGGGTGGTTAGTTCTAAGCCATAAACCTAGGACATTTTCTTGATGATAACAGGCACAGGATAGTGCTTGTTCTTCCCGTTAAAGTCTACTTTGATCTTTTTTTTTTTTTTTTTTTTTTTTTTTTTTTTGCGGTACACGGGCCTCTCACTGTTGGGGCCTCTCCCATTGTGGAGCACAGGTTCCGGACGCGCAGGCTCAGTGGCCACGGATCACGGGCCCAGCCACTCCGCGGCATGTGGGATCTTCCCGGACCGGGGCACAAACCCGTGTCCCCTGCATCGGCAGGTGGACTCTCAACCACTGCGCCACCAGGGAAGCCCTACTTTGATCTTTGATATCCTCCTGCTGCTCCTTCCATTACATTTCCCTCAAGGAGATGATAATACCCGATCATTTCTATATGTGCCCTCTTTCTCCAGTTGAGGGCTAGTCTCTGTATCTCTCAGTGCACAGTTTGATGCCCTGTCTGCAGTAGATGCTCAAAAAATACTTGCTAATAAACTTATCTTCATGGATTTTTGTTTTGAACATCAAAAAAAAACAATATGCCTTTGAAAGTGATTTGCAACAACAAAAGTAAAATGTAAATGTAAGGGATTAATGCTGCTATTCAATTAACCATGTGATTTCATGGTGATGGTTTAAATCCAGTAGGTTAATATGCAATGAATACTTCTCAAATTCACTTCCCTTTAAAAGGCACAATATTATACTGGTTTATAACCTCAAGTTTCCTGGTTAAAAAAGTATATTTCTAGCTGAGTGTGTGTCATGCACTGGGGCCTTACACATCTAAATATTTAACAGGATTGCTTTATATACCTTTATGCCGATGTTGCTGATAATGTGATTTGGCTTCTGCCCAGTGGGTCCCTGGGCTTTTCATCATCCAGTGCATATATTGGCTGCAGCGTGCCTGGGCAGCAGGAATAGTGGGGTTGCTGAGGCATCGAATGCAATCAGAATGTTATTTAGAAAAACTGGCTTGGCAGCCAAGCTTCACATACATCTTTTATTACACTGTATCTTTGTGACATATTATTTCTGCTTCATAAGGTCACCTGACCCTGAATGGGACCTGTGGTCCATTGATAACACGGTTGGATGATGGCCATGGCATGAGTTAGGACTGGACACAGAGAAGGTTGAGTCTCCCGAAGTCCCAGCCTGCCTTGACTTAGTTCTCACACTTCTCTTGTGCTCTTTAGCTCTCTCTTTTCTCCCTGTTATTGGTGTGGAAGGGGGTTAGAAGCAACAGATGACAATTTAATCAAAAGCTTCTTTCCATGATCAGAGAATTGGGGGTGGGGCAGGAATTATAAGGAGTAGGTAAAACTCAACACTTTCTAGGCATGGATTTTAGTCCTAAAATGAGAATCCATGTCCCAACCTTTGGAGCAAGATTTGTTCCACTGGATCTATTTTTTTTTTCTCTTCATATGTTTGGTTCTTACCACTGACCAGCTCTCATCTATGAATTCAGAATTCTACTATGAAACATTTGTGTATTCTTGGTGTTTGATCCCCTTCTACACAGAGGATGATTTGTTCTTTGACCAATTCACTCAACTGTTGTTTATTCAGCATCTATTGTGTAACAGACACTGTTCTAGTTGCTAAGGAGGCAGCGTCACTAAGACAGACGTGGCCCTTTCCCTCATGGTATTTATGTTCTAGTGGGGACAGATATAATCAAGCATATAAGTAAATAAATAATAAAATGTCACTAATGATAAATATTATGATGGAAGCATAAAGAGGTGAATTGATCTAATTTAGATTGGAGGTGGTGGGAGAGGATCTTTCTAAGGAAGTGACATTAGATTGAGATCTTAGGACAAAGTGGAAGCAATGCAAAGGTCCTGAGAAGGAGTGTCTCAGAAAGGACCTGACTGCACAGGTGAGCTTTCTGTGTTCTTGGAACTAGGCTGAGGTCAGTGATAGTGGAAGGCTAAGAGAAAGGAAGATCAAGGCAAAGGAGAGGGCAGCACTGGATCTTGCACATGCTTGGGGGTTAGATGAGGAACAAGGGTTTATTTCATGTACAATAGACTCTTGCTAAAGGAGTTAAAGCAGAGAGATGTCATGTTTTGATTTATATTATTTAAAAGGTCACTCATTTGTTTTTCTTAATAGTTTTGCCACACATGTATATATTTCTAAATAGTATAGTTTAATTTTTTAACTTTTATGAATGAAGTTCATTTTATGAATCTTTTAGCTTCTTGCCACTTTTGTTCTACATTATATTTGTGAGGGAAAAAAGGACAGTTATTCCGCATGTCAGGATTATGCTTACCTTAACTTGGAAAGTGTCACACGGGAGCTTTTGAGGTGCTAGAAAAGATTTGTTTCTTAACCTGTATAGTGGTTACACTAGAGTTTGTTTCATATATAAGTGCTAAATAGTATAGCTAGGCGTATAAATACTTCAGAATGTATATTTCAAATAAAACTTTTTAAAAGAACTATTGTTCAGCACGACATTTAGTAAGTTTTTCCATCAAAGTTAAAAACAGTTTCCCTAGAAAGACTAATTATTCTTCCTCTCATAGTGGGCTTACCAGAGAAGCAAAGCAGAAAGATGGGGAAAGGAAGAAGGATTCTTACTGTGTAGGCAACAAGCAGAGAGTTTAGGTGTGTTGCAGGAGAGAGTGTCATGGTACACGGTGAGGACACGCTGGGAAGGTGGAGGAAGTTTGACTCAGCCTCACCTGGGTCACTAGCTGGCCTCGCATCTTCAAGAAGTCCTATATGCACTCTGAAATTTGTTTCAGCATCTGTGAAAGGAGAGATGATATAACGCATTTCTTGGCCCATAGGGGCTTATGTATACACATTTGTCTAGTTATCTACCTTGATTGTAACAGACCCTAACAGTAAACTCCTCCAACATTTCCAGCTTCTAGATTCTTTTACTCTGCAGACTAGGCTGGAATACCTGACTCAGAACATTTGGTTTCTTCCAAAAGTTTTTGAGTTAACGTAAAATAGATAGCTAGTAGGAAGCAGCCACATAGCACAGGGAGATCAGCTCAGTGCTTTGTGATCACCTAGAGGGGTGGGATAGGGAGGGTGGAAAGGAGGGAGACGCAAGAGGGAAGAGATATGGGGACATATGTATATGTATAACTGATTCACTTTGTTATAAAGCAGAAACTAACACACCATTGTAAAGCAATTATACTCCAATAAAGATGTTAAGAAAAAAAAAGTGTTTGAATTATCACAGTGTGATCTGACAGTCAACTTCGTACTCATGGATGGAATCCTGAGACTGCCACAAAGCCCTGAGCTCATGTTTGGCAAATGATCTTTAAGGCAAGGCTTCTCTTTTCAAGAGTACAGATTCTATAAGGTGAGTTCAACTGAAACATGGGTCAATGTCATTGATGTATTCTTATACTAATATATAGATTCAACATAATTTAGAGTCAGATAAAACTGAGTTCAAATCCTGGCTCTGGTTGGTAGCCAGGCAATCTGGGTCAAGTTCACTTCCCTGAGTCTATATTTTTTATATTTCTGCAGCTCTACAAAGAGAGCACCAGTATTCACTTTTTATTGTGTTGGCTGAAACGTTCAGTCAGGTTTTTCTGTAACATGTTAGTTTTGTGACAATCAGTGAGTACAGCACAGTGAGCCCTCAACACACATTAGTCTCCTCCCTCATCTACATCTCCTGAAATCAAATACAATCAGGAATTACAAGCTGAACTGGCCAAACATCTCCACCCCCAGATCATTTTCACCATCAGCATCATGGTGATAAACCAAAATGTCACTTGCACTTTGGGGCAGGAGGCACAGAGAGGGTCAGTGCATGAAAATAATATAATATACCTTTCCTTTCAGAAAGAAATGTGTTGTTTCACTAGCTGACAATACCATGCTTTTTTTGCAGCACTGGGCTGAAGTGTAACTATTTTTTCAAAAATATATTTTCCTGACCGTGTGGGTGTATTCTGTCAGGCAGGGCAGCTGCTGACAGCTAGGCAAGGAAAAAAGAGAGGAATTATGCAGACATTTGGCAGTGTAAATGTTAGAAAAACTCAACTGTATGTGCGTTCAGGAGAGCTCAGTAGCTTAGGTGAATGCAACTCCAGGAAATAAAGTGACAGCTTCCCCGTAACCACTATGCTAATGGATGGGGTGGAGGCGTTGTCTCTGTTAGAGCAGGCACTTGGGAGACACAACTTCTGGGCTGAGATCCCACTCCCAACAACATCTCCCACTGTGATCCTGGGTGAGTTGCTGAATTTCACTGTACTTTATTTCTATTTATCCATCTACAAACCCAAGCTAATAATAGTTACCGCCATTGCAGGAGTGGTACAAATATTAATGAATTAATGAGCAGAATGTGCTGTGGAGAGAAGGCAGGTTATAGAAATATGATCATTTCCACAAATCTCTGATTGCGCAGGGCAAATTCAGCAGCTTTTCTGAATGTTATGCTCATTCCCCTCTTCTTCACCTATAACGAACTTGTACATCCCATTTCTGCTCCTGCGAGATATGGATGCTCTTGTCCAGAAAGTGATGAGCTCTTCCACGGCCCCCAAGTCTAGGTGCAGTGTGAAAATGATAAGGAGAGAAAGCTTGAGTCACAGAATGATGGAAATTGGAGAAAGATATAAGCGATGAAAGAACATTAGCTTTAAAATAAATAAATAGCTTAACCATCTTCACAATTTTGCAGTTCTATCTGAGAGAACAATAAGCAGTGATGAGTGGGAATATTTTTACAAAATGAGTGCCACAATACAGAGAATATAAAATAGCTTAAATTAAATCTCATTTTCAAATTTATTCATGATGTGTTTTACCAAGAAGCAGTACGTTGTTATATATGTTAGGGTGTAGGGTAAGACAGTTCCCCTACTATAGTGTTTTGCATGGTTTTCTGCCCCCAGCAGAGGTCAGAGTTAAAAAAAAAACAAAGCAAGACCACTAATATCAGGTGTAGATAAAAGCATCAGGCATTCAAATACAGTCTTAGGCCTGGAGAAACAAAGACAAAGCCAAATAACCAATGGACAAAAACCAGTTTTCAGACCAGTGTACGGAAAATTTTTATCAAACAGTTGGGAAATAAAAATTACATTACATACATGATCCACGATCCCATTCATTGGTCTTCACCCTGGAAAGTATGATACGTTTTGAAAACACTTTTTAAGGACAGAGAAACAGCAGTTAGTAGATTTAATAATCTTGCTCAGAGTTACAACGATAGAGTGGTAAGATGGGCTTTGAACCCAAGCCTCAGTATTTATGTTTCAACTGCCTTTCCCCAACTTTCTGCAGAGAACAGGACTTGTAGCTTAGGACAAATGAATTATCTGAGAGATATTATATGTATCTGTTTTGCAAATGCATCCAAACATCTATCCATTCATCTAACTGTCCTTCAAGTATTTGACCAACACCATCACGGTACCATGATCTGTGCTAACTTAAAGAACTGAGCCAAAGTAAAGAAGAATACATCCTTTCCCTGAGTCAAGCACACAAGACTCAGAATTGTAAAGGCAAAATGGTCAGCATGAGCATCTCAACCCACCAGAATTGGACACTTACTCTAGAGTAGTGGCTGCTTGAAATTTTCTGGGTGCAGTGTCTTTGGGACCAGAGACTTTGATCCCTTCAGAAGAGGTTTCCAGTTCAACCCAGCCCCATGTGGAATAAAGATAACAAGATAATATTGGAAGAAAGGTACAAAACATATACTCTACTGAGTGTCTGTTTCCATTTCTTATCAAAAACATAAGCAGTAAAAGAAACTGTAGTCGGATGAAAGAAAGAAAACCAAGGGAACTTAGTTTACTCATACCCTGGCTAGAAAACCATCCCACTCACATTCACGCTGGTCCCCCACTGTTTAGCAGATCTGAATACCCTAGCCCTGCTATCATTTGCAAATGGGCCTGGAGATAGGAAACACCAAAAGGTAATATAAAGGACATGAAAAACACACATTGCCTGCGCCCAGTTTCTCAGAGACAAACCGTGTGCTGTACCTACATAGTTTCCTATGCTATTCACGATCATCTCAGAGGTATTTGAGCATGGAGGAATAAAAAGAATGAAATCTTTATCTTTATGTATTTGAAACAGACTTCATTGCCTAAAATAATGAATGCAGATGACTCAATAAAATTCCTTCTACATAGATCTTACCAGCATGTACCAGTTTGCAACATCTTCTCTCTTAAACTCATAGTGCTTTTTGACTGTTCTACTTACCTGATGTAGAATCAGGTACTCTCTTTATGATTCATGTATTTCCTCATTGATGTCTTAGTGCTGGTTGCTATAAGAAAATATGGTAAGCTGGGTGGCTTAAAAACAACAGAAATTTATTTCTCAGAGTTCCAGAAGTTGGAACTCCGAGATCAAGGAGTTAGTATGGTCGGGTTCTGGTGAGCATCATTTCGGGGTGGCAGATTGCTGACTTCTTTGTATATGCATGTGGTAGAAAGAGAGTGTGCTAGATTTCTGGCCTCTTCTTATAGGGATGCTAATTCCATTTTTGAGGGCTGCACCCTCATGACCTAATTACCTCCAAAGGGCCCCACTTCCAAATATCATCACAGTGGAAGCTGGCTTTCAGCATATGAATTTTGGGGAGACGCATTCAGTCCATAAGAGTTGCTATTTCAAATCTGAGTAGTTCCTCAACTTTGCACTGTTATACAACTTGTATTTATACCTTATGATCCAAAAGCAAACTATGTGAACTTTATGTCAGAGATTGTGTCTTCCGTACCTCTGTTCCCCCTCACTCTCCTGGGTGCCTGTATACTATGTATCTTGAGTATTGAATATTTACTTATTAATACACAGAACTAATGATTCTGCCTGATGCTGAGGCCTGGTTTCATGTGAAATTCTAATACCAATAAAGTTTGTCTTTGGTGTTCTTTCATATTATTGACAAGTGCCTGTATTTTTTCACATAATTCTTCCAACACAGTCCTGGTTGCCAAGGTGCTGCCACCTGGTTGGAGCTGCAAGCTATTATGAAAACAATCCAATTACCATCTTAACATCTTTCTTATCAAAAGTTATGAGTGGTCTACTCATTTATCTATTCTTTCCTTCCTTCCTTCTTTCATTCATCAATAAATTATGTTTTGTTCATAAACAATGTAGTGCCTACTACCATGTGCTGGGTTAGTGCTAACTAGTTGGTCTGGGGATGCAATGTTTTGTAAGAAACAAAATCATTGCTTCTTTAACGGAGCTTAAGCTCTTGTGGCAGAGGCTGATACTACACTTGCAAAATATCCATAAATAAGACCATTCCAGATGGGATGAGCACCATGAGCAAAATAAGGGGATAGACAAGAGACTTGAGAGGGCACAGAGGATCTCCCAAGGAGATGACACTTAGTTGAGACATAAATAACAAAAGGTGTGCCATGCAATGATCTGAGTGAAAATTATCACTAAAATCTCAGAATTGGAAAAAAAAAAGAAAAAAAGCAGGTGCAGCCAAAGTGTAATTGATGAATAGGGTGTTTCATTTGAAATAAGTTTGTCTGAAACAGCAGGAATCATAGCATGGGGACTTTGCAGGAGATGGCAAGGGGTTTTTATAATAGGACCAGAGAAGGCTGATAGAAAGGTTTAAGGAAGGGGATGAGATGACAGGATTTATAGCTTTAAAAGACGTTTCTGTCTGCTGTGTCCATGGGATCATTATTTTTTTTCTAAATTGCCTTATAAGAACTAATGGGTAAACAGAAAATTCAGTTTATAGAAATCTTTAAGGCCAGATTTGTTAACCTAATCTTTTGCAAAAAGTCAGAGAATCTTATCAAAGAAACCATTTTGCAAGTTCACAAGAACCTGTGTTGCAGATGTATGCATCTGGAATACTTCTGTATTCTATGCATGCCTATGACTTTTTAAGTTTGCTGTTTGACTTTGAGCACGTCACAAACTCTCTGGGCCTTAAAAATGAGGAAGTTTGAATGAGATGATTTTTAAGATCTCTTTCAGTTCCAATATTTTATGACCATGAAATTAGTGCATTAGAAATGGATTAAAATCTCAAAAGCTATAAAATATCCTTTCTCTTCAATCTTGTGAGTGAAATGAATCAGAGATATTGCTACTGCTCATGATGATCAACATGTATGCAGCATTTTACAGTCTGCTAAAGATACATCCATTGTACCTTTTAAAATTACATAATACTGAGAAGTAGGTCTTATTATTATTTCTGTTTTACAAGTGGTAAAATGGATGTTAAGAGGAATTGTTGTTGTAAAGAAGATAAACAACTAGCTAGTGGGAGAAGCAAGAACAGAACCAGATATTCACTGTATAGACAAATCAAGAAGATTGTACTTTATGTTTCCATATGGGATTTTGATGGCTATATAGGCTTCTCTAGCAATCAACTTTCTACCTCCTTAGCAAACAATAATACCTGGTTTATTTCTCTACTTACTTATTAACAGTTATTGAGAGTGACTCTAAGGTTGGTAACTCAGCCCTTTCTTATGGTTCAAAACATAAGAAAGTGTGGAATAATGATCAGTCACTTTATTACACCCACACTGTTGGTTAAGGTCTAACATACATGTTATATGTTGTTAATGTTAACGTGATTGATGACATTATTTAGACAATTGTCAAGGTTTTACTGTTTTCTCTGCACAGGAATATCTTTTGTGTGTAGGAAACAGATGTATATGTATCTGTTTGGAGGTTTTATTTCACTTGAGTGGCCCTACTGGCTTCCACCCCTCTGACATATGTTGGTGTGCACACACAGACACACCCTCCACAACCACCAGTACAGACTTTGTAAGCCCATGTGATGATGGAGGGCTGCCACTCTATTATCTGAGACACAGTCACTGCCTGTTGAAACCGGAGGATTATTTTTTTTACACATTTTCCCTATCATCCCTCCTTCCTTCCGGATAGGCTTTTAAAATTCTGATGGCATTTCTTAGCTGAACTTTGGATACTAATGTGTTGTGTGCTAATACCTCATAAATGCCAATTTTTAAATCCTGTAGATCACATATCTCATTATATATATGATGGATCCAAATCAGAAATCAAGCAAAGCAGCAGCCTCATGTAAAATCATACAAGGATTAAGTCCAAATTATATTAGAATCACCAAGAAGAATTTGGCAGTAGAAACATTTTAAAGATAAACCTGTTGAAATGGCATACTTTTGGCAGCCTTTTCTGGAAGTTCAGTGGCTTTCTCCCCCCCCACCTCCCTTTCCTTCCTTCACGTCAGACTGAGCCATGTTTGAAATTCCTGAGCCCACCATGCTCGCGCAGTCTTTACATATGAACTCAGCTCTCCTGAGGAAAGATTTCAACTTCATGGCAAAACTGAAGAAAGCATGTCAGAATGCTGTCGGAGAGGGAACCTTCTTTTCTACAACTGTTTTTGGATGCCAGCCAGAATTCCCCTTTCTGGCTTTTACTCTTGACACTATTTCCCCATGGAGTAGAAGGGATATTTTAGCAACTGGCAGGTTTTAGCAGGGCTCCTCAATGCCAGCACAGGCAGCCCAGAATTCAGAGCTCTGACTCCATCTTCACGTTGATATTAAATAAGCATGCCGTTTAAAGACAACACTGGTAACTTTTCTTTTGAGGCTATCTGGGGAGATTTTTTAAAATTTTATTTTATAAAGGGTTTTATATAAGACATCAAATAGTTATGAGAAATGTGGCTGTGCTTTTTATAACACAAGAAAGGTTAAGAGCAGAAATTTTTATAGACACTGTAAGAACTTTCAAGGGACTAAAAGGCTCAGTGGACTCTGAAGACAGATTTCACCTTCAGGAAGAGAATTCAAGTTCATCTGAGGAATCAGCAAGTTCCAAGGGTTGGGATCCTGGGCCGGGTCCCTGTTGTTGGTTGGGCTCTCCCTTTGAAAGCCACTGTGCACTTAATTGAAAGAGAATTGTTTCATGTGAAAAGATTTTGTAACAACACAGCATACAAGTTGCTGGTGTCTGGGAATGGCCGAAAGATATGATTTAGACCCTGGATTTGCTGGAAAGAAAAACGTTACTGTATTTTGGTGGTTCTCAGTGCCCCAAACGAAGGTAACTCTTCCGTGTGTGCATAGAGGAATTTCATTAAGGAAGACTTTTTCTCTGGATCAATTTTTACCCTCCTGTAGGCTGGGGACTCTGTGTTGCACTGTGGGCTACATGTAGAAGAAAAATACTAGCTAGGTGAAATTCCCTGCAGAAAGAAGAGCTAGTTGCAGTGAAGACAATTTCCAAGAGAAAGGATGGGTTGGCCATGAAGGTGGACAAGTAGTGAAAGGCAGGAAATGGAAACTAAGAAATGCCATATGAGATTAAAGATTTAGATCATTGCAATCAAACTGAATACAGTTAACTGGAATGTCTACTTCAATAAGCACATATTCTCAGAAATTAAGAATTACATGCTAATAATGTATCTTGACCGCAGCCTTCTGTCCAGCAAGAATTCAATTATAAGGAATGTTTGGCCTAAAACAATGGCTGCATGAGTAGCCTGTGACTTTGGCCAAGACACAAGCAAAGACTGAGTTAAATTAAGCTGAAATTATTGTTTATTCTATCCTTAGAATTTTTATTCTAAAGGAGGATCCATTTAGTGAGAGTTATCAGTACCTCTAAACCATAACTCCAGGAAGCTGATACAATTCTACCAGTTTTCCTAGATCCAAAACATCCAGACTGGAAACCAGATGGCTTAGATTGTTTTCTGGAAGGGAGAGAACTTGTAGAGAAGAGAAATATCCTACACATGTATAAAAGAAGGTCTCTGCACAGGAGCTGCCTGGCAGTTTTGTCTTTATCAAATATGTTCTCAAATCCCAAGATTTTAACTTCTCTGTTTTTCAAAATCTCTCGAAGGACTTAGTTTTATTTCTAGCACAAGCCATACCCCAGTTAATTCCCACTCATGTTGACTTCTCTCTCTTCAAGTTCCTTATACTCACAGTCTATGTGTAACGTGTACCTGGATGTTTTAATGCAGTAACTTTTTTCATTTCAACCAGAAATTAACCTATTTAGTTTGATATTGTACTTTGGCTCCAGCATAGAGATCCTATTAGTCTTGTTGGTAGTCACATCCCTCTCTTACCCTAAATAAACATGTTGCCTACTCATACTTAGAATGTTTCTATCAGTAATAATGTAATGATAAAAATAATATGTGAATATTTTAGAACACTTAAAAGTACTAAAAGATTAAAAATTATAAAAAATACAAAATAAAAAATTATTATCTTTCTGTAAAAATACAGAAAGATAACAATTCATAACTATTTTCCAGATATAACTAAGTAAAAAATGTAATATATTTATTTCAAGTTTTTTCTATAAATGTGTTTGTTTCTATTTGTTATGTATGTGAACATACATATATCTAATGAATCTAAATACATAGAGCCATTATACATATAAGTTCTTAATAAAAACTAAACTAATAATATATCCTTTTATTAAAATATAAACATATATATTTTAACAAAATATTTAACAAAAATATTTAACAAAATATTTTTAAAATATTTTAACAAAAATACATTTATATATGCAATGATTATGTCCCATTTTTTAATTAGAATTACATCACATAAATATTTGTAGATGAAATTTTCCTCCTACTTATTACACATTAAAAAAAAAGAAAGACAAGATCCAGCCTCATCCACCAGAACCCAGGCACTAGTCCCCTCCACCAGGAAGCCTACACAACCCACTGAACTAACCTTAGCAACCGGGGACAGACACCAAAAACAATGGGAACTATAAACCAGCAGCCTGCAAAAAGGACACCCCAAACACAGTAAGATAAGCAAAATGAGAAGACAGAAAAACACACAGCAGATGAAGGAGCAAGATAAAAACCCACCAGACCTAACAAATGAAGAGGAAATAAACAGTCTATCTGAAAAAGAATTCAGAATAATGACAGAAAAGATGATCCCAAATCTTAGAAATAGAATAGACAAAATTCAAGAAACATTTAACAAGGACCTAGAAGAAATAAAGATGAAACAAGCAATGATGAACAACACAATAAATGAAATTAAAAATACTCTAGATGGGATCAATAGCAGAATAACTGAGGCAGAAAAACAGATAAGTGACCTGGAAGATAAAATAGTGGAAATAACTACTGCAAAGCAGAATAAAGAAAAAAGAATGAAAAGAACTCAGGACAGTCTCAGAGACATCTGGGACAACATTAAATGCACCAATATTCGAATTATAGGGGTTCCAGAAGAAGAAGAGAAAAAGAAAGGGACTGAGAAAATATTTGAAGAGATTATAGTTAAAAACTTCCCTAATATGGGAAAGGGAATAGTTAATCAAGTACAGGAAGCACACAGAGTCCCATACAGGATAAATCCAAGGAGAAATAAGCCAAGACACATATTAATCAAAATGTCAAAAATTAAATACAAGGAAAACATATTAAAAGCAGCAAGGGAAAAACAACAAATAACACACAAGGGAATCCCCATCAGGTTAACAGCTGATCTTTCAGCAGAAACTCTGAAAGCCAGAAGAGACTGGCAGGCCATATTTAAAGTGATGAAGGAGAAAAACCTGCAACCAAGATTACTCTACCCAGCAAGGATCTCATTCAGATTAGATGGAGAAATTAAAACCTTTACAGACAAGCAAAAGCTGAGAGAATTCAGCACCACCAAACCAGCTTTACAGCAAATGCTAAAGGAACTTCTCTAGGCAAGAAAAACAAGAGAAGGAAGAGACCTACAGTAACGAACCCAAAACAATTAAGAAAATGGGAATAGGAACATACATATTGATAATTACCTTAAATGTAAATGGACTAAATGCTCCCACCAAAAGACACAGACTGGCTGAATGGATACAAAAACAAGACCCATATATACGCTGTCTACAAGAGACCCACTTCAGACCTAGAGACACATACAGACTGAAAGTAAGGGGATGGAAAAATATATTGCATGCAAATGGAAACCAAAAGAAAGCTGGAGTAGCAATTCTCAAATCAGACAAAATAGACTTTAAAATAAAGACTATTAGAAGAGGCAAAGAAGGACCCTACATAATGATCAAGGGATCAATCCAAGAAGAAGATATAACAATTGTAAATATTTATGCACCCAACATAGGAAAACCTCAATACATAAGGCAAATACTAACAGCCATAAAAGGGGAAATAGACAGTAACACATTCATAGTAGGGGACTTTAACACCCCGATTTCAACAATGGACAGATCATCCAAAATGAAAATAAAAAAGGAAACACAAGCTTTATATGATACATTAAACAAGATGGACTTAATTGATATTAATAGGACATTCAATCCCAAAACAACAGAATACACTTTGTTCTCAAGTGCTCATGGAACATTCTCCAGGATAGATCATATATTGGGTCACAAGTCAAGCCTTGGTAAATTTAAGAAAATTGAAATTGTATCAAGTATCTTTTCTGACCACAATTCTATGAGACTAGATATAAATTACAGGAAAAGATCTGTAAAAAATACAAACACATGGAGGTTAAACAATACACCACTAAATAATGAAGTGATCAGTGAAGAAATGAAAGAGGAAGTAAAAAAATACCAAGAAACAAATGACAATGACACATGATGACCCAAAACCTATGGGATGCAGAAAAAGCAATTCTAAAAGGGAAGTTTACAGCAATACAATCCTAGCACAAGAAAAACGAAAAAATCTCAAATAAACAACCTAACCATACATCTAAAGCAATTAGAGAAAGAAGAACAAAAAAATCCCTAAGTTAGCAGAAGGAAATAAATCATAAAAATCAGATCAGAAATAAATGAAAAAGAAATGAAGGAACTGAGAGCAAAGATCAGTAAAACTAAAAGCCTGCTCTTTGAGAAAATAAACAAAATTGATAAACCATTAGCCAGACTCATCAAGGAAAAAAAGGGAGAAGACTCAAATCAATAGAATTAGAAATGAAAAAGGAGAAGTAACAACTGACACTGCAGAAATACAAAAGATCTTGAGAGATTACTACAAGCAACTCTATGCCAATAAAATGGACAACCTGGAAGAAATGGACAAATTTATAGAAATGCACAACCTGCCAAGACTGAATCAGGAAGATATTGAAAATATGAATGGACCAATCACAAGCACTGAAATCGAAACTGTGACTAAAAATCTTCCAACAAACAAAAGCCCAGGACCAGATGGCTTCAGAGTCGAATTCTATCAAACATTTAGAGAAGAGCTAAGACCTATCCTTCTCAAACTCTTGCAAAATGTAGCACAGGGAGGAACACTCCCAAACTCATTCTAGGAGACCACCATCACCTTGATGTCACAAAGAAAGAAAATTACAGGCCAATATCACTGATGACCATAGATGCAAAAATCCTCAACTAAATACTAGCAAACAGAATCCAACAGCACATTAAAAGGCTCATACACCATGATCAAGTGGGGTTTATTCCAGGAATGCAAGGATTCTTCAATATATGCAAATCAATCAACATGATACACCATATTAACAAATTGAAGGAGAAAAACCATATGATCATCTCAATAGATGAAGAAAAAGCTTTTGACAAAATTCAACACCCATTTATGATAAAAACCCTGCAGAAAGTAGGCATAGAGGGAACTTTCCTCAACATAATAAAGGCCATATATGACAAACCCACAGCCAACATTGTCCTCAAAGGTGAAAAACTGAAAGCATTTCCACTAAGATCAGGAATAAGACAAGGTTACCCACTCTCACCACTCTTATTCAACACAGTTTTGGAAGTTTTAGCCACAGCAATCAGAGAAGAAAAGCAAATACAAGGTATCCACATTGGAAAAGAAGAAGTTAAGCTGTCACTGTTTGCAGATGACATGATACAATACATAGAGAATCCTAAAGATGCTACCAGAAAACTACTAGAGCTAATCAATGAATTTGGTAGAGAAGCAGGATACAAAATTAATGCACAGAAATCTCTGGCATTCCTATACACTAATGATGAAAAATCTGAAAGTGAAATCAAGAAAACACTCCCATTTACCATTTCAACAAAAAGAATAAAATACCTGGGAATAAACCTACCTAAGGAGACAAAAGACCTGTATGCAGAAAATTATAAGACACTGATGAAAGAAATTAAAGATGATACAAATAGATGGAGAGATATACCATGTTCTTGGATTGGAAGAATCAACGTTGTGAAAATGACTCTACTACCCAAAACAATCTACAAATTCAATGCAATACCTATCAAACTGCCAATGGGATTTTTCACAGAACTAGAACAAAAAATTTCACAATTTGTATGGAACACAAAAGACCCTGAATACCAAAAGCAATCTTGAGAAAGAAAAACAGAGCTGGAGGAATCAGGCTCCCTGACTTCAGACTATACTACAAAGCTACAGTAATCAAGACACTATGATACTGGCACAAAAACAGAAAGATAGATCAATGGAACAGGATAGAAAGCCTAGAGATAAACCCATGCACATATGGTCACCTTATCTTTGATAAAGTAGTCAGCAAGGTACAGTTGGGAAAGGACAGCCTCTTCAATAAGTGGTGTTGGGAAAACTGGACAGGTACATATAAAAGTATGATATTAGATCACTCCCTAACACCATACACAAAAATAAGCTCAAAATGGATTAAAGACCTAAATGTAAGGCCAGACACTCTCAAACTCTTAGAGGAAAACATAGGCAGAACACTCTATGACATAAAAACAGCAAGATCCGTTTTGACCCACTTCCTAGAGAAATGGAAATAAAAACAAAAATAAACAAATGGGACCTAATGAAACTTCAAAGCTTTTGCATAGCAAAAGAAACCATAAACAATACCAAAAGACAACCCTCAGAATGGGAGAAAATATTTGCAAATGAAGGAACTGACAAAGGATTAATCTCCAAAATTTATAAGCAGCTCATGCAGCTCAATAACAAAAAATCAAACAACCCAATCCAAAAATGGGCAGAAGACCTAAATAGACATTTCTCTACAGAAGATAATACAGACTGCCAACAAACACATGAAAGAATGCTCAACATCTTTACTCATTAGAGAAATGCAAATCAAAACTACAATGAGATATCATCTCACACCAGTCAGAATGGCCATCATCAAAAAATCTAGAAACAATAAATGCTGGAGAGAGTGTGGAGAAAAGGGAACACTCTTGCACTGCTGGTGAGAATGTGAATTGGTACAGACACTATGGAGAACAGTATGGAGGTTCCTTAAAAAACTAAAAATAGAACTACCATATTACCCAGTAATCCCACTAGTAGGCATAAACCCTGAGAAAACCTTAATTCAAAAAGAGTCATGTACCAAAATGTTCATTGCAGCTCTATTTACAATAGCCCAGAGATGGAAACAACCTAAGTGTCCATCTTCGGATAAATGGACAAAGAAGATGTGGCACATATATCCAATGGAATATTACTCAGCCATAAAAAGAAACGAAATTGAGCTATTTGTAATGAGGTGGATAGACCTAGAGGCTGTCATACAGAGTGAAGTAAGTCAGAAAGAGAAAGACAAATACCATATGCTAACACATATATATGGAATTTAAGAAAAAAAAATGTCCTGAAGAACCTAGGGGTAAGACAGGAATAAAGACATAAACCTACTAGAGAATGGACTTGAGGCTATGTGGAGCAGGAAAGGTAAGCTGTGACAAAGTGAGAGAGAGGCATGGACATATATACACTACCAAACATAAGGTAGATAGCTAGTGGGAAACAGCCTCATAGCACAGGGAGATCAGCTCAGTGCTTTGTGACTGCCTGGAGGGGTGGGATAGGGAGGGTGTGAGGGAGGGAGATGCAACAGGGAAGAGACTTGGGAACATATGTATATGTGTAACTGATTCACTTTGTTATAAAGCAGAAACTAACACACCATTGTACAGTAATTATACTCCAATAAAGATATAAAAAAACAAACATATCATTAAACATTATTCTAATTTTAATTTAATTTAACCAATTGTCCTTTCATTAGCAGATTGAATCCTCCCATTTTTTTGTCTTTTGCTGGTACATATAATGCTATGATAAACAATCCAGTAGATGGATTTCACATGCACAGTATATTTTGGATTATTTTACTTTATTATTACTGGTAAGGTTAAATATGGTAATTTAGTTTTCAGTTTATTTGAATTTTTACAGGCTATTGTCTGTTCATGCCTTTCATCTACTTTCTGTTGTTTTTTTTGAATTGTTTGTACATGTCTTTAGCTCTTTATTTTTTATTTCAATTTCTAAAAAAAAGCACATGTATATTAAACATATCCTTAGTTATAATTTGTTTTCAATTTGGCTTATGATGTTTGATGAATTTCAGAACTGTCCTATTTTTGATACAGACATATTGATTGCTTCTCACACCCCCATATGGCTTTCTTCCATAAATGTTATGCTTAGAAAAATCTTTCTCATCCTGGGAAAATATCAATCTTCTCTGATATTTTCTTCTAGCTTTCTATTGTTTTATTAAAGAGAAAGGTTTAACACTTTGATATACCTAGTGTTTTCCTAATTCAAATTCTCATGACTGTTATAATAAAGAATAATCCATCTTTTTTGCCATTGATTTGTAATGTGGTTGTTATTTTTCTTCAGTTATTACTGTTATTGTTTCTGACCCCCCCCCCTTTTTTTTCTGGGAGAAATCTTTCTCAACCAAAATATTTGTCAACCAAAGGTATGGCTATTAGTCCCACTCTATCAGCTTGAGCAGTGGCCAAATCTTTTGGAATCTTCAGTGGGAGTTTTGTGCATGTTACCAGCTCCTGCTCCATTCTTCTGCAGGACAGATTGTCATCCAGAGTTTTCCACTTTCCCCACTTCCTGGTTCATACTCTGAGGTATGTAAAAATCTATGCATTACAGGAAGTCTTTCTTCCTTTCTTTCCTTAGCTCATCCATCCATTTCAGTGCTATAACTGCAAGTCGATAGTTCTGTCCCTTAGGGATGCCAGTTGCAGCTGCCTGTATTTATCCTTGAAATCCTTCTCCAGGCTTTTCAGTCCCCCTTCACTACTCAGTGTCTGGTTAGTCTGGATCCTTTATTTATGAAACAAGAGTACCAGTAAGAAGAAGAATAGATATTGTTGTATTGTATTGACATGCACCCATTCTAGCTCTTTTTCATAAGGTATGGTGTAAAACTATGGTATCCAATGTTGTAGCCTTTAACTCCACATTGCTACTAAGATCTTGAAATGTGGTTAGTCTGAATTTAGATGAGTTTTAAGTGCAAAATACACGTTGGATTTATTTAAAAATGTAAAATATCTCATTAATATTTATAATATAGATTATATCATGAAATAATTAATATTTTGGATACACTGAGTACTATAGACTGAATGGGTTTGTGTCCTGCCCAAAATTCATATGTCGAACCTAATGCCCAATGTGACGGTATTTAGAAGTGGGTCCTTTGGGAGGTAATTAAGTCATGAAGGTGGAGCCTTTATGAATGAGATTAGCCCTCATATAAAAGAGACCCGAGAAACCTCCCTCACCCCATTTGCCATGTGAGAACCCAGTGAAAACATGGTCCTCAATGAACAAGGAAATGAACCTTCACCAGGCAATGAATCTTCCAGCAGCTTGATCTTGGACTTCTCAGCAGTTAGAACTGTGAGAAATAAATTTATGTTGTTTATAAGCCACCCAGTCGATGATAGTTTGTTATAACAGCCTCAACCAAGACAATTAAGTTAATAAAATTTCACTTTAAAAATAAGCTTTACTTGTTTCTTTTCTACTCTTTTAATGTGACTACTACAAAATTTAAAATCTCATGTGATTCACATTTGTGGATTGCATTATATTTTTATTGGATAGCACTCTATAGTTGTTTCACTACTTTCATTTTTAGTAACATGACTGTGTTGTTGCAATTAAGGGAAAATCTTCCCATGTTCTAGAAATAGATTGATTGCCAATTTTTGGTAGTCTGGGTATATTTTCTAAAACACAGGAGTCTTTATTCCCCTCAAGCATGTTCTTCTTAATGCTGGTTTCTGTTTTATTGGTTAAACAAAGTGGCTATGTGATTCTGCTTCTCTCTGCCTCTAATCAGGTGCTTAACATTGTGGGGGTGTGTGTGCAAGTGTGTGTGTGTGTGCATTCTTTTATCATAATTTAAGCAGTGGAGAGAGGTGTCTTTTCAACCTTTCTCAAGTGGATGCCGAGTAACTGTGCAAAAATGTACATTCCTTGACGTGACATTTACTCAAAGTATGTATTCTCTCCTTGTGTATAACTAAGAAGTGGACATAACATGGTCTTTGACACCATGGAGTCCTGATATCAAGCATGACACCTTTGAGCTTTGTGGTCATTACATAATTAACTTTCTTTCTCTTAGCCTCTGTTAACCTATCTGCAATAGGGGGTAATCACAGTTTTATTGAAGGGTTCCATTACTCTCATCGCACCTGGCCTAGACCTCTCCACTCTCCTTCCTTCTCTAATTTCATGCATTTAGACCCACTTGGCACAAAGGTGAGTTGTCAGCAAACATGTATTGGCTATGTGATACTGATGGTGGGGGTGTGTAGTGAGTGATTTGCTGAGGAGAAGGAGAGCTCTGGTGGCTGTTAGATTAGGACCTAATTCCAAATGCAACTGTCAGAATTTTACATATTTTCATGCAATAGATTACAGAAAATAACGATTCAGCATGCCAACCTTGGCATCAATAATGCCTACAGCCCGAGGGTGATGCCAATCCCTTTAAGAGATATGAGGAATGTATTTACCTTAAGCTTCTTTTTGAACGAGCCCAAGAAATTTCAAAGCTTTCAATTTTCGCCCAATAGAGCTAAGACTCTGTCTCTTACATGCCCTCATAAAAAATAGAATTTCAGCAAGACATTTGATAAATTATCATAAATGTATGACCAATAACTGCCTTAAACAAGAATAGCAGTCTCCTGCCAAAGGTGCAATGTGTACAGAAATGATTGCAGGGCAAGTGGTGGCAGACTGTCATGGCATGGGGCCATTTTGGAATGAGGAAATAAGTAATGACGGATGAATGGTAAAATGTTCTGAGTGGGTGGATAGCACCCAGAAGTTCTAATATTCTTCTTACCCATCTGAAGCCCAGTCTTTTGAATTCTGCCAAGTTTGTCTGGAAATCTGTGAGTTGACCATTTTGGGCTATTTATTAATGTCCAACAAGTTATAGGATGTCAGTAAAATGAAAAGAGTGTGGGGTGGAAAGGAGACTCTTCTTTAGCTTGGATTAAAGAAAAACTGAATCTTGTTGATTATGAGCTCCAAATACTTCTCTACTGATTAATACTTTAAAAGAGGCTAAAGTTTCCAATATTGGTTGGTGCTAGGGTATCAGCAGGTATTTCTGCTTCCTAGTTTTGGCATATTTATGTCCTTCTTGAGTTTCCATTGTTTATGATTTTTCTCTTTTGCTCTAGTCTCTGAGGATTAAATCCTATACCAGATCCAAAGTCTAAGGTATTTACATGGGAAGGTAACCAATTTAAGTAGCCCAAGGTGTGTGCACACACAAGATTTTCATAGTGTGAAATGATAGAATGTGAGGAAGGTCGGGGTGGTGTGGTGGGGCATTTTTTTGGGTTAGGGTTTAAATATGCTACAAAACAGCCCAACATTATTTTGCATTATTTGAATTATAAAGTTTCTTATATGTAATACACTCAAGGATTTGTAATATTTATACACATCTACATGCACTTATATGTATGCACTCTTTTCATCAGGCCAGTCTTTCACATAAGGTGGTTTATGTAATTGCCAGTTTGGTATGATTTGAGAACCACTGACAATGGGCTTCTTTTTCCAAGTGATAGTCTCCATTAGTTTGTTACTGAGGTCAAAGATTGTGCTTTGTTCAGAGAAGCAGCCCAACACAGTAGAAATAGCATGAGCTTTAGAACTAAGTAGAAATAGCATGAGCTTTAGAACTAAGTAGATCTGGCTGTGAAACCCATCTGTATCATTCACTAGCTGGGTGACCTTCTGCCTCAGTTACCTGTCCTATAAAATGGGGAAAATAACTGACTTGGAAATGTTTTACAATTCTTTGAAACAATTTATTGAATGCACTATGCCTACCGTATGGTAGTAGCTCAACAAATGGTATTTAATAGTATTAGTCACACTGCTAAATTGCAAACAGCTCAGTACAGGTTCTGTGGACCCCTGACAGTCATTCATCAGATGTGGATAATGGTTTGATGTTTGCAATTCCTTTATTTACCTTCTGTGCTGCTGAGCCTGAGTTTGGCCATTTACAAAGGAGGATAAAGAAAGGACATCAGCACAAATGTCCTTCCTGGATCAGACACAAGAAAGTCATCACAGAGTTGAACACAGGACACTGGTCCCCATACATCAGTATGTATGTTATCTGGTGACTTGATTTCTGTATGTGCTCCTATCCTACCCTTGACAGAAATTATATTCCTTTTACTTTTGGCTGATATGGAGCCAGGCTGTGAATTAAGTGATGGTCAGTGTCATCAACATTTTCCTGTAGTTTCATCCCTACTCTTAATATCTAGTCCACCATGGTCACCTGGAATCTTTATATTTATTTCCCTTCCACCAGTCAAATTTGCTATAGGAAAAAGTCTGGGACTTTTTTTTCCCCTTAGTGAACATGAAAGTTTACAGTTTACAGAAAACACTGTCCTGAGTCCAAAGAATCATAATCTTTCTAAGCAATTTCATACATGTTCGACACACACATTTTGTTGGGTTACAGGAGTCTTCTAAACATTGCCCACCATGCTGCTGGAATCTCCTCACCCAAGCTAGTTTATATGTATAGTTTATATACTGTAGTTATATATAGTACTGCCTTTATTATTGATAAACTTCCAGCAGGTAATAACTTTTATCTAGATTTTTTAATAGAAATTTTGAAGGACAGTTCTCAGCAGGTGAGAAGTTTGTGGATAAATGCAGAAATGAGCCCCATTTTATAGAAAGGCCAGAACATTATAAAGATAACTGCAAAATGATGAAATAGGACTTCTTAGGGGGTATTTTATTGTACTGAAACAGGGAAAGACTATGAATTAAATAATACATATGCCAAGGGTACATTTTAAGAGTTTCTATGTGTTTCCAAGAAACACACATTTTTTTGGAGAAAATTTTCATATGATGTTTTATAGGCAGAAATAGAATACATTAAAAATATAGAATTAGAGGAACAAATCTCAGGTAACACATTTCTTGGAAATATATGAGTAATAGAAAAAGAATAAAGGGAAAAAGATTTTGTAACCTTGATATTCTTGTTAACCTAAGAGAGTTAAGACCGGGGGTGGAGTTTGGGAAGAATTTAAGGCACAGACTGAGAATATAAGGGGAAGAGTTTGAATTGTGGATAAAATGAGGAGCTTTGCATCTATATGTTTTCTAGGGTCATGGGCCTGCCACTTGTCAATCACTTCTACTGGCCTGGTCTCAATCAGCATCAATATACCCAATGTTCATGACTGCACCTTGACTTTCTCTCTTCCTTCAAGGAGACCCTTGAAAGTGTCAGCAGTTCTCTGAGGGCATCTGAATATTTGAGCAAACAGTTTTCATCAAAGATAAACACGGTTAAAAAGTCAAATAGTTTTACTAAGTGTAAAAAAAAAAGGCATCTCCCCATCCCCAATTCCTGCTCCCTCAAGGTAATTCTTTTACCTCTTTCACCTGTATATTTTAGTGTTCATTTTCATGTTTACAGGTACCATTTTTATTCTGTTATTTCTAAATCTTCGAGCTAACCTTTGAAAAATGAATTCAGCTCTGTTACATGCACCACCCTCTGCATACACACATCAGCCCAGACCATTCCCTTTCCACCTCTCTTAATATAAATAAGGCATAATTTTTAGATCACTATGCAATATTTAGTTCATTATGACTGTGTAAATGTTATTTATAGCTAAGCCATATGGTATACTAGCTTTGTTTCTTTTCTTCAACAGTCCTTTTTTTTTAAATTTAATAATTACATATATTTCTTTACTTGCTAGGATTTTTTATCTACCAATACATAAATCATCCTTAAATAATCTGACAGTTGTAGAAACATCCTCTCTGTTGGTTCAAATGAAACATCTTCTTCTTTTTATTTTCCTTCCTCCCTCTGTCCCTTTCTACTTTGCAGGAATCTGGACTCACAGTTCTCCATGCTTGCTGTAATCCTGGACTCTCCCTTTATGGAAACTCACATGTTTGAAAGTTTCCTTCCATTTTACACTTGATCAATAATTTATTCTAGGTTGACAATCATTTCTTTCAGACTTTAGTAACATTATAACTCTTGACCTTTGGTATATAATTATTGTGCTGCCTCTTGGTAGAAATTTTGAGGGTTATCACTTTGTCCACAGTGTTGTGAAATTTCGTGATAATATGCATTGATATATATATATATATCTTTTACATCTATCATGATTAGCATTCACTGGGTTCTTTTAACTGCTTTCTAGAAATCTGTATTCTTTATTTCTGAGATATTTTTTGAATTTTTAATATGATTTTTTACCTTTAAAGTTATTTTTGTTTTTTTTTTTGTTTGTTTTGTTTTGTTTTTTTAAGATATTTATGCTTCTGGATTTTGAATTTTTCATTTTGCTATGATATTTTAAAATTTTAGGTTCTCTTTATTGACCACTCTATGTTCCTTTTTAATAAGCCTCTCTTTGTGTTTTATACATGCACTATCCATTTATTCATTGATTCAGTCAACACTCACTAACTTCTTTGCTATCCAGTCAGGGAACTATTCATGGAAAAGATGAATTTTAAATAAAGCTTTGATAGAATTGAAGAAAGAGTCATTCAAATAACTGGGGGAAACAAATGCCAAGAAATAGGTTTATCAAAGCTCCTGAGATGAGCTTGTATGAATGATAGGCTAGGTTATTTGAGCCAACCTTACCATTACAAACAACCAAACATTCTGGATAAATACACTTTTAAATCTTCTTGAAAAGCAATAAAGAACTGACTTTAGGGAAAGAAATTTTGATGTAGAAATGTCATTTTCCACTAGAAAGAATGAGAAGATTTTGGAGAACTAAAAGAATCCAGCTCTAAGGCTGGAAATATACCAGATGAGCCTGGAACATCTTGTCAAATCTAAAAGCAAAGAAGCTGCCAAAGAATTCCAGGTCTTGTCAAAAGGACTCAGGAAGCAACTTGAAGAGTTTTTGAGTATCAATAAGAACAGTAATTGTGATAGATTGTAACAGATCAATGACATATATGTGTATTCGTTTATAATGTTATTTAAGGAAAAACAAACCTCATTGATTATCTTTGGAGAATGCTAGAGAATCAACTTTTTATTGTGAAAATTTGTTTAAAAAGGTAAAAGTTAAGCACTTATCATGCCTTTCTTATCTATACAAATGTATCTTAAGAAAATCCAATATTTAATGATAAAAAGTTTTTCTTTAATAGAAGTAATCCAGTTACTAAAATGGATAAAAAATATAGAATTAAGATATTTTGCAACCTTTAATGAAACAATGCTACTCTTTCTAGACATTGATTTTTCAAAGCTCAAAATGTCATGAAAATGTAAAGATCCAGGAACTATGTCCTTTCTGACAGAAGTACATATCATCACCTATGGAGAATTCTTGCCCAAGTTTTGAACCTAAGTTTGGCTAAGTCTCTATATTTAATTACCAATAAATAGGAATTATCAAGATAGAGAAACATGTTTAATAATACCAATTAGATGCAATTAGCAAAATCCAGAGGGTGAAATACTCTATAAAACATGAAAAAATTTATTCAAAAAATAAATTGCAATATGTGTAAAAAGGGAGAGAGAGAGAAAGTAAGAGAAGCCTACAGATTAAAAGATGATTAGGGAACTACATTGACCATCACAATGCCACAATTTGGATCCTGATTTGAACAAAGCATAAATAAAAGAAAATAAAGTAAAATAAAACAGAATAAAATAAAATATAAAAACATAGACAAATGGATAGATTTGAAATCGGATTTTTTAATGATATAAAGGAATAATTATTATTTTTTTAGTGTGCTAATGCTATTGTAGTTATATATATTTTTAAAGTACTATCTTTTAGTGGTATGGCCTGAAATACTTATATATGACATGTTATTATTCCAAGATTTTCTTCAAAATAATAATATGGAATAGGAAGTGGGTGATGATTTAGAAGTAAAATAAATGTCCATAAGCTGGCTCATAGGTACACAGGATTCATTACACTGTCCTTCCTGCTTTAATATATGCCTTCAATTTTTATGATTATTATTTTTCTTTAAAAAGGGATTAGACTTTTTTTAACCACTGAGAATATTAATTATAGTGTTTTTCTAAAGTTTTCTTCTCTTGGCAAGGTTTTTCTTTTCTTCTAATTCCCTTTATTCTTTCTGTTTGAGTGTTTCTTTTGGAGGTTGTTCTATGCTCCCTGGAGACTCCAGGCTCATAGCTGAGCTACTGAGACTCCGTGTGTAGAATGGGACTTACTAGTGGTGAGTTCCATTTTAAGGGCCAGGGCAGGCCCCAAGCCCCAACTGCCAGAATCTTTATAGATTTCTTATTGGATTTGTAAATTTTTTCCAAAGATTGTCTTCGAAATTTCTTCACCTAGAGGAAGTGAATGAGATGAGTTAGAGAGGATAGAAGCCTGGTTGCTGGTGTTCTGGAAGATAGAGAGGGATCTTCATTTTTAGTATATAGACTTTCCCCTACTTTTATTTTTAAGTCTTTCTTTTCAGCATGAGCCCATACTCTTAACTTGGTCTAATATTCCTGAATGAAAAGTATGGGAGACCTTCAAGATGGTGGAGGATTAAGACGTGGAGATCAGCTTCCTCCCCACAAATACATCAGAAATACATCTACATGTTGAACAACTCCTACAGAACACTTACTGGACCATGGTAGAAGACCTCAGACTTCACAAAATGCAAGAAACTCCCCACGTACCTGTGTAGGGCAAAAGAAAAAAAAAGAAAAAACAAAGACAAAAGACTAGGGATGGGACCTACACCTCTGGGAGGAAACTGTGAAGGAGGAAAATTTCCCACACACTAGGAAGCCCCTTCACTGGCAGAGATGGGAGGGGGGCAGGGGGGGAGCTTTGGAGCCATGGAGGAGAGTGCAGCAACAGAGGTGCAGAGGGCAAAGTGGAGAGATTTCTGCACAGAGGATTGGTGCTGACCAGTGCTCACCAGACCAAGAGGCTTGTCTGCTCACCTACCAGGGCAGGTGGGGGCTGGGAGCTGAGACTCTGGCTTCAGAGGCCAGATCCCAGGGAGAGGACTGGGTTTGGCTGCATGAACACAACCTGAAGGGGGCTAGTGTGCCACAGCTAGCTGGGAGGCAATCTGGCAAAATGTCTGGAACTGTCTAAGAGGCAAGAGACCATTGTTTTGGGATGCGTGAGGAGAGAGAACACTGCCTAAACGAGCTCCAGATACAGGTGCGAGCCACGGCTATTAGCACAGACCCCACACATGGGCATGAAACACTAAGGCTGCTGCTGCAGCCATCAAGAAGCCTGTGTGCAAGCACAGGTCACTATCCACACCTCTCTGCCCAGGAGACTCTGCAGCCCGACACTGCCAGGGTCCCATAATCCAGGGCCACCTCCCCCTAGAGAATACACAGCGTGCCTGAGGCTGTTTGCAACGTCACGCTGACCTCTGCTGAGGCAGGCTCACCCTGCCTTCTGCGTTCCATAATCCTCCCTCCCCCTAGCCTATGTGAGTGAGAGGCCCCTAATCAGCTACTACTTTAACCCTGTCCTGTATGAGCGAAGAACAGACACCATCAGACAACCTACACACAGAGGCAGGACCAAATCCAAAGCTGAACCCCAGGAGCTGTGTGGACAAAGAAGAGAAAGGGAAATTTCACCCAGCAGCCTCAGGAGCAGCAGATTAAATCTCCACAATCAACTTGATGTATGCTGCATCTCTGGAATACCTGAATAGACAAAGAATCATCCCAAAATTTAGGCGGTGGACTTTAGCAGCAACTGTAGACATGGGGTTTGCTTTCTGCAACTAATATGTTTCTGGTTTTATGTCTATATTAGTTTAGTATTTAGAGTTTATTATCATTGGTAGATTTGTTTATTGATTTGGTTGCTCTCTTCCTTTTTTCTTTTATATATATATATATATATATATATATATATATATATACATTTTCTCCTGTTTCTCTTTTTGTGAGTGTGTATGTGTATACTCCTTTGTGTGATTTTGTCTGTATAGCATTGCTTTTACCATTTCTCCCACGGTTGTGTGGGTACATTTTTTATTGTTTTGTTTTTAGTATACTTTTTAGAGCATGTTATCATTAGTGGATTTGTTTTTTGGTTTGGTTGTTCACTTCTTTTTGTTTTGTATTACTTGTTAATTTGTTTATTCTTAAGGTTTTTTAAAAAATTTTAATAACTTTTTAATTTAATTTAATTTATTTATTTTTTTCTCCCTTTCTTCTGAGCCGTGTGGCTGACAGGGTCTTGGTGCTCCAGCCAGGTGTCAGACTGGTGTCTCTGATGTAGGAGAGCTGAGTTCAGGACATTGGTCCACCAGAGACCTCCAGGTTCCACATAATATCAATCTGAAAGAGCTCTCCCAGAGATCTCTGTCTCAATCTTCAGAAGTAGCTCCACCCAATGGCCAGCAAGTTCCAGTGTTAAATGCCCCATGTCAATCATTTAGCAAGACAGGAACACAACCACAACCATTAGCAGAGAGGCTGCCTAAAATCATACTAAGTTCACAGACATCCCAAAACACACCACCGGATGTGGCCATGCCCACCAGAAAGACAAGAGACAAGCCTTCACAACCAGAAAAGAGGCACCAGTCTCCTCCACCAGGAAGCCTACACAAGCCACTGAACCAACCTCACCCACCAGGGACGGACACCAAAAACAACAGGAACTACGAACCTGCAGCCTGTGAAAAGGAGACCACAAACACAGTAAGTTAAGAAAAATGAGAAGACAGAGAAATATGCAGCAGATGAAAGAGCAAGGTAAAAACCCACCAAACCAAAAAAATAAAGAGGAAATACGTACTCTACCTGAAAAATAATTCAGAGTAATGACAGAAAGGTGACCCAAAATCTTGGAAAGAGAATGGAAAAAATATAAGAAATCTTTAACAAGGTCTTAGAAGAACTAAAGAGCAAACAAACAATGATGAACAACATGATAAATGAAATTTAAAATTCTCTAGAAGGAATCATTAGCATAATAACTGAGGCAGAAGAATGGATAAGTGACCTGGAAGATAAAATATTGGAAATAACTACTGCAGAGCAGAATAAAGAAAAAAGAATGAAAAGAATTGAGGACAGTCTTAGAGACCTCTGGGACAACATTAAGTGAACCAACATTCAAATTTTAGGGATCCCACAAGAGGAAGAGAAAAAGAAAGGGACTGACAAATATTTGAAGAGATTATAGTTGAAAACTTCACTTATATGGGAAAGGAGATAGTCAATCAAGTCCAGGAAACATAGAGAGTTCCATACAGCATAAATCCAAAGAGAAACATGCTAAGACACATATTAATCAAACTATCAAAAATTAAATACAAAGAAAAAATATTAAGAGCACCAAGAGAAAAACAACAAATAACATACATGGGAATCCACATAAGGTTAACAGCTGATATTTCAGAAGAAACTCTGCAAGACAGAAGGGAGTGGCAGGGCATATTTAAGGTGATGAAAGGGATAAAACTAAAACCAATATTACTCTACCCAGCAAGGATCTCATTCAGATTTGATGGAGAAATTAAAACCTTTAGAGACAAGCAAAAACTAAGAGAATTCATTGCCACCAAACCAGCGATAAAACAAATGCTAAAGGAACTTCTCTAGGCAGGAAAAACAAGAGAACGAAAAGACCTACAATAACAAACCCAAAACAATTTTTAAAATGGTAATAGGAACATACATATCAATAACTACCTTAAATGTAAATGGATTAAATGCTCCAACCAAAAGATATAGACTGGCTGAATGGATACAAAAACAAGACCCGTATATATGTTGTCTACAAGAGAACAAATTCAGACGTAGGTACACATACAGACTCAAAGGGAGGGGATGTAAAAAGGTATTCCATGCAAATGAAAATCAAAAGAAAGCTGGAGTAGCAATTATATCAGGCAAAATAGACTTTAAAACAAAGACTATTACAAGAGACAAAGAAGGACATGACAAAATGATCAAGTGATAAATCCAAGAAGATATAAAAATTGTAAATATTTATGCACACAACGTAAGAGCACCTCAGTACATAAGGCAAATGCTAACATCCATAAAAGGGGAAATTGACAGTAACACAATAATAGTAGGGGACTTTAACACCCCACTTTCACCAATGGACAGATCATCCAAAATGAAAATAAATAAGGAAACACAAGCTTTAAATGATACATTAAACAAGATGGACTTAGGTGATATTTATAGGACTCCCCTTCCAAAAACAACAGAATACACTTTCTTCTCAAGTGCTCATGGAACATTCTCCAGGATAGATCATATCTTGGGTCACAAATCAAGCCTTGGTAAACTTAAGAAAATTGAAATCATAACAAGTATCTTTTCCGACCACTGTGGTATGAGACTAGATATCAATAACAGGAAAAAGATCTGTGAAAAATACAAACGCATGGAGGCTAAACAATACACCACAAAATAACCAAGAAATCACTGAAGAAATCAAAGAGGAAATCCAAAAATACCTAGAAAGAAATGACAATGAAAGCATAACGACCCAAAGGTTTTAGAATGCAGCAAAAGCAGTTCTAAGAGGGAAATTTATAGCAATACAATTCTGCCCCAAGAAACAAGAAACATCTCAAATAAACAACCTAACTTTACACCTAAAGTAATTAGAGAAAGAAGAACAAAAAAATCCCAAAGTTAGCAGAAGGAAAGAAATCATAAAGATCAAATCAGAAATAAATGAAAACGAAGTGAAGGAAACAATAGCAAAGATCAATAAAACTAAAAGGTGTTTCTTTGAGAATATAAAAAAAATAAATTGATAAATGATTAGCCAGACTCATCAGGAAAAAAAGGGAGAAGACTCAAATCAATAGCATTAGAAATGATGGGGGAGAAGTAACAACTGACACTGCAGAAATACAAAGGCTCATGAGAGATTACTATAAGCAACTCTATGCCAATAAAATGGACAACCTGGAAGAAATGGACAAATTCTTTGAGAGGTATAACTTTCCAATTCTGAACCAGGAAGAAATAGAAAATATAAACAGACCAATAACAAGTACTGAAATTGAGACTGTGATTAAAAATCTTCCAACAAACAAAAGCCCAGGACCAGATGGCTTCACAGGTGAATTCTATCAAGCATTTAAGAAGAGCTAACACCTATCCTTCTCAAACTCTTCCACAATGTATGGGAGGGAAGAACACTCCTAAACTCATTCTACGAGGTCACCATCACCCTGATACCAAACCAGAAAAGATGTCAAAAAAAAAAAAGAAAACTACAGGCCAATATCACTGATGAACATAGATGCAAAAATCCTCAACAAAATACTAGCAAACAGAATCCAACAGCACATTAAAAACATCATACACCATGATCAACTGGGGTTTATCCCAGGAATGCAAGGATTCTTCAATATATGCAAATCAATCAATGAGATGCACCATATTAACAAATTGAAAGAGAAAAAGCATATGATCATCTCAATAGATGCAGAAAAAGCTTTTGACAAAATTTAACACCGATTTATGACAAAAACCCTCCAGAAAGTAGAAATAGAAGGAACTTACCTCAACATAATAAAGGCCATATATGACAAACCCACAGCCAATGTCATTATCAATGGTGAAAAACTGAAACCATTTCCTCTAAGATCAGGAACACAACAAGGTTGTCCACTCTCACCACTATCATTCAACATAATTTTGGGAGTTTTAGCCACAGCAATCAGAGATCAAAAAGAAATAAAAGGGATCCAAATCGGAAAAAGAAGAAGTAAAGCTGTCACTGTTTGCAGATGACATAATACTATACATAGAGAATCGTAAAGATGCTACCAGAAAACTACTACAGCTAATCAATGAATTTAGTAAGGAAGCAGGATACAAAATTAATGCACAGAAATCTCTTGCATACCTATACACTACTGATGAAAAATCTGAAAGAGAAATTAATGAAACACTCCCATTTACCATTGCAAAAATAGAATAAAATACCTAGGAATAAACCTACCTAAGAAGACAAAATACCTGTATGCAGAAAAGTATAAGACACTGATGAAAGAAATTAAGGATGATACAAAGAGTTGGAGAGATATACCATGTTCTTGGATTGGAAGAATCAACATTGTGGAAATGACTATACTACCCAAAGCAATCTGCTGATTCAGTGCAATCCCTATCAAACTACCACTGGCATTTTTCACAGAACTAGAACATAAGATTTCACAATTTGTATGGAAACACAAAAGACCCTGAATAGTCAAAGCAATCTTGAGAGAGAAAAACGGAGCTGGAGGAATCAGGCTCCAGTTTTCAGACTATACTACAAAGTTACAGTAATCAAGACAGAATAGTACTGGCACAAAAACAGAAATATAGATCAATGGAACAGCATAGAAATCCTAGAGATAAACCCACACACATATGGTCACCTTATTTATGATAAAGGAGGCAAGAATACACAATGGAGAAAAGACGGTCTCTTCAATAAGTGGTGCTGGGAAAACTGGACAGCTGCATGTAGAAGAATGAAATTAGAACACTCCCTAACACCATACACAAAAATAAACTCAAAATGGATTAAAGACCTAAATGTAAGGCCAGACACTATCAAACTCTTAGAGGAAAACATAGGCAGAACACTTTATGGCATAAATCACAGCAAGATCCTTTTTAACCCACCTCCTAGATAAATGGAAATAAAAACAAAAATAAACAAATGGGACCTAATGAAACTTAAAAGCTTTTGCACAGCAAAGGAAACCATAAACAAGATGAAAAGACAACCCTCAGAATGGGAAAAAAAATATTTGCCAATGAAGCAACTGACAAAGGATTAATCTCCAAAATTTACAAGTAGATCATGCAGCTCAACATCAAAAATAAGCATCCCAATCCAAAAATTGGCAGAAGACCTAAATTGACATTTCTCCAAAGAAGATATACAGTTTGCTAACAAACTCATGAAAAGATGCTCAACATCACTAATCATTAGAGAAATGCAAATCAAAACAACAATGAGGTATCACTTCACACTGGTCAGGATAACCATCATCAAAAAATCTACAAACAATGAATGCTGGAGAGGGTGTGGAGAAAAGGGAACCCTCTTGCACTGTTGGTAGGAATGTAAATTGATACAGCCACTGGAGAACAGTATAGAGGTTCCTTAAAAAACTAAAAATAGAACTACCATATGACCCAGCAATCCTACTACTGGGCACATACTTTGAGAAAATCATAATTCAAAAAGAGTCATGTGCCACAATGTTCATTGCAGCTCTATTTACAATAGCCAGGACATGGAAGCAACCTAAGTGTCCATCAACTGATGAACAGATAAGAAGATGTGGCATATATATACAATGGAATATTACTCAGCAATAAAAATAAATGAAATTGAGTTATTTTTAGTGAGGTAGATGGACCTAGAATCTGTCATACAAAGTGAAGTAAGTCAGAAAGAGAAAAACAAATAATCTATGCTAAAACGCATATATGGAATCTAAAAAAAAAAGGTTCTGAAGAAACTAGGGACAGGAGAGGAATAAAGATGCAGACGTAGATAATGGACTTGAGGACACAGGGAAGGGGAAGGGGAAGCTGGGACGAAGTGAGAGAGTGGTATGGACATATATAGACTACCAAATGCTAAATAGCTAGCTAGTGGGAAACTGTCGCATAGAACAGGAAGATCAGCTTGGTGCTTTGTGACTACCTAGAGGGTTGGTATAGGGAGTGTTTGAGGAGACACAAGAGGGAGGAGATATGGGGTTATACATATACATATAGCTGATTCACTTTGTTATACAGCAGAAAGTAACACAACATTATAAAGCAATTATATTCCAATAAAGATGTTAAAAAAAAAGTAAACAACTTCCCCCTCTCCCTATATACTTTCTAGTTTTCTTCTGGGAGCTGGCGGGGGAGAAGTATCTGCATATTATTTCTAGCAAAGAAAATGCTCATAGAAATTTGAG
Organism: Mesoplodon densirostris; assembly: GCF_025265405.1. Classification (NCBI taxonomy): domain Eukaryota; kingdom Metazoa; phylum Chordata; class Mammalia; order Artiodactyla; family Ziphiidae; genus Mesoplodon; species Mesoplodon densirostris. Next base: position 57,409,112 of record NC_082675.1, on the reverse strand, counting down.
AATTTTAGTACCAGAAATGTTTTTAGATATCGTGGAGCAAACCCTCTCATTATCTTTCTAACCAGTTTAACACCAACTATAATATAACAACCAACTAACCAATATAATAACCAACTAAGCAAATGTAATATTCATAGCCAGTGGCTTGTGGTTAGCATTTAAGCACAGTTTCCTACATTTTCACACTTTCTTGCTAGCTAGCCTATAAAGGAAGAGTTTTCCAGCTTTTCCTTTTCTTGATCCCCTTTCCCCAAACTAATACACAAATCTGAAAAAATACTAGGTACACATAAGGTATTTATTAAATAATTATTTTTGCTTGGACCTGAATCTAGCTATTTTCTGAAAGTATTGTTCACACCGCTGGCAGGATGGACCTCAGCAAAGGTTTGGTTCTTCATTATCTGTAGTTGTGTACCTCCTGTGTCTTTGGGCAGCAAGGAGTGCTTGTTCATAATTGTACTTTTAAGCTTATTACGCAGCTTTAAATTTGCCCTGAACCTCCATCATCTCTTACTTCTTTATAATATTAAGTCTTTTGTATGCTTGCTAATTTGTTGTTCTCATTATGTAAATCACCAATTTTATTTTGTCAATGCATGTCTGCAATTTATCTAGGTACACAGTTCACCCTCTGTACACCATCAGCTGCTCTGTTTCTCTCTCATCTCAGATCTGTGTTTTTGCATGAGGATTGGCTGCTGTCTAGAAGATAGAATGCCAGCTTTTATAATATCTATTGAAAGCAGCCCTCCCAATATGCCTCTTATCTTTTCAAATATGTAATTTAATAATATGTTCCTTCTTTTTTTATCCCTCTCACTGAAATGATACCTTTAGAACATAATTAATACCTCACATTTGTAGGGTGCTTTGAGCTCTTCAAAGCACTAGTTCATCTATTATCACACTGTGCTTTATTTTATACAACATCCCAGTGAGTGGGTAGAACAGGCTATTGCTATTCTCATTCAGAGATGCAAAAGTGGAGGTAAAGAAAGGTGAAATGATTTCCTGAAAGCTATGCAGATGATTAGTGGTGAATCTGGGACAAAAATTCCACATTTCTGACTCCCAGTGTCACCCTCTTTTCTTTATCTGCCTCTTCCAACCCTGTAACATAGTTGTTCATCCTAGCATTTAGATTCCACTCTGAGGCCTAGTGGTGTGGCCGTTACCACCCCAGAGCCTACTGCCTGTTGCTTTCCTGTTGAGTTATTTCTTCATTTATCATCCTACTGTGGCACCAACTGTGGCTCTAGACTCACATGTGGGAAGAAGACCTTTTAAACCTGCCATAAATCACATACATTTTACCTTGCTGTTGTCTGTGGTCTTTGAAAAATCTATTTTTTAGTTAAGACATTTTTCTTAGGCAAGTAAATGTCTCTTCTCAATTTAATGAAAACATTAAGCTCTATCCGATGTAATCTGACTTTTCCTATATGATGAGGTCCATCTGCAGAGTGAGTGTTTCTGCCCAACTACTGATAAGATGCATTAGCTGACCATTACCCTTTCCATTACCCTCACCACCCCCCTCAATTTTGACTCCCATCCTCTTTCCTTTTAAAATGTTACATTTCTAGAGATTTATGGAACCAGTTTGCATCAGCAATAAAACACTGTATAGATTCATCAAAACTCCCTCTGTATTTGTCTTCATCTATCTCGGTCTCATCTACCTGGAAGGAAAACAAGAGTCAACACACCAATTATGAGACCTCAATGAGAGAAAAATAACCATATTTCTCAAGAGAAGTTCAATCTGGCAGTTGAGACAAATGCACAGCATTTCAAGAGGGTATAGTTCCATCAGGTACTCACATCTATCCTTGGGCAGTTTATACCTCTCTCCTTAATGGTGCTCAGTTTGGGTATTTGAGATATTTAAGTTCTCTAGTGAGCTGTGGCAGTTGTATCTAGGTTATGAAGAGCACCCTAGGGGTTGGACAAATATCTTTAGAGGATGCAAGGTTAATTGGGTGATGGAATCAATGGTCCAGGTAATTAAGGCCCAAATGTTACTTTGATATAAAATTTCATATAATCAAGACAGGAAGCACTGCTCTTAATTCTTTGGTTCCTTGCCTTAATTTCTTATCATTTCGAAAAAGTAACAGTGTGTGGTCCTCCTTATAGTATCAAGGGCATTCAAATTCCTCTGCTTATTGAGGACGACAAGGGATGAAGGTGTGACAAGTGTTATGTGTTGGAACACCTCTTGTATGATCAACTTTGTGCTAAGCAATGTGAATGCTAAGGTAAAATTGAAACCTTCAGTTTACAAGCGAGTTTCAAGACAAGAAATGAGCAGCTTTACAAACATTGTCTAAACCAGGACTAGTCTAAACCAGGACTAGTTGGTGCAGGGTCCAAGCACAGTTGGGTTGCAGAGAAGGGAAGATTGTGTGTCTGAGAGGATGAGACAGCTTCATAAAAGAAGTACCTCAGTGTTGTCTGTGAAGAACAGTCATCTTTGGATAGACAGGGGGCAAGGAGAGGGCATTTTTGGCCAGTGAATGGCACAATCAAAGGCATGGAAGATGGGAGGACCATGGCATTGCAGGACAGCAGGGGAGATGGTGTGGGGTTAGTGAGACCTTAAAAACCTCCGGAAATGAAGCCTCTAAGGATCTTTTCAAAGATCTTTCCTTTAACTCCCAGCAGATGATAACCAATTTTCAGAGAGCCCTATTTGAGTGCCAAACTTGGAAAATGATATTCAGCTGACATTTAACAATTTGTACACATTTTACAAGGGCTTTTTTTTGTTTGTTTATTTGTTTCATCTGTGAAACTAAACTGAGAGAAGACAAAATAAGATTGTATGATATAAGATTAAATCAGAACATTGATTCAGCTAAAACATTCTCCCTTTTAAGGTTTCATGGGTGAGGATGATCCAGGGAACCTAGAAGTCCTACCAGAGAGATTACTAGGTATCACTTAAAAAAAAAGTCATTGAAAAGATCTACTGTTGGGCGATTGTTTAAATGGTATTTATTTACATATAATCCAAGGGCATAAGAACCAGCAAGGAATGCAGACATTGTCCATTTCAGTACCACAGTTGTAAAGATAAGGAAGCCCCCACCCATGAAGGTAATACATGCTTCCCCAGTGTCACAGGTTAGGATGTAGAGCCAGATATTGGCATTTTGACTTACCATTCAGTTTTCTTTCCAGAGCATGTGTGTGTGTGAGCATGCATGTGTGCATGCATGCATGCTTACACACAGACACACAAAATAACTCAAAGTAAAATATCTCAAAAGAGCAGAACTTTCAAACCTCACATTTATCATCTGCCTGTAAAAGCCAACAGGGAATAGTTGTTGAATAAGTTTGATGAAATATTTCAAACAGTAAAGAGATAATTTAAGTACATTCAGAATAAAAAGCTTTTTTTCTTGACTTTTAATTCAATTATATTGATGTTCCTTTGGAGACATCATTTGTTGACTGTGATTATTTCTCTCCACTCTGTTTTATTTTCTTCCTTTATTTAACCTGAAAAACATCATTATATGCCTCCAAATCCATGATAAATGCTGGTTTGACCTTGCTAATGTATCAGGCAGTAACTTCCAGGCATCTGATAATTGTTAAATAGTGTTTCTCTAATGTAGGACAAACTGACTTGGAGACAACATCGAGATTACAATTCTCCTATGTGTTAATTTATTCCGCCTTAATGACTTTCATTTCATTTAGCATAATAATTTTTTGCATCAGTTTCAGAGACTATGGAATATAAATTAGGTAAGGTAAGGCCAGGTCATTCAAGGGAATACACACTTAGTTTAGAATCCTACTTGTTACAAGGCACTTACCAGATCCTGTTGAGGTTTCAGGTAAATAAGTCACATCTTTTCCTTGAGGAATTCACAACCTGGTGGGAAAGACAGACGTGTCCCCAAGTAGCTTTATTGACAATCTTCTCAAATTTCCTTTGAATGAGATGAAAAATCATATACTACAAATTTGTCACCAGGGCACAATGTCATGGGCCCCACAAAGAGGAGAATTTGATATGATTGGGCACTGAGTGAAGCTTCAAAAAAGAGATCTTCTTTAAGGCATAATTTAAATAGGTGGAAATGTGGCAAAAGGGCATTCCAAGTGGCAGTGTCTGGAGCAATGATGTGGTAGTGGGCAGGTTAAGGTCTGAAAACAGCCAGAAGCTCAGTGAACTGCAAAGGCCAGGCTTGTATTAGGTAGTCAGGTTGAGAGGGTGGAGAGTTGGAAGTTCTTGGATGAAAGGATATTGATTATAGACTTTAAATTGCAGAGTGAGAGGAAGCACTGAAGGAGGAGGGGCTGAGCCAGTGACTTAGAGTCATGGAACACTGGCTTGGGGTTAGACAAACTCAGATGCTTTCAGAGGGACACTTGGTGATTTCTTTCCCTTTATGTCCCCTATGCCTATACTGATACTGAGCAGGACTCTATGGGGCTCCTGGGCCTTTCTGTGTCCCCCATTTTTTGATTGCAGGAAATAGGTTTCATTCAGCTTCTGTGAACTTCCCTGAGTTCCAAAGGGCAGGTTCAAACAGTTTCTAGTTACAGAAGGGAGGGGATGCAGAGACAAGGGAGGAACAGTCAAAAGAAACAATAGTGCAGCCCTGGAGCAGGGTCCTGCCCACCAAGGGATATACATAACAATACCTTTGAGATGTTTTGCAGATACTGAAACCCCCACCAGGTGGGTGAATTTAACTTGTATGCTGCCCACAAGTGCATAGACCCCAGCACACTTGGAACCAGGGGGTTAATTATGCTGACTCCCACTTATCTCACCACTAACCAATCAGAAGATTGTCCATGAGATGATCATGCCTTCTTTGAACCATTACTATAAAGCTTCTCACTACCCCCTCCAGATTGGGACACACAGTTTTGAGGGCATTAGCTTGCTGTGGCTCTCTTTCCCTGACAAAGTAATAAAGCTATTCTTTTCTACTTCACCCAAAACTCTGTCCCTGAAATTTAATTCAGTGTCAGGGTCCAGAAGCTGGATTCAGCTTCAGTACTTCTTCTGTCTAACATCTAAGATAGGAGGACTTGTGCTTCTGGGCCAGGTGTGTTCCTTTTGGGTCCTTGTATTCCAGACTGAGCCTTGGTACTTATTTTTCTTGTCACTGGTTGACTCTGTTCCACTCTATGTCACACCAGGAAAGATATTTCTTAAAGATTTTTTTCTTTGTCCAATGAGTGCGGAATACATCATCTTCTTTCTTCCCTTCTTCCCTCAATCCCTGCCTCCTTTCTTTGCTCCCTTCAATATTTATTGAATCCCATCAATTTGTAAACACTAAAATGACACCTAGAGAATTGGGTAAGAAAAGCCTGGATTCAGGACACTTTAGTTCTAGTTTTAGTTCTGTCACTAATTCACCATATAAACTTGGCTAATACTAATTTTCTTGACTTTTCTGGGATAAATTTCCATACCTATAAAATAAAGTATTTAAGCCAGATGAATTTAGGGCCTTTCTAATGGTAAAAATCTTTGTGAATATATATTTTTTAAAGTGTAGCCTTTACACTTGTCCACCCTAAAAATAATTTATTGCTAGCGGCAACACTCACTGCCTTGAGAAGTCTCTTATATCTACATTGATTTAATCTCTTTTCTCTCTTTTCTACCATTTCATAGATTGTTTCTCTATTGGTCTGGTAAATCTCCTCTTGCTGGGTGACAGAAAAATACTTTTGGGGTAGTAATAGACAAGCCAACAACAGGTAAGTGTGAATGTAGAAGGCAGTTACTCAGATCTAGAAGTAGGAGGATTCAAAAGGTGAACACAATTTCCACAGATTTCGAAGGCCAAAACTATTGTTGTTGATTTATTGAGCAGTTATGAGAATTGACATTTCTTAAAAAGACAGATTTTGTTTGTTCAGGCTGTAGCCAAACTGATATTACCCTGATATAAAAGCAAACCTTGGTAAAATAATTAAAAAAAAAATTGGTCCCACTGTAGGTTATGTCTTTAACCTAACTGATTTCCCCTCACCCTCCTATAGGTTGGGGAAGAAACTTCAATTGAAGTATTGAGAGTTTCCTTTTTATTTTTCTCTCCTAACTGACATTGCTGGAAAGCTTTAAGTTTTAATCCATAACATTTAGCCCTTATTTTGTATGCATGTTTGTGACACAAACTGAAAAAAAGTGCCACTTAAGACTGGGATGGGCGACTGCGTTTTTCCAATCGACCTTCATGGGTTCTGAGTTTAGAGCTAAACTCGAGCCTGTATGTTTTCCAGTCCAATTATGCCAGTGAAACGTGATTTTATTGTTCAAAAGGAAATGACTTTTTTTTTTTTTTTTTTTTTTTTGTGGTACACGGCCCTCTCACTGTTGTGGCCTCTCCCGTTGTGGAGCACAGGCTCCAGACGCGCAGGCTCAGCAGCCATGGCTCATGGGCCCAGCCGCTCCACGGCACGTGGGATCCTCCCGGACCGGGGCACGAACCTGTGTCCCCTGCATCGGCAGGTGGACTCTCAACCACTGTGCCACCAGGGAAGCCCCATGACTTCTTTTTTTAAAGGCCCTTAGACATCAACTAATTTCTTTTAAAAATAAACTGCAAATGAGTCAGATCACTGCAGAATTAAGTCCCTGAAATATATGTGAGTTCCACAGTTAAAGAGGAAGAAACCCTCAACAAATTATACAAAGAACTTAAGAAGTCAGTCGATAACGTTTATTGACTTCTTACTGTATGCTGTGGCCTGTGGTTGCATCATTGAGGAAGGCAGGAGGAATGGAAGACTCCAGTATGTCTCTGACCATCTAATGACCTTCATCGTTAGACAGAAAAAAAATTAAAAAAAAAACTTCAGGATGTCACTCTACTCACCCCAAGACTCTGTCTCTTGAGGATTTTGTGAACATAGCTGTCAGAACAAAGAAAATTCTGACGTGGGTAGCCCAACACCACGTATAAAGCATATTCTTGAATTAGAATATTCTGATTCATCTCTGGAATAATCATTGGTAGGATGAGGAAACAGAAAAGCTGGCTTCCAAGAGGAAGAGTGACAGGTAGCTGAAAATTAGTGAGGAAACTATCCAGTGAATGTAAAAGTGGGGACTGAATTTATTATGTGTCCAATGGGGTACAAGGTACTGGATATAAAACAAAACATCAAAATAGCCTAAGTGATAGCAGAGCATAATCTGGCCTATAAATTCTAGTTTGAAAGTTTATGTCTATGGAAGATGCCTTAGTCCTTTTGGGCTGCTATAACAAAATACCATAAATGAGTGTCTTATAAAAGCAGAAATTCATTTCTCACAGTTTGGAGGTTAAGAAGTTCAAGGTCAGAATGTCAGCAGATTCAGTGTCTGGTGAGAGCCTGCTTTCTGGTTCACAGATGGCCATCATTTTGCTGTGTCCTTACATGGTGGAAGGCATGAGGGAACTCTCCAGCCTCTTTTACAAGGGTATTAGTTCCATTCATGAGACTTCCACTCTAATGACTTAATCACCTCACAAAAGCCCCACTTCCAATTACTATCACATTGGGGATTAGATTTCAACATACAAATTTGGGGGGAATACATTCAGTCTACAGCAGAAGGGCAAGGAAAAAAGAAGGGAAACAGAGAATCCATTAAGGATCATCTTTCCCTCCCCCTTCACCCTTCAGATGAATCTTGGCTAAGGCTCGGGGACAATTCAAGACTTCCATCCAGCTCTTCCACTGAGCTACTCTTAAAATAACAAAGAGGCAAAATAAAGCAGAAGTTAAGTGGGTGGGCTCTGGATCCAGATTACCTAGATTTGGACCCAAGATTTACATCATACTAAATGCATGATCTTAGTATATTTACTTAACTGTACCTCTAAAAAGGAGAGAATAATGTGATTTGTCTCATAAGATAGTTGGTAGGAGTGAATGCGTGAATTCATGGGAAGTGCCTTGAAGAGTGCCTAGCACATAGTAAGAACTCAATAATACTGTGTTAGGAATTATTATTTTTTATGGGGTGTGGCTCAAGGGGGAGGCTGCTGAGTCCTCTGCTCGGTGGTGGCTCAGAAACTGGGCTGTCTTAGGAATTATTATTATTCCATGTGTTGGTGTAGTATGACATCCAGTGAATGATGTCAGAGATAAGAAGAACATTTCTTAACAATGAAGTTTCATTTCTACCAGATCATCAATACTTTAGATCATTAAAATGGGGAAAAGACCTATCAAGTTATGATTGCAGGAAAGTTTCAAAATGAAATTGTCTGTCATTATAATGTACTTTAAGCCATGGATATCTTTGTCCCCATGTTGGATTTTAATAATGGAAAAGCAGAAGATACTAGGAGAAAGGGGGGTTAGGAATAGGGCTACACATTGGATAAAACAGTTCCATGGAAACGGAGAAGCAGTTACCATTGCCAAGGCCTGAGGCAGTGACACAAACCTTGCTGACCTTGTGATTTTGTCATGGGGTGCTCTGAACCCAGATATGACTATTCATAACATTTACAGTAACACATAAAAAGAAAAGACTTTATGGAGTTGAAGTCTGAAAGAGTTGAAAAATAATTTCCCCCCTTTTTTCCTTTCTTACATCTTCAGTTTCTAAATGTGTTTGGTAATTTTTCTTTTTATGCCATTGTTGTTTTACATTTTGCCAATGGTTTGTGTATGTGCTGAATATTTACAGGGAAGCTCAATACACTATAGATCTTGTAAGTGACTCGAAGGCAGGACCCGGGTTAATAAATTCATAAAATTATTCATAACCTTTCTGGGTAAGAGCCATACAGTATTACAAAAGTATATGAATGTTAATAAAAAGCATGGAAAAAGACCTAAATCACAGATCACTGAAGCCAAAATGGTAACCATAAGAAGTTTTAGTGTTCAAACCAACATGAAATCTTGCTTCAGAAGATAAGATAATTTTATGCACTACTCAGGCTAGGGTATTCCGTGGGTTGCAAAAATCCCAGTGACTTAAAACAACAAGGTTGGACTTTCCTGGTGGCACAGTGGTTAAGAATCCACCTGCCCATGCAGGGGACACGGGTTCAATCCCTGGTCTGGAAATATACCACACGCCGCAGAGCAACTAAGCCCATGTGCCACAACTACTGAACCTGCACTCTACAGACCGTGAGCCACAACTACTGAGCTTGCGTGCCACAACTACTGAAGCTCGTGCAGCTAGGGCCCATGCTCCACAACAAGACAAGCCACCACAATGAGAAGCCCGCACACCAAAATGAAGAGCTGCCCCCGCTCGCTGCAACTAAAGAAAGCCTGTGAGCAACAATGAAGACCCAATGCAGCCAAAAATAAATAAATAAAAATAAATTTATTTTAAAAAAAGGTTAACTTTTTACTCATATTAAACATCCTCTGGGAATCAGCTGAAAGCACTCTTCCACACCATCTTTGTTCTGGGACACAGGCTACAGGACAGCCCCCTCTGGATCATCATCACCAGTTGCCAGAACAGAGAAAAATAAATTGTCATGAATCCCACAATGGCTCTTAAAGCTTCCACCTGGAAGTGATACACATCATTTCTGCTCAAGTTTCTGGAAACACATCCTACAATCATGCTTAACTTCAAATAAGACAGAAAAGCACAATTCTGTCATTGTGCCTAAATGGTAGACCTTGGAAATATTTGGGGAATATCACTAGTGGTTATTACAGCTGAGACTGTAAACATTTCATTGTCAGATTATCCATGTTTACTCGAGTTAAGTAAAGCTACGTAAGACAGGTGTTAACGACTTTGTAAAGAATATATCATAACGTAAAGAACATTAGCATTTATCTACTGAGTGCCTACCACATGCCAGGAGAAAAAATCCCAGCTACCATTGGGAAACAAGGCACATAAAATACTTCATATAATAAATACTCCTACCATAATTGCCCATTGAGTATGCTCTCACTAAAGTGGCTGAAACCAGTAAAGCTGAAAATTCTTTATTTAATAAGAAGTCTGAAGATCAGCATTTGCTGACATTAGTTTGGTTGTCAGTCATGCCATCAAGGACTCATGCACTTACAGCGTTTTTGCTCTGCCATTCTTAGAATGTTAGCCATTTGTTCTCACACTTGATGTTTCTGGGTCACAAGATAGCCATTTCAGGTCAAGGCATCCTTTTTCTACTAAAAGCTGGAGAAAGAGAGAAGGCACTAGTATCAGCTGAATGTATCTGCTATGTCAGAAAGCTTCCTTAGAATGCTTCCATTATTCATATCCTTACATCTTATTGGCCATGCATAGCTCACATTCTATTCTTAGTGCAGTTGCTGGAAAATGGGAAAGAAGTGATCAAAAATGGGTTGAACATTCATAATTAATTCCCTGGAAGCAGAGAAACTTCTTTGGGTTCAAAATACATTTTAGAATTTTGTAAGCAGAGAGGAAGGAGTTAGCGATTTTACATGGAGTGAATATGATTAAATGTCACAATTGTGGTTCAGGTGTTAGACACTGAGAGAAGTCAGAGATGAGAAGTCAGTGTCAGCCCATGTCATCTGGGATGACTTCTTGATGATATCTCACTTTAGGTAGACCACTCAGGTTAACAGGGGCAGCATTTGCAGAGGAGCGATTGTTCAGGTGGTGGTGTGGAGTCTGCTGACGCTGCCATAGCAAGGTACCACAGACTGGGTGTCTTAAAGAACAGAAATGTATTCTCCCATAGTTCTGGAGGCTAGAAGTCCAAGAACAAAGTGTTAGCAGGTTGGGTTCCCTCTGAGGGCTGTGAGGAATAAAGGTTTTATGCATCTCCCCCTGCTTCTAGTGGTTTCCCAGCAATTTTTAGAGTCTCTTGGCTCATAGAAGCATCATCCCATCTCTGCCTTCATGTTCATATGGCATTCTCCCTGTGTGCATGTCTCTCTCCAAAATTTCCCCTTTTATAATGACACAAGTTATATTGAATTATGACCTACCCTAATTACCTCATTTTAATTTGGTTACTTCTATAAAGACCTATCTCCATATACAGTTACATTCTGAGGTACTAGGGGTTAGAATTTCAACATATGGATTTTGGAGGAGCACATTTCAAACCATAACAAGAGAGAACATCATAAATAAATGTTCTGAGGCCAAAACATACAATCAAGCAAAAACAACAGGAAAAATAGTGCCTACTTTATGTAAAGTTACTGCCTAAGTGATGCTAAAATATACAAGGTGAATAAGAAAGACAAGGATAGATACCAAAGGGTCTTGAAAAACAAGTTGATTGATCTATCTACTGGGTGCAGTAGGTAATGAAAACCTGTATAAGAGAATAATCTGGGGGAGAAAGGAGGAAAATGAGAGGGATCAAGTGTCAGGGAGATGTTTCGGTGGATGTGCTATGATGAGGACCTAGAACGTTATTAATAGAAGAGAACTTAAAGATTTCCCTCCTATTAACATGAAGGGAACATTTCCCTTCTATTAACATGACATGAGCAACAGACATGAGAGGCCTTTGCACAGTGCAAAAGCTAGGATTTAGTGATAGCATATGCTGGAAAAGTGGAAAAGAAGAGTCAGAAATGACACTGAGGAAATGTACAAGGTTGTAAGGGGCTTAGCCATGGGAATTTGAGAAAGAAGTGGGAGGGGAGACACTTTCACTTTAAATTTCACATTGTCTTTATTATTGCTTAAAAAAATAAACAATGAGTATCAAAATCTTTTTTTCTGACTTTCAGGAAATTTAAGGATTATTTTTTTAACTGATGATATTTTGTATTGCACAAATTGAATTGAGGTAATTCTGAGACATCTGAGTAGAGGTGCCTGACTGGAGAGAAAACACTTGAGGTCACATAGAAATTATTCACAACGAAGTGATATAGTAAAAAATTAACATCAGGGTGATGGTAATTATTTAGGAGCTTGAATAATAATAGCAATTATTGAATGGATGCCCACCAGTTGCCAGAAACTTTATATATATTGTCTCATCTAATCCTTGCAATTACTCTATAAGATAGGTATATTATTTCTGCTTTACAGATGAGAAATCTGAAGCTTTGAGATATTAAGCAATTTGCCAGGGATCATATAGCACATAAGGGTTGGGGGAGCCAGGCTTCAAACCCATCCCTATCAGACTTAAACCTTTATGTGCTTCAACTCCACTCTACTTGAGGATAATTACTTCATCTGAGGATAATGAATTCCTTTCATGGGGCAGTGTATTAGGAATCATGTAGGAAATAAAATGTGGCTGTTTTCTACAGGTGGGTGGAAATTACATTCCCTCCTCTTTATGTTACACAGGCCAGATGAGGGGCATGCTGAATATGAGATGGCTGACAAGGAGAAATTGTCACCAATTAAGCTACAGAAGTTGTGCTCAAACCAAAGATAAAATTGCTCTTGAATGGTGAGAGGGACTTCCCTGGCAGACATAGTAAAGTTACTGGGCACAACCTCTAAATTCCCTATACTGGATCTGTAGATTCAGCTTTTCCTTTTAGGATGAAATCTTATGTAACACTATGCCAAAGCTATTTTGAGCAAGAATTAACATTTTCACATGGGCCTGAAAATTTCTCATTTCAACAAAAATACCATTGCTCTATAGAGAGAAATAGAGAGCTAGACTAAATTTGCTACTTTTTTGGAATGGACATAGTAGAAAGAAACTAAAGAATTATTCTGTTTTGGAGTCTCTATAGAATGAATAAAGTAGAAATTTGACATAATCTCAACAAATGGATCAGGGCTAACAGCAAGGTTGGAAAAGAAAATGGAGCTTAAAATGCTCTGTAATCATAAATTTGTTTTACTTACATATGTGGCAAAAATCATTAAACAATAATTATTTTGAAAAAGAATTCTAGTCCTTTCTTGACAACATTGATCAAATCACCTGACATTTCTTTGTGGTGTATATTCATTTCCTTTGTGATTTGAAAGAAGGGTACAGGCCCGAATCTAACATTTGGAGGGCTAGCAAAAGAGCACAGAAAGAAGAATTTATACCACATCTTGATATTAAAAATTATAAATCAGTGAAACAAAGTGGTAAATATGTTAAGGACTGGGAGCATCAGGTTTGAATGTAGCATTCTCAGACTTCTTGGATCCACACAGATGTGATGGCATGAGGACACCCAGCTCTGGCCCCCGGATACTGGCCCTCCACCTAGGCCCTGTTCTTTCCAGCCCCAGCTCTAATCCACACTGCTGGTGCTGATACATGTGAACACCTCACCCCCATATTCAAACTGCATCCTCAGCATGGACCTTCCAGGGCCAGGAGGGGTGCACACTAAGACTGTGGGTGGTCCTGGGAGAAGGTAGCTGGGGAAGAGGCATTTTCAGACCTTGGAAATGGTTTTGGGGCAAGTTGGGCAAAAAAAATTACTGGTCCTGCTCATCTGCCAGTGATATTAGAAGGGAATGCACTAGGGAAAAATTTAGAAACCAGATACACAGATTGCCTGACTCTAATGGTCCCTGGCTTGTCACCTGGAATCACTTAAAGAGGAGAACTAAAGCAGAATTATTGGTTCCACCAAACCATTTGTACAAAGTGGAATAAAAAAATATAGAAATTCACTTGAATACTCATAGAAAATAGTACTTTGCAAACACTTATGGGAAAGTAGGATTTGTCTTAGGGCTTTTATGATAGAAAATCGTCTCAATTCTCAACTTTGGGTGTAAGGACACAGTGGAAATGACTTTTCTCTGGTTAGACCTTTTATAAGGAAAGAGACAATAAAACTGCAATAGTATTCTATTCAAACTATATATTTATTTATTTTCATTGTGATGTTGTAAAAAGAACGTGGATAAAATAATTCATCTATGCCCAGATCTACTGATTTTTCCAGCCACACTTTTCTCTGAAGTGAAAAACACATTTCCACTCTGCTCCAGAGTGGAAACACATACAGTGCTGCTGACGGTATCTAGGGAAGTTCTTGGAAGATCAGGGTTTGTTTAGTCAAAACTTCCTGATTTCATCTTCATTCTGCCATTGATTTACTACATGGCTTTTGGAAGATCACTTGCTTCCTTGCATCTGTCTTTTTATATTTATTTTTATTTTTTTTCCTTTTGCGGTATGCGGGCCTCTCACTGCTGTGGCCTCTCTCATTGTGGAGCACAGGCTCTGGAAGCGCAGGCCATGGCTCACGGGCCCAGCTGCTCCGCGGCACGTGGGATCCTCCCGGACCGGGGCATGAACCCGTGTCCCCTGCATCGGCAGGCGGACTCTCAACCACTGTGCCACCAGGGAAGTCCCTGTCTTTTTATTTTAAAATGAGACTGTACATCTTAATTTCATGTAAGTGGGTAGAATGTTAGGTAGGTGTTAAAAATGGGAGAGACATTGGGACTGAATAAGTGCTACAAAGACTCATAGGAGAGGACATAACCTGGAAGAAGTTGAAAAATGATGAGATCATAGACACAGTGAATTTTTATGTTACGGGGTATGTGCCATATTTTCTTTACTGGTCCCTTTTCTTTTCTTGATAGATGTGTGCAAAGGCAGAAGATCTTTAAAGCAAGTTATACTGTGAGGCATGAGGGAAGGATATTAGGAGAAATACTCTACATGAAACTGAGGGAAACAGAGGACAAATGTAGGGAATCCTGGGAAGAAACTGAAATGCCCAAGATGAGAAGTTTTCTTGAATTTATGTATATGGATTAAATTAAGAATTAAAATGCACTTTAGTGATCATGAGTACTAATAATTTCCTATTTCTTATCATATTTAATATTTCTGAGTCAAACTTAAGCCAGTACAGAAGAACATTAAACATGTATTTAGAAATGTTAACATTAGGTGGAGGGGAAAGTGTTGAAAAGTTTAATCTGAAAAGTTTCAGAGTTGTCTGCAGGATGATGGACAGCATAGCTCCTGATTCTAAAGACTGAGAAAGAAGGCTTAATGCTTCAAAAAACAATGTGAAATTGCTTTTGAAGGTCCTGTAATTTTGTTCAGTCTTGATTTGAGTCCTGTTGAATGCATGCCAGATGGGACAAACTGATAAAAACGAAACAGCAGATGTTGGTAGATATCGTGGCAGCTGTTTGATACCCAGCCACATGAATTATCATATTAAAGCCTATCTTCAGGGATTCTGATGAGAATGAAAATATTTTGGAATAGTGCTCTAAGAGTGGATTCTGCTGTGAAGAAGGGTGGAAGTTAAAGTTTCCTAGGGAAGAACATGGATTAATTTGGAGGGAAATGAAAAAAAAAATCTTCCAGGCTCCAGTGTGATACTAAGTATAACTATGTAAGAATTTAATCTTATTTGGCTGAAGAGATATTTAAGCTTTCTTTTCCTATAATAATTTTGCATTTCTGGGATTTCCAATAACTTGGAAAGATTTCTAAGAATATTCTTGGTAATTCCCACCTCCAAAAGACTCTTAATAACACTGTAATGATCATTAAATTGATTTATGAAAAAAAAGAATTTGTTATTTGTCATTTTTTTCATTTTTCTTTGTAAATACAGATATTATTCACATATTTGAAAAGGCAAACTTACAAGATACAATCTAAGCCACTTGTTAGATTTTTCTCACTTTATTCCTCACTTTCTAAGATCCTTCTAAATAAATATTCTATGACAGCTAGATGTATTTCTGTTCCCCAAGTCTATCTTGGTCACTGGGACCCTGGACTGTTGGTTATATCTTCTCTTATTTCACATCAATTATATCCCATTCATATATTACTATTCTTCAGAGATATGAAAGATATTTCTCCACAGAATAAATATGCTTGAACACTTTGGCTCAGGAGATCTTTGCTTGATCTAAACTCCTACATGACATCTGGTGTGCTGGAGTCAATTCAACTTGCTTCTGGCCAGAACATATTCTGTGCATCTCTCTCCAGCCTAATTTTCAATGACCTCATATTGGTAGCTTGAAATTGGCCAGTGTGGGAATATTTACACCATGGAAATTGGCAAATGTTACAAACCTGCTTATTTTCCCCTGGAGAGTCAGTTGTTAAACATATGCCAGCACACCTTAAGACTGTAAATATACCAAGTATTTGGTGTTTATTATGCACTACCTTGGGTTGTTCATCTCTACATGTTTCACTCCCCAGCAAGATTGTTACAAGTAGGATCCTTTCCTTACACTTTTTATATTTCTCAGCACACTTTATATAGTGTTCTAGAGCACTAAATATGTGCTTAATAAATATCAACTGATCGAAACACTCAAACTTTAAAGAGGAATGAAGATTTTTTTTTCTCAGTAGAACTAGATTAAACTTGCAACATGTCTCCAGGAAACATATTTAGATTTCTTAACAAATGATATTATCACCAGTTAGCTCTTTTAAATATGTATAAATAGGTGAGGCAAACAAACTACAAACTAGATTAACTATAACCAGAACTGATCATAAATACTGTCTCAATTCAAATATCTACCCAAATAATAGCATTATGCCAAGGCTCAAATAATAAGGTAAGTACAGGTAATAGAGCTGAACAATAAAGAAATTACTCTTAACTATCAATTCTAGAGAGGGGTCAATCATAAGTATTAGGCTGGAAGGGGTATTCTAAAAATCAACTCTTTCATTTTCATGAGCAAAGATATGCAAAACTGAGACTAATTATCTTACTTCCAATAACTGAGTTTTTTCTTTTTTTCAGTAATCTACTTTAACCCTTGTGGAATATATTATTTAGTTACTTTATGAATGTGAGGGGAGTAATTTCTTCATTCTACGAAATTCAGTGGAACCTCTTCTTCTCCACTGCATTTCAATAAAACTATCTTAATGATGTCATTAGCTGGCAGAACCTAATGAACAGCAAAGTATGCCAGTGTGATTTAGAGTTGAGCACATCAGCTAGGAATTATGAGTCTTGAGTTCTATACTCTGCCACTCACATGTATGAACACATGTTCACTTATACCCATATACAAGTTCTGTTTATCTATGAGGGTGATTCTGAGGATCATAATCATCTCTCAGATATAAAATTACTTTGAAATGTAAAAATGTAAAAAAAAAGTAAACAATATTAGAGGGAAATTTCTCTGACTTTTTGAGAGAAAGCAGGGATCTAGTAATATTTATATTTTATTTTTATCTGCTTTTAAAACCTACCTGTAGTGAAGTAATAAACACAATAAAATTGTTTTATTAAGAATATGCCATGTGCCATGCCATGTTTTATGAAGGAAGAGATATGGTTATCATCTTAATCTGCTTGACCTCTAGCTCAGGAGACAAAACCACTGAGGCAAAATCAAGAAAAAATCAATTAAATAATGAATTGTACAATGCAGATTAAAAGAACTTTAGGAGTTTGAAGAATGAGGAGGTGAATGAGTAAAGCAATGGGGGGGAGGCATGTCTCTGGATTAGGAGGAATGTTACTGGAACCTTAGAGATGGTACACATTTTTGACACATGGGTGGAGACCCATTGCAAAAGGAAGAAAGAAGAATTTTGACCTTCTCTGATGAATCCTTTCTCAAAAGACTAAAGGGAACCCTCTGCACTTTTGTGCAGAGGGAATGTAAATTGATACAGCCACTATGGAGAACAGTATGGAGGTTCCTTAAAAAACTAAAAATAGAACTACCATATGACCCAGCAATCCCACTACTTGGCATATACCCTGAGAAAACCATGGTTCAAAAAAGTCATGTACCACAATATTCATTGCAACTCTATTTACAATAGCCAGGACACAGAAGCAACCTAAGTGTCCATCGACAGAGGAGTGGATAAAGAAGATGTGGTACATATATACAATGGAATATTACTCAGCTATAAAAATGAATGAAATTGGGTCATTTGTAGAGATGTGGATGGACCTAGAGACTGTCATAGAGTGAAGTAAGTCAGAAAGAGAAAAAAAATCATATATTAACACATATATGTGGAATCTAGAAAAATGGTACAGATGAACCTATTTGCAGGGCAGGAATAAAGATGCAGAAGTAGAGAACAGATGGGTGGACACAGAAGGGGAAGGGGAGGGTGGGATGAATTGGGAGATTAGGATTGACATATATACATGACCATGTGTAAAATAGATAGCGAGTGGGAACCTGCTGTACAGCACAGGGAGCTCAGCTCAGTGCTCTGTGATGACCTAGATAGGTGGGATAGGGGGGATGAGAGGGAGGTCCAAGAGGGAGGGGATATATATATATACATATAGCTGATTCACTTTGTTGTACAACATAAAGTAATACAACATTATAAAGCAATTATACTCCAATAAAAATGTTTTTTTTTTAAAGTTTCCACATTTGCTGCTTATACCTCATGCCTTGTCTTCCAGCTGTGTCAGAGTGAAATAAATAAATAGTAGAGGAAGTAGTCTTCACCTTTAGTTAGTTCCTTGGCTAAAATGATGCCATTGGAAACTTGGTAAAACAAACTCGCTCATTCTGAAATTGCAGAGGCTGCCAAAGCAAACCAAGATAGACAAAACAAAGGGCACATCAACATAATGTACATATTGTGGGGATTCTTGAAGGTCAGAGAATGATCTTTTACTTCTTAGTGACATAGAATGCCAATATTTGTCAGATCTTGCTGAAGACTAAAGCTCAGGCAAAGAAAAAAAATGCATTTCATGACATTTGTTTTCTGTCCTATAACATTAGATATCTTATTGCTATAAACAACCAGCTGTGCCTATTAAATGGTTGGGGTTATTGGTTGTTTGTTTGTTTGTTTGTTTTTCCTGAAGCACTGTCCAGACTCATTTATAATGAATTACAAGGAGACAGACCAACATTCTAAGCTACAATGAATCTCTTCTCAAATTTTATCATTAAAAAATTAAACATCCATGTTATAATTGTTTTCTTTTTTAAAAAATATCATATGGCACATGATCTGAAAAGAGGCTGTCTTCCCTCTGTTTAAGAAGATGTGTTCTGTAGATCTCACAAATATCAAAGTTGTGGAATTCCTTGTTGTACTGGACACTTGTTCCTAAGTAAGATCGGAGTATGCCATGATTATTTGTGAGGATATGGTGCTAGAACTGGGGACAATCTATTAGTCAAACATCCATATTCTAGAACCAAATGAAGACTTGGGTTTATTTCTAGCTGGTGTCTACATTCAAAAAGATTCAAACTTGTGGTTCAAATTGGATCAATAATCTATAGGCAGTGAACCTGTTCAGTCAGGAAGTTTTGTGGTTTGTGGTGTTCATTCATTTGTTAACAAAATCTTGACCAGAAATTAGGAGTGCTAAGGATAAGTTCACACTTGTTGGAATCAGCTGACAAAACCTGACCATAGACAGTGAACGGTATGGTCTACAACTATTGGAGCATCCAGACGCATGCCAGTCAATGAATATAGGCTTCCTAATGCTCTCGCTTCTGTGCAGCTTCCAGACCTTGGTGACAACAGGTGAACACCGAGGACTAAATATCTCTTGCAGACTACCACCAGGAGCAGGGATAGTGTTGTTAGTATAATCTACTCTGTCAGCAGAGGAAACTGTACTCATATAGCACCAATTGTACTGATATTCTGGTGAAGGGGAGGCACTGAAGGAAATAAAACACAAAAGTAAAATATTTCAAATCACTTCTTGAACATAAAAGCATGTTCTCTGAACTTGAATAAAAATAAGAGATTGGGGCTTCCCTGGTGGTACAGTGGTTGAGGGTCCGCCTGCCGATGCAGGGGACACGGGTTCGTGCCCCGGTCCAGGAAGATCCCACATGCCACGGAGCAGCTGGGCCTGTGAGCCATGGCTGCTGAGCCTGCACGTCCGGAGCCTGTGCTCTGCAACGGGAGAGGCCACAACAGTGAGAGGCCCACGTACTGAAAAAATAAAATAAAATAAAATAAAATAAAATAAAATAAAATAAAATAAAATAAGAGATTGGCCGAAATATTTTAAGACTGCAAGAATACCAAATCTTAGTGTAAAATGGACAATCTAAGAAGGTATTTTCTGTTTGTCCTTTGATTTCTCACTTCCCTCTACATCACTGCATGTCCCTGAGACTCTCTGTATACCCCAGTTTGGAAAAATCAGAGCTAGACTTCATTTAGGTGTAAGGTGTGAAATGCCAACCTAACTTCTTTGTACTTCTTCTATATGGTCAACCTCTTTTCCCAGAGTCTGAGTTTCAATTGACTGCTATCAGTTGCCAATGATAAAACTGTCTATATGTGAGTAAATGCACACTCTTTATCACTATATTCCTGTTGAGTTCATTAGACAGTGTGCAAATGTTAAACTCTTTCATTTTTTTTTTCTTAAGATCTGTCTCATGACCCCCATCCTGGCCCATATGATCTCCCAAGGGCAGAAGAGACTCTTTTAAATGAGAGTAAGTTTCCAATTTGTCTTAAGACATCTATGACATAGAGCAAGTAGAGTCAAGACAAATCAAAGTGGGTCTTCTAGGAGAAAATGAATCACAAGAAAAAAATGTTCTATTTCTTAACTTGTTGCAGCAAGAATTCCATCAACTATATTGGCCTAATTTTGTAACCTTGACCAGTATCAGAGTTCTTTCTAACAGGAAGTATAGTTGATGTCAGTGACCATGGCACTTCCTAGAGGGAAGACTTTGTGATGTAAAAGTTTTCAACCTGAAAAATGGCTGAAAATTATTCAAGTACACATCACACGCAATCTACCATAATTGAATAGCTGGCTTAAAACAATTTATATAAGGAACTTCGAGTCTACATCCTCAGGACAATTCTCCTTTCCTCCTGAGGGCGGGCTGCTGGGGTGTCACTTCCAAATTCTTATGCATGAGTAATCTCAGCATGTTCAGTAATATATTCCTCTTATGAGAAAGTAATCAAGTACAACATAACTGATGACTTCCCTGATTCAGTAATCAGTAATTTGTGGTCAATTTTACCTGATGGTGACAGCCTGGTGTAAAAGTTAGTGTTAATGGATATTGCTGCATTTTATTTATGTGGAGGCTGTCAGCTGAGTAAAGGAGGGAGACTGGGATGGAGAGCTCCTCCATTCATAAGTGGCATACCACTGGCCTCCTGGTGTTATTAAAGGAAAATTGGAAAAGTTTCCAGAAGATTAAGAAGAAAGCTTACAACTTGCACAAGACTCAATTTTCCAGTGGTTCTGACAGAAGGATAAATCTTTGGCTGTTTTCACTAAGATGTAAGCAAACCCAATATCTAACTACAGTAAACAAAATTTATTATGATTCAGACGTGGCAGTGGTGTGTACATCTAGGTTGACAAAATTGCCAATGTGTGAGACCCTTAGTTAAGAAAAAGGTAGCAGGCTGTTTCTTATCCATCAGGCAAAGGAAAGGGGAATTTTTCTGAGAGATATGGGCATACAAAGTAATTTTGAACTGTACACTTTGATTATTTGCACATTTGAAACCTGGTCCAGCTTTAAACACAAATGAAGTAAATATCTCATTATGTGGTATGAGTTTCATCCACCTCTGCTCTAAAATAAATTCTCATATTAGATACAGCTAATGTATTATTTACCTTATTGGTCATGAAATTATTTTCAAGGTGGGGTTTGTTAAGCCATTATTACCCATAACACATGGCCTGAAAATAGTTACTCATACATCCTTCTGTCACCAGAAGAAAAGCCTTGAGATGGGTCAAAGGATAGGTTAAGGAGAAAGGTTAAAAAAATAAAAGCACCCAGAATTCCAGATGGTCTGGATCATGCTGCTGTGCAGTGTGAAGCCTCTGAAAACTCAGGGAAATCAGCCTGGAGAAGGATTGAGGTTGGTAGAAAGGTTTTTGGTTTACTTCACATTTTGACTGATCCTAGCAGTACTATTTTATTAAATTAAAAAGCATGCTGGGCACAACAAACTAGCTGCATTCCAACCTGGGGCTCGATAATGTTCATTGTACATTGCTCTTGCACCAGGGCTGCCTAGACCTTCCAGCCATGGAGTCATTTCCATTGTAGGGTTGTGTATAGTGAGCAGGGGGATGATTGGAGGTTCTGATAGGTCTTTAATGGAACTCAAATATGAAGATTTCATGAACAATGTAAAGCCTACATTCTTTCTTGTAAAACCTCAGCTTTCTGCTGAAGATACATGAAATTTTTTCAACAGGAAAGTTTAATTTTATAATTAGAAGAAAAAAACTACATTCAACTTGAGAACTTACCATGATGATTTTATATAATATTAAAGTATATTTTTCTAATATAAGAAACTTTGATAAGAACTACTGTAGAGCAGACCTTTAAGAATTTGGAAGGAGAAAGAAAATAATGCAAAGTGGGTAGAAGAGAGAAAATGGTGAATAGTTATTTCATTTTTCTCACAAGACTGGCACTATTGGAAAGGGGTGTATAACTTTTTCAGATTTATCTTTCTTTGGATAGGAACTCAGATTCCCATGAGAAAAAAATTTGGTTCCAGATAGAACTCTACCCAGGCCTTCAAGCTCTCAGTCCCCAAAATGTTTCCTACCTTGTGTTGGAAAGAGATAATATATATAGACGATCAAAAGAAGTCCTAGGAAGCACAATGCAGGGTATGTTGCTATACCAAAGTGATTATAATAAAGTGTTCAATTTGTTGCAATGCAAGCAGCACACTCCCAAACATGTCTCATGGTTCTAAGAATTCAGTCACAGATTAGGTCTGGGGCTTGCCATTCACCTGATTGCTTCCTGTTAGTTACCTCAATGTTTACATTACCGTAATTTAACTTGTGTACATCTGGTATTACCATAACCATATAAATCAGTGTTGGGTAATTTAGGACGTACACATACTTGCCCTAAAGTCTAATAAGTGCTGGGTAGGAGAATAATTTCACTAGAATTTATTTATTTATTAGAAATCTCCATGAAGTATACTGTTTTTAATTTAGAATAAATTTCTCTCATTCTGTTCTAGATTTGTTTTCCTGAAATGTATATTATTCAATTTTCATATATATTATTTGTTCCATTTTCCCCATCAAATTATGAACTCTAACAAATGAATTGTCTAAACAATCATTGTACACTGTGTAAGATTTGTTGTATATTTTTTCATTAACATATATTCAATGTTTTTCTCTTTCTTTTCTTTCCTTCCCTTTATGTCTTCCTTCCTCCTTTCCTCCCTTCCTCTCAACGTTCTTTTCTTCCTGCCTCACTCTCTCTCCCTCTCTCTCTCTTTCTTTTAGCATAATGATGTTCTATTTTGGTTGCTTTTTCTGTCTAGGCTTGCAATTCACATTTACTTATTTTCAGAGGCTATAGACTCATTGTTCTGATTGCTGCAATTACTTCTCAATATCTTATGTACTAGTTATTCCAGAGTTGCAATTTCATTTTGTTATGGAAATGAAATTTGCTCATTCAAATACTTTAAAAAAATTAAAGATATTAGTTTACTCCCTTTGACTCATGTATTTTCTCACTCTCAATATCAAGGATTATTGTTCTACTTTCTTTTTTTAAAATTTTTTAATTTAATTTTATTTATTTTTTTAGACAGCAGATCCTTATTAGTCATTGATTTTATAAACATCAGTGTATACATGTCAATCCCAATTGCCCAATTCATTACACCACCATCCCCACACTCCCCCTGCTTTCCCCCTTGGTGTCCATACGTTTGTTCTCTACATCTGTGTCTCAATTTCTGCCCTGCAAACCAGTTCATCTGTACGATTTTTCTAGGTTCCACATAAATGTGTTAATATACGATATTTGTTTTTCTCTTTCTGACTTACTTCACTCTGTATGACAGTCTCTAGATACATCCATGTCTCAATAAATGACCCAATTTCATTCCTTTTTATGGCTGAGCAATATTCCATTGTATATACGTACCACTTGGTCTTTATCCATTTGTCTGTCGATGGACACTTAGGTTGCTTCCATGACCTGGCTATTGTAAATAGTGCTGCAATGAACATTGGGGTGCATGTATCTTTTTGAATTATGGTTTCTTCTGGGTATATGCCCACTAGTGGGATTTCTGGATCATATGATAATTCTATTTTTAGTTTTTTAAGGAACGTCCATACTGTTCTCCATAGTGGCTGTATCCATTTACATTCCCACCAGCGGTTCAAGAGAGTTCCCCTTTCTACACACTCTCTAGCATTTGCTGTTTGTAGATTTTCTGATGATGCCCATTATAATTGGTGTGAGGTGATACCTCACTGTAGTTTTGATTTGCATTTCACTAATAATTAGTGATGTTGAGCAGCTTTTCATGGGCTTCTTGGCCATCTGTATGTCTTCTTGGAGAAATGTCTATTTACATCTTCTGCCCATTTTTAGATTGCTTTGTTTGCTTTTTTAATATTGAGCTGCATGAGACGTTTATATATTTTGGCAATTAAACCTTTGTCCATTGATTCATTTACAAATATTTTCTCCCATTCTGAGGGTTGTCTTTTCATCTTGTTTGTAGTTGCCCTTGCTGTGCAAAAGCTTTTAAGTTTTACTAGGTCCAATTTGTTTATTTTTGTTTTTATTTCCATTACTCTAGGAGGTGGATCAAAAAAGATCTTGCTGTGATTTATGTCAAAGAGTGTTCTTCCTATGTTTTCCTCTAAGAGTTTTATAGTGTCTGGTCTTACATTTAGGTCTCTAATCCACTTTGAGTTTATTTTTGTGTGTGGTGTTAGGGAGTGTTTTAATTTCATTCCTTTACATGAAGCTGTCCAGTTTTCCCAGCAACACTTATTGAAGAGATTGTCTTTTCTCCATTGTATATCCTTGCCACCTTTGTCATAGATTAGTTGACCATAGGTGTGTGGGTTTATCTCTGGACTTTCTATCCTGTTAAATTGGTCTATATTTCTGTTTTTGTGCCAGTACCATATTGTCTTGATTACTGTAGCTTTGTAGTATAGTCTGAAGTCAGGGAGTCTGATGCCTCCAGCTCCGTTTTTTTCCCTCAAGAATGCTTTGGCTATTCAGGGTCTTTTGTGTCTCCATACAAATTTTAAGATTTTTTTGTTCTAGTTCTGTAAAAAATGCAATTGGTAATTTGAGAGGGATTGCATTGAATATGTAGATTACTTTGGAGAGTAGAGTTATTTTCACAATATTGATTCTTCCAATCCAAGAACATGGTATATCTCTCCATCTGTTGGTATCATCTTTAATTTCTTTCATTAGTGTCATATAGTTGTATGCATACAGGTCTTTTTTCACCCTAGGTAGGTTTAATCCTAGGTATTTTATTCTTTTTGTTGCAATGGGAAATGGGAGTGTTTCCATAATTTCCATTTCAGATTTTTCATCATTAGTGTATAGGAATGCAAGAGATTTTTGTGCATTAGTTTTGTATGCTGCTACATTACCAAATTCATTGATTAGCTTTATTAGCTTTCAGGTGGCATCTTTAGGATTCTCTATGTATAGTATCATGTCATCTGAAAACAGTGACAGTTTTACTTCTTCTTTTCCAATTTGTATTCCTTTTATTTATTTTTCTTCTCTGATTGCCATGGCTAGGATTTCCAATGCTTTGTTGAATAATAGTGGTGAGAGTGGAAATCGTTGTCTTGTTCCTGATCTGATAGGAAATGGTTTCAGTTTTTCAGCTTTAAGAATGATGTTTACAGTGGGTTTGTCATATATGGCCTTTATTATGTTGAGGTAGCTTACCTCTATGCCCACTTTCTAGACAGTTTTTATCATAAATGTGTATTGAATTTTGTCAAAAGCTTATTCTGCATCTATTGAGATGATCATATGGTTTTTACTGTTCAGTTTGTTGATGTGGTTTATCACATTGATTGGTTTGCATATATTGAAGAATCCTTGCATCCCTGGGATAAATCCTACTTGATCATGGTGTATGATCCTTTTAATGTGTTGTTGGATTCTGTTTGCTAATATTTTGTTGAGTATTTTTGCATCTATATTCATCAGTGATATTGGTCTGTAATTTTCTTTTTTTGTAGTATCTTTCTCTGGTTTTGGTTTCAGGGTAATGGTGGCCTTATAGAATGAGTTTGTGAGTTTTCCTTCCTCCACAATTTTTTGGAAGAGTTTGAGAAGGTTGGGTGTTAACTCTTCTCTAAAAGTTTGATAGAATTCACCTGTGAAGGTATCGGGTCTTGGACTTTTGTTTGTTGGAAGATTTTTAATCACAGTTTCAATTTCATTACTTGTGATTTGTCTGTTCATATTTTCTATTTCTTCCTGGTTCAGAATTGGAAAGTTATACCTCTCAAAGAATCTGTCCATTTCTTCCAGGTTGTCCATTTTTTTGGCATAGAGTTGCTTGTAGTAGTCTCTTAGGATGGTTGGTATTTCTGCGGTGTCTGTTGTAACTTCTTTTTCATTTCTAAAATTATTAGTTTGAGTCCTCTTCCTCTTTTTCCTGATGAATCTGGCTAATGGTTTATCAATTTTTTTTATCTTCTCAAAGAACGAGCTTTTAGCTTTATTGATCTTTGCTATTGTTTTCTTTATTTTTATTTCATTTGTTTCTGCTGTGATCTTTGTGATTTCTTTCCTTCTGCTAACTTTGGGTTTTCTTTTTTCTTCTTTCTCTAGTTCCTTTAGGTGTAAGGTTAATTTGTTTATTTGAGATTGTTCTTGTTTCTTGATGTAGACTTGTATAGCTATAAACTTCCCTCTTAGAACTGCTTTTGCTGCATCCCATAGGTTTTTGATTGTCGTGTTTTCATTGTCATTTGTCTATAGGAATTTTTTGATTTCCTCTTTGATTTCTTCAGTGATCTCTTGGTTATTTAGTAATGTACTGTTTTGCCTCCATGTGTTTATATTTTTTACATTTTATTCCCTGTAATTCATTTCAAATCTCATAGCGTTGTGGTCAGAAAAGATGCTTGATATTATTTCAATTTTATTAAATTTACTGTGGCTTGATTTGTGACCCAAGATATGATCTATCCTGGAGAATGTTCCATGCACACTTGAGAAGAAAGTGTAATCTGTTCTTTTTGGATGGAATGTCCTATAATTATCAATTAAATCTATCTAGTCTATTGTGTTATTTAAAGCTGCTGTTTTGCTATTTATTTTCATTTTGGATGATCTGTCCATTGGTGTAAGTGAGGTGTTAAAGTCCCCCACTATTATTGTGTTACCATCAATTTCCTCTTTTATATCTGTTAGCAGTTTCCTTATGTATTGAGGTGCTCCTATGTTGAGTGCACATATATTTATAATTGTTATATCTTCTTCTTGCTTTGATCCCTTTATCATTATGTAGTGTCCTTCCTTGTCTCTTATAACTTTCTGTATTTTAAAGTCTATTTTATCTGATGTGAGTATTGCTATTCCAGCTTTCTTTTGATTTCCATTTGCATGTAATATCTTTTTCCATCCCCTCACTTTCAGTCTGTATGTGGCCCTAGATCTGGAGTGGGTCTCTTGTTGACAGATGGGTCTTGTTCTTGTATCCATTCAGCAAGCCTGAGTCTTTTGGTTGGAACATTTAATCCATTCACGTTTAAGGTAATTATCAATATGTATGTTCCTATGACCATTTTCTTAATTGTTTTGGGTTTGTTTTTGTATGTCCTTTTCTTCTCTTGTGTTTCACACTTAGAGAAGTTCCTTTAGCATTTGTTGTAGAGCTGATTTGATGGTGCTGAAGTCTCTTAGCTTTTGCTTGTCTGTAAAGCTTTTGATTTCTCCATTAAATCTGAATGAGATCCTTGCAGGGTAGAGTAATCTTGGTTGTAGTTTCTTCCTTTCATCACTTTAAGTATATCATGCCACTCCCTTCTGACTTGCCAAGTTTCTGTTGAAAGATTAGCTTTTAAACTTATGGGAGTTCCCTTGTATGTTATTTGTCATTTTTCCCTTGCTGCTTTCAATAATTTTTTTTGTCTTTAATTTTTGCCAATTTGTTTACTATGTGTATCGGTGTGTTTCTCCTTGTGTTTATCCTTTATGGGACTCTCTGCACTTCCTGGACTTGGGTGGCTATTTCCTTTCCCATGTTAGGGAAGTTTCCAACTATAATCTCTTCATATATTTTCTTGGGTTCTTCCTCTCTCTCTTCTCCTTCTGGGACCGCTATAATGCAAATATTGTTACTTTTAATGTTGTCCCAGAGATCTCTTAGGCTGTCTTCATTTATTTTCATTCTTTTTTCTTTATTCTGTTCCACAGCAGTGAATTCCACCATTCAGGTCACTTATCCATTCTTCTACCTCAGTTATTCTGCTATTGATATCTTCTAGTGTAGTTTTCATTTCAGTTATTGTATTGTTCATCTCTGTTTGTTTGTTCTTTATCTCTTCTATGTCTTTATTAAACATTTCTTGCATCTTCTTGATCTTTGTCTCCATTCTTTTTCTGAGGTCCTGGATCATCTTCACTATCATTATTCTAAATTATTTTTCTGGAAGGTTGCCTATCTCCACTTCTTTTAGTTGTTTTTCTGGGGCTTTATCTTTTTCCTTCATCTGGTACATAGCCCTCTGCCTTTTCATTTTGTCTATCTTACTGTGAATGTGGTTTTTGTTCCAGTAGGCTGCAGGATTGTAGTTCTTCTTGCTCTGCTCTCTGCTCTCTGGTGGATGAGGCTATCTAAGATGCTTGTGCAAGTTTCCTGATTGGAGGGAGTGGTGGTAGGTAGAGCTGACTGTTGCTCTGTTGGGCAGAGCTCAGTAAAACTTTAATCTGCTTGACTGCCGATAGGTGGAGCTTGTTTCCCTCCCTGTTGGTTGTTTGGCCTGAGGCAACCGAACACTGGAGCCTACCTGGGCCATTGTTGGGGCTAATAGCAGACTCTGGGAGGGCTCACATCAAGGAGTACTTCCTAGAACTTCTGCTGCCAGTATCTTTGTCTCCACAGTGAGCCACAGCCACCCCACAATTCTGCAGGAGACCCTCCAACACTAGCAGGTAGGTCTGGTTCAGTATCCCCTCAGGTCACTGCTCCTTCCCCTGGGTCCCGATGTGTACACTACTTTGTGTGTGCCCTCCAAGAGTGGAGTCTCTGTTTCCCCCAGTCCTGTCAAAGTTCTGCAATCACATCTCACTAGGCTTCAAAGTCTGATTCTCTAGGATTTCCTCCTCCCGTAACTGGACCCCCAGGTTGTTTATCCTGACATGGGATCAGAACCTTCACTCCAGTGGGTGGACTTCTGTGGTATAAGTGTTCTCCAGTCTGTGAGTCACCCACCCAGCAGTTATAGGATTTGATTTTACTGTGATTGTGCCCCCCCTACCATCTGACTGTGGCTTCTCCTTTGTCTCTGGATGTGGGGTATGTTTTTTGGTGAGTTCCAGTGTCTTCCTTTCAATGACTGTTGAGCAGCTAGTTATGATTCTGGTGGTCTCACAAAAAACTGTTCTACTTTCATATTCACTATTTATGGAGTTTACTTACTGACATTTTAGTTATATTTTCTGAAATCTTAGACTTCATGTTCTAAAATGAAGCAGATTTTTTATCACGTTAACCTGCTCATAATTATCCACAGTTTATTTTCTTTAACTCTTTACCTAGAATATTTTACCTATCTGGAGTCTTGGCTTAAATTTGCAAGATTTAAAATTATCAGCAGCTTAAATGTACCATATCCCTTCATGTACCATATTCTCTCAAATCTAAGTTACACTTAATCATAAAACACACATAGATTTTTGGGTAAACATATAAGCAAACACACACACACATCACATACATTCATATTCACATAGAAAATAGTATATATTTATCTATATAAATAATTTCTTCTTTGTTATTTCAACCATATTCTAAGCCTCCTTCCCATTCCTAATTCTAAATATTTTTCTGAAATATTTTTGGTCAACAACAATTACATATCAACATGATATGCTGATTTTCAAAACCCAAACTTAAAATCTTAAGCTATTATCACCTTTTAAGGCATCACATGATTTAATCCACATTTACTATTTACCATATTAAAATTCTTACTTTCAATTTTTTTCTAATTATAATAATATTGCTTGAAGTTAAATAGCTGTTCTTAAATAGCAACTGAAAGTTTTTGATTGATAGACAGTTGGTGTCTCAGGGATATTTCTTTATTTTTTCAGTTACACTAACCTTTCTGAAGTCAGAAAGAATCTCTGATGTGAGCCACATGATTTGGCAATTTCAATTGTCTAGAGTTACGTTGACTGTATTTATAGTACTTTTTCAGTTTAGCATCACATCATTACACAATTTCATAAAATTTATTATATATAACTTTATGTAGCACAACTGTTACACAACTAATGTAGATAATTCACCACATTTTCAACATTCAAACGAAGTTTGAACAATTTTTCTGTGTATTCCATATGTTATAAAGAAATGTTTAGACACTATGGCTAAAACTCTGGGGTAGTTATCTAACTAACCTGAGTTCTAACTATTTTCTCATAAGTACAGTAGGGGGAATAAAGTCTATTCTACAGGGAATAAATGAGAAAATGAAATGTGTTCTCAGCATGCTGCATGGCATAAAATAAGTGCTCACTAAATGGTAGATTTGAAATAATAATGCCAAAATAATACTTCAATAATTCTTGTAAATAAATGTACTTATTTTTTCAAGGTGTGTTAGCTTTCAGTGTAATGGTTTATCTCTACAATAGCTGTATGATTTACGCAGGGGAAAAACTGACTATCCATTGAATTAAGCAGAAGCTGACACTCACAGAATTACTGATTTACCCCAGGGGCCTGGAGCTGTTTTGCTGAGAACTGGAGCTAGATCCCAGGTCTCTGGCTGAGGTTTACACTGCCCCACAGTCTCTCTGGTTAGGAAATGTTACCTAAAAGAAGAACCCTCAGGACCCTAATTACTTCCATAAAAATCAAAGAAATGTGCTAGGTTCTCCTCAAAGGGAAATCATGGACTAATTAGAAAGATTTTACATAATGTGAGCTGGAGCCCTCAAGGATGGACTTAAATTCATGGCAGTTTGTGCTGCTTTTAACCTTGATGGGGCAGGTAAGGTTGGTATCCTTCATTATGGAGCTAAACACACCTGGTCAGGAGTCAGAGACAATGAAGGAGGATCCAGGGGAAGATGGAACAGTTACAAGCCCATCTGATACCCACATGAAGATGGGAGACAGCAGGTAAGTGATATGAGCTATAAAGTGACTGGTGCTTTACTTTCATCTGGCAAATATCATCAAAAGAAAGAGAGAGAGAGAAAGAAAAGAAGGAAAGAAAGAAAGAAAGAAAGAAAGAAAAGAAAGAAAGAAGAAAGAAAGAAAGAAAGGGAGAAAGAAAGAAAGAAAGAAAGAAAGAAAGAAAGAAAGAAAGAAAGAAAGAAAGAAAGAAAAAGAAAGAAAGAAAAGAAAAGAAAAGAAAAAGAAAAGAAAAGAAAAAAGGTCTCTTTTGGCCTACCCTACACTGGAACATACAGGGAAAAGTTATGATAAGTGTAGTTCAGCCTAGCCAAGTTGACACCTTACAAAACAACTACAGGATATTGTAGAAAAAGGTGGATATTCATAAATGCTCATTCATATGGCTACTAATACAATGGTAAGAGGAAAATCATGTATCCAGAGATGAGGCTGTTGTGTGTGCTGTGCTTAGAAAATGCTTCTCTGATTCAGCCTTTTATTCATTCAACAATAATTTCTTAGATATCCACTCCATTTAAGGTACTTCAGTAGGTAGAAATTAAAAATATATAATTAATTATCATTAAACCATTCAGGAAATATTTGAGTGATGTATGACATTGCTTGGTGTAGAGACAAGATTCAGTTATTTCTTTTTGCTTACATCACACTAAATAACATCCACGTGAGCTGTATGACTCTGTTATCTCCATATTCCATGTTAGAAGACTGAAGCTTTGGAATTATTAAATAACTTGCCTTAGACCATCCCCTGGTAAGTGGTAATGTCAAAACTTGAACACAGTTCTGTCTGAAACCAAAGCTAGCACTCTCAATATGTATGTGATACTGGCTCCCTTTTGTCATTTATAAACATTTCTGCCATTTCCAGTAAACTTCAAACGCCTTTGAGGCCAATGTATATGTCACATTTATTGTTTTATACTCTTTCTCCAGTGTCTGCCACAGTACAATACATATCCATCAAATCAGCTTCTTCTGTATTACAACCGTGAGACATTAATCCATTGGGAATAATCCATTGTGAACTTGACTCCACAACATTTTTATAAGGATTTCTTGAGCCCCTCCTATATCCCAGTCCCTGTTCTAGGTGCTATGGTAGACATCATATAAGAAAGAACTTCACTTGTAAAAGAAGCTATAGAAATACTGCAGTGAGGAAAGTTAAATAGGTTTCTTTACCACAGGATTTCTTAGAAACTTTAACATGCTAGTATGTATTTGAGATTCTTTAAAAGGGGCACAGTGTACAAGATTTTCTCAACTTGTCTGATCAAAGGTCTCTTTCCCTTCTTTGGATACTCTTTGAATTGTTAACACCACTCTAAAGATGAGATTTCCAGAACTTTGTACAATATCCATATCTAAATAATCTGGCAGATAATATGGTAGGACTTTTAACATTCGAATAGAAGTCTAAATAGTTCACTCCGATTCACATTCCTAACACTGGTCCTCATGCCTGACTCTGGGGACAGCTTTTGTTCATAAAATAATACCTCCCCTTTCAGGTTCCAACACCCCAGTAATACTTCAGTTGCTTAGGTTTTTAGTCAGTTGACAAATAATTCCTTTAGCTAATAAAGGTAGAAGTATAACACTTTCCATCCCCCAAAACAAAATGTTTGCTAAAATCCAAAATAATGTACTTTTAATCAACTTTAAATGTTGAGAAAATTGTGTTGGGGCAATTTGTGAGCAAGTTCCACTTATCACATAGGTAGCTACTTACAAGCAATTCAGGTCTCTTGGGGCACAACTCACTGGATCATAGAACATGAGATAGCAGGACCCTGGTGCCACTGCTAAAAAAAACCAAAAACAAACAAACAAAAAACACCAGGAGAATGTTTTCTTCCACTAATGAACTAAGAACATCATCACCATGAGAAGCATCAGAGCTCATGATTAAGAAGAGCCTTTAGAGCCATATCAATAAATCCTTAACCTTTTATTAAGAATGTGACCTTGCCAAGATTTATGATTTCTCTAAACCATATTAAATAAGATAATATGTATGAGGTATTTTTGTGCAAGGTTGGCCTTTTTCTAAGAAAAAATACTGGTGATCACCAAGGCAAAAGAAAAATAAGCAATTCAGTTTGAACCTCTACAACAGGCATTTTTTATGTGTGTATTTCATGAAAATTGAACAATATAACAATATATTTTTCCTGGCATACATTGATATGGGATCCTAATTGTCTTAGTGATTTACACCCTTAATCTATCTATCTATCTATCTATCTATATATATATAGATAGATAGATAGATCACATATATGTACATAGATATAAATATAGATATATATCATGTATGTAACCCATTTGATAGGTGAAGAGACAGAGGCTTAGGCGTTTGTGTATTATGACACACATGCAAATAGAAGAACCAAGACTGAAAACTAAGTTTCTTTCCCTCTGAAGAACATGCCTTATATTATGCTCCCATTCTCTCCTCAGTAACCAAAATTTATGATTCATTTCCCTTCCTTTACCTCAGTTTCTTTTTTGTCAGAGAATAGCCATCAGCTAGATAATTTCTACAGTGTTCCTATCAGATCTAATTCACCTTGAAGAGAAATGTAATTCCCTTTAGTCATAACATCTCCTAAGAGACTGAAAAATATATTTACATCATCTATCAATTCACTCTTTCCAGTTTTGTTATTATTATTATTTTTTCTATATGCTTAGGCCTCCTGGGCCCAGCACCCCTGTCTTCCTGTCAACTTCTTACATGAAGTAATGCCTTTCATTACATTTTGGATGCCACATCAGTTTAATCCCATTGATAGAGGGCTATGCAATCAAGCTGACAGTTGGATGATGATTTGAATCATTCCTGACTCATTACTTTGTGAAGGATTTGGCATGCCAATCAATGGGGAATGATGTGCTGTGCCTTGAAGAATGACAGTAATCCATTTTCCACCAATTGATGTGATGAGTCCTTGACAGAATCACAAGTTATAGGGCCAAAGCCAAACATGATTTGGCACATGCCTCCCAGCACTGCAATTTTGCAAACCCTTAGGGTATTTATCAAAGCGGTGGCCTTCTTGCCTTCTGCTGTCATCAACCACGCATTCTCAGGAGACAGTCAACTTTAATAGGCTTTTGCAGGTAAGTAGTGGGGCGACTTCCTTGACCTCACCTGGAATACTTACCCAAACTGTGTGTGTAAGGTAATAAATTGGACCTCCTAATTACTCCCACTCCTGCTGACACACCTAAATTTATACATCCAAGTGACAACTGTCTTTCAAAGTAGTCATTTTAGTAGTAGATTCATTTATTCTAACGAGGCTGTCAGCATTCAAAGTGCATTTGGAATTTCTCTTCTGAAATTTTCTTTAGACCTAGTGTTCAAGTCCCACTACTTTCAAAGACACCTTTTTGAGGTCACAATTGTGTCCTCAGCTTGATCATCTTCCATATTACTCTAATTTTCATCTTGTCTATTTCCTAAATCAATTCATTCTTAGGGTATTGAAAATATTCATAGAAAGTACTTAGAGGTCTAAATGAAAAACCAAAAGAAGTTTAAGAAATTTTTTTAGTAATATCTGACAATTGGATTAAGAGTCCATATTGCTAAGATGGTTAATTTGAAAGCTTTGATATGACAGGTTTTAATGTGTAAGTTCCCATGTATTTTTTAAGTGTTAGTAGCTCATTTCTGATATAGGATGTTAAGCACCATCAAATTACTTAAGTGATTTTGTAAGCTACACCCTTCCTCCATCTCAGTACCTTATGTGCTGAATGCTTCAGGAACATATTACCCTGTCATGAACAATCAAACCCATAAGCATTTCCCCCATATTTTCTAAAAAATATATTGACAGTTCTACAGACTACAGAAAAAAGATTTGAATGTTGCCTTCTATATCTTGATTTGTCCGAAAGAGAAGATCCCCCATAAGAGAAATCTGGGATTCATTATCAAAAAATAGCAGAGTCCCTGACCAAATAGTCAGAAGAGAAACAAAGAGAGCTCACCATTTCTCAAGTTTTCCAGGTATACTAGGCTTTCAGTTACAAGTTTAGTCACTGATTCTTAAATATGAACAAATAGTCAGGGACTACTTGACACTTGAGGAAATTTTTTTTTTTAGCAAAAATTGTGTTTAGCAATATCTCTATAACCCCAATATTTGTATTAGTCTGTAACATTCTTTTTATGTAATGTCTGCTGGGTTTTGATGTCTGTAGCAATTCTCCCATTCCTTGTATTGACAATATTTTATCTTCTGTCATTTTTTCCTGATCAAACTAGTCAGAAATTAAATGATTTTATTGATCTCAAAAAATCACTTTGGTTTCATTTATTTATTATTTTTTTACTTCATTGTTTTTACTCTGATCTTTATTATTTTCTTTATTTTCCTCAATCTGCATTTAATTTGCTTTTCTTTACCTAGTTTCTTTGTGTGAAAGCTGAGGTCATTGATGTGAGACTTATTTTCTTTTCTCATACAGGTAGGCATTTAGTGCTATAAATTTCCCCCTAACTACTGCTTTAGTAGAATCCCACCAAATCTAAAGTCTTTTCATTTTCATTCAATTCAAACTACTTTATAATTTCCCTTTGAATTTCTTCTTTGACACATGGGCTACATTGAAGTATGTTATTTAGTTATCAAATATTTCAAAAAATTGTCCAGACCTCTTTCTGTTAGTTTATCATAATTTAATTCCATTTTATCAGAGAAAGTACTTTGTATGACTTATATCCTTTTAAATGTATTTTTAAATATTTTATGACCCAGAATATTTTATATCTTGGTAAACATCCCATGTACACTTGAAAAACATGTCCATTCTTCTGTTGTTCAGTAGAGCATCCTATAAATGTCATTGGTTAAGTGAATTGATTATGTTGCTCAAGTCTTCTATATACTACTGATTTTCTGTCCACTTGTTCCACCGATTACAATAAAAGGGTTTTGAAATTTTGATTATGTCCATGGATTTTTATATTTCTCCTTTATCATTATAAAATAGCCTTCAATCTCTCTAATAATATACTTTATTCTGAAATTTACTTTGCTATTAATCTAGTACTTCAGTTTTCTTTTGATTAGTGTTAGCAAGGTATATCTTTTACCATCCTTTTACTTTTAACCTATTTGTATCCTTTATTTAGAATGAATTTCTCATAGCATCATGTAGCTGGGTCTTGCTCTTTTTGTCTAATCTTACTCTAGACTATTTACATGTAATGTAAATGATTACTGATCTCTAATCTTTGTTTTTGTTTTCTATATGTCTCATCTAAAATTCTTTGTCCTTTTTTCTCTATCTGCTTTCTTTTCTTTAATGATATTTTATTTATTTCCTAAGTCTGCTTATTATCTAATATTCTTTGTTATTTTAGTGGTTGCATTAGGATTTATAGTATACATTTTAAACTTATCACAGTCAATGAGTAAGGGTACTATTATTTTTTTCTCATGAATTTTGAGGAACTTTGCCCATTAAATTTTAGATATATATACATTTACACAAATATAAGTTAAATTAAAATAAGCACTAGCTAAACTCTCATGGAAGAAAAGAATATGAAAATCAGAGTGGATAATTGCCTTTAGGAGATTGAATAAAAACTGGAAATTGTTATTCTTGTAGCCAATAAAAATAATAAAAATAATGATGATAATGACTAGCAGTTTTGAGCATGGACTAAATACTAGCGACTGTACTAAACACCTTGCTTACATTACCTTAGCTCAGGTTCCATACTATTAAAAAAAATATTGATGAGTAAACTGAGTTTTAGAGAGGATAAATAAAGAAGAAACATAGAGAGGACACACAGCCAAAAGAACAGAGACAGGGGTCCAGTTGGGCCCGTGATCCCACAGTGGGCACCTCAAGCTGTGAGCTAACTACCTTTTTGGGAAGCTTCAGTATCAGGCATTCATCAGAATTGCACCAGTATCTTAAAACCAGTTCCTTTGTCACTTCTCCACACTGATAATTGTTCTTCAAAATAATTCAACTAATAACCATATTTTTTCTCATGTTTTAATTTGTGCCATTTTACTGCAACTTTACACTCAAGTTTGGCTTCAATACCTTGTTTTTTACTTGAATTTTCTAAAAGTATCTCAGGAGGAAATGCAAGCTAGGTGGCTAAGCAAAAACATTCATTTTCCTTTTTCAAGATAAGAATAGCATGAAGATGTATGAGGGCTAAGGGAGAAATGTTTATTGGGGTGAGGGTGTGGAGAGAGACATGAATAGGAGAAGGGAGAAACCAATACAAAGAAAGACACAGAGAAGGGAAAAGGATACAAAAGTAACAGATGCAAAGACAAAGGAAAATGAGATAGAGAGAGGTAGGGTTTCAGAATAAAAAAGAGAAATGGAAAGAGGACCAAGTGGTTGCAGCAATTCAATGATTGATGCACTTTAAGAAAATTTTATTGAATATAGTTAACATATAATATTGTATTAGTTTCAGGTGTGAAACTTAGTGATTTGACATTTATATGCATTACAAATTGATCACAATAAATCTAGTAACAATCTGTCATTATGCTGTTATTGCAATAATATTGATTATATTCCCTATGTTGTACTTTACATCCTTGTGACATTTATTTTATAACTGGAAGTTTGTACCTCTTAATCCCCTTCACTTACTTCCCCAAACCTCCCCACCCCTCTGGTGACCAACATTTTGTTCTCTGTATCTATGAGTCTATTTCTGTTTTGACTTGTTCTTTCATTTATTTTGTTTTTAGACTCCACATATAAGTAAAACCATACAGTATTTGTCTTTCTCTGTCTGACTTATTTTACCTAGCTGAATACCCTCTAAATCTATACATGTTGTTGCAAAAGGCAAGATTTCATTCTTTTTTTATGGCTATGATTCCATTGTATGTTTATACCACATCTTCTTTATCCATTTATCTATTGATGGACACTTAGGTTGCTTCCATATACTAGCTATTGTAAATAATACTTCAATAAACATAGGGTTACATATATCTTTTTGAATTAGTGTTTATGGGTTTGTTTGGATAAATACCCGCAAGTGGAATTGCTGGATCAAATGGTAATTATATTTTTAAATTTTTGAAGAACCCCCATCCTCTTTTCCATAGTGGCTGTACAAATTTATGTCCCCAGCAACAGTGCATGAGGATTCCCTTTTCTCCAAAGCCCTGTACACTTGTTGTTTCTTGTCTTTTTGATAATAGCCATTCTGACGGGTGTGAGGTGATATCTCATTGTGATTGTGATTTGTTTTTCTTTGATTATTAGTGATATTCAGCATTTTTAAACCTAACTGTTGGCCATCTGTATGACTTCCTTGGAAAAATGTCTTTTCAGGTCCTGTGCACATTTTTTAATTGGATTTTTTTTAATATATTGAGATGTGTGAGTTCTTTATACATTTTGGATATTAACACCTTATCAGACATATAATTTGCAAATATGTTCCCCCATTTGGTAGGTTGCCTTTTTGTTTTGTTGATGGTTTCCTTTGCAGTGCAAAAGTTTTTTAGTTTAATGTGGTCTCATTTGTCAATTTTTGCTTTTGTTACCCTGCCTGTGGAGAGAGATCAGAAAATTATTGCTCTGACTAATGTGAAAAAGCATAGTATTTATGTTTTCTTCTACGAGTTTTATGGTTTCAGGTCGTATATTTGAGTCTTTAATCCATTTTGAGTTTATTTGTGTATATGGTATAAGATAGGTATCTAGTTTTATTCTTCTGCATATAGCTATTCAGTTTTCCCAACACCATATATTTAAGAAACTGTCTTTTTCTCACTGTCTATTTTTGGCATAAATTAATTGACCATATAAGCATGAATATATTTCTGGGCTTTCTATTGTGTTCATTCATTTAAATGTCTGTTTTTGTGTCAGTACCATACAGTTTCAATTACTACAGCTTTGTAGTGTAGTTTGAAATCAGTGAGTCAGTGAGTGTAATACTCCCAGCTTTGTTCTTTCTTAAGATTACCTTGTTTTTTGGGGTTTTTTGTTGTTTTATACATATTTTAGGACTATTTGTTCCAGTTCTGTGAAAAATGTCATAGGTATATTGAAAGGGATTGCATTGAATCTAGAGATTGCTTTGGGTAATGTGGACATTTTAACAACATTAATTCTTCCAATACATGAGCATGGTATATCCTTTCATTTATTTGTGTCATCTTCAGTTATTTTCATCAGTGTCTTATAGTTTCCAGAGTACAGGCTTTTACTTCCTTAGTTTAATTTATTCCTAGGTATTTTATTCTTTTTGATGCAACTGTAAATGGGATTGCTGTGTTGATTTCTCTTCTGATAGTTCTTTTTTTTTTTTCTTTTGCGGTACATGGACCTCTCACTGTTGTGGTCTCTCTCGTTGCAGAGCACAGGCTCCGGACACGCAAGCTCAGCGGCCATGGCTCACAGGCCCAGCCGCTCCGCGGCATGTGGGATCTTCCCGGACTGGGGCATGAACCCGTGTCCCCTGAATTGGCAGGCGGACTCTCAACCACTGTGCCACCAGGGAAGCCCTGATAGTTCATTATTAATGTATAGAAATACAAGTGATTTCTGTATATTGATTTTGTATCCTGAAACTTTACTGAATTCATGCATTAGTACTAGTAGATTTTGGTAAAGCCTTTAGGGTTTACTATATATAATGTCATTTCATGCAAATAGTGGCAGTTTTACTTTCTTTCCCATTTACATTTTATTTATTAAAAATGGCTTTTATCTCTCTTTCTTGTCTAGTTGATGTGGCTAGGACTTCCAATACTGTGTTGAATAAAAGTGGTGAGAGTGAACATCCCTGTCTTGTTCCCAACCTTAGAGGAAAGATTTCAGCTTTTCATCATTGAGTATGACGTTAGTTGTGGGTTTCTCATATATGGCTTCATTATGTTGGGGTATATTCCCTCTATACCCATTCTGTTAAGAATTTTTATCATAAATGGATGTTGAATTTTGTCAGATGTTTTTCTGAATCATTTGATCCTTCATTTTGTTAATGTGGTATAACTTGTTGATGGATTTGCAGATATTGAACCTTCCTTGCATCCCTGGAATAAATTCCACTTGATCATTGTGTATGATCCTTTAATGTATTATTGAATTCAGTTTGCTAATATTTCATTGAGAACTTTTTCATCAGAAATATTGGCCAGTGATTTTTTTTTCTTTTTTGTAGTGTTTTCACATCTGGTCCTGGATTTTTCTTTGCTAGGAGACTTTTGATTATTGATTCAATTTCATTACTGGTAATTGGTGTGTTCATATTCTCTGTTTTTTCCTAATTCAGTCTTAAGGGATTGTACATTTCTAGGCATTTGTCCATTTCTTCTAAGTTGTCCATTTTATTGATGTACAATTGTTCATAGCAATCTCTTATGATCCTTTGTATTTTTGTGATGTCAGTTGTAAAATCTCCTCTTTCATTTCTGATTTTATTGATTTGAGTCCTCCTCTTTTTTTTTTTTTTTTGATGAGTCTGGTTAAAGGTTTATCAATTTTGTTTTCTTTTCAAACAACCAGCTCTTATTTTCATTGAACTTTGAGCATTGCTACCCCAGCTTCCTTTTTGTTTACATTTGCATGGAATATCTTTTTTCATCACTTCACTTTTAGGCTGTGTGTGTCTTTGGATGTGAAGTGAGTCTCTCATAGGCAGCAGAAAAATGGGTTTTGTTTTTATATCCATTCAGCCATGCTATATCTTTTGAGTCCATTTACATTTAAAGTAATTGTTGACAGATATATTGCCACTTAATTAACTGTTTCCTGGTTGTTTTTATAGTTCTTCACTGTTCCTTTATTCTCTTGTTCTCTTCCCTTGTGATTTAATGACTTTCTTTAGTATTATGTTTGTATTATCTTTCTCTTAATTTATTTATTTTGGTATCTGTTACAGGTTTTTGGTTTGTAGTTACCATGAGGTTCACAAGGTTCATATATAACAACCTATGTATTTAGCAGTCTATTTAAAGTTAATGGTTGCTTAAATTCAAGTGCATTCTAAAAGCACTATATTTTTACTCCCTCCTCCCATGCTTTATATTTTGACACATATTCTAAATCATTTTATTTTGTGTATTGCTTAACTAGTTTAGCTATAGATGATTTTAGTACTTTTTGACTTTCAACCTTCATACTAGTTTTATAGGTGGTTGATTCACCACATTTGCTGTACTGTTACCTTTAATAGTGATTTTTTTTTCTTCTATAATTTTCTTGTTTCTTATTATGACCTTTTCTTTTCTGTTTAAAGAATTCCCTCTAACATTTCTTGTAAGGCGAGTTTAGTGGTGATGAACTACTCTAGCATATGCTTGTCTGGGAAGCTCTTTATCTCTCCTCTAATACCAACTGATTACCTTACTGAGCAGAGTATTCTTGGCTGTAATTATTTTTTTCCTTTTAGTACTTTGCATATGTCATGCCAGCCCTTTCTGGCTTGTAACGTTTCTGCTAAAAATCAGCTGATAGTCTTATGAAGGTTCCCTTGTATGCAACTAGTTTTTGTTTTGTCTTGCTGCTTTTAAGATTCTGTCTTTAACTTTTGATATTTTAATTATAATGGGTGTTAGTGTGGGTCTCTTTGGATTTGTCTTGTTTGGGATTCTATGTGCTTCCTGGACTTGGATGTCTGTTTCCTCACCAGGTTAGGGAAGTTTTCAGCTATTATTTCTTCAAATAAGTTTTTTTATCCCTTTTTATTTCTCTCTTTTTCTCCTAAGACCTCATATAATATTAACATTGGTGCATTGGATGTTGTCCCAGAGGTCCCTTAAACTCTCCTCATTTTTAAAATTCTTTTTACTTTCTGTTATCTCAATTGGGTGATTTTCACTCAACTGTCTTCCAAATTTCTGATCTGTTCTCTGCATCCTTTAATCTGATGTTGATTCTTTCTAATATATTTTTTGTATCAGTTATTGTATTCTTCAGGTCTGATTTTTTTAATATATTTTCTATCTCCTTGTTAAATTTCTCACTGAGTTCACCCATTCTTCTCCTGAGTTCAATGAGGATATTTCTGACTATGTCTTTGAACTCTTTATCTAGTAAATTACTCATTTCCATTTCATTCAATTATTTTCCTGAATTTTGTGTTTTTCAGAGTTTTGTGTTTTATTTGGAGGGTATTCCTTTTTCTTCTCATTTTGCTATTTTTCTTTGCTGGTTTCTATGTATTAAGTATATATGCTACATCTCATGGTCTTAAAAAATTAACCTTATGTAGATGGTGTTTTATGGGGCCCAATGGCACATTTCTCCCTGGTCACCAGAGCAAGGTACTCCTTGGTATCCCCTGTGTGGGCTGTGTACAACCTCTTCTTGTGGTTGGGCTGCAATTGTTGTAGGTGCACTGGTGGGAGGGGTTCACCTCCTGGCTCAACTGCTAGGGGTAAATTGGTAGGTGAGGCTGACCCCTGGGTCAGTTGGCTGAGAGGTCGGGTCTTGACTGATGCAGAAGTGCTTATGTTTGGGGCTGACCCCTAGCACAACTGACTGCAAGGCTGAGCTGTGATTGTTGTGGACCTGTCTGTGTACTTGGATCACCCCTGGAGCAGGAGCTGCTCTGGAGAGGCTGGCCAGAAAGAGTGGTTTGGGTGGTGCTGCTCCTCAGA
This sequence comes from Mesoplodon densirostris, assembly GCF_025265405.1. Taxonomy (NCBI): domain Eukaryota; kingdom Metazoa; phylum Chordata; class Mammalia; order Artiodactyla; family Ziphiidae; genus Mesoplodon; species Mesoplodon densirostris. Next base: position 57,366,454 of record NC_082675.1, on the reverse strand, counting down.
AGAAGACTGGGGTAGGGTGTATGGTGTTATCTAGGTTGATGGAGAGTGACAGAAATGGTGCCTACCAGAGCCAGACTAGGTAGATGGAAAGAGAGTAAAAATTTAAAAAATTCCAACACATTTTTCCCCAAAGAAAGTTCCAACAGATTCCTACCCTTCTGGCACATGACCTAAAATTAGTCAATGAATCTCCATCTTATGTGATCCAGGCACTTTTCAAGCTGCTGCTTTGGTGCAGGGACTCACAATGAGTTAGTCTGTGTGTGAACTTTTAAGAGCAAAATCTTGGTTTCCCACAGCCCTCTGGCTTTCCCAGATGTAAGCTTCATTTTCTTTTTTTGGCTGCACCATGCACATTGTGGAATCTTAGTTCCCAGACCAGGGATAGAACCCAAGCCTTGGCAGTGAAAGTGCTGAGTCCTAAGCACTGGACCACCAGGAAATTCACAACTTCACTGGTTTTTATAGCCACTTCACTGGTTTTTATAACCAGACATTGTGGGGGCTCATCTTCCTGGTACAGGTTCCCCAGACTGGGGAGCCCAATGTGGAGATAGTCCTCTTGCTCCTCAGGGGGAACATCCACAGTTGTGATACTTGTCCTGTTTGTGGGTTGCCACACCTGGGCTGTGGGTTGTGGTTAGAGTGCATCTCTGCCCTCCTACACATAACAATGTGGCCTTTTCTTTATATCCTTAGTTGTAGAAAGTCTCTTCAACTAGTCTTCAGGTTGTTTTCAGAGGTACCTATTTTATGTGTAGCTGTGGTTTTGGTGTGTCTATGGGAGGAGGTAAGTGCAGGATCTTTCTACTCTGCCATCTTGATCTTCCCTTGATGTACTTTAGATATTTTAGCTGAACACAGCTCTAAGTATATGCATCATTTTTTCAGCAATGAAATATTATAAAATAATGAAAATAATTGTGTTTTTTTCCTGATTTGGAGTTGATTATATAACTTTGTCTTTGCAGAGTAGTGGAAATGGGACTACACAGTACATTGTGACTGCACTTCCTGAAATGTTCTGCAAAGCAAATATACGATTGCTCTCCCTTGTGTCATTTAAATATTATAAAATTCTTATGAAAAAGAGGAATTGGTAATGACAGAAGAAGCTACTAAAATCACATAGCCAGTTAACCATGCAGAGATCTGTCACTTGTCAAGTTCTAGAGATTTATTAGTTCTTTTTTTCCACATCTCTCCCCCTTCTTCCAGAAGTCTGAATTGTAAAGGCTCATCTGGCACTAGAATCTTCAAGGGCAGGAACCACATACTTCTTTTCCTTTATTAAAGAATTCTGGGGTCATACTTTGAATTTCATATACTTGGGATGGGACAGTCAGACCCTTTTATTGCTTTGCTGATCTCTTGAATTATATCCTCTCTGCAAAAGGGCTCCTGTGGCCTAAACTCCTCTTATTTCGACTCTTTATATCCAGCATCAGAGACAACTCAAAACGTCTGATTTTATATAAAAGATAATAAATGGGTACAAATAGATTGCAAGGGTATAAACCAATCAGGATTTTAACATACACAGGGCATGAGTATATTACCAAGGTCTCATATAATCAGCATGTAGAAGGAATCATGAAAGATTAGCCCATTGAGGATTCAAATATTATGTTATTGTTACCACTGATGTTGCAGGAGAACACAAATAATTTTATAGAAATACTGGATACAGGCTACATAAATATTCCTAGTATCACCCTCCATATACATGTAATCTGTCCAAGTCTCCAGTTTTGATTCTGTAAACCCACTTTCATCACATGATTCATTTGCTAAAACTTTTCTTGAATACCCTTTGTTTATAGAAGTAAGTAAAACTTTCAGGCTTTTGTCTTTTCACCCACCTGTTACACACTTCAGTCTTCTCTTCCATTAACCTTACCCTCCAGGTGGACTCAAATGTTTACCATCCATACTCCAAATCAAAAAAATTTTGAAGAGTAGTGACAATAACCACCACCCTAAATTGAAATAAAACCACTTTATGCTCCTTTACACTTGTGCATGTTCAATTATCATGTCTTTTCATCTGGTCTCATACCGCAACCACAGCTTGGACCAGGGTGTCCATTGACCTATAAGTAAGTTCTCTGTCAGATGGATGTAAGAGAGTTTTATGATTTATGAGGTAACTTGACCATTTTCCTTGTCATAAAAACACACATGTTTGGATCTTTTGTGTGAGTGTGATGAGGTCTTAAGGTTTCCTACTTCCCACTGGAGAATCTAGGCACCTCTCTTTATTGACATTAGCAAAACTCTCTGTCTTACATCACTGATTACAGCCTACTATAAGACTTCCCTCTTTGACCTCCTGGATCAGTTTTATTCAGATCCACTTATTTGATATTAGTCATGTGTCAGCTTTTGACAACCTTTCCACCACAACCTGTGTTAAATTTTCAGTGTATTTATATTTCCAGTTGGCTTAATTTTGATTTCCCAACTATCTTTTAAATACCTTGAGGGTCTAGGATATGTTGATTACAGGGTATTTTGAAACAAATGTTTTGATTTCTGGTATCTTTTGATTCAGCTTAAAAGCAAATGTTAAATTACTGGGGAGAGGAGTTTATGGTGGCCTAGGATTGGGATGACAGATGATCAATTTCAGAAATGACATGAGGTTCAAGAATGGTATGAAGAACAGTGACAGGGCTTAGACACGGATGTGATTCAGACATGAGGCAAGGTTCATGAGTACATGTCACTGGCATGGTTAATTAGGTAATTTGTATATTTTACTTCCATTATTGGGCTATTTACATGGAATGTATAAAAATGGTGCCAGTCACAATGTTCAGCTTTGGAACATGCCCTGAGCCTTTTGAACTCCCCCAAATAATGACTAGTTTCTCTAAAACCATGTATCACATGACTGACTGTAGGGCCTCCTAGAAGAGGCAATTCTTCTATCATACCCACAGTTAAGCATTCATTACCTTGAATTATGCTTGTATTCTGGTTGAATAGTGCAACTGATCAGCTATAGTTAATGAATTTCAGAATCATCTATACACTGTTCTTAAACTACTCAGAGGCTGGGTGTAAAGGTGGCAGTAAATGCAAGAATAATTAAGGAAACCCCAATAGAAAAATATCCCTAGGTCATTAAGATGTCTCCTAAGAATGGGGTAAACACATGTACATAATGAGAATGTTGTATCTCTCCATGGGCTATGCAGGCTGGTGGGTGCATTCCTAGCTCCCTTTGTTCTCTTAACTTATTCTTTCATTTGTTTCAGAGCATTTCTTTGTGGGCCTGTTTCAATCCTCATTCTCACCTCAGGTTAGTTCAACTTAAAATTGTCTTACTGGAGCATAGGGGCACAGATTTGTTTCATTTGGTGGCAGTAGGTTCTAGGATCTGATGCATTTGTCTTCAGGAGACATAAAATTTCTCAGGTTGTAGCTGCTGTTACTTGTAAGAATTGACTGAGTTGGAAATCATTTGAGATTCAGCATATGGGGGGCTCTTAGTGAATTTTTAAAATCATTTGCTTTTACTAGTGCCCTATAGTTTTATGGCCTCCTTGTGTGAATTGGAAAAACATGCCTTCCTTCTGTGAGTGCATGGTGGGGAGAGTGGATATGCCTTCCTGAAATTAAAAAGGTTTGCCTCCCTTCTGCTGGCTGTCTCCTTATATCACATGCATAGCTTGGTGAGTCACCACTCACCCTCTTGGCTATATCCTTGTAGGAAACACAATCTACACAACCATATATGACAGTCCTGACTGGTTAGTGCAACATTATAGGCATCAGTCAGAAAATATTGGTATTTTGTATACAATGTGTGTGTTGATTTATGTAAACAGTTATATATTGTTTACATATATTTATGTATTGTTTAGCCACATAAACATGTATTTCTTTTGTTAATACACATCCCGTCTTCTAGAAGTTCTTGTATTGGGGTTATATATACTAGCTCCAGCAAGTAAGATAAAAAACCATGTAACAAGGAAACCATCAGTAGTTCTAAGGGAAAATATCACCATCAATCTAAAGGGAGGTAAATAAATATACAACTTATTTTTAATGGGTTTATAATGATAGTCAAATGTGAATAGAAATTGGAGGCATAGTTCTAAACATAACAGGTCTGATTAGTATCTACCATGCAATCCCTCCTTTTGAAGAAGGCACTTCCTCTAACAAACACAGCTTACTTGGTCTTCTGCATCATGTAAGTCAACCAATGTTTTCCCTATGTTCTAGCAACCACCTACAATTAACCAATGAGTCCCAAAGGAACATTTGATTGACTCCTTAGTGTTGAGCAGTAGGAGTATCCGAAAAAGTAGAAAATGGGTCTCTTTCCTTGAAGAATTTATATGTGGTTGGATCCATGATGGTACAACACAAGTCTTATAGTAATCAAGTATTAAATTTCATCTTATTTTTGATCTAGCTGTCAGATCAAACTCATTATTAGGATCCAAATGTGCTGAGTTTCTGGATAAGATCATTTGAATGAGTATTTATTTTTACTATTGCTAGATGCTAAAGATAGACAACTGCACTGCCCTAGGGTCTCCTTCCTGGAATAGAACAGTAGCAAAAGACTAGATCACCCAGCCCCTGCTTCCTTAGTTCTGACAACAATAGTTATTTTCTCAGATACCAGTTCAGGTGAGAAGTAGCTAATAGAGGCAATGGTAAGAAGGGAAGTTCTTTCTCCAGAAGTGTGTGTGTGTGTGTGTGTGTGTGTGTGTGTGTGTGTGTGTGTGAGAGAGAGAGAGAGAGAGAGAGAGAGAGAGAGAGAGGTGTGCAGTGCACATATCGGACTTTTAGAGTTGAAAGGTGCCTTAAAAACTGCCACATCTCATACCATCATTTTAGAGATAGGACACAAAGATCTTGGAGTAGTTAAGTGATTTGCTCAAGGTCACACATTTTAGCCTTCAGATCATAGAAATCATTGTTACTTTTGGTAAAGCACAATTCAGCACTGTTTCAAGGGACCAGAACTCTATCCCAAACTTTCTCTTTCTTTTCCATTCTCATCATAATCTGCCACTCTTTACTGTGGTTCCTCAGGAAGAAACGAGGGAGTCTTAAAAAAAATCCAGCTCTCCAGATTCAATTGGCAGGTTAATCGAAAACAATTTTTTTATAGCACAATAAAGGACCTGGGAATAGTGACACATTAATATTTGTTTCTCAAAGAGTGGACCCTGAGAGAATAAAGCTGCATGCAATTGAATTACGGTACCCAGAGTGTGGGGGATGCATTTTGCATTGCTTTATTTTACACCACCATTAATCAAGAAGCAGAGAGTAAAGCCTGCCTCACCAACTGCTGCCAGGGCACCCCGAGAGAAATGTCACCCCCAATTCGGGGGAAGGCAGGCAGCTCTCCGAAGTATCTTATGTGATTACAATATAGTTTTCATTATGTTCTCTTAATAAAACAAAAGATGGACTTCTGACAAAAATATCGTCTGGTTTTCATAATGTAAAATACAGCAATTTTATCAGCATTAACACTGATTGGCTGTCATTAGACCCTTGCCTTCTAATAAAATTTATGATACCTTTCAGGAGCCCAATTTGATAGAAAGTGAAGTGATTGCCCCCTGCTTAGATATCTCTCTGGCATCTATTCCAACAATAATGTGGTAATTTTATGCATGAAATAGCACAATTGGCATACATAGTTATAGTACTGAGTGCTGTCTAAGGAAACTGGCTGGTGGAAAATTAGAAAGCGCTTCACACTTTTGAAACAGGTAATTAGGATTTTTCTTCATGCTCATACAAGGCAGACTGGAGTTTCATTTTATATTTCATGTTTCATTAAAACATAGGTGTTAAAAATAAATGTTGAATTTAAAACTGCACACATTATGAAATTAAAGGTATAGTTCATGATAGGGAGTGCAAAGTATGCGATGGGACCTGGGAATGTTATATCTAGTTACAGTGGGATATCATTTTTTAAAATAGTTTCGACAGGGCCTCCCTGGTGGCGCAGTGGTTGAGAGTCCGCCTGCCGATGCAGGGGACACGGGTTCGTGCCCCGATCCCGGAGGATCCCACATGCCGCGGAGCGGCTGGGCCCGCGAGCCATGGCCGCGGAGCCTGTGTGTCCGGAGCCTGTGCTCCGCAACGGGAGAGGCCACAGCAGTGAGAGGCCCGCGTACAGCAAAAAAAAAAAAAAAAAAATAGTTTCGACAGGTAATATAGCCTTATTTCGGGCCTCCCTGGTGGCGCAGTGGTTGAGAGTCCGCCTGCCGATGCAGGGGACGCGGGTTCGTGCCCCGATCCCGGAGGATCCCACGTGCCGCGGAGCGGCTGGGCCCGCGAGCCATGGCCGCGGAGCCTGTGTGTCCGGAGCCTGTGCTCCGCAACGGGAGAGGCCACAGCAGTGAGAGGCCCGCGTACAGCAAAAAACAAAAAACAAAACAAAAAAAAAATATAGCCTTATTTCAAGTATGTTACTTTGGAAAGAATTGGTTTAGAAATAAGTTGCATTCAATCTGCAGGTCTTTAGCCCAAGAAGCAGAATGCTGCCTGGATTGAAACTCTAACTGAGGATGATGCCTTTCATTTAATTGGCAGGTGAAGGTAGGCTTTGGGTCATGTGGGATTCACTGAGCAGTTTTGAACTTTGCATTGGGCTCAACAGTTCCCTGTCTATTCCACATTTCCACCCTGACCTTGGTTGCTTGATCAGACCCAAGCCAAGCCCCAGTGGAATCTTTTGAATTCTCTTGAACTGTGCTTTGGTTTGGGGAGGCAGGCAAAAGGCTGTAATGACACCATTGTATTAACCTCCACTTATGACCCAGCCGAGAGCAGGCTTTTAAGTTTTCCCAGTTGTGTCATTAAATTTGTTGCTCTGGCCCCACTGACATGACACCGTCACAATCCCAGACACAGACTAATGACCACAGTTGTGAAGGAAACATGTCATAGAAGACAGTACACAGGGCTAAGAGTACAGTAAACTGGGCTTCTGACTTGATTTCCCACAACTACACATGTGGAATTAGGAAGGACATCAAACCTTTGTATGCCTCAGTTTCCTCCTATGTAAATGGAAATTGTGCCCACGTTTCCTTTTTTAGAAGTTTGTGTTTGAATATAGGTTGCCAAACAAGTTGAAAAAAGATAAAGCAAAATAGCACTCCACATATGCACAGGGTATTTCTATGCTGTAATGAAAAACTGTATGCAAAATGGAAAGAATTGTGTTTTTTGTATAATAAAAAATGTTTTTTTCTTATAATGTTTGGAGAGCAAGCTGTGTCAGTGATTTAGGAAGATATTACAAAATATTCTCATATGTACATGTATAAGAACCATACCATAGAAAGAGCAGCAGCATTCATTGTGACAAAGTAAAATTGCAAAGTTCCTGGCAGTTTCAATAGTAAATCATGAAGTAGGAAAGAAATTCAACATCACTAATAATCTCACTGTAAATTCTGTTCATTTTTCCTATCATATTTTCTAGTGATTGCAATGTAAAGCTGTGGCCTGTTAACATTATAATACATTCACATTCTCAAGCAATTCTAGACAAAATATCTAGTCCACCAGAGAGGTGATAATGCAAAGCATATTGGGGACAAACACTATTTTCATTAACCGTTATCAGTGATACTAAGTTCTAGATAGAAGTCACTTCATGTTATAGTTATTGTGCATCCATAATTAGAACAACTTGCTCAAAGATTTTTGAGTATCTTTTATAAAAGTCATTGAGACTAATATGGACTTCTTCACTTTACCTTTCATTATGCAAATAGGATGATGTTTCTAATTCACAAAGCTGATTATATTATTTTTCACATGTTGTGGAGAGAACTTATGTTCCCCAGGAAGGAATGTCATGTGAGAAACATACTAGCCTTCTTTCTCCACACCCTCTCACTTACTCCTCCCTGAAGGAAGAGAAGAACGGTTCAATAATTAATGGGACTAAGAGAAGAGCCTGTCTCAACACATCCTCTTTCCCATCTTTCAGATCTGCCTGGCTGAAGGATGGGTCTTATCAGCTTCTGTTTCACTGTAGTGAGAAAATTTGAGTCCAGTTATTTTGTTTGGCTCACTATAGTATCTACAGCATTGAGAACCTGGCACATAGTAGATGCTCAATCAATATTTCTTGGACAAATAAATGAGTAAAAACACCAGAGTGTGTGGGAGAGTGAACCTGGGTAAGTGTATCTATCAACCTTGAAGACAAAATTCTCCCTGGAGTACATTGTCTTGAGGTGTAAACTAGGAGGAAAAATACTAGGAAGCCTGATTATGGCTATCTATTTGAGACACATTCTCAGATCCAATTTTGTCAGATATAAAGAGGGTACTTGCTCATCAGCTTGACTCTTGTGTCTTTATTTTTTCAATTTAGTTCAAAACTTGTAGAAGAGGGGACTGTGATATACTTTTATTCCCACACACCAACTTTCATTAACTGCTTGAAACTAATAATTCTGCTTGAACTAATAAAGTTCAAATTTGTTCTAATGATCAAAAAGAACTTTCATGACTTCACACAATTTTTCTGTAGGAGGAATGGTGGAGTTAGGGTGGGTAACTGAGAGACTCAATCAAAGATAAATAAATGAACAGAAGCTTATGAGGAAGACTCACAAGAAATAGAGAGTAGAATTGGTATGTTTCAATAAAACATACACAATAAAAATTTGTTGATCAAAAATAATTACATAATATAGGAAAATATTGACATGATATGCTAATAATATATACAATTCTTATATATTTTAATAACCTCTTTTTATCAATTTTAAACATGATTACATCTGACATTTTTCTCAGTTTCAAGGTGGTTCAGTTTAAACTCAGACACCTGGGCTTGGTCCATATATTTGTATCCCTAATATGAACTTTGGCTCCAGTCATGAAGAAACATACTATTATAATTCCAATAAAACAGTGCAGAATATGTCTTTTGAAGAGACAGACTCATGCCATTGGGAACTGCCTTTCATATATCTCAGATCCAGGCAGGAAGTTATTGCAAACTCTCTAAGGTATAAGTTAAGGAACATAAGAGTTTACAGAAAGGAGCCTGTTTTATTTCATCTAGATGGTATTCATCACACTGATTCACTTTGAAAATTATCAATGCGCCATATGCTCTAAAGAAAGAGAAATTGATCCATAGAGGAAGGAATTTCCACAGACAAGAATCAGAAATTATTGGTACACAAATTTCAGAGAGAATTAGCTACATCTAGATTTTGCTTTGAGTCGTTTTCCCCAAAGAACAAAGTTTCCATATGTAAGACAGAAGAGCTAAAAAGAAACTGAGCTTAGACTGAAACAGTTCACTCATTCATTAGTTTATTTATTAAGTGAATGCTTTTTGGGAAAAACAGTGGGGTCATGAAAAAATGAAGACTGTAATACGAGACAATTCACTTAGGTTTGGGCATTTGCTTTGCTCATGGTTTATTTGGCAAATTATTTACCCTTTTCTGGACTCATTTTCCCCATTTCGTAAGCCAAGGATAATAATAACTTCATTATGTTATTGTGAAGATTAAATAATGTAAAAGAATCAAGTATAGTGTACACACAAAATTATTCCTTTTTATCTCCTTTCCTCACTCAACTCTTCCCCATCTCCCTATTCTAAGTGCTGGGAAAGCAGAGAAGACTCAGATATTTCATTGCCCTTAATATATGGCAGTTGAGTGGATGAGCCCTGCGATTCAAAGCAAAATCACTTATCAATGTGGTAAGTGCTATGCATAGGACCCTGTATGCAAATCTAACTCTGCTTGGAGCTTCCAGAGAAGCTTCACAGAGGAGGTGTTCCAGAGGCAATGGTACACACTAAGCCACAGGAGAGAGAGAACATGACAAGGCCAAGAAACAACAGGTATGTTAATATAACTAGAGCATAAGGTGCTTATAGAAGCGGTAGGAAACAGAGCTGAGTAGATAGACTGTCCAAGCCATCCAATGACGTATAGGGGCTGTTAGAAGCAGAAGACTTTCCTCTGCAGGTGATAGGGAGTCACAAAAGTGTTTAAGTAGAGATTAGCTGGGTCAATTGCATTTTAGAGAGCTCACTCTTGTGAACACATGGAAAGTCGAATAAAAACTGATTAGGAGGGCTTCCCTGGTGGTGCAGTGGTTGAGAGTCTGCCTGTCGCTGCAGGGGACATGGGTTCATGTCCCGGTCCGGGAAGATCCCACATGCCGTGGAGCGGCTGGACCCTTGAGCCATGGCCGCTGAGCCTGCGCGTCCGGAGCCTGTGCTCCACAACAGGAGAGGCCACAACTGTGAGAGGCCCGTGTACCACAAAAACAACAACAACAACAACAAAAACTGATTAGGAATCGTTCAATTAGTTCAGGAAATTTCTTTAACAAAATAAATGCAGAAAAGGAAAAACAGATGTGAGAGACCTTTAAAAGGTATAAGAGAGAGTTGTGGAATTGGAAATGTTATGAGGGACACACCGAGTACACTCTTCACTGAAGTAAAATGCAAGTATTAAAGTCGGTATCTAGCTGGTAGAAGCCACTGACATTGCACTGCCAAAGCCACAGGGCACTTATATACTTCTGTGCTGATTGCCTCTATTGCTAAAAGGGAAAGTTTAGTATTGTTTATAGCTCCATAGGTTACCTCTATGCAAAATGTCATTAGACAAACCCTAATAAGTTAAATGAGGGGTATGGAGAAGAGAGTTTTATGACTGCTCAGAGACAATTTATAGTAACAACAAATCCAAACATTTGTGTGTTAGAAGAAGTAGCATTTGCACATGATTTGTTTTCTTCTGGTAATGTACTTAAACCATACTGGCATCTGGTTAATTAATTTTTTACTCAGTTATGTCTTCCTTCATAATATCCAGAGAAATTTGCTGCTTGACAACTATACAGTGATGTAGACAATTGTAACTCCTCTCCCACATGAGTGCATCTCCCTCTTCCCATTATGCTCCTCTCCTTCTTGATCCTTATTCATAGGTGATTGTGCCTCCCCTTTTCCCTACTCCACTGGCCTGGAGATTGATTAGAAAAATGTACTCAGTATACCAAGGAGACTCTGAGATATTAGCTATCCAGAACAGACTTTTTTTTTTCTTAAACAACTTCCAGTTGTTATTTTCTATAATCTCCAATGTTAAGTCCATAAAATAAAATTTTAAAAAAAATCAAAATTCAACATCCTGGAAGTACTAATGTGTTATGCAAATACAGTTATTTAATACTGTACTTTGCTTAATCTTCTTTTCTTATCAGAATATTTTTGTAATATTGCCAAGTTTAGTGGCTGATGCCTTTTATGGCATTGAGGTGCATAAGCTTTGCCCTAGAGCCAAGAAAATGGAAAGTTATTTCAGATACTATTAAAGTGTTTCTAACTCTGGGATCAGAAATAATTGGAAGAGGCCCTTAATGCTTTAGAAGTACTGTCCTCCTTTACTTTTAAAGTTCTGAACACAATGTTAGGAGCTAAGAGAGATAGGAAAGTATACGTGGTTTCTGTGTTCAAAAGTCTTTGCCATTTAGATGGGATAAAATATCTATGCATATGTAAAATACCTATTATATATAACAATACACAATGTTGTATGATCAACTCATAGATTGTGTGGATATATGTTAAATAAAATTATAGAGAGTGAAAACACATACCCCTCAAACAATTATATAACAGAATGATGTTGAACTAAAGCTTATAAAACAAAACTGTTCAAAGATGAGAGAATATCTTTCATTTATTTATTGTGAAAACCAATATTTACTACTAGGTGAGAGATACAGTTCCATGCACTTGGATACAGCAGTGAATGAGGTAATAAAAGCTCCTGACCTAATGGGATTTATTGACTAGAAAGAAGAAAATAAACAAATAATTATGTAATATCTTTTGGGGAAGTGCTGTGAGGTAAAGAGGCAAATAAAGAATGATATTTGGAACTAACTGAAATGTGGGACCATTTATGAAGATGGGGAACAACGGTATTTGGATAAGAGTATGAGGTGGCACAAAAAAGGCCTCAAGTGTTCTGTATTCAACTATGCTGAGTTTGATGTTTATTAATCAATCAATTTTAGAGTTAAGGGGAGACATAAATGTGAAGGTGTTAGTGAACAGATGATGCTCAAAGCCATGGATTGATGGATTCAAGGCAGAGAGTGATTGTTGAGAGAACAAGAAAGTCTAATCTCAGGTTGGGAAGAGGAGGAAAAACCAGCCAAGGTTACAGAAAGCAGCCAGTGAGGTAAGTGGAAAACCAGGAGGGTGACATGTCCTGGAAGCAAAGTGAATAAGTGCTTTAAGGATGAGGAAGTGATTAAGTGTGCCAAATGTTGCTATAGGGTAGAGAAAGATTAGAACTGAGAAGGGACTAGTGATTCAGCAACATGGAAGTTTTTGGTGACTGGACAAGTACAGTGCCATTGTACTGGATGGAAGCTTCATTGGAATGGCGTCAAAATAGAACTGGAATTGAGAAAATGGAAAGAATGAGCTTAAATAACATTTTCATGAGTTTTCCTGGAAGAGGAGAGACATGTATGAGGGGAATGTAAGGCTGAGGAAGTTGTTAAAATGAGAGGTATTATGACTGGTATTTAGACTGATGAGAAGAATACAGTGGAGAGAGTGATTGATGGCACAGAGAGAGAAGTAAAATTGCAGGAACAAAATCCTTTGCACATTTTACAGAGGGTGGGATTCAGTGTGCAAGGGGAATATTTGGCTTTCAAAGTCAGCAGGAAAAGTTCATTCACTGTAACAGAAGGAAAGCATTTAAATGAGAGTACAGGTATTTTGGTGACTTTGTTGATGGGGATGAGGATGTTATTCTTTTATGATTTCTCTGTTTTATCACTAAAATTAAACATGAAATCATCAACAGGGTGAGGAATAGGAGAAAGTATTAAAGTTCTGAGGAGAAGGGAAAAATAGTGACAGAGCTCTAGAGGATATTTGTAGAGTAGAAGAACTAGGGAAATGGAGAAAGACTGCAAGGACATTCTGAGATTCCACAAGAGATGGATGGTTATAAACTTAAAGTGAAACCAATCAGCATTATCATGTTGTTTTCATTTTTTCCCAACCCACATTCATAGGTTTAGTGGGATAGGTGAGGAAATAAGTTTCACCAAGAGGAGAGGGGAAGGCAAAGGAGACGGAGTTGTTATGCAAGGGAATAAGTGATTGACCCTGGAGTCTAAGCTGGGGAAGGAGGGAAAAGAAGACACAAGATGGGTCTTGGACAATGAAAAAGGATTGGGCTATGGATTGGAAAACAGTGTTCATGAATTCTTGGTTTGGAGGTAGTGGCAGAAATTTATTGGGGGTTCATGAAGTGGGCTTACAGCTGAAATTTTGGAGGAAATGAAGATACTCATAGGGTAAATTCTAGGATGTGATATGAGAAAGGGAGGAATTTTTGAAGTGGGAAAGCCATATGGTCAGTATAATCATGTTTGGGAATGGGAATTATGAGGAAAGGCAGATGTGAGTAAATATGTGAACAAATGGATTAAGCCTAAGTATTCATTTGAAGAGGAATTATTATTATTATTTTATTATTATTATTATTATTATTATTTGCGGCACATGGGCCTCTCACTGCTGTGGTCTCTTCCGTTGTGAAGCACAGGCTCTGGATGCGCAGGTTCAGCGGCAATGGCTCACGGACCCAACCGCTCTGCGGCATGTGGGATCTTGACTGACCGGGCCACGAACCCATGTCCCCTGCATCAGCAGGTGGACCCTCAACTACTGCGCCACCAGGGAAGCCCTATTATTATTTTTTAACATCTTTATTGGAGTATAATTGCTTTACAATGGTGTGTTAGTTACTGCTTTAAAACAAAGTGAATCAGTTATACATATACATATTTCCCCATATCTCTTCCTCATGCTTCTCCCTCCCTCGTCCCCTCCCTACCCCACACCTCTAGATGGTCACAAAGCACCGAGCTGATCTTCCTGTGCTATGCAGCTGCTTCCCACTAGCTATCTATTTTACGTTTGGTAGTGTATATATGTCCATTCCACTCTCTCATTTTGTCACAGCTTACCCTTCCCCCTGCCCATATCATCAAGTCCATTCCCTAGTAGGTCTGTCTTTATTCCGGTCTTGCCCCTAGGTTCTTCATAACATTTTTTTTTCTTAGATTCTATATAAATGTGTTAGCATACAGTATTTGTTTTTCTCTTTCAGACTTACTTTACTCTGTATGACAGACTCTAGGTCCATCCACCTCACTAAAAATAACTCAATTTCGTTTTGTTTTTGGCTAATATTCCATTGTATATATGTGCCACATGTTTTTTTTTTTGCAGTACATGGGCCTCTCACTGTTGTGGCCTCTCCCGTTGCGGAGCACAGGCTCTGGACGCACAGGCTCACTAGCCATGGCTCACAGGCCCAGCCGCTCCACAGCATGTGGGATCTTCCCGGACCAGGGCATGAAGCCGTGTCCCCTGCATCAGCAGGCAGACTCTCAACCACTGTGCCACCAGGGAAGCCTGTGCTACATCTTCTTTATTCATTCATCTGTCGATGGACACTTAGGTTGCTTCCATGCTCTGGCTATTGTAAATAGAGCTACAATGAATATTTTGGTACATGACTCTTTTTGAATTATGGTTTGCTCAGGGTATATGCCCAGTAGTATGATTGCTGGGTCATATGGTAGTTCTATTTTTAGTTTTTTAAGGAACGTCCACACTGTTCTCTATAGTGGCTGTATCAATTTACATTCCCACCAACAGTGCAAGAGGGTTCCCTTTTCTCCACACCCTCTCCAGCATTTATTGTTTGCAGATTTTTTGATGATGGACATTCTGACCGGTGTGAGGTGATACCTCATTGTAATTTTGATTTCCATTTCACTAATGATTAGTGATGTTGAGCATTCTTTCATGTGGTTGTTGGCAATCTGTATATCTTCTTTGAGAAATGTCTATTTAGGTTTTCTGCCCATTATAGGATTAGGTTGTTTGTTTTTTTTTTGATATTGAGCTGCATGAGCTGCGTGTAAATTTTGGAGATTAATCCTTTGTCAGTTGCTTCATTTGTAAATATTTTCTCCCAATCTGAGGGTTGCCTTTTCATCTTGTTAATGGTTTCCTTTGCTGTGCAAAAGCTTTTAAGTTTCATTAGGTCCCATTTGTTTATTTTTTTTATTTCCATTTCTCTTGGAGGTGGATCAAAAAGGATATTGCTGTGATTTATGTCTTACAATGTTCTGCCTATGTTTTCCTCTAAAAGTTTGATAGTATCTGGCCTTACATTTAGGTCTTTAATCCATTTTGAGCTTATTTTTGTGTATGGTGTTAGGGAATGTTATAATTTCATACTTTTATATGTAACTGTCCAGTTTTCCCAGCACCACTTATTGAAGAGGCTGTCTTTTCTCCACTGTATTTTCTTGCCTCCTTTATCAAAGATAAGGTGATATATGTGCGTGGGTTTATCTCTGGGCTTCCTATCATGCTCCATTGATCTATATTTCTGTTTTTGTGCCAGTACCATACTCTCTTGATTACTGTAGCATTGTAGTGTAGTCTGAAATCAGGGAGCCTGATTCCTCCAGCTCCATTTTTCTTTCTCAAGATTGCTTTGGTTATTTGGGGTCTTATGTGTTTCCATACAAATTGTGAAATTTTTTGTTCTAGTTCTGTGAAAAATGCCAGTGGTAGTTTGATAGGGATTGCATTGAATCTGTAGATTGCTTTGGGTAGTAATTTTCAAAACGTTGATTCTTCCAATCCAAGAACATGGTATATCTCTCCATCTATTTGTATCATCTTTAATTTCTTTCATCAGTGTCTTATAATTTTCTGCATACAGGTCTTCTGTCTCCTTAGGTAAGTTTATTCCTTAATATTTTATTACGTTTGTTGCAATGGTAAATGGGAGTGTTTTTGTAATTACACTTTCAGATTTCTCATCATTAGTGTATAGGAATGCAAGAGATTTCTGTGCATTAATTTTGTATGCTGCTAATTTACTAAGTTCATTGATTAGTTCTAGTAGCTTTCTGGTGGTATTTTTAGGATTCTCTATGAATAGTATCATGTCATCTGCAAACAGTGACCATTTTACTTCTTCTTTTCTGATTTGGATTATTTTTATTTCTTTTTCTTCTCTGATTGCTGTGGCTAAAACTTCCAAAACTATGTTGAATAAGAGTGGTGAGAGTGAGAAATCTTGTCTTGTTCCTGATCTTAGTGGAAATGGTTTCACTTTTTCACTATCGACAGTGATGTTGGCTGTGGGTTTGTCATATATGGCCTTTATTATGTTGAGGAAAGTTCCCCCTATGCCTACTTTCTGCGGGGTTTTTATCATGAATGGGTGTTGAATTTTGTTGAAAGCTTTCTCTGCATCTATTGAGATGATCATATGGTTTTGCTACTTCAATCTGTTAATATGGTGTATCACGTTGATTGATTTGTGTATATTGAAGAATCCTTGCATTCCTGGGATAAACTCCGCTTGATCATGGTATATGATCCTTTTAATATGCTGTTGGATTCTGTTTCCTAGTATTTTATTGAGGATTTTTACATCTATGTTCATCAGTGATTTTGGCGTGCAGTTTTATTTCTTTGTGACATCTTTGTCTGATTTTGGTATTAGGGTGATGGTAGCCTCGTGGAATGAGTTTGGGAGTGTTCCTCTCTCTGCTATATTTTGTAAGAGTTTGAGAAGGCTAGGTGTTAGCTCTTCTCTGAATGTTTGATAGAATTCGCCTGTAAAGCCATCTGGCCCTGGGCTTTTGTTTGTTGGAAGATTTTTAATCACAATTTCAATTTCAGTGCTTGTGATTGGTCTGCTCATATTTTCTATTTCTTCCTGGTTCAGTCTCGGAACGTTGTGCATTTCTCAGAATTTGTCCATTTCTTCCACGGTGTCCACTTTATTGGCATAAATTTGCTTGTAATAGTCTCTCATGATCCTTCACATTTCTGCAGTGTCATCTGTAACTTCTCCTTTTTCATTTCTAATTCTATTGATTTGAGTCGTCTCCCTTTTTTTCTTGATGAGTCTGGCTAATGGTTTATAAAGTTTGTTTATCTTCTCAAAGAACCAGCTTTTAGTTTTATTGATCTTTTCTATTATTTCCTTCATTTCTTTTTCATTTATTTCTGATCTGATCGTTATGATTTCTTTCCTTCTGCTAACTGGGTTTTTTTTTTGTTCTTCTTTCTCTAATTGCTTTAGGTGTAAGGTTAGGTTGTTTATTTCAGATGTTTCTTATTTCTTAATGTAGGATTGTATTGCTATAAAGTTCCATCTTAGAACTCCTTTTACTTCATCCCATAGGTTTTGGGCTGTTGTGTTTTCATTGTCATTTGTTTCTAGGTAATTTTTGATTTCCTCTTTCATTTCTTCAGTGATTTCTTGGTTATTAAGTAGTGTATTGTTTAGCCTCCATGTGTAGGTATTTTTTACAGATTTTTTCCTGTAATTGATATCTAGTCTCATAGCATTGTGGTTGGAAAAATACTTGATATGATTTCAATTTTCTTTAATTAACCAAGGCTTGATTTGTGACCCAAGATATGATCTATCCTGGGGAATGTTCCATGAGCACTTGAACAGAATATGTATTCTGTTGTTTTTGGATGCAATGTCCTATAAATATTAATTAAGTCTATCTTGTTTAATGTATCATATAAAGCTTGTTTTTCCTTATTTATTTTCATTTTGTATGATCTGTCCACTGGTGAAAGTGTGGTGTTAAGGTCCCCTACTATGATTTTGTTACTGTCAATTTCCCCTTTTATGGCTGTTAGTGTTTGCTTTATGTTTTGAAGTGCTCCTATGTTGGGTGCATAAATATTTAAAATTGTTATATCTTCTTCTTGGATTGATCCCTTGATCATTATGTAGGGTTTTTCTTTGTCTGTTGTAACAGTCTTTATTTTAAAGTCTATTTTGTTTGATATCAGAATTGCTCCTCCAGCTTTCTTTTGACTTCTATTTGCATGGAATATCTTTTTCCATCCCCTCTCTTTCAGTCTGTATATGTCCCAGGTCTGAAATGGGTCTCTTGTAGACAGCATATATACAGGTCTTGTTTTTGTATCCATTCAGCTAGTCTATGTCTTTTGGTTGGAGCATTTAATCCATTTACATTTAAGGTAATTATCGATATGTGTGTTCCTCTTACCATTTTCTTAATTGTTTTGGGTTTGTTACTGTAGACATTTTCCTTCTCTTTTCTTTCCTGCCTAGAGAAGCTCCTTTAGCATTTGTTGTAAAGCTGGTTTGGTTGTGCTGAAATCTCTTAGCTTCTGCTTGTCTCTAAAAATCTGTCACATTCTCCTTCACTTTTGAGTAGATGAGAAGAGCACCTCACCCTCTAATCAATAGAGGTTAAAATTGTTCTACACTATTTCACAAACATATTAAGAAGACTGGTGTTACTCATAGGATAAATCTTACCTACTATGGGGATGATATTCAATTAGATACTGTTTATGTAGTGTTTTATTTCTGAACATACTTTCTTAATGTAAATAACTTTGGGAAGAGGATCAGTTATGTCTGTAATCTCAGAGTAAACTAGTTTCTAAAGTCACTTTCCTTCTTAGCAGAAAAATAACTGCATGAGTGAATTGAGCACATGTGGTATGTGCCTGCAGAAGCTCAGGACTCAGGTGGACCTGCCTGGCTTTTGATCTCAGCTCTGCCACTTGTGTAGCTCTGTGTCACTGGGCAAATTCCTCCACTATATTAAGTCTAGTTACCTTGACTCTCTGAAGTCAATACAAATGTAATAACCAATTTCAAGTTGTAGTTGTGAAGATCAAAGGGCTAAATCATGAAAAGTTTTTGGTGTAGTTCCTAGTACATTTTAAGCAATTTTAAATGTTTGCTATTGTTATTTTTATTATATGAAATGATAGCTAGAGAAAGAACAGTGAAGGGTATAAGGACTTAGGCATCAGAAATGTCCCAAGGATGCTGGCACAAAAAAAAAAAGAAAAAAAAAAAGAGAGAGAGAGAAAAACAAAGAACAGCTAACTTTATAATTTTCCACTGAACTGCTCTGTAGAGTAACTTAGAAAAGTGTTTGTGGCTGGGCCACAGGATTTCTTACCAATATAATCTTATGCAAATTAGTAGCCATAATATCATGCACCTGTAGTATTCTAGAATGCCTCTGTCCCTTTTGTCCCTTCTTTTCTCCTCATGGCTCTCTGACGATCTTTGAAAGGTAGTGTATCCAGCACCCACTTCACCAGGTCTGAAACCATCACTCCCATGCAGCAAAGGCTCACATGCTGTCCTGGTCCTGGGGACAGAGGTGGCAGCAGGTTGCTGACCATGTGAGTGGTACTTGTTAATTCCCCACATAGCATCATCAATCACAGGCTGGCAGATGACCCCAGTACTGCCAGGAAAAGTCATACCAATTTATTAGCAAAAGGAATGAAGACAGAGCAAAAGCTCGTGGTATGGGCATTGTTCAGCTTCATTAGGAATTTCAATGTTTCATTGTTGGGACAACATGGCCAAAGCAGCTTTTTGAGGCCAGCTGCCTCCTTGGTCTTCCAAAATGAGTTTCTAATGAATTTGAGACTACATGTTGCTCTGGTCCAGGCAGTAGGACAGTGTTTTCTTCCCAGGAGGACAATGTTTTCTTCCCAGGAGTGTGGAAAATCCTCGAGGTTAATTTTTTCCACCTCAGGATGAGACATCTCAAGCCAGTTTGAAATATTTATTAAAAAACCAATCATATTTTATTTTAAGAACATTGTTTCAGTATGCTTTCATTCATTTAAAATAAAAACCTTGTTGCAAACTCTCTCAATAATGCTAAGGATATATTATTTTTTGAGCAGAAAATATAATTTTTTTTTAACAATACTTTTAAGGTTATCATTTTAGATATAGACTTGTGGATGAGTTATTTAATGTCTTGTGAGTTTGTTCACCTTTAAAATAATAACACTTAAAGTATGTTAGTATGGCCAAATTTCAAGTTAAATAAAGTTCTAGGAAGTTCCCTATCTATGATGTGTTTGTGTACAGGTTGGGGAGAGAAGAATACAAACAGGAAAATTCTGATCTAGTACCAATTTATTAGTACTTAGGATAATTAAGGTGGGAGGATACACGTGGGAGGGATTAACATCAATTTAGTAGCCAGCTATGGTTTCACAGAGAGTGTGAAATTAAACTGGGCTTTGCCAGATGGATCGACTATGGGTTGATGTGGAGAACATAAGAGGGCAATAGATTTAGAGATAACAGCATAAGGAAAGATGCAGGGTTGAGAAGGAGCACAGTAATGTTAATAATGGCATTCACGCGTGCCATTAAACAATATAGCTGAGACAGTATTCCCGCCTGGAGAACATTCCATCGATCATAGAGCTAAATATTCTCCATGTGCTCTAAAAAATCCTTTCAAAATGTAAGGAGTTGGTATTGGCCAAAGCAGTGCTAATATTGGAGTCAAATAATAAAGCTGGGCTTCACTTTTAGCCCTGTGAATTACTAGCTGAGTGATCTTGGCCAAAGTATTTAAATCTCTCTGTATCAGTTTACTCATTTCTAAAATGGCAATAATAATGTGTCTACTTCATAGGAATTTTGTAGAGAATGAAAGAGGGATGTAAGTGAGACATAGTGCTCACTCTGAAAGATCCATGAGTGGTTCCCGGTTTTATGATTGCCATTGCTGTTATCAATTTTAGGAGTAGTGATAGTGTTCTGACCTTTACAGTAAGATTAGATTGATTTTAAGTGGTGTTGGGATATGATTACATGCATATAGTCTCAAATACAAGGTAGGGGGCTTATGTCTAAGGTGACCAGATACCCCTGTTTACCTGAGGCGATCTTCATTAACATCTGTGGTCTTGACATAAATATTGAAAGTGCTATTTTTTCACTCACAAATGTGTCCTGGTTTGGCCAATAAATTACATGGTCATATCTCATAACCAGTGCAGGACAATAAAAAGCAGTGTAGGTTTTTTTTGTTTGTTTGTTTGTTTGTTTGTTTGTTTTGTGGTGCATGGGCCTCTCACTGTTGTGGCCTCTCCCGTTGTGGAGCACAGGCTCAGGATGCACAGGCTCAGCGGCCATGGCTCACGGGCTCAGCCGCTCTGCGGCATGTGGGATCCTCCCGGACAGGGGCACGAACCCACGTCCTTTGCCTCGGCAGGCAAACTCTCAACCACTGCGCCACCAGGGAAGCCCAGCAGTGTAGCTTTTTCAACAGGAGAAATGATGGGACAGAAGCAGTGATTTAGGAAGATTTCTGTGGTCACGGCACTCAAGAGGCTTAGAGAACATGAAAGGCAGGAAGAAAAGCAAGAAAACTGCTCTTCGTGACAGCACCCGAGACTCGGGCAATGATGGCAGAGACAAGAGAGGATTTCAAGATATATCCTAGGAACAAAAGCAGGGCTCAGGTGGAAAGGGGCACGCTCTTCTTCCTAAACTGACCCCTAACCTCTGACCCCTCACATCCCTCAAGTAGTTCTCAAACTCTTCTTAATATTGATAGAACTCCTAGGTAGAATCACAACTCTTTATTGAAGGAAACCCTATGATCAGGGAGCCAACTCTAGTCCATCCTGAGAAGGGGAATTGAAGCTCTTAATCACTCTGACTTGATATAAGACAAATGGCATAAACAAGGCAGAATTATGTAAGAAATACTTCTTCTGCAATGATCTCTGACCTTCATGGGTATATTATAACTCTTCCTTGTTCAAAGTGCTCTGAACATTTATGTTGAATGACCCAGCATCATGTTCCAAACTTGGGCCTGTCCTATTTGGTATTTCAGGGCATGCAGCTCTTAAAGGGAGTAGACTTCCCCATGAAGGTGGGACAGTTTAATTGAGACCAAAAAATCCACTTCTTATATAAAAGAAAAAAGGCAGGAGGGGTAAGAGACGGACTCTGGTGGCTGGAGAGCTCACTGAGCACAGGGATGGATGATAGTAGGAGGTAGAAGCTGGACTGAACAGGGCAGAATTCTCTGCTTGGTTTGGGTGAAAGCAATGGGGACAGACTCCAGGAGGGTGGAGACCAGAGGCCAAAATCTGGGCATTGTGTTGGGGAGAGCAGGGAGGAGTGGATCAGTGAATTTGGAGAGAAACTTTGGAAAGACAAATCTCTGTTTTGGGTATCTATGTGGTTGTGTGCTATGGGGTATGCATTGTAAAACTTTCTCCATCAGCCAAATGTAATTACTAGAACATAGAAAGTTCTACGTTGCTGTCTTATGCTTTCAGTGCTGGGCACTGTGAGGAGGAGCAGGGTCCTGTGGCTAAGTGAGGACAGTGATGACATGGGGTGAGTCTGCTCAGATCAGGTGCAACAGACTCAGAGCTACATTTGCAGGTACGTTACTGAGATGAAATGGGGACCAGGAGAAAATCAGAAGCAAAAACTTTGGTTTTGGAATATTATGCCTCAAATGTCTTGTGCACAGACTTTTGACCAGTCAAGTCTGAAGAAGACCATCATGTCTGAATAAGGCATTTCTTCTTTGGGAGTGTTTTCCTGAAAGCCCAAACTAATTAAGCTTATAAACTTCCAAATGCTGAAGAGGAGCTCTTAATTTAAAGAAAATCTAAAGTGAACACTCTAGGAAAGCACAGAATCCTTTTGTAATGCAAATAACCCCTCCCCAGTGCCATTACAAGTGCCACCTTATAAGTTTCTGAGATGGGAAAATGCTGGACCCACCTGTATTCCAGTCACAGCACAGTGAGAAAGCAGAGCATAATAGATGGTGAGCCCTAGGAATATTTCAACCCTAGCAGCATGGTTCACTGTTGTCTATGACATGTTGTTAAATTATTGATACTCAGCCAGGATTTGGGACACAGGCTTTGTTGTTCAGAGATAACAAAGCCATGTGAGAGAATGCAGTAATGAGAGAGCAGGGACTTGGCCATGATGGGGTGAAGTTTCTGGATGGTGAGTCCTGCCCAAAACAGGAGAGAGCTACAAATTATTTGGATTGACCATCCTTGCAAAAAATAAGAGAAAACAGGTGCATTAATGAAATTCTTACAACAGATGGCAAACTGTCCTTGGATCCTCTGGTGGGGGAAAAGGGGAAAAAAACTCTCAAAGAATATTTTATATGAGTATATCACACAGAATCCACTTGTTCTGAGGACACAGAGCTAAGAGACATTCAGTTAAATTATTTAACAGAAGATGACAGAAAAGAATTAAAGAAATTTTCTCATCTCAAGTTAAAACAACTATCCACTGTCTATCCACGGGTAAATCTCTGGGTCCAGATGGTTGCCCAACAGAATTTTAGCAAACACTTGGAGAGATAATAAGGCCTGTAACAGTAGATAATTATTCACTTATATATGGCTCAGTGCCCCCTCATCTACATTAGTTTCTATAGTAGGTTTTTGTCAAAAGAAAGGAAGCAGACCCCTGCTCTATTTTTTTCATTTGTAATATTCTCTTGCTACACTCTGTGCAGTTGCCAGGAACAATCCTTTTAATTTCAGTGTCCTTATGAAGACTTTTGAGAACAATGGGAAGGTGAGGAGACATTTAATATTATTGAAATAGGATACAAAAATAGCTACTAGGAAGTCCTCCAGGAAAATAGGTAAAGGTCCACTTTAAGGTTTTCAAGAAACCTTATCCGATTAATCTGTTTAGGTGAAGGGGCTCCCATTTACCCATTCCCTCATTTCCACCACTCAATTTCCAAGGGGAGGAGTAAACATTGGCATTTGAGAAGTATGTAGGATTGAACATCCACCCTGGACCATAAAGAGTGCAAAGGTCACAGATATTTCTTCAGCAACCAGTTCACAGCCATTTTGCCAGGGACTTAATGGAGGCTGAAGAGATTAGCTACAATCTGTGCTCTAAGGCTGAGAAGCAAGGGTGAGGCTCCCAACTGCAGGCTTCACTGACCAGAATGGCTATAAGTGTCTCTACAAATTATAGATGTTTCTGGGAGACTATAATCTGTAGCTCTTGTGGATGATTTTCCCCTCTGCCGAGCATTTTACAAAGACAAACTAATTTATCCTCTCACCAATCCAATGATTTCAGACTGAGTGATTTTTCCCATTTTATAGATGGAGAAACTGAGCACCAAAAGTCTTGCCTTTTAGTCGTCAACACTTTGAAGATGAAACAAATGTGGAACAGCCAGTAATTACGTAGTCATTTCAACCTCAGGCAAATCTGTCTACCAGACATCCATGCACAGAAATCACAGTCATGTTTATTGATTAAGGCAATGATAAAAGTTACCATTTATTGAGTATTTCATATGCACTACATTGTCCATATATTAGATTGCTCAACCTTCACCATCCTTTAGAACAATGACTCTCATACTTGGCTGTGTGTTAGGATACACCTGGGGAAACATAAAAATCCTGATGCTCACTTCCTAGATCAATGTAATCAGAATCTCTGGTGGGTGGGGACCAGATATCAGTATTTTTTAAAGCATCCCAAGTGATTTTAATATGCAACCAAAGTAAAAAACATTTTGGATAAGAAAACTAGAAGAGAAATAGAGAAAGAGAAGGATATTCAGATTGAATAATACAGTGTTGTGTTTTATTTTATTTTTTTCGGTGAAAGAGACTTGAGTTGTGAGATGAGTAGAAAGGGCTAGTGGAGAAGAAACATAAAGGAAACAGAAGAGAAGGAGTCATTAACAGACCAATTTTCCAGAGGAAATAGGAGAATGAGGATTAGCCACTTCCTCCTTTATGTCTCTTTGTGCACTTACAGATTTCTGTTGGAGCGTCTATTACCCTAAATATTTTGTTTGCACGTCTGTCTTCTTTCCAGACTACAAATTGCTTGAGACATGGAACACTGGCCTCATCATATATATGTCCAGCACCTTCAGTAATGTCTGAGATATAACAGGCTCTCAGGTGCTGGATAAATGAAATAATGAATTTGGGAAATTAAAAAAATCTTTACTTTGTAGAAAAGACGCTCCAACTGTCTTTCACACAGTGTTTAAAACTCATGCCATGAATCAGTCTTTTAGACTAAAGCTCTGATAACCTGAGTTAAGAATTGGTTGCAAGGACATTACAGTGCAGTGTTACCTTCAGCCGTTTGTGTCTCTGCATAAATTGTTTTGACCGATTGGCCTATCAGTCACCAACAGGAAGCAAAGGAAATGAGAATCAGGACACGCTGCAGTTAAGAACAGGAAAGGGTAGAGCCCAGAGCACTGGGGTCTGCTTTCAGGCCTCTGGGAGGCAACAGAGAAGTTTGAGACACCTAGAGCCAGGATAGCTGAGGCAACTCTGTGTGTGTGTGTGTGTGTGTGTGTGTGTGTGTGTGTGGTATTAAGGGGGTGGTCAGGAAAGTCAGGTGCACCCAAACCCCTGGTATCTCAAAGGCTGTCTTGGAGCCAGATTTAGAACCATACATCATGCTATCACGTAGCATCATTTATGCTCCCCTGTTTTCTATGTATAGGCTCCTCAGGAAACTGATGAATAATAGACAATACCACATTTCATTCAGATGGACCAATTCATCCCAGAGGGAACATTATTTGGTGATTTGTGGAACATTCTGTGAATGCAGAGTAACAACCCATGCAATGCTCCAGCTCACAACTATTGCCAGCAGGGGGCCTCACTTCATGGCATCACCCAACGTTGAGTCCTGCCATTGTTCTATACCCAATGGTTAAGTCCATCTTGCTCTTACCCCCTTGTGGGAACCTGCACCATCTTGCCCAAATACTCAGTACTGCCTTGCTTTGACTCTAACCCAAACCCATTTTTTTCCTCTCTGGAATTGTCTGCTCTCTGATCAATATTCATAGTCTCAAATTCTTTCTTAAATATATTTTCCAGCTTCTTACCTTAATCATGAAACAATTTTACCTCCAGTAGTTCAATATTATTGCTCTCTGGCTGAAATTTCCCACCTTTCCTGCTTGCTTATTCAAGTAGCCTTTCAATGAATATTCAGACTTTTACTTATTTGACCCCCCCAAAAATTTTTCTTTTGGCTATCCATTGAATTTTAACCTGCTTTCACTCTCCTTCCTATCCAGCTTAGATTGTTTGGCCTATCAACACAATTAAACTTATGTACACCAGTGGTAAATTCTATTTCCCCTCTGTTCCTTATTGCTTTCATCTGGGACAAATTCAGCTTTTGGATAAAACTATTGCCAGGAAATGTCATGTTCTGTTGAAAAAAAATGTCACATAACAGAATAGTGTAATTCCACTGTGAATTTATGATTGTCAACCTCAACTGAGGTCGATACTAGTACTACCCAATGATTCTATGATGTTTATCTGGTCAGTTTTCTCTCCAACTTTTACAATGGCTCTTTTAGACTTATTCCATTTTCATTAATCTTCTGACTCTCTCCTTCTGCCCCTGCCCATTCTCAGCAGAGGATTTTATTACTCACTTAACAGGGAAGATTGATGGGAGCTCCTTTGTCTTTCCACCTCAGTGTCTATCTGTGCTCATTCTTATTTCTCTCTGACTTGTTAAAAAAGAGGAATACTTATCTTTATAATGTCAATTCCTTTCTATGTATTTCAGAACAGTATATCCTTGGTCATACATTCCTTCTACTGGAACATCCAACAGATCTTTTTATAGAATCATCCTAATTCGCTGTTAAAGAAGCTCCAGTCTCTAATAAATAAGATTTTACTTTCAACTCCACTCTCATCCTTCAATACTACCTATATCCCTCCTTACATCAGAACTAAAATTTTTGAGAGATTTTCAAGTTTCAATTTCTTTATATCCCATGAATTCTTGAGCTCATTTGATCAAAATCCCTACTACTCCACCAAATGCCCTGGTCACCAGAGTCTACCATGTCCTAAAATCAATTTAACATTTTTTTTTGTTTCCTTTTTTCTTGACTTTTAAGTAAAATCAGACATTTCTAGCTTCTCCACCTGGAAATTCTCTTTCTGTTGTCTACAACAACAACATACTTTTCTGCATTTACTCCTACTTCTCTGAAAATGCCTTCTCAGTTTTGCCTTTAAATATCATAATTCTTTAATATTTAATCTTAAGTACTCTCCATTTTTTTTTTTTTTTTTTTTTTTTTTTTTTTTTTTTTTTTTTTTTTTTTGCGGTATGCGGGCCTCTCACTGTTGTGGCCTCCCCCGTTGCGGAGCACAGGCTCCGGACGCGCAGGCTCAGCGGCCATGGCTCACGGGCCCAGCCGCTCCGCGGCATATGGGATCCTCCCAGACCGGGGCACGAACCCGTATCCCCTGCATCGGCAGGCGGACTCTCAACCACTTGCGCCACCAGGGAGGCCCTCTCCATTTTTTTTTAACCTTACTCTCTACTCTTTCCCTGGACAATTATATTCAATCATAGAGATTTCTCATTTGTTCACTAATGACTCAAATTTTAATTCTTACCCTAGGTTTTTCTCTGAACTTTATACCCATATATTTAACTGGCCAAGTGACATTTTCAATCATATATTTCATAGGTGCCTCGAAATCTTGTGCAGAACTAAATCTGTGATGTCCTATGGCCAATATGCTCATCTTCTATGATATTCTTTCTTTCTTTCCTTATACCAACTCTTTTTCTTGTTATTTCATTGACTGGAAACTCCAAAAGAATTAGTAGAAGCAGTGACAGTGGACATTCCTAAACTATCCCTGTCTTTAATTGAAATGCTTCTAAAATGTCACCATTAAATATATGATGACAGTAATGCAGTAGTTGACACTGCTAGTTACCTATGCAATATTCATTACCACTTTACTTTTACTAATAGATAATTGCTTTCAAAAAGGGCAGCAATGTGTCCATAATAATAATAATAATAGTAATAAAATATTGCTTTTTCAAACTCCATTGCAGCTAAAAACACAGTTATGTTTAATGACATATAAATTGAGGGTTTCCAGGAGAGGTTTTTGCATTCTTGACATAGGCACTGCCCCTTCCCCTTTCCACTTCCTTCTTTCTGCCTAGGATACAGATATGATGCCTATGAAACTAACAGCCTGTTTTTTCCATCAAAAATTATGTGGCAGAAAAGTAGAAAGATCTGGAGCCCCTGATGTCATTCTTGTATTGCCATACTGTCCTAGGCTACTACTTCTTAGGCTCTTATAGCATGAAACAAATGAAAACTTTACTTATTTAAGCCTTTTCTGATAGAATTTTGGTTATTCTCAGCTAAAAATGAACCTAATTTACATGTACCTGTGGCAGATAGAATAATGGCCTCTTAAAGATTTTCACATCCTAATCTCCAGAGTCTGCAAATGTATTACAATACTGGCAAAGCAGGTTTAAAATTACAAATAGAATTAAGATTGCTAACTCTAACTGACATTAACATAGGTAGATTATCCTTGATAGTCAGATGGACTTAATGTAATTACAATCATCCTTAAAAGTTGAAGAGGAAGGTAAAAGAAAAGTTCAGAGGGATACAGTGTGAGAAGGACTTGACCAGCCATTACTGGCTTTAAAGACAAAGAGGCCACAAGCCAAGGAATGTGGGCAGGGTCTAGAACTTTAAAAGGCAAGGAAGTAGATTCTCCCCTAGAGCCTCCAGAAGGAATGCAGTCCTACTGACATCTTGATTTTAGCCGAGTAACACCTGTGTCAAATTTCTAACCTACATAACTGTAAGATAATAAGGATATATGGTTTTAAAAAATTAAGTTTGTCATAATATGTTACAGCACCTCTAGAAAACTAATATGAAGTTCCAGAAGTTTCCTGCTATTTTTGTTAACAAAATGTTTTATCATGAACAAATCTAAAAGCTAACCACCGGTGGAGATCACCTTCCTCCCCACGGATACACCAGAAATACAGCTACATGTGGAACAACTCCTACAGAACACCTACTGAACGCTGGCAGAAGACCCCAGACCTCCCAAAAGGCAAGAAACTCCCCACATACCTGGGTAGGGCAAAGCGGAGAGATTCCTGCACAGAGGATCGGTGCCGAGCCGCACTCACCAGCCCCAGGGGCTTGTTTGCTCGCCCGCCGGGGCGGGCGGCGCTGAAAGCTGAGGCTCGGGCTTCGGTCAGAGCGCAGGGAGAGGACTGGGGCTGGCGGCGAGAACTCAGCCTGAAGGAGGCTAATGTGCCACAGCTAGCCGGCAGGGAGTCAGGGAAAACTCTGGAGCTGCCGAAGAGGCAAGAGACTTTTTCTTCCCTCTTGGTTTCCTGGTGCGCGAGGAGAGGGGATTAAGAGCGCTGCTTAAAGGGGCTCCACAGACGGGCGCGAGTCGCGACTGAAAGCGCGGAGCCCAGTGACGGGCGTGGGATGCTGGGGCTGCTGCTGCCGCTGCCAAGAAGCCTGTGTGCGAGCACAGGTCACTGTCCACACGCCACTTCCGGGAACCTGTGCAGCCCGCCACTGCCGGGGTCCCGGGATCCAGGGGCGGCTTCCCTGGGAGAACGCACGGCGTGCCTCGGGCTGGTGCAACGTCATGCCGACCTCTGCCGCTGCAGGCTCGCCCCGCACTCCGTGCCCCTCCCTCCCGCCCGGCCTGAGTGAGCCAGAGTCCCCGAAGAGGCTGCTCCTTTAACCCTGTCCTGTCTGAGCTAAGAACAGATGCCCTCCGGCGACCTACATGCAGAGGCGGGGCCAAATCCAAAGCTGAGACCCAGGAGCTGTGAGAACAAAGAAGAGAAAGGGAAACCTCTCCCAGCAGCCTCAGAAGCAGTGGATTAAAGCTCCAAAATCAACTTGATGCACCCTGCATCTGTGGAATACATGAATAGACAACAAATCATCCCAAATTGAGGAGCCAGGAGTCAGTGCTGTGCCTCTGAGGTGGGAGAGCCAACTTCAGGACACTGGTCCACAAGAGACCTCCCGGCTCCACATAATATCAAACGGCGAAAATCTTCCAGAGATCTCCATCTCAACACCAGCACCCAGCTTCACTCAACGACCAGCAAGCTACAGTGCTGGACACCCTATGCCAAACAACTAGCAAGACAGGAACACAACGCCACCCATTAGCAGAGAGGCTGCCTCAAATCATAAAAAGTCCACAAACACCCCAAAACACACCACCAGACGTGGACCTGCCCACCAGAAAGACAAGATCCAGCCTCATCCACCAGAACACAGGCAGTAGTCCCCTCCACCAAGAAGCCTACACAACCCACTAAACCAACCTTAGCCACTGGGGACAGACACCAAAAACAA
Source organism: Mesoplodon densirostris (assembly GCF_025265405.1). Taxonomy (NCBI): domain Eukaryota; kingdom Metazoa; phylum Chordata; class Mammalia; order Artiodactyla; family Ziphiidae; genus Mesoplodon; species Mesoplodon densirostris. Next base: position 57,336,265 of record NC_082675.1, on the reverse strand, counting down.
CGGGAACTACGAACCTGCAGCCTGCAAAAATGAGACCCCAAACACAGTAACATAAGCAAAATGAGAAGACAGAAAAACACACAGCAGGAGAAGGAGCAAGATAAAAGCCCACCAGACCTAACAAATGAAGAGGTAATAGGCAGTCTACCGGAAAAGAATTCAGAATAATTATGGTAAAGATGATCCAAGATTCTATCTCCCAGATCCAAAATCTTGGAAATAGAATAGACAAAATGCAAGAAACAGTTAACAAGGACCTAGAAGAACTAAAGATGAATCAAGCATCGATTAAAAACACAATAAATGAAATGAAAAATACTCTAGATGGGATCAATAGCAGAATAACTGAGGCAGAAGAATGGATAAGTGAGGTGGAAGATAAAATAGTGGAAATAACTGCTGCAGAGCAAAATAAAGAAAAAAGAATGAAAAGAACAGAGGACAGTCTCAGAGACCTCTGGGACAACAATAAACGCACCAACATTTGAATTATAGGGGTTCCAGAAGAAGAAGAGAAAAAGAAAGGGACTGAGAAAATATTTGAAGGGATTAGAGTTGAAAACTTCCCTAATATGGGAAAAGAAATAGTTAATCAAGTCCAGAAGGCACAGAGAGTCCCATACAGAATAAATCCAAGGAGAAATATGCCAAGACACATATTAATCAAACTGTCAAAAATTAAACACAAAGAAATCATATTAAAAGCAGCAAGGCAAAAACAACAAATAACACACAAGAGAATCCCCATCAGGTTAATAGCTTATCTCTCAGCAGAAACTCTACAAGCCAGAAGGGAGTGGCAGGACATAATTAAAGTGATGAAGGAGACAAACCTGCAACCAAGATTACTCTACCCAGCAAGGATCTCATTCAGATTTGATGGAGAAATTAAAACGTTTACAGACAAGCAAAAGCTGAGAGAGCTCAGCACCACCAAACCAGCTTTACAACAAATGCTAAAGGAACTTCTCTAGGCAAGAAACACAACAGAAGGAAAAGACCTACAATAACGAACCCAAAACAATTAAGAAAATTGGAATAGGAACATACATATCGATAATTACCTTAAATGTAAATGGACTAAATGCTCCCACCAAAAGACACAGATTGGCTGAATGGATACAAAAACAAGACCCATATATATGCTGTCTACAAGACACACACTTCAGACCTAGAGACACATACAGACTGAAAGTAAGGGGATGGAAAAAGATATTCCATGCAAATGGAAACCAAAAGAAAGCTGGAGTAGCAATTCTCATATCAGACAAAATAGACTTTAAAATAAAGACTACTAGAAGAGACAAAGAAGGACACTACATAATGATCAAGGGATCGATCCAAGAAGAAGATATAACAATTGTAAATATTTATGCACCCAACATAGGAGCACCTCAATACATAAGGCAAATACTAACAGCCATAAAAGGAGAAATCGACAGTAACACAATCATAGTAGGGGACTTTAACACCCCACTTTCAGCAATGGACAGATCATCCAAAATGAAAATAAATAAGGAAACACAAGCTTTAAATGATACATTAAACAAGATGGACTTAATTAATATTTATAGGACATTCCATCCAAAAACAACAGAATACACATTTTTCTCAAGTGCTCATGGAACATTCTCCAGGATAGATCATATCTTGGGTCACAAATAAAGCCTTGATAAATTTAAGAAAATTGAAATTGTATCAAGTATCTTTTCCGACCACAATGCTATGAGACTAGATATCAATTACAGGAAAAGAGCAGTAAAAAATACAAACACATGGAGGCGAAACAATACACTACTTAATAACAAAGTGATCACTGAAGAAATCAAAGGGGAAATTAAAAAATACCTAGAAACAAATGACAATGGAGACACGACGACCCAAAACCTATGGGATGCAGCAAAAGCAGTTCTAAGAGGAAAGATTATAACAATACAATCCCACCGTAAGAAACAAGAAACATCTCGAATAAACAACCTAACCTTGCACCTAAAGCAATTAGAGAAAGAAGAACAAAAACATCCCAAAGTTAGCAGAAGGAAAGAAATCATAAAAATCAGATCAGAAATAAATGAAAAAGAAATGAAGGAAATGATAGCTTAGATCAATAAAACTAAAAGCTGGTTCTTTGAGAAGATAAACATAATTAATAAACCATTAGCCAGACGCATCAAGAAAAAAAGGGAGAAGACTCAAATCAATAGAATTAGAAATGAAAAAGGAGAAGTAACAACTGACACTGCAGAAATACAAAAGATCATGAGAGATTACTACAAGCAACTCTATGCCAATAAATTGGACAACCTGGAAGAAATGGACAAATTCTTAGAAATGCACAACCTGCCAAGACTGAATCAGGAAGAAATAGAAAATATGAACAGACCAATCACAAGCACTGTAATTGAAACTGTGATAAAAAATCTTCCAACAAACAAAAGCCCAGGACCAGATGGCTTCACAGGCGAATTCTATCAAGCATTTAGAGAAGAGCTAACACCTATCCTTCTCAAACTCTTCCAAAATATAGCAGAGGGAGGAACAGTCCCAAACTCATTCTACGAGGCCACCATCACCTTGATACCAAAATCAGACAAGGATGTCACAAAGAAAGAAAACTACAGGCCAATATCACTGATGAACATAGATGCAAAAATCCTCAACAAAATACTAGCAAACAGAATCCAACAGCACATTAAAAGGATCATACACCATGATCAAGTGGGGTTTATTCCAGGAATGCAAGGATTCTTCAATATACGCAAATCAATCAACGTGATACACCATATTAACAAATTGAAGTAGAAAAACCATATGATCATCTCAATAGATGCAGAGAAATCTTTAGACAAAATTCCACACCCATTTATGATAAAAACCCTGCAGAAAGTAGGCATAGAGGGAACTTTCCTCAACATAATAAAGGCGATATATGACAAACCCACAGCCAGCATCGTCCTCAATGGTGTAAAACTGAAAGCATTTCCACTAAGATCAGGAACAAGACAAGGTTGCCCACTCTCACCACTCTTATTCAACATAGTTTTGGAAGTTTTAGCCACAGCAATCAGAGAAGAAAAAGAAATAAAAATAATCCAAATCAGAAAAGAAGAAGTAAAGCTGTCACTGTTTGCAGATGACATGATACTATACATAGAGAATCCTAAAGATGCTACCAGAAAACTACTAGAGCTAATCAATGAATCTGGTAAAGTTGCAGGATACAAAATTAATGCACAGAAATCTCTGGCATTCCTATATACTAATGATGAAATATCTGAAAGTGAAATCAAGGAAACACTCCCATTTACCATTGCAACAAAAAGAATAAAATATCTAGGAATAAACCTACCTAAGGAGACAAAACACCTGTATGCAGAAAATTATAAGACACTGATGAAAGAAATTAAAGATGATACACATAGATGGAGAGATGTACCATGTTCTTGGATTGGAAGAATCAACATTGTGAAAATGACTCTACTACCCAAAGCAATCTACAGATTCAATGCAATCCCTATCAAACTACCCCTGGCATTTTTCACAGAACTAGAGCAAAAAATTTCGCAATTTGTATGGAAACACAAAAGACCCCGAATAGCCAAAACAATGTTGAGAACGAAAAATGGAGCTGGAGGAATCAGGCTCCCTGACTTCAGACTATACTACAAAACTACAGTGATCAAGACAGTATGGTACTGGCACAAAAACAGAAAGATAGATCAATGGAACAGGATAGAAAGCCCAGAGATAAACCCCCACACATATGGTCACCTTATCTTTGATAAAGGAGGCAGGAATGTACAGTGGAGAAAGGACAGTCTCTTCAATAAGTGGTGCTGGGAAAACTGGTTAGGGACATGTAAAAGTATGAGATTAGATCACTCCCTAACACCATACACAAAAATAAGCTCAAAATGGATTAAAGACCTAAATGTAAGGCCAGACACTATCAAACTCTTAGAGGAAAACATAGGCAGAACACTCTATGACATAAATCACAGCAAGATCCTTTTGGACCCACCTCCTAGAGAAATGGAAATAAAGACAAAAATAAACACATGGGACCTAATGAAACTTCAAAGCTTTTGCACAGCAAAGGAAACCCTAAACAAGACCAAAAGACAACCCTCAGAATGGGAGAAAATATTTGTAAATGAAGCAACTGACAAAGGATTAATCTCCAAAATTTATAAGCAGCTCATGCAGCTCAATAACAAAAAAAAAACAACCCAATCCAAAAATGGGCAGAAGACCTAAAGACATTTCTCCACAGAAGATATACGGACTGCCAACAAACACATGAAAGGATGCTCAACATCTTTACTCATTAGAGAAATGCAAATCAAAACTACAATGAGATATCATCTCACACCAGTCAGAATGGCCATCATCAAAAAATCTAGAAACAATAAATGCTGGAGAGGGTGTTGAAAAAAAGGAACACTCTTGCACTGCTGGTGGGAATATGAGTTGGTACAGCCACTATGGAGAACGGTATGGAGGTTCCTTAAAAAACTACAAATAGAACTACCATATGACCCAGCAATCCCACTACTGGGCATATACCCTGAGAAAACCATAATTCAAAAAGAGACATGTACCAAAATGTTCATAGCAGCCCTATTTACAATAGCCCGGAGCCGGAAACAACCTAAGTGTCCATCATCGGATGAATGGGTAAAGAAGATGTGGCACATATATACAATGGAATAGTACTCAGCCATAAAAAGAAATGAAAGTGAGCTATTTGTAATCAGGTGGATTGACCTAGAGTCTGTCATGCAGAGTGAAGTAAGTCAGAAAGAGAAAGACAAATACTCTATGCTGACACATATATATGGAATTTAAGAAAAAAAAATGTCATGAAGAACATAGGGGTAAGACAGGAATAAAGACACAGACCTACTAGATAATGGACTTGAGGATATGGGGAGGGGGAAGGGTAAGCTGTGACAAAGTGAAAGAGCGGCATGGACATATATACACTACCAAACATAAGGTAGATAGCTAGTGGGAAGCAGCCGCATAGCACAGGGAGATCAGCTCGGTGCTTTGTGACCGCCTGGAGGGTGGGAGGGAGACGCAAAAGGGAGGGGCTATGGGAACATATGTATATGTATAACTGATTAAATTTGTTATAAAGCAAAAAATAAAAAAGAAAAAATAAAAAAAATAAAAATAAAAAAAATAAAAGCTAACCACCTGCTTTTCTGGTTCTACTGAGAAAAAATATGATGAGAAGATCCTATTTTTTATTTCTTCTCTTAAGTATTAATATGCTAGGTTACAAATGGGTTACTTTAATAAATGTCCTGTTTTAATGATCTCTGCATTTCTCAGATAAACAATATATGACATGATGAAATTGATTTGTTAACATTTTATTTAGGAGTTTGGCCATATGCTTATTAATATGATTGGCCTGTAATTATCTTATACATTTTTACTTTTGTCTAGTTTTAGGATTAAGGTTAAATTAACCATGAAAAACAACTTAATAACATTTCCTAGTGTTTAGAAATTCTGAAGATCAGATATACTTTTTAAGAGTTTGACAAAACTTGGTTATGTATTCATCTGGCACTAGTTTCTTTTTGAAAGATTTTTATTATAATTTATATTTTTTAGTCGTTATTGAGTTTTTATTGAGATACCTTGGTAATTTATATATTAGTTTGGAAAATTATTTGTTTTCTCTGAATTGTATATTAACATTTTTTTCTGTATTACTCTGTTATTTTTTGAAATCCTTATTATATCTATAATTTATTCCCTGTTTTAATTCTAATATTATAAGCATATGCCTTCTCTTTCTGTCTCTCTCTCTTTTTGTCTCTCTCTGTCTCTTTACCCATCTCACTTTTTCTTTTTTTTATGGCCCCCTCCTTTTTTTCATCAGTCTTATTGGAGATTTGGCTAGAAATTGCTTTTAATTTCATTATTTTTCTCTTTCTTTAATTTGCTGTTCTTATCTTTATTATTTCCTTCTTTATTTTTTTTCTTTTTCCTAAATTATTGCCTCTAGTGCTAAATATACCACTAGTCCTATGTTGGTTGTAACTTCCATGCTTGTTCACATCAGCTTTAATTATCATTCAGTTCTAACTATTTTACAATTTTCATTGCAATAATTTTCACTTTGAGACAAGATATTTCAAACTACACTTTTAAATACACACACACACAGATGCACTTGGAGTTAATTTATTATATATTGTGTAAGATGGAAAATCAAAAAGCATTTTTTCCCACAAGTACGGTCAATTTTTTAAAACTCCATTTAATAAATATTGCCACATATGTCCACTGGTATGCCAGGCCACCTTTGTCATATATAATGAGTTGATTTTGAGGCTGTCTTTTTATTCTTTTTGTCATTTTTTTTTTTTTGCCTATGCAAGGCCTTTAAGGACTTAATTCTTATAGGTTTATAATACAATATTTGGTAGCACCAGTCCCCTCTCTTGGTTCTTCTTTCAGAGTCTTTACTATTTTTTGCTCTTTTTTTATATGTATTTTTTAAACTTCAGTCTATCAAATCTATAGTTAAATTAGAGAAATAATTGATGATTTTATAATATTGATCATTTCCTCTTTGAATACAGTGTCTTTCTACTTCTTTAATAACTCTAAATAAATAAAATACTATAATGGTCTTACTACAAATTTTTCTTGTCTTTGTTAGATTTATTTCTAGATATTTCCTATTGTTCTTTTATGATGTTGTCTTCCTTTTAGTTACATTTTCTGGTGTATGGAAATGCAACTGACTTTCATTACCTTATCAACCAGCCATCTTGCTAAACTCCTCCATGATTCTAAAATTTATTCATAGTTTCTTTAAATTTTTTCATATAAAGTCTCATATAATTTATAGTAATGATATTTTGATTACTCTTTTCTAAACTTTAAGAATTTTTGTTTTAATTGCATTAGCTAGGATCACCAATACAAGGTAAAGGAGCTCTATTGATGAAAATGTGTATATCATTTCATTCCCCATTCTTCTAATATTCCTGTTTATAAAGATACTTGTTGTACACAGACACACACACTTTTTTTTTTTTTTTTTTTTTTTTTTTAGTGTTAAGACATTCTCTTCTCTTTTTAGTTTGCTGGAAACTTTTAACATGAATTTATATTTAATTTTATTTAGTGTATTATGGAGTCTATTGAAACAATTACATGGGTATTATTTTTTCATCTATTAATGTTCATTTCTGTGATAAACCCAATTGGTCATGGTATGTTTCCTTTATGATAATGGTTTAAAATGGTTAACATTTTGTTTAGGATTTTTGCATCTAAATTTTTTACTTAAATGGGTCTATGTTTTATTTGTTTTTGTATCTTAGCCTAGTTTTATCTCTTTGTTTCTCTGTGCTGCATTTTGGGGATAAATTTTTCTATTTTTTTCCCAATTCTCTAAATACTATTGTGGCCTATTTTGAGTTTGCATTACTAATACATTTTATATTAATGAAAATATTTGATCAAACAAGATTTTCTACTTATTTCCTTTTTAAATACATGAGACATTATATCTATATGTATTTGTTTTATTTCTGCCCAAGTTTTCATAAGTTTTTTCTTCTAAAGTAATGAAAAGTATGTCATCTGTTACATCTTTAAATATCTGAAACATAATTATCTTAAATTCTTTATCTGACTATCCCATAACTTTATTTTTTTATGGAAAATTTATTACCAAGTCCAAGCTCACTCTGCTCACCGCATGACAGGCCAATAAATCGGACATGAGGTGTTGAGGCAAGGAATACGATTTTATTCGGAAAGCCAGCAGACAGAGAAGACGGCAGAGAAAAGCCTCAAAATAACCATCTTATCAGGGTCTGGATGCCAGTTTCTTTTATAGAACAGAGAAGGGGAGGAGATGAACAAGTAAAGTAAAAAGGCCATAAGTTTTGCAAATATCACCTGGACCAGCCAGCCTCAGGAAGGGGATGTGTTAATTTCTTCTTTTTTGTAACTTCTTGTAACTTATTTCTTGTCCACAGGTGGACTGGGTCCAGATGTTTATCTGAACAAAGGCACTTCGGTTTAACATTCAGGCACAGGAGCAGGGTTCCCTGAGGTAGACCATTAGGTATAGACAGTATCGTTTTAGTGAACAAAATCAGTGGAAACCAAAGGTTAAAGTAAAAGAAACAGATCCAACATATAGTCAGATTTGGCTCTTCCCTGTTACAAAATGACCCTCCTGGTAGGTTTTGTTTGTTGTTGTTAGTATCTGTTTGCTTGTTTTTTATTCAATTGATATTAATTTTTTTTCATGTGTTTAAATTTTTGAGTTATAGGTATATTTTTTGTGGGGACTTTTTTTTCTTTAGTCTTCTCTCTACCCCTATGCTCATCTCTTACTTCTAGTCATTTTGCAGCACCCTTTCTCTCCCTCGCAGGACCAGGTCTCATAAGTGTGGGAATGGTTTCCTGTCTAGTGGTAGTATTAAAGGCCTTGCAGATCCATCCACACAGCCAGTGGGTGTCTTGGCTCTGTTCCTGATATAGAATCTATGTCTGTGACTCTCTGCACATCGGTATAAGAGCCACAACCCAACTTATTTTTTATTTATTTTAAAATTAACCTATAGCAAAATTCACTGTTTTTTGGTGTACAGTTCAGGATTTTGACAAATGCATGGAATCTTGCAATCAATACCACAATCAAGATACAGAATAACTTCATCATACCACCACCCGCCCCCCACCTACACACATTCCTTTCTGCTGTCTTTTTTTTAATAAACTTTTTTTAGAGAAGTTTTATATTCACAGAACAATTGAGCAGAAGGCACAGAAATTATCCTTATACCCTCTGCCTTCACACGTGTATGGTCACTCCTATTATCAACATCCCCACCAGAGTGGTATATTTGTTAAAATCTACTCCCAATCTGTGACTTGTTTTTCCATTCCCTAGATAATGTCTTTTGTAGAGAAGAATTTCTTTTTATTTTAATGAATTCCAGCTTATTGATTCTTTCTGTCATGGAACATGGCTTTGGTGTCATATTTAGGAAGTCATTGCCCAAACCCAGGTCATCTAGGTTCTCAACTATGTTTTCTTTTAGGAGTTTTATACTTTTGTGTTTTACATTGAGATTTGTGACTTATTTTGAGATAATTTTTGTGAAGGGGGTAAGGTCTGTGTCCAGATTCATTTTTTTGCATATGGATATACAGTTATTTCACCACTATTTATTGGTAAAACTACTTTTCCTCCATGTTTTGCCTTTGTTCCTTTGTGAAAGATAAGTTGACTATATATATGTGAGTATATTTCTGGACTCTACTCTGTTCCATTGAGCTATTTATATGTTCTTTCACCACACTTGCTGCCCTTTTATAGTCAAATCCTCCAGCCACTCAACCCACAGGAACCACTGATCTGGTCTCCAGCCATGTAGTTCTGCCTTTTCCAGAATGACATATAACTAGAATCATAAAGTATGCAGTGTTTTGAATCTGGATTCTTCACTTAGCTTCATACATTTTAATTCTATGTATGTTCCATGCATATTTTATTCCTTTTTATTGCTAAGTACTATTCCTTTGTGCGAATGGACTGGTTTGTTTAATCAGTTTTCAGTTGAGGGCCATTTGGATTGCTTCTACTTTGGACCAATTGCCTATACAGCTTCTATAAACATTTTTTATAAATAAGCATGTAGGTTTTCATTTCACTTGCTAGAAACCAGGTGTTAGTAGTCAAAAGTTTGTGGGTGTTTTTGTAGCTTATTTGTACCAATAAATAAGCTTGTCCTTTCAAACAGAGAGCCTGGATCCAGTCACCTTTCTAAAATCCAGGGCATTAAATCTCACCCCAGATAAGCAGAATTATTGGCTACCATTATCTGTCTTTAAATCTGCAGTGAGAAGACCTACAGCTTTATTTTCTGTCTTCATCTTGTTTTCCTGTTCCATTTCTGGTCCATTAAGATATTGGTTTTCTCATATATGTTTTGTCCATAATTACTATGTGACCAAACAGAAGGGGTGATCAAAGTGTCAGCACACAGAACACTGGAACGAAAGCCCCTGGAATTCCCGGAAAGCCCTGCCTATGTGAATTACATCATCATCCATCCAACTGAGCAAATCAGAGAACTGAGAATTTTCTTGCTGTCTCCTTGACTTCAGCTTCCATATACAATCAAGCACAAAATTTTATTGGTTTTTACCTTATTCTTCCACTCCCTTCAAACTCCTGTGTCTACTCTGATCCAGGCTCTTGTCATTTCTTGCTAGGCCTCTGCTATGGATTCTTAAGTGGTCCTCCCCATTTACTCTTCTCTTTTTCTTACTTTAAATATTCTGTGGTTTCCATTGACCTTCCTTTATAAAGGAATAAGACCTGGGGGAGGGTGGAGGGCTCTGTCTGTTGCCTACCTTATTAACCTTTTGTGGAGACCTTTCTTTCATGTGTGTTCTATTCATACCAATCTCCTCTCAGTCAGTGCTTTGTAAATGGCAGGCTGGTCTCGCTTCAGGGCTTTCACAGGTATTAGTCTTTTCTCTTGAAGTGCTTTTTTTTCTTTCTTGTCAAACTCCCTTTCATATATAATTTCTACTAAAACTTAGGAAGAAGCCTTCAAGGAAGCACACCCTGACTCCCCAGACTTCTTCAGGTCCTGATTACATACTCTCATGACACTTTGTACTTACAGCAATTCTTTAATCTATCGTTGAATGTCTATCTTGCTTTCCTTGTTCATGACTGTAGCACCTTAAGTTTGACAACACTAAGTTCCAAACTAAATACTTCTGTGTAAATTAATAAATAGCTAGGAAAACACTTATGTATTTGAGGAGTTATTTAAGTGGTATAATTTAATGGATGCCAAATAATTCTATGTCACCTGCTGTTGTCTGAAAGTTTATCAATTTTCACTGCTTTTCATGAACCACTGCCCTGTTCAGACTCCTCTTTTAAAAGGCTATTCCTTCTAGTAAAGCTAATTCCTAAGTGTAATGAGATTATCAAATTGCTTTCATTCCTAAGGGACAGACTGTCAGATGACATAGATAACATTACAGGAAATTTTCCAGGTTAAGCTCTTACAAAATTGGGGTGGTGAGGTAAAAGGGAAACTACACTGCCTAGTTCTTTCCCAGAGTATATATTTAGCAAATGCATCAGTTAGTTTTATTGTGATGGCTTCACTCACACCCTACAATAGTCAGCACAATTTGATTGAATTGACTGACGATGGTGTCTCTCTAGGTTTAAACAATGAGGCTGTTTGTTCAGAGTGAGTTAATCTCTTGGGGCAAATGCTCTTAGAGAGCCTAGAATTGTTTCCTTCTACTTATTCTTGGAATTGTGTCAGATATTTAGCATCTATGACCCCAACAATTTGGCTTATAACTTGGAAAACTCCATCTTGCTGGCTGACATTCTTCTGAATGATCAGTGACTGTTTCATGGCATACAAGTTGCAGGACAAATACAAAGCTTATTATACTTAGCTTATTATGACTTTTAAATTTTTATTTATTTATTTTTATAAGCAGATATTGGGACAAAGGACTTCTGAAAATGTTTATAATGCTTCCAAAGGAAGAGGTCCTCCTTTTCTTTTCTTTTCTTTTTTTTTTTTTTTTTTCTGGGAGCTCCAGAATCTTGTTACAAGAGAGAATGATTGTTAAGAAATGTGTATTTTATTAACAGCTAACATTAATTGAGTATAGAATATGTGCTTAGTGCTACAAATAGCTCTTTATATTGTATTATTCTATTTAATCCTCAACTCTACAAGCAAGCTGCTGTTATTACCTCTTTTTTTTTTTTGAGGAAAATAATGATTTATTTCACTGAATTTATTTCAAAGAATGGAAAAATGATAGTAATCATTATTTGTAAAAGAGAAGGAATCAGTATAATTACTCTTGAAAAAATACATTTTACTAAGAATAAAATCCAGAATTGTATTTTTATAGAGTATTCTTCATTATACCAAAGATTTCATAATACATATCCCAAGTTACTCTATATCTGAAGACAAAATTTAACTGATTGAGCAAGAGTAATGTCTGGAGGTGAATGAGATTAAACAGTTAGTAAGTGGAATTTTAACATCCTTGGGGTCAGCCATGTTGTCATTTAAACCACTCTCCACTGAAGTCCTCACTTCTGTGTTTTTCACAATATATTGGGGAGGAATAGAATGCTTATAACATTTCATGTTCTGAGCAAGGCTTTTAAAGTCATAAGTTCCAAGTACTTTGTTAGCTTCTTGACATACTTGTATCCAATGCCAAAAAAAAAAAAAATTGGTATTAAAAATCCCAAGGATCTTTAATTAATCCCAAGGATTAATTAATTTAATCCCAAGGATTAAAAAATCCCAAGGGATATTCTTGCTGGATTATATAACAATACACATCGATGTGACTCATGTTTAGACTTCAGATCCAAACAGAACAATTTGGTTTTTCCACAGATAATATCCATCATATAAACATTGCACAACTTTGTATTGGCAACTTGATTTTGTGATCTTTGGAAAGGTGTAGGAGTACTTTTGTAAGACCTCTTACGTGTCCAAAGTAGAAGGCTGGAGTAAGGCAAAAATAGTTTTGATTCATTGAGCCCCCTCTGGAAAGTTATAAAATGCTGTAAGCAATGACAGATATATTATGTGGGGGCATTCCCAAGACACTGTTACCTCTATTTTATTGATGAAGAAATTGTATCCCAGAAAGGTTAAATAACTTGTCAAAAGTCAACTTGCCAAGTCAGGGTTGAAAGCCCCCAGAGTGATCTTCTCCCTAGGTTCCAAGAGGCTTGGTATGCAGCCAGTCTCAGATGATTCTAATGTGGCTGACTTCCAGAATCATGCTTGTTGTGAAAGAAATTATTGAAGAAAAAAATAGTCAACACTGCTACAGATATGAGTCATGTGCATAAACTGATAAAAAGAAGCAAAGTGGTGCAAAAACTTGAGGTTAAACATTTGCTACATCTCTTCCAAATGTAGCCATTTGCTCCAGAGCATGGATGATGCGACCTGGTTCTGGGGTTGGGCTCAATGCAGAAGAAATTAAAACCTATTTTTTGCTTTTTAAGAAACCATGCCTAAAGGGCTCAAAAATAAATTTAATTTTCTATAATGTGAGGATGCATATTTAAGGTTCAGAATTTAACCCAGGGACTAGCCTCTTGCCTCTGTAGCATGATTTCAGGAATCTTGAAATGCCAACATGAATCTCTCACCCTTCCCAAGGCCATGTGCCTGAAAACTTGCTCTTCACACTTTATTCCTTTAGGTTTTTTTTTTTTTTTTTTTTTTTTTGCGGTACGCAGGCCTCTCACTGTTGTGGCCTCTCCCGTTGTGGAGCACAGGCTCCGGACGCTCAGGCTCAGCGGCCATGGCTCACGGGCTCAGCTGCTCCATGGCATGTGGGATCTTCCCAGACTGGGGCACGAACCCGTGTCCCCTGCATCGGCAGGTGGACTCTCAACCACTGTGCCACCAGGGAAGCCCTATTCCTTTAGTTTTATGCTCTAGTCCCTGTGACAATGCAACTTCTTTTTCAGAAGCTTCTCATTTAAAACAAGTGATTCTAAACCAGCACATCTGAAAAATATGTCACACTCCCATCAGCAACTGTGGTTCATTATGGCGGCAATTGTCAGATGTTCCCACAACTTCTGAGTGCAGAAGATATCAAATTTCAGGGTGAGGAGTTGGTGGGGAGAAAATAGGAAACCACACTGTCAGGATAGGAGCTAAGTATGCATTTAAGTGAGGGAAAGAAGCCAGTAGTGGGCACCTGGAGCAAAAGGGCAAAGAAGAGGGTAGAAACCATAACAACAAACTATTTTACCAAAGATGAGTCTGTTAAATACAATGATAGGACAATAGTTTACAGGTTTACTTAGCAGCATCTGGTGTCATCTAATAGATCTCAAGGCCACTTGATTTATGATACCAATGTTCTCAACACTGCCCTTATTATGGGGGCAGGCTGATAGGTGAGAAAAAAGATGGACTTTTGAGGAAAACTTAGATTCTAATCTCTGCATCATCATAGGTTGGCTCAGTAATCCCGAGTATATTAATTAAACTCTCTGAGAATGTTTCTACTATAACACGGTACAGATGGGTAACAATATTTACATGAGTGACCTGCTCAATCTATCCTTAGCAGTCTTTCAGCTAGGACTTGAAATGTTTTCATTTATGTAGCTTAAGTTGGACTCAGAAATATTGCCACCCTACTTTTGAATTTCTTTTCATGGTCCATTATGACCTACTCATCCCCCTTTACAATCTAATTATTAAGACTTGGTGTTTGGAGTCAGACAGTTATATGAGGTTTAATTCCAGCTTCACCACCAACTAACTGTTATTTCACCCAAGGATGAGGTGTGGGGGTGGTGAGGAACAGCACAGTTGGCATCAATTAGTAGAAAGTGAGTGAACTTCGGCTCAATGGAAAAAAATAACTTTCTTTTATACCATGAGTCATTTATCAATGGAAGAGGCCACTTCACTGAAGTAAAATCATGTAATTTTATTGCCAGAGGCTATTCTGAAATCATGTTAGCTCCTTTTCTCAACTGACTTGTGAGATGACTGAAGCCAGGTTTTGTTTAGTGGCTTTCACAGAATCACAGAGGAGGGATATAGAATCAGGAAACCTGGCTTGAGTCTGTACTCACTGTTCTCTAGCTATGAAATCTTATTTCCACTCTTCTGATTTCAGCAGTCTTAAGAGAAGCTGAAGGTGTTAAGAGCCTGCTTCCCTTTGTCAAAAATGTGGCTCGGAAAGCTTGGAGATGCAAGCAAAGCAGCGGAATGCTGCTTTTACATCATAATCATATTAGCTTTGTTGGTTCATCTGTAATTAAAGCAAAGAAATATGTAAGTAGGAATAATATTAATGTCTTGTACATACCACTTTTCAAGTAACTCCTCAATTATTGTGAGAGTCAAGCTTTGACCTCCTCTGTCAGAAACCAGGTGAAGAATAGCTTTGATATTTATCAGAGAGGAGAGTAAGAAAATTATCAGATGTGTAAATAGATTTAGGCCTTAAAAATTTCCATGCCATGTTCTAGGAAAGGGAGAAGGGATGAAAGGAGAGGGTAGTGATAAAAGAGAGAGCATTGCAGAGGGTGGAGACAAAGAGGTGAGGGTTGGGCATGGAGGAGCAAACATTGAGGCCAAACCCAGAGGCCTGGGGGGGGTCATCCAGTGGCCCCTCTAGAGACTTAGGCAGTAAAGTCACTCTCTTTTTTAATGTTACAGACAAATTAAGTAACTAGAGAAGGAACATCATCATTCCATCCCTCACTCTATCTTGTGTGGCTTTGAACCTGACAAATATATGGACATAAAAGCTCTAAAATCTTCCTTGGAGTAAACTTCACTAGTTTCTGTGGAAGAAATAGGGACATTCCCTCCTGTTTGGTTAACTAGGGCATCAGATTCAGTGTGGACAGTGAGACATGCCAGAGGCAGTAGCCAGAGAGGTTGTAGAGTCAAGATGTTTTATTTCTTATCCCACCTTTCCAGTCCACAGCGTTGATGGAGAGCAACCATGAGGGGCAAAATGTGCCCATCTCATGAGTAGCAGTTGAGAAAGTCACTAAACTTAGTAGTTTAATTTTCCTATTTATGAAAATAGTACCATGGCTGCAGGTATTTCTTGGTTGTTATTTTAGGCTCACATTAGATAATGAGCAGTATTGTGATGATAAATTTGGCCCATCTAGTAGAGCTGTTCACACTGGAAGCAGTCAAAAGATGGGTTATCTGGCTCTCAGGCATATGAGGATTGTGATTCTTGCATCGGGTGGGACATGGCAATCATATGTGTGAAGATGCTCTGAAAACAAAAAAACACCACACATTTAAAGACATCTTTTTTTAAGAATGAGAGAAGAAGGAACGCAGCTTGGTATAAGAACAAAAACCTAAGATTTGTAATTTGAGGGTCTATCTTTCAATTTCAGTTTTCTCATTGTTATTTGGATAATTTTGGACAAGTCTTCCTAAATCTCAAATGATGGTAACATTTATACCCAATTGAGAAATAAAAAAAGCTGGTGGGCTTAAAAATGTTTTGTTAACTATAAAGTGATACAGTACTGTTATTTAGAGTAAGGAAGGACACTTATAAAGCATCTAGTAACTTACTATGTTATTACTGCAAAAAGTTTATCCACAGGATGTACAGAGATAGATGAATACAGAGTAGCTCATCATTTATCTCAGTCTAGACAGACTCAGCCAGTACAGGCAAAATATTAGATTCATGTCTTATAATATGAAGACATAATAGGTCAGGGAGAGAGAGTTTTATTTACTGTTTTCCTTCCTGTAAATGTGGGGCTCAGACCTACCTGAACACTTATTCTAACAACTGTAACCCCCAAAATTTGCTATGCTAAGATCTAGGAGAAGAGATTCAGGGTATACTTTGGCTTGGGTATGAACAGGGGGAGGAAAGTTATGTGCCGCTTCAGATACTTCAGATTTCCAAGACAACCCAGTTATCCTTCACTCTGTATTCAGTGCACGGCTCTCTGTGGTGTTGGCTGTATCCGCTGCTCTTAGCCATGAAGCAGAGCATCTTGGAGGGAATCTACTAAGTGCCTACTGGACCTGTAGCATGGAAAACATGTCTGCAAAGTTAATAGAGAGCTTCTGTTTCTGTGGGCTGAGAGATTTTAATCACTGCTATTGTCAGTGAATGGTGATAACTGGGTCCATGGTGTATCCTTGTCTGGAAAAAAAGAGCTGGAGCTTAAAAAAAGACAACCAAAAAAAAAAAAAAAAAAAAAGAAAAAAAAGAAAACAGACAAAAAAAACAACCAACCCAAGTAGGTGCCAGGTTCAGTTGTGAGCTGTGCCAGGTGTGTAAGCTGACTGGAGCTGGACCACTTTCCTCTGAGGGAGGGGGTCCCTCCTGCAGTGCCATGCAGCTCATCACAGCTCCACTGCTTAGAAACATGGGGTTAATAAGCCCAGCATTTAATGAGAGTGTCTGGAGGAACTGCTGAGAAAATACTAAAAAATAAATGAGATGGAGAGACAATGAAGAAAAGGCAGAGGGCTGCGATGTGTTCTGAAATGGCTAGTGGGAGAAATAACATGGCTGAGACAAATTGAGAATGACTGAGCAGCTGAGGCCTGACCCCAGCACCATGGGAGGTGCACCCTGTTAATAAACCAGCAGCACAGAGACGGGGGAACTTGTGAAGCTGGGAAGTTCTGGATGGTGAATTGAAAGTGAGAGTGTGTGTGTAGGAGGTAGTGTGGAAGGGGGAGAGCTCTGTTTTCATTTTGAGGACTTGAGAATCATAAGACTTCTAAGGCAAAGAGACAATTATTTTCTATTCCTCAGATTATTTTTATTGACTTTCTATCAAGCTTGTTACTTAGTCATTGAAACTAAATATTTGTGGAATAAATGAGTGAATAGAAAATGAAACGAGTTTTGTTAAGTCAATGCCATGATTTCATGGCAGCGATTTTCAAACCATTTTCTGAATAGTCCAAAAGTTCCATGGAAGTATGTCAGAAAACTCCATGAAACTGTTGACCAAATTGCTTGGATGAGTGTATGGCTCTTTGGAGAAGTGCTTCAAAGTCCAGAGACTCAAAAGGGTTTTATTTAGAATTAAGGTCTAACTGAGCCAAACTTCAGCACAGCCATCAGAGCCCAAGGCCATTGGGAGAGCAAGTAGCTTAGTTAAGCAGTAAGTCAGGAACTTCTGATTTATGTTCCAGTGCTCTTTCCAATTCATCAGGCTTGAGGCTGCATAAATATTAGAAAAATGAGCCCAAAATACACTAGATATTCATAGAAAAATTGTTAGTGCCTTGGAAATATGTCAAGACTCAGGAAGGCAAAGTGAGAACTTAGCCAAACTTTCAGGCAAATAAGTGTCTAGAAATGGGGACTTAGACAAAACCCAAAGGAGTAAGGACAGAAAATACAGTATAGTGTGAGACAAATGGTTCATGGGCCTGTTTCATTGAATTGATATTTAAAAGGAGTCACAATAGGAAAAGAACCACCACAGTCACCACAAGAGATGACAAAATGTAAGAGTGAGAAATCAGAAAGAAGGTAAGACACGTAAGCAAGCCCACTTCACGTAGGGAAACCGGGCAAGAGAGTAGGAAGCAGGCTGTTACTACTTTCTCTGAATGTGGAACTTCTTTAGGTTCTACAGAAACAAATTGAAGAGTTCTCTTGTTGCCCTTAAATCCCTTAATGTGCTTTCAAACCAGTGATATTCTGTGTCCTTTGGTGTCAGTTACATCTTCTCTGATTGCTTTTCAGTTTATAGAAATTTTCAGACATTTCTTTTAAACTGATGATTCTACTCACATTATATTTGCTGTCAGTTTTTACATCTTGTGGTTGTTTTTATTGCCTTTTTTAAAACAACATTTTTAATTTTTGTGGCGTGTTGAAGAGCGGCGATGAGCAAAAGATGAGCGTGAGTATTGATCCACAACCTTCAACTAGAAGACCTTGCTTACAAAAGCAAATATTTTTAATTTTAATGAAGTTCAACTTATGAATGTTTTATCTTATGGCTCACACTTTTGGTGTTGCCTTAAGGAGCTTTTAATATGATATCACACTTAAAGCCTTTGCCTGAATCGCCATAAGATATGTTAAGTGGTATATGAGTAATATAAATTTCTATAAGCGTTCAGGGGAGGGAGATATCACTTAGAAGTAGGTAGTTTTGCAATGTTGCTTAACAGTTTTCCAATAAGCTACTGCTAACTCCTGAATTTTCTAAGTATTGAGATATATTGTTAATGTTTTAAGATTTGGTTTGAGTACATTAAATTTAAGAAATGTATCTATCTGTGGCCAGTGAGCTCTAAACAAAGTCACTTAGTGATAAAAAGAGCCAGGAATGTTCTTAAGCTCTCAGACTCTGCCCAGGACATCCCCCCGCCCGTTGCCAACCATATATTCTTTTAGTCCACAGGAGTTTCTTTAACATTTCAATGGACCCTTTAGGTTTCATACATTCTTTTCTTTGATTTATGAGGAATAAATCATCTGCTTATTTTACTTATTGCCGTGATCTTTTTTGCTACACTGAGATCTTATATTCTGTTTATTTTGAACATACTTTTGAGGGACTGATGGCATGTCTGAATAAAGAAATATATTTTTTATTAGTAAATGCCCTATCATAGCACTATGAGTACTTTGAGGTCTCTCGGTGTTTGCATTGTCAGAAATTAGCACATAATAGGTACTCAATAAATCTTTCATGAAAGAATGAATAAGTGATTGAACTTCTGACACAAATCGGAAGAGAGCTGAACAAAACTTTTAATCCTATACCTCTATTTATCTATTCATATCGATATACACATGAGCAGTAAAACCAAGGCTGCTATGGAAAATTCTGACGTTCAAAGAAACGTTTTGTTTCCCTAATGTTGCAGAGAAAAAATCTAGTTTCTCTAGTTGTAAAATGAAGGGCATTTTTTTCTTTTAGCTATTAAAAAAATCAGCTTTATTATGAATGCTACTTAGCTTAGCTATTTCTAAGGTGAAGAAGAAATCTAGGTATGGTAAAGGAAAAGAAGCTCCAGCATCATTGCCTCAGTATCCATCATTGATTGCAGTGGTCTGCAATCAAGCCCTGGTCCTTGTCTTGCACTGGTCACTGTTTGTACTCACACTGGGGGAACACAGAGCCCCAGCCCCTTCCTTTACTTCCAACTTCCCAACAGTGCTCCTAACTAGCATATGCTCTGGCTGAATGACCTGGCTTCATTCACAACTAAATCAGTACTAAAACAGTCTGGATGATAGATAGCAGCTTATCAATAATTGAAAAGAAAGGCTCAGAGATGTCCCATTATCTGAATAATTAATGCTCCATTTGGGCTTTGTAATTCCTTAATAAAACTGACTGATTGATTTGCTTAATTAATTCCTTCTTTGACAGGCTTATTGCTTTCTTTGGAGACAGGGATGGGCAAAAGAAAAAAAAAAGATAATTTAAGCTAAAAGGAAAGATTTAAAATCTTTATAAACTTTATCCTGCTTAAAGCATTATGAAAACAAATTCTCCAGCAAACCTCCCCCAATCTCTGTTCTGCCATAAAAGACCCCCAGACTCCTGTCAATAGATAGCACATGTCACTTGAGTGAGTTTGGGGTGGCAGCTGATGAAACATGATGCTACATTGTAAGGGCCTCAACCACATCTGTAGTAATAAACTAAGCTCAGCCTTAAACACCTTTGAATAAATGGATCTGAATGAATGTTTACAGCGGACTTCCATTTAAAGCAACGAGCTCTGAGCAAGGCAGTGGCAACTACCTCAGGGCTGAATGAGCTGATGGCTTTGCCTGCACGAAGCACCCCTCTGACTTTATGTGCACCTGATAGCTTCTGTCACTGGAATTTTGTCCCATACCAAGTCTGCTGCCATCCTTCCTATGATGACTGGTGTTGATCAAAGAAGGATTGAATCACTACAGAAAATTAAATTAAAAATGGAAATAAACCAGTCATATAGGGCAAGGGTTGGATGGTGGGGATTGAGAAAAAAAAAACCAAAACTGTGAATTAAGAAAACGGGGCTTCCCTGGTGGCTCAGTGGTTGAAAGTCCGCCTGCCGATGCAGGGGACACGGGTTCGCACCCCGGTCCGGAAAGATCCCACATGACACGGAGTGGCTAGGCCCGTGAGCCATGGCCACTGAGCCTGCGCGTCTGGAGCCTGTGCTCCGCAACGGGAGAGGCCACAACAGTAAGAGGCCCGTGTACCACAAAAAAAATAAAAAGAAAGAAAAAGAAAAAGAAAAAGAGAAAGAAAAAAAAAAGTGAAGTAGTAATTGGCAGAGGGAAGAGAATTAATGCCATTTCTCTTAATTCTGGAATGCACATACAATTTGCAGCTAGAAAAATAATGCAATCATTCTTAGAAAATATTATAAAATGATAAAAATATTGAAGATAAATTATTCAATTGGAAGAAGAAGAAAACAACCCTTTACTAGCATTCATTTCAATGATTTTATCAAAAGTATCTAGGATACACAATAGAAGGTATTAGTGTTGGCTGCTATTTCTTTCATCTACAGTACCATGACATTGATCCCTGTGGTTTTCTCAAGAACTTTGTTTTAGTAACCCTAGGCTACTATAACAAGATGCCACAGACTGGGTGGTTTAAACAACAGGTATTATTTCTCACAGTTCTGGAAGTCCAAGATCAAGGTGCTGACCTGTTTAGTTCCTGGTGAAGGACCTCTTTTTGGTTTGTAGATGTTTGCCTTCTTATAGATGCTGTCTGTTCATATGTCAACTGGGAGGAGAGAGTAGGGGGTGGGGAGAGAAGAGAGAGAGACATAGAAGAGAGAGGGTAAGCTCTTTGGTTTCTTTTTATAAGAGCATTAATCCCATCATAAGGACCTCATGACATCATCTAAACCCCTCAAAGACCCCCTACTCCCACCTCCTGATACCATCACATTGGGGTTTAACGCTTCAACATTTGAATTTCAGGGGGATGCAAACATTCAGTCCATAACAAAATTAGCTTAGGAGAATTGTTGGTAAAAGTGAGTTGAGTTTTGTGTATGGAAGCCCATTTCTGCTGGGGGTTTCTGTTCAAGGATTCTGGGTAATGGCAGTGTCTGTGGAAGAGTAAGGACAGGTTTCTTTCCTTCAAATTTTCATGAAAAAAGTAGACACATAATAAAATTAAATCTATTTCCTGGTAAGGCAACACACAATTTCACAGTATGGGCAGTTTAGCCAACTGGCTTGAGGAGGTTGAAATGACCAGGACTGATCCTAAGAGGACTTGAAACAGACATCTCATAATTTTGACTTTTGTCCTAGTGAAAGCTAAAAGTTTACCTTGGTTTTCTCATTTTTAATAAACTAACTAAATATCTCATACACAGGAGGTACATACATCATAAAAGAATGAACAAACAAATGGTTGAGAATACTGGAATAAACATTCTGATCACAGTTCCAGGATCTGTCACATGTCATCTCAGTAAATCTTCATAGCAGTCCTGGAAGATAAATAACATTAGTCACATTTTACAGGTCAGAAATCTGAGACCAAAAGGTATTAGTGCAGAAAAGTAAAAGCCAAAACCGGAGCCAGGTTTAATTCATCTTTTTTTGACCCCATTTATTTATTATAGTCACTTCGGTTTGCACCAATTCTTTACACATTTACCCAGATTCTCTCTGTCCTTCTAGGCCTCTCTCCTCCATGAAGACTTCCCTGATGGCATCAGTTTATATCACGCTCTCCTCTCCGAATTGCTTTTGCCCTTGTCATCTCCAGTTTAGCACTAGTTTTCTTCCTTTTTTATATGTTTCATTTTTATCTTTTCATCTAGTATATAAACATCTTTACCATTATAATTTCTCTACAAATAACACAATATTTAGTACATTGTTGGTTACATAGATACCTCAATATATTTTAGACAATGAATTGATTAAACAAGTTTAGATCTTTCTTTTAAAAAAGTTAAAATTAAAATGTATTATACTTATCACAATATGGTTGAGTAAGCTTTTTATTGAATGTTCACTAAATGATTGCTTCTACGTGAAATATGCAGTGGATTAATTGTAAAGGGAATAATAACACCAGGCAACAATTAAAAGAATCCAAAATTTAGGACAGGATTAAACGTCTAATAAATTAAAATGATGAGTTTCTGAAAAGCTGTTTGTAGGTTCAGGTGACTGTAAAAACATTGACGTGTAGTCTTCTCAGATGCGTTTCCACCAAATAGGAATGAGTCAGTCTTCCAAAGCTTTAAAACTAGGCATACACTTTTTAGTAGTGACATTCTATAATGAATAATTTTCCAGAAAACACCATTTCCATCAATATTGAAAACACAGGAAGGAAGCTTCTTCCTTAGTGACACTGCAGGTTTCATAAGAGACTCATTAGGTCATAGGTGAAGGAGCCACATTCACATTCTCACTGAACTACTCACCTTGAGTCAAAGAACATTAAGTTGATTGAAATCCAATATTTATTTGTTCATTCACTCAAAAATATTTATTGAACTTCTATTCTACATCAGGCGAACTTTTAGGAATAAAATATGTTGGATGGAGGAAGTAAATATTTCAGATTAGCTAGTGGGAGGGAGACACAGAGGGGGGTGATAGAGAGAGAGAACGCCATGAAGATTTTTTTTTTAATTGAACAAGTCAAATCAGTTTTAACTGCACTACAGTAGTTAGTTTCAACAGTTACATGAGGTTCATGAGACTCTGTGACCTAGATTGGATCCTAATATTCAGTAGTAACATTTAGGGCATGCTTTGGCTTTCTTGGGCAACATTGCCATTAAGACATTATTGTGGAGATGAACTTTCTTGGCAGAGGGAATTTCAGATGACCTGATGTGGAAGAGTTCTTGGTAAGTTCCAGAAAGAATGAAGAGGCCAGTGTGGTTAGATTGATGGGGCAAAGGGGAGAGCAGAGGAGATGAAGGGAGAGAGTAACAGAAAGCCAGTTCATACAGTAACTTGTAAATCATAGTACAAAGAGGAACTCATAGTACAGTTTCCCTCTGAGTGATATGAGTAGCCATTGGAGAGATTGTATGCCTCCTGTACCACATATGGACACCCCAGCTTCAATAGCCACTCTGGACCATCCCTTGAGCCTATGAGAATACTTACTGGTAGCACTATTTGACCTTTGAAGACTGCACATAGCAAGGAGCCTGTAGAGAGCTTGGAAACAATTTTCAACTACATGATCCAGGAAAACTCTACCAAGAATTTTCTTCTGAAAACGTGCACAGTTTAGAAAACTACAATTTTATAGAAGTTTTGTTGTAGATGCAAATGGAAGGTATTAGGAGTTAAATTAGGTAAGGTAGTATATAATTTATTCTGGATTCAATAAAATTTAACTCCAGAAAAAGACTAAGAAAACTACAACTGTGTTAAAAAAAAAGCATCATTTGAAGTGCAGTTTGTTGGAGTTCACAGAGCACAGGCTGTACAGAAAACAGACCATCCCTCAGTCTACTAACTCACTACACGTTATGACTTTGGTTCAGAGTTGAGGGCTGTGAACATCACTATCCTCAACAGCAATGTTGTTGGGTGCCCAACTTATAAGGCTGCTGGGAGGAAAAATAATTATAAATATATAATAATATTATATTTATATTTATTTATATGATATTTATAATTAAATATTCTATATTTATCATATGTAATATATCACATATAATTTATATATAGTAAGCATTATATATAATGTATATTATAATAGCAAATAATATGTAATATATATTGTATAATATATATATTCACATATTAACAAGGGGTGCATTTTGTATCAAGTGACATTGGTGTGAGATATAAATATACATACTTCACATATATATGCATATTTACATATATATTTACATATTTATAAATATGAAAATTTTACATATAAAATATATATTCTTTTATATACTTATATATAAATTACATATAACATCATATATTACATTATATAATATATAAGATATTATAATATATATTATATATTAATATATCATTTATATATTATAATATGTAATATATAAAATATAATATATTGTATAATATGTATTACATAATTATATTATATAATTATATGTAATAGATATTAATATATTATATATTACACATATATATTAATATACTATATATTATATATGTTACCATAGATAATATTATATATTATAATACATATATGATATACATTATATAATATGTGATATATATTTTATGTAATATATATGATATATTATATATAATTATATGTATTATTAATATAATATGAATTATATATGCTGTATATTAATATAAAAATTACTAATATACATTTATTAGTATATAGATAATATATAATATAATAAATAAAATATATTAATAATTTATATATATTAAATAATAATATAATTTATTATGAAAATAATATATATATACTATATTTTAATAATATATTACAGTAATATGTACATTACATATATAATATATATTTTGAGGCACAAAATACATTTATCATATAATATATAATAAAATATATAATATATATTACATATATTATATGTAATATGTAATATGTTATATGGAATAATACAATACATAATATATATTAATATAATATACTATAGTATGACAAAAATATAATATAATATATATAATCTATATATTATACATAATATTATATACATTATATTATTATACATCTTATATAATATATATATTATATGCTTATATTACATTGTATAATGGATATTATATTTTTATTATATTATAGTATCTTGTAGTAAGTTATATATACAATATATAATATGTATTGTATAATATAATATATTGCATATCATAATAATATGTAATATATAAATATGTAATACCTATCATATAATATCATATATAAAATTATATATGATATTATATAATATAATATATAATATATATTATATAATAATATTATATGTCTAATATTTCAATATATTATATCTTTTTTTTATACAGCAGGTTCTTATTAGTGATCATTTTACACACATCAGTGTATACATGTCAATCCCAGTCTCCCAATTCATCACACCCCCACCCCCACTCCCCGCTGCTTTCCCCCTTTGGTGCCCATATGTTTGTTCTCTACATCTGTATATATATCTCATATTTATATATATAAATGTATATATATATTTATATACATATATTTATATATATATATCTCATGCAAATAACACTTGATACAAAATGCATTTCTTGATGGATGATGGATATTAATATTGTAACAAATACTTAGATGTTATTGTATTTAAGTATTGGGAAATAAGAATGTCCACCAAGAATTAAGTTGCAAAATCCATACATTGTGGACTAAATCAGAGATCAAGGCTTCCTGAAAGAGACAGATTCTTTCTTAAGCTTGCAGCAGTTGCCTGTGACCTGAAAGATTACAGAAGTTGCAAGGAATAAGGATAAGGTTCAAAGTTATGAACAATTTGATGTATGTTGGCAATGAATTTCAACACATTGCTGGAGGGGAGAAAACTTTATTTTTATTTTTTTATTTTTTAACATCTTTATTGTAGTATAATTGCCTTACAATGGTGTGTTAGTTTCTACTTTATAACAAAGTGAATCAGCTCTACATATACATATATCCTCATATCTCCTCCTTCTTGTGTCTCCCTCCCCACCTCCTTATCCCACCCCTGTAGGTGGTCACAAAGCACTGAGCTGACCTCCCTGTGCTATGCAGCTTCTTCCCACTAGCTATCTATTATACATTTGCTAGTGTATATATGTCCATGCCACTCTCTCACTTTGTCCCAGCTTACACTTCCCCCTCCCTATGTCCTCAAGCCCATTCTCTATGTCTGCATCTTTATTTCTGTCCTGTCCCTAGGTTCTCCAGAACCACTTTTTTTTTTCTTTTTAGATTCCATATATACGTGTTAGCATACAATATTTGTTTTTCTCTTTCTGACTTACTTCACTCTGTATGACAGACTCTAGGTCCACCCACTTCACTACTCAATTTTGTTTCTTTTTATAGCTGAGTAATATTCCATTGTATATATGTGCCAACTCTTCTTTATCCATTCATCTATCAATAGACACTTAGGTTGCTTCCATGTCCTGGCTATTGTAAATAGAACTGCAATGAACATTGTGTTACATGACTCTTTTTGAATTATGGTTTTCTCAGGGTATATGCCCAGTAGTGGGATTGCTGGTTCGTATGATAGTTCTATTTTTAGTTTTTTTAAGGAACCTCCATCCTGTTCTCCATAGTGGCTGTACCAATTTACATTCCCACTAACAGTGCAAGAGGGTTCCCTTTTCTCCATACTCTCTGCGGCATTTATTATTTGTAAATTTTTTGATGATGGCCATTCTGACTGGTGTCAGGTGATACCTCATTGTAGTTTTGTTTTGCATTTCTCTAATGATTGATGATGTTGAGCATCCTTTCATGTGTTTGTTGGCAATCTGTATATCTTCTTTGGAAAAATGTCTATTTAGGTTTTCTGCCCATTTCTGGATAGGGTTGTTTGTTTTTGAGATATTGAGCTGCATAAGTTGCTTGTAAATTTTGGAGGTTAATCCTTTGTCAGTTGCTTCATTGGCAAATATCTTCTCCCATTCTGAGGGTTGTCTTTTCGTCTTATGGTTTCCTATGCTGTGCAAAACTTTGAAGTTTAATCAGGTCTCATTTGTTTATTTTTGTTTTTATTTCCATTTCTCTAGGAGGTGGGTCAAAAAGGATCTTGCTGTGATTTATGTCATAGAGTGTTATGCCTATGTTTTCCTCTAAGAGTTTTATAGTGTCTAGACTTACATTTAGATAATAGGATTTTGTGTGTTCTGGTCTCTTTGGCAAAACCATCCTGTGAAGATGAATGCCGAAGAAGATACCCAATAGATTTCATGTGTTCTGGTCGTATTGAAAAGACCATTCCAATATCAGAATATTAATTCTATTAACTATTTTTTTCTGAATCTAATATTCACGAATTTTGATTATTATTTGGTTTTCCACATATACCTGCCCTTGAGACGAAAAGAGTTTTTCCTGTAGACTTTGCATATTTCATTTCCTATGAGTGGAATTTATTCTCCTAGTAGAAAGATACTGTTTCCACTAAATGAATAAACTGACATCCTTGGTTTATTCTTCAGTCTCACAAGTTTGGTTAAAGTGAATATGGTTGAGAAAAATGGATACAGGCACAGTGTTCTGACAAAGGCAGATTTCTGAGGGTATAAGGATAAGAGCCACCTGAATCATTGTAAGAAAATTTATCAAGAAAATGAATGCCACTCTGTGAGGTATTTTGGAGGAGACACTTCTTTCATTTTCCTAGAGGTCACATGCACACTTCCTTGATACAGTCTAGGACTATCTTGCTTGAATTACTGTAAATATTATTTCTATACACATGTGTTGCGTCTTTACCATGTAGCTAGGGTTTTGTTAGTCAATGAGAATAGAATACATCCTAGATATGGTGTCTGCCTACAAAGACTTCAGTCTACTAGACTACTTGTCAGCAAGGACATTCTGGAGACAGATGGCTATTGTAGAGAACTATTCATAGTCAAAACTTAAAAAAAAAATAACAAACAGTTTTGAGGCACAAAATTCTATGTTGTAGTCTCTGGAAGGTTCAACTTCCCATAAGCTGTTCAAGCTTAAATAGTCCAAACGTAAGCAGTGGGTTTTTTCTTTCTCTTGCTTCCCTCAGGATTTGACCTACTATATGTCTTAAATGTGTGGAATGATCATGATTTCAAATGTCTTAAAATTTCTCGGTCAATACTAATTTCAAGTAATCAGTGTCCTTATTCCAAAAAACTATAGAGTGCCCTAGAAATTACTGCCACACTTCAACAGTCAAATTGTGTCAAACTCCTAGGTAAAATAAAAACAAGGTTTAGAGGAAATCTGATTGGGTGCCTAAAATAACAAAGTCACCTTATTCATAGCATCTACCATAATGCCAGTTACAAAATAGATGTTCAAATAATAACAGTGCCTGGGTTGATATTCAGTATATCATGATACTTCAAGATAGATTCATTAAACATACAGAAGAGTATAGGACTTTCATTGTTTTGTCACATGATGACCAATTTCATTCTGTGTCTCATAGGAGAGGTTGCACTGCCATCATTGGGCATCATCCCCACCAATGTCTAACATCTCATCTGCATTGATGAGGAAAAGCCAGGAAGTACATTTCCCAGAATCCCCTTTTCTGTTATAGTTCAGATTTAGAAAGTGGAAAGGAACAGAGAAATCATGGAAAACAAATGAGGTGGCTTCACAGACTCATCTATGCACTCCCACTCTGATGCAGTAGACTGGGACAGTGGTTGGCTAGTTCTGAAAACTTGAGAATTAAATGAATTTCTCAGCCAACCACCCACTTCAGTATTTCACGCTGAAGTCATCAATGACTTATGGCAACTTTGTGACTGCAGCCATTCTAACACTCTTCTTACATGTGTGTAAGCCCTAATTCCCATATTACACTTTTATTCCTGTAATTCTTAGAGAGGATTTGATTCCATGGCTAAACCCAGGCTAATTTAGAGGGAATTATCCATATGAAGGACTCTAAAGCCTTTTCAGTTACTCAAGTAAAAGCAGTGTAAGGATTCAGTTCCACCCTGACAGTCAGGTGTGCTCCAACCAAGCAACTTCCTCTGATGAAATCTCCCTTTGGAAATCATAGGAAGAACTAATACACAAACATCCCTCAAAGAGGGCTTTCACTAAAGAGACTCAGACCTAAGCAAACTTAAAGAAAGCTCAGTGAGATACCTGCTTCATGAATAACTCAAAATGCTCCAAATATCATTTTTTCAGCATTTCCAGAAGAACTAAATTGCGTAGGGCAGAACTTTTTCCAGAATTAAAAATTAACTTAGATGTCAAAATAAAACCCTAGAACTTAATTTATCATAAAAGCTATATTCTCAAATAGAATCTAATGGACCAAAACAGATAAAGCAATTAAATGGGAAATGATATGAATTAATCTTATTTAAAGAGGCAGTCTAGATTCAATTCATAATTTTAAAGATACAATAACCAGGGGAAAAAAAGCCTTCCCAGCTCAGCTAGTGGTATAATTTAAAATAATAAAGCATCATAAGTACCTAATTTATTCATTTTCTGCAGGTGCTATTTGTTAATTTTGACATTCCCTTCTCAGATTTGATTGCTGGTGACTTTCCTCTCTTTGGGGACATTTTACATTTTTCCTGTTACTTTCTAATTTTAGTGGTAATAGTGTATGTGCTATGTAAAGTAGAAGAGTATTGAAGCCCTGAAAAAAGTTCAAGCTTAAACCCAGTGCTTCTAGGGTATTCTATCAAATAATTTCTCTGTGCCTGAGTGATGAGAAACTCCCATCAAGCGATGAGAACTTCCCATTAGGTGATAAGAACCTCATGTAATAATACAGTGGTGAAAGCAATCTTTAAAAGATTCTATAGCATCCTAATTACTGCTGTTACTGTTATTGATAGAGTGACTGTTTTACCATCTTCCTTTTTATAAGAATTGCATATAATTAAGGTGTATACACCTTAGGGTGTATTAAGGTGATGTTTTGATATATGTATACATTGTGAAATGACATCACACTCAAGCTAATCAACATATTCATCACCTCACATAGTTATTTCTTTTTTTTTTTCTTATGATAAGGCAAAAAATCAACCCTCAGCAAATTTCAAGAATGCAAAACAGTACTGTTAACTGTATTTCTAGAGATTTAATGTCCAGCAGAGTGACTATGTTTTGAGGCTTGGTGTTAGGTTTTCTTTATTATTGCTTTTTGGGCCATGCTGTCTGGTGGTTACCAGCATGGTCTTGGAGACAGACTTCCCAGGTTCTCATCCTGATTCTATCATTTCCTAGCTCTGAGATCTTGTGCAAATTTATTCTGTCTGTGACTTGGTTTCTCCATCTATATATACTGTGCATATTAACAGTACTCACCTTGTAGATATTTTTGTGCTCCTTAAAAAGTTTTCACAGGGGAAGTGCTTAGACTATTAGCTGGTACATAGTGAACAATCAGTAAAGGTAAGCTATTATGTTATTATTATTATTATTTTATATATTTTTTCTTTGATTTAATTCTAAATATGTGTACTATAATTACAAAGAATTATTTATAACTTTTATAATTTCCTTCATACTTACATATATAAAAACAGACTAATAAAAGTAAACAAGAAAAACTCAAAGCATTATCTTAGCAGTTCTTAACCTTAAAAATTACATTCAAAATATAGTAAACTCTAATGTTTATGAAATCTCACATATATAGTGTGACTAAAAACAAATCAACAGTGAGACAAAGTGCACTGCCCCTCCCCATCCACACAGTGGAAGCCTGACATTCCCTCCTCTCCCTACTTTACACCACAGGAAAAGTGCGCTTCATGAGGACACAACTTTTATTCATTGTTAGTTTTTCCTCTCTCTTGTTTTCTATAATCTCTGTCCCTCCAGAATATTTTGCATGTTGTCGTCACTCTTCAAAGCCTCCACAGGCAGCCTGCACCTGTGATTGACTACATCTGCATTACTGCTCCTCTATTCAGCATCAATGCACCTCTTCCTATTAGCTGACATTCTTCTGAGCCCCTCTAGTCATATCTGCCACAGGCCCCACTGTTCTGTGGATCTTTCTGTCCTTAGAATTTCTGCCCTTCTCCACACTTATCCAAACCTATTCACCTTTCAAGATGACACCCAAGTACCTAAGAAAGCCTCCTCTGTGCCTTGACTCTCTCAGAGGTTTCTGTTGTGAACCCCATAGCAATTATAAAGGGCAAACCTCTGGTTCATATGATTTTAACCCCCCAATATGTTTTAAGAAACTTTGGAGTAGATTCTATGAATCATATACCTAATAACACAACTTACCAACTGATATTTTACTATATTGTTGTTTAATTTAGTAGGGATATTTTTTTTTAATTGAACTTTCCCCCACTCCTGCTTTTCCATGGCTTCTCTCACGTTATGTATCTGTGGCTGATGATAATGCAGCCTCCTGCCACAACGACATTTTTTATTTATTGACATTAGCTCTTACATGTTTTTACTATCAACATATATTTTATTAATAGTTACTCCTAGGAGTCATATTAAGTTAATGGAATTTCAAAATTAATATTATGGATAAATAGCAGTATAGCTAAAGTCAATTTTGTTTATATAACAAGTTTGGCTTTATAATCAGTTTTGCTTCTGGTATAAGATTTAGAACAGTATTTAACAATGGAGAATAAAATAAGTACATTGATTATAAGAGAGTATGGACTCCATTTTTTTTCCCCAGAAAATGAATAGACGTCTAGAAAATTTGGTAAAAGATAAATAACTATTAAACAGTCATTAAAGAGACATCTTTGAGGTAACAAAGCCCAAAACATAATTACTTTAGCTCCTGGTCATAAGGAAAAAATAGTGGAACTGCTTAGACTGATGAATGTTATTTGAGAATGAATGATGGATGCATATTTGAGAAACAAAAAAAAAGGTAACATAAAATTGTTGGTCAGATTGTCAGGCTGTGTTATCTTGCCTGAGTAGAACTTTTTCATCGTCCCAAACAGAAACTCTAAATCCCCATTCCCGCATCCTTCCAACCCCTAGTAACCTTTATTCTGCTTTCTGTCTATGTTGAGTGCTTATTCTAGCTAGCTCATGTCAGTGAAATCATAAAATATTTGTCCTTTGTGTCTGGTTTATTTCAGTTATTATATTCTCAAAATTCAACCATTTTGTAGCATGGATCAGAATTTCATTCATTGTTAACACTGAATAATATTCCATTGCCTGTATATACCACACTTTGCTTATCCGTTCTTTTATTGATGGATACTGGGGTTGCTTCCACCTTTGGCTATTATGAACAATGCTACTATGAAACTCTTTTGTATATATTCCCAGAAGTGGAATTACTGGATCATATGGTAATTCTATGTTTAGCTTTTATAGGATCCTCTGTTTTCCACAGTAGCACCAACATTCTCACCAACAGTGCACAAAGGTGCCAACTTCTCACATCCTGGTAGACACTTGTTAAAATTAATAACACCTAATAGGTAGAGGTTACATATGATTTCAAAAATACCCCAGTGATGCTGGTGCACCTGTCTACATGAGAGTAGTCACCACTATAGCCATACTTGAGGAATCACCATTTCCCATAATAAATTAAGTGATTAGTTAATTTCCTTGCTATTTATCAATAAATGCCTACCATGTATCTCTTTTTTTTGTAGGTAATTCAAAAGAAGTACGTTATTTGTGCATTGGTAGAACTCATAGTCTCTGAAAGCAAAGTTGAATAGCATAATATGATAACGTATAATTAGGTGTTGGAATCATATGGTACTAACTATAAATGCTGCAGGAATTATGATGAAGGAAGACAAATAAAGATGTGAAGAATGCTTCAAAACAGAGGTAATATTTGAGTAGGACTTTGAAAGATGGGAGGAATTTATTTAAGTGAAGGAGGAAAAGGTGAGCATTCTAGTCATGATGAAAACCATGAACAAAGATGTAGAAATGGTGATATGTGAAGGGGGTGCTTGCAGAACGTAGACAGTAAGTTTAACAGAACTGAAATAGATATACTAGGATGCTGTGGGAAATACATAACATGAAGTCAGTTTACGAAGGTCCTTGATTATTTAAAATGATATAAGAACAAATAGGACATTTTGGCTGGTGGGGCATTGGGGCAAGACACATTTCCAGTTTGCCTAGAGTAATGCTGTTCAGAAGAGCAGACACTTTTCTACTTTGTTCCTTGTAGGTTGGGTCAATAAAACCAATCGCCATTTACCTGGAAGTGAAGATTATCTGATGAGAATAATAGATGTGGTATTTATAGCACTATGCTTGTTTTTTTTTTTTTTTTTTTGAACAGAGAGAACTGGCCTAAGAGTAAAAGTGGGAGCTCTTCATTCCAAGAAGCTGATAGTCCAAGTTATGAACATAAAACTCTCTTTCTTTCTCATCCATTCACTTAAGAATGAACACTGCCACTAAGCAGTAAATGAAATCTTATTACACGATCCAAAAGCAAATGAAAATGTATGTAATAATGCTCTGCTTTTACTCTTCATGAAAGAACAATTACTTTAGACAGAGATTTAGAGAAAAATCACTCTTCTAGAATTTCAGAAATGTATTTTATTCACTAAAGAAGGGAATGGAGAAATCTGGTACTGGGGGACGGGGAGTGCTAATCATCATGTAAATCTAAGATATGGGCTGCTTTGCTTTCTCCCTAAAGTCTTTTTTTTTTTTTTTTTTGGACAATAATAATGCAATCTGAGAACTGCTAGAATAAAACTCAGTTAGAGAAAAACTGGTTCCTGGGAGAAGAAGGAGCACAATGAAGACTTTCCTACCCATGGCTGTGCCCTCCTTCTCTCATACCTCACATCGGTGGAAGATAAACTGACAATGAGACCACACATCCATCAACCCTTCACCTTGAACCTGAGAGATGGATTCTGATAGTAGTGAGTACCCAGACATAGAAATAAGAAACCCCTGCTCTTTCCAAACATGAGGCCTCATTTAAGGACTCTTAGAAGTAACACTCGAGATACGGAAAACTTAAAAGTAAATGTATTGTAGCACATGTTGATATTCGATTCCCAAGCTCCCCTGACCTCAATTTCATGTCTAAATACACAGCATTGCATATATATTTATGTATAACATGAAAATAAGTTATCTTTTTATTAACAATTGATTATATTATGCTGTTATTGTAATTTTCCCACTTAAAATACATTGTGAAAAACAAATTTAAATAAAACAAAACAGCAACAACAATAACACATGTATTATGGGAAGACTTTCAGTCAGTAATTCGTAGACCTCTCTGATTATTTCAACAACTACCTTATTTTTGTTGTGTGGTTTATACCATGACATATCTGTCTCTCTTTTATGCTCTGAAAGATACTGCAACTGATATTATTTTGCTTATTTGTGTGAATTTTTCAATCAGATAAATATTGGAAAGTACTGCTGGGTAAAAAGATACATTTTCATATTTTGATGGACACCATTTCTCTCCAGATATATTTTATCCATTACCCTCTAGGTAAGAACGTATAACAGAGATTATTTTCCAACACGTTCACCAAACTAGGTAGCTATTAAATAAAAATTGCCAATCTGGCTTTAAAAGGATTCCTCTTGTTTTACTTTGATTTTAGCTATCTTTCTCTTTACTTTTTCCTAAGCTGCAGTGATACTGGCCTTCACACAGTAGTCAAGCCTGCTGTGCCCATTTCTACCCCAGGGTCTTTACATTTGCTAAGCCCTTGGCCTAAAATGAGCTTCCTGAAATTTTACATGACTGATTACTACATATTTCTCTTTTAAAAAGTATTTGGCATCACCTTATTGAAATTCTCCACCATTCCTACCCTGAGCAACTCTCTCCACCCTTTTAGTTTTTCTTTATTTTCTTAGAAATCCCTGAAATTATCTTATTTGTCAGTTTGTCTTTTCCCATTAGAATATGTACTCCTGGAACAGGTCCTAGACTTAACTTTATATTTTCCAAATATACAATTATCTTCCTCAATATCATTTATTGAATAATCCATCATTTCTTCTCTTATTTGAAATGCTAACTTTTTCATCTACTGAATTTTCTGGAATTCCTGAGGCTGTTTCTTAATTTACTCCGCTTTCTCACTGTTCAGATACGTATTCTGCAACAGAACCACATTTTTCAAGTTGTTGCACTTTTTAATATCTTTTGATACCTAATGGAGAAATTCTCTCTTAATAATTTTTCTTTTACAAAATATTTCTGGCAAATGTCATGCATCTATATTTTAAAATAAATTTTAATAATCATTATCAGTAAGACAAATTGATAATAGAGAAAAATACAGGCTAAAGCACATATTTATTTTTCAAAATGTAAAAATAGCTACAAGTAGAATTTTAAATTAAACTGATACTTCCCAAATTATGACAGGGAGTCAGGAATAGTAGGTAAAATATAGCTCAATAGCAAAAGATAGAAAATCAAGGACATCTCAAGGAGGTATAATAAGCAAAAAACATAACAGTAAAAGAATGATGTAAACTAAACATAATTGTTTAGCTAATATTAATAAGAAATTTATCTGATTTATTAGATTGTTATGTTTAAATTAAATAAATCTTGGAGAATCATTCTGTGTGGAAAAGAAGATTATCCTTATAAAAATAAAGGGTAATTTTTTTTTTAAGGGAACACTATTTATTTATTTATTTAGGCTGTGTTGGGTCTTTCTTTCTGTATGAGGGCTTTCTCTAGTTGCAGCGAGCAGGGGCCACTCTTCATCACGGTGCATGGGCCTCTCACTGTCGTGGCCTCTCTTGTTGCACAGCACAAGCTCCAGACGCCCAGGCTCAGTAGTTGTGGCTCACAGGCCTAGTTGCTCTGCAGTATTTGGGATCTTCCCAGACCAGGGCTTGAACCCATGTCCCCTGCATTGGCAGGCAGATTCTCAACCACTGCACCACCAAGGAAGCCCCAAACGGTAAAATTTATCATGGGATTATCTTTCTACCATAAAATAAAGTAACTAAGGCAAAAAGTGGGAAATTTTATACAACTCTCTTGGTCTTTTACAGGTTAAGGAGATAAAATTATAAACTGATTAATAGGTACTTTTCAAACTCTCTATTTGTGGGTAGGAGATAAAAAGCAAGAATTATCTGGATCTTATTCTGAGATCCCACCCAAAACACAATTCAAAATAATTAAATTTCAAACAGAAAACATGGAAATTTAGAAAATATTTCGCTGAATAAACCTTCAATCAAACTATGGACTCATGGTTGTGAGGAAAAAGAAAATAATGAGACCCAAAATAAAAAGATTAAAAACTAAGGAGGCCAAAAAAGTGGAATTGAGGTGTTAGTTTATCTTTGATAAACAAATAACTGAGAAGTAAAGCACTAAAATAAGCAGTAAGAAAAATAAGAACATAAATATTAAAATTAGTAAAAGAAATAAGAAATATGCACACATAGGTGAGATGGAAATAATACTAAAATAAAATTACATACAATTATATTAAAATACTGCATATGGAGAAAATTACTAATTTTCCGAAAATGTGATTGTAATAAGCTCAGGAAGAAATAGAAAATCTTACAGTCAAAATTTATTTTAAAACATTTTAAACAGCCAAATAATTATTTTTAAAATGCTACTTAACCTGTTTAAATGAGTGAATTATTCTTTCACTGAAAATATAACTTCCCCGTGATATTGGAAGATGAAAAAAATCCCTTGATTAATTTTAAGATGCTAATATTACACTGACCTTAAGACAGATAAATGAAAGTTAAAAAACGAAAACTATAAATAAAGTTCAGTTCTAAGTAGAGGCACAAATTATAAATAACCTAATTTTAATATTAGGCACAAATTCATAGTGAAATGAAAATAAAATCTTTCCTAAGTACAATGCACAATATTCATTTCAAACTAAGGCCAAAATGTACATATTGGTGGCTGCTCTTACTACCATTTAAAAATATTCTTTAAAATAAGAGTACAATAAAGGTGGAATGACAAAAAAATAAAATAAATAATGGAAAATTTGTAAGTTATCAATATTGGAAGGTGATGTGATTGCCCATTTAGAAAACTAACATGAAATCTATTAAAAATAACAACATACAAAAATATGTAATACCACATTATATTATTAGAAAATATAATGAGAAAATACAATTTGTAAGAATTGCTTAAAATATAAAATACCTGGAAAGAAATGTGAATGAAGAATTTTTTTCTAGGTTCTACATGAGAAACTACTAGACATTACTTAGGGACATGTTAAAAAAAATGGTAAACTGAGACATCTATTCCTGGTGACTGAAAAGTATCAACTTGATATTATTTATAAGGGGACCTTTCTACACATTAAGTTAAATATTAGGTTAGCCAAAAATTTCGTTCAGTTTGAAGTAAAAATAAAAGACACATTTTTCATTTTCACCAATAATTTTATTGAACAACGTATTCACTAACCAAATGAACTTTTTCTCCAACCCAATATTTAATGTAATTCCGTCCCAAATATCAGTAGACATTGAGGAGAGTGAACTGTAACAAAATGATTATGTCTCAAAAAAATATAACAGCTGACAATGCCCAGGATATTTGTGAGAAAGAATAACAAGAGACTTATCAGGCATAAAGCCATATAAAGGTAAAACAATTAAAACAACATGATGTAGATATGAGGATATAATTGTTATCCAAGCTGTCATCATCTCTCTCCCAGAACACCCTGCTTTCAATCTCATGCTTCTGCAGTCTGTCCCCACACACAACAGCTGGAAGCTTTATTAGAAAGTGAATACAGTTCATGCAGTCCTTTCATTTCAAGATATTTGATCACCTTTTGTGCACTTAGATTGATCTAAAGTCCTCTCCATGCCTCAAGGTCTTAGCCATCCTGCTTGCTCAGTGCCTTGTACTCACCTGCCCTTCTGTCAAATGTGGGGCTGCTCCCACCACCATCCTGGGATTCTTGGTGCCCTTCAGTTACCTGGAGTGCTATTCCCCACTCCAATCATTTCTGCTCATTGCTAAAATTTCAGCCTATATATCACCTCCTTGGAGTCTCTCCCTGTTGGTTCTAACTGAAGTAGATGTCCTTGTTATGTTTTTTCATGCTGCCCTTTTTCTTCTTATCACATTTTGTATTTATTTTCTTTGTTTGCTTGTGTACTTGTATGTCTGTCTGTTTCACTAAGAGTTCAACTCCATGAGGTCTAGGTATTTAAAGGAACCAACAAGGCAGGCTTTACTCTTGACTGTTTCTGGGGGAGAAGCTTCTGATGTGGGTGAACATCCACAGGTGGAGCATGCCCACACCACCAGACAGTCTGCCAGAGATGATCCAGTATCCCCTTTGTTCCAGGGGGTCATCATTACAGATCCCATGGACCTTCCTCATATCAGGGGTGATGAGGGTCAGCATCCATTTTCTCTGGGAAACTATTTTCCAACTTCCTTCTTCCACCATTCTCTGACCATTTTGATTTAAGAAAATCATTTCTTCTGACAGTGTTGAATTTTGCTTGAACCCTGTGCTCCTGGCAAACAGTGAAGGTTAAGAAATCCCCCATTCTTTTGTATTCTGGAAATAGTTTACTACAAAGAACCACTCTTCCACATATGACACAGATAGTATTACTCCCTGTTCCCCACCCCCATCTCCTGTTCACTTCTGACAAAGGACACAGGCCTTCCAAATTCCCATTCTTTGTTTCATAAATAATTAGCTGAACTATTTTGTCCACAGTGAGCAATGGGAATAAAATGTTTGTTAACCAAACTTCTGTTAAGTTTCCGTTCCCCCCAGGCCCCTGAACTTTAGCCCACCCTCATCTTGAGTCAGAATATAGCCCAGTCTTAACTACTCTTCCTAAGAACAGACTGGCCTCAGGGCAAAACAACCTCTCATCTTCTGTCTTATCACACCAAATCCATTATCCCACTTCCCCACACTGTTCTTTTTAGCCTTGTTTACTCCAATAAATGAAAAATTCTTTTGACCTAACCCTAGAGATGCTTGCAGATCTTAAGGTAAGAAAATTTTCCATATGTCAATGGTCCCACTCTTCTTATCGGGATAGTCTCTTTCCTTACCTTGTGATAACCCTTTCAAAGAAAGTCTCTCTACCAATTCCGGATTTGATTTCTGTTTGACAGTTCCCTCTTCTCTCAAAGGCAGTTGCTTCCTTTGGCCTTCTCCTTAAAACCTTTTTCTTATTCTTTCACCATAGATTTCACAGTTCCTTAGAACTCAGATACCAAATCATTAGAAATTTATAGCAAAAGAAGGATGGCATCATCTTCTATCCCTGCAATGTGAAAGAAAATGTGTGGAGTCAATCCTTCTGGAATAGCAAGAAAAAAGAATTTTAAACAGTAAGTTTTGTTTTTAACTCAAATACAAATCTGTGTATTTACATTAGTTTATGTGTATCAAAAGCTTTCAAAATATACATTCCCTTTAATCCAATAAATCTGGTTATGGAATTTGTTCTAAGGAAATAATGATATAAGCAAAATTTGTTTAAAATATGGATATACTTGTTATTTACAACAAGAGCAACACTGAGGAAAAGAAACAAAACTAAAATCCAACAACAAAAAATTGGTACAGGGCTTCCCTGGTGGCGCAGTGGTTGGGAGTCCGTCTGCCGATGCAGGAGACATGGGTTCATGTCCCGGTCCAGGAAGATCCCACATGCCGTGGAGCTGCTGGGCCCGTGAGCCATGGCCGCTGAGCCTGTGCTCTGCAAGGGGAGAGGCCACAACAGTGAGAGGCCCGTGTACCACAAAAAAAAAAAAAAAAAAAAATTGGTACATTCTTTAATAATTTATTAGCAAAGAGTATTTTATGACATGGCAAATGTCTGTGATAGACTAGTAATATACAAAGAGATTAGAATTATAAACAATAAAATCTTACTTTAAAAACTTATTACATATGTGTAATTTATATTTTTATATTTAGTATTTATCCATATTTTTCATACTTAAAATAATGAACATGTATTTTTCTACATTTAAAAGCTTTTTGTTTGTTTTGCTAAACTTCTGGTAAACATGCAAGAGTTTAGCTATCTGTCCCCGTATCATTACCTCACAAAGCATATCCATTTATTACCACAGACAGATTTTTGCCTTGTCTCACATATAGGAAAAGTCATTTTCTCCCTCCTTGCCCCCACTCTGTTATCTTC
This sequence comes from Mesoplodon densirostris, assembly GCF_025265405.1. NCBI lineage: Eukaryota > Metazoa > Chordata > Mammalia > Artiodactyla > Ziphiidae > Mesoplodon > Mesoplodon densirostris. Next base: position 57,295,893 of record NC_082675.1, on the reverse strand, counting down.
AAGAAGCTTCTAGCATCTGTGAAAGCCCAATTGAGAAACAACGGTAATGGATAATAAGGAGCCATTTCAGATTCTTGAAATTATGTGAGCAAGGTTTTAGGTTGCTTAACACAAGGATGGAAGAGGTAGAGGCACAAAGGGCTTTACTGGTCACATTTGGCTCTGTTCACATTTAAACCCATTTGGTTGATCCTAGAGTTGTTAAATCCCCTTTTCTACAGTACAGAAGGTGAACCATTATACCTCTATTTTTCAGAAAGAGCTACTTAAACAGCTTTACCTTGTTTTAATAGAAGTTCCTGAGTAGGTAAAATCTGTTTTTATCTACCAGAAATATAACACTAAATTTGATATATTATAATAATGGTATTGTAGTACTAAATTTAAAAAAAAATAAATAAAACAAGAACCAAAGAAGACTTGCATCCTTCCCTACTGAGGTTTGCAACCTACTGGGGAGACTGACATATTAATAGAAAGATAATAGTAAGATCATACAATACAAAATGTCAGATACTCCATAGCAGTGCTGTCCAATAGAAGTGTAAGATAAGCCACATGTATAATTTTCTTTCAGTCACATTAAAAAGGTAAAAAGAAACAAGTGAGATTAATTCTAATAATATATTTTATTTTAGTTGATATTTTCAAAGCACTATCCAAAATATTATCATTTTGTTATGTAATATGTATAAATGATTAATGAGATATTTTGCAATTTTTAATATTAAGTCTTAAGTGTGCATTCTACACTTATGGCACATCTTGATTTGGACTAGCCATAATACTCAATAGCCACATGGGACTAGTGACTACTGTTCTAGACAGAACAGATCTATAGGAGGGTTACAACTAAAACATAATAAAATAAAGGAGGTGGGAGGAGTTATTTTGTAGTTGGGGGTCCAAAAACTTCTCTTGGAGGACATGACAGTTCAGCCCTGCTTACAAGGATGAGATCAAGTAGTAGGAAAGGCATTGGAGGGAGGAGGAAGAGCAGTAAAGAGACAGAAAAGAGACAGAAATGCAGTCTGTCCACTGTGGTTGAAATAGGTCGTTCATGGGGTCAAGAGAGAAAGGTAGACAATGAGGAAAAGCTGGACTAGATTGTAAAATTTTCTAGCTTCTTCCAACCCTTTTTCCTTGTTTAAAGAACAAGTTTTTTCTCCAAAGCAAGCCAGTCCCTAGCAGACTCACTCCCTTTAGAGTTTTCATCAGCTTCCTCTGACCTACATAACCACTGATTTCCAAATTGAGGCAAGTTTAGCGCAAGGCCCACAGGCCCTCTCAGAGGGAAGCTCACGGTGGGTTTGTAGTGTCTGAAGAGCTGCGAGCAGGTGCCATGGTCTGGCGTCTGCCTCAGCATGGCTAATTCGTGAGTCCCCAGCAAGTTAGCTAGAAGAGGAGATAGCTGTGTAGGGGGACCCTGCTAATTGGCCCTTTCAGTTCCTAGCACGCACTACTGGTGAGAAGCTCCCTGGGCTCAGACTTCTTATGTCCTTTTGAAAAGACAGAGAGACAGCTTAGGCTTGATAAATTAAAAAAATAAACAAATGAGAAAAAACCCCAGCTCAGGGGAGGTGTTGTCACTGGCTTCATCCAGCTGTGTGGCCATCTCATGACTTGGAGAAGGCTTGCCCTTTGATAGAGGCTTTTGTTCCCTGCAAGCAGAAAGGGAGCACATTTCTTGCTGTAGGTAGAGGAGTAATCAGGCCAATTAATTTAAACCCACGTGTATCTGATTCATGGCTTCAACAGCTATTTGAAGCTCAAATGCAGCCTGGAGCAGGCCAGAGATGATGGTTGCCAGGCCACAACTCAACTCTGGTCTACAGTTGATGGCTACCATGAGGAGCTAGAGCTGAGGATGCTCGGGTCACCACAGGGAACTTCACAAGGAGGTGGCAAGAACTGAAAGAGGACTAATAAAACATTGTCATTCTACCCCCTGCCCACACCAGCATCTTGGACTAGAGTAATGGGAACAGGCTTTACCCTAATTACAATTGTTAATTGCTTCTTTCTTCCTATCTTCTACAATACCCCAGTATCTACTTTTGTTGTTTTTTTGACCTACTTTCACCAGTACAAAAATAATGCCAACTGAGGCTGTTGGAGTGTGAGTGAACATGCTATGGAATGATCCATACTGTTTGCTCCTGGAAAAGACCTCTGGCTCAAGGAACCATTGAAGGAGTGGTTAGTTTGGGTGGAAATCAAAGACTTACTAGACTAATATTCTCTTCCAACATTTGAAATAGACAGTTTAAAGGGAGACACAATCACAGTTATGACAACAGATGAAAATACTTGAATTTCCTTTAAAGACTTCTGAACCTACATTGGCTGGTGAGGATAAGGAAAGGAATTGGGTATTTGTATTATCAATAGATTGGGGTTATGAGACATACACAGATTAAACATTGCATTGCTCCAGAAAGTAAGTCCTTTTACAGAAAAGGTTAGTTATTCCTTTCTAATAGCATTATGGTCAAACAAGGCTAGATGCAGTGTTGGTGATGAGAGCTATTACATCTGAATATAATACTGAGGAGAAAGTCTTAACTTTGCCTGAAATTATTACTATTGTGTATTAGTTTTAAAAATTCTTTTCATATTTCTCATCTAATGTCTTCTCCACAACGAAGCTGAGAGAAAATAATATTACTAACTATAATGCCTAACATTTATTAGGTAACCACAGTGTGCAAAGCACAGTGCAAACAAATTACCTGTAAAAGCCTGAAGACTAATAGATATTAGTTCAATTTAATTTTGACAAGCCTTTTGAAGGAAAGTTTACAGATGTGTGTAAAGAGACTTGTATTTTCTGTTCAAGCCTTCACCAACTTAACCAGCTGTGTGATTCTGGGCTAGCCACTTAATATTTCCCAGCCTCAGTTTCCTCCTCATAGACAACAACTCATATTCCCATGACCCATCAGAGTATATGATAAACTTTCACATAGTGTATTCCACTTTCTCACCCCAACTGTGTGAGGAAAACAAGGCCCAGAGAGGATAAAAAAAAACCTGTTTAAGATCACAGTAAATCTGTATGCCTGGACTTGAGCTCCAGGTTTCTGATGCCAGTTGCTGTGGAATTTCCCCTTCATTATCATCTCAAAGGCTAATGTGTTAGAATTTCACCTATATGGTATTTGGTGAACTGAGGAATAATTTACAGTTTTGGCATGACCACAAACAGTGAGGCGGTTTGCTTTTGAGAGCACAGGCTTTGGAGCGCTCCACTTGGTGGAAAATTCCAGCTCCTGTGTTGGCTGTGTCCACTTTCCTGGACCTTCTAAAGCTTATGTGTCTTCATGTACATGTGATAGTTGTAGCAGGGTTTCCTGCATAGGACTGTGGGGAGGATTCAATCTGAGGCCTTAGCTCATTGTCTAGCATTATTAGAGCAGTTGGTCAATATTAGTTACTACTTTTATGACACAGAGAAGGATCCTATCTTCTTAGCCATGTGTAATCTGCCTGTTTTGGAGATGTGACATAACACTCGCTTCTGGTGAGGGAAAAGAGCTAAAGGAGCTACAAGGACCACAAGCCCATTGGTAGAAAAGTACATCCTTTTCCTCTGGATTCTATTTGGTTTGTTCCCTTAACTGAATACCCTTGTTTTAGAACACATACTCCATGATCCAGTTGATGGGTTACCAGCAGAAGATTGAGATCTTGGGCATGTTAAATTAAATTATGACATTGCAGTAATAAAAAGAAGCAAAAAAAAAATAATCCCTCCAATCACATCAGTTTCACAAGGCACTCTGGCTATGGGCTTATGTAGTGTCCACATATTGATAGTTTTCTCCTAAATTATTGACTGGGTGTCTCCAGCACATTGTAAAATGTCTACTGTGACCCTGTAGGGGTCATTCTTTAAATCTTCTTAAGCACTAAGCACATTTCTGTCTTTATGTATCCAGAGCTGTAATTTTAATAACAGTAAGAAGGGAGGGAAAAAAAAAAAAAAAACGGAGTTCAAGATCAAGATTCTCTTCTCTTGCAATCTTCTTTGGAAATTCTGAGTCCAAAATGCAATTAATCACTCCTGTAAGGAAATTTGGAATGGATCAACACATTTCAACATTGCTTTAATTATTCTTGACACTGTTTGAGGATCAAAGTTTCCAGCTTTTCAAAAATAAATGAATAAACAAATTTCTCATTAAGACTCTACTCCCTCTCCCTTTCACCCAAGATAGGGCTATGGACAAAGACACAATATAGATAGGAAATTATTTTTCCTCTTTTTCCATCTCTCCCCTGCTCTCTCTTCTTCTTTTTCTCTCCTTTTCTTTTTTCTTCTTTCCATTCCTTCCTTCTTTCTTTCCTTCAACTCATCCTCTCTCTCTCTCTCTCTCTCATTCTTTTCCTAATGAGGAAATTGGAAGGTGATTTTCTTAAGGCACCCTAACTAACAAGTGAAGCAAGTGACAGGGCACTGAGTTTGCAGGTTGATTCTTGGTTTCAATGATTCAATGGATGAGTACAAAGTGAAGGAGAGAGGAAGATAGTGGTGATGATGAAGCATTTGGATTAAGTCTCAAAATTCACCAAATTTATCATTCAGTACATTCATGGGGGAGTTTCAAGACAAAGGCACCAGGCAGACTACACTGAACAGATAACACAGCAGTGTGCATTGAGATTTGAAAGTGTAGACCAAGCCTTTTGTTTCCTGGTTTTATTGTAAAATAAAGCAGATTCATCAACCCACATACAAACAAAATGTATGACTTTTACTTACTTACTATAACTCAATATTCCTGACCCACCAACGGGTCAAGAAATTTAACTTTGCCATCTAACATAGAAGCTCCTCTATGGGCTGAGTCCCAATTCAGCCCCTCCCCACCTCCTTCCAAAAGTGACAGATTTCATGACTTTCTTAGTAATTACTTCTATGCATTGCTTTATGGCTTTATTACCTAAATGTACATCTCCTGATTAGTTTAGTTTAGTTAGTCTTGCTTGTCTTTTTTTTTTAACAATTTATCTCTTTTGTTCTAAAAATTCTCCCTTCATCCATTTCTTGTCTTTATAATTTATCTATTGAAAATCTAGCTCATTTGACCTGTAGAGTTTCCCACAGGTTTCATGCTGTTGAGTGCATACTCACGGGACAGTTCAACATGTTCTTCTGTCCTTAGAATTCCCTACAAACTGGTAGCTGGATCCATGAATGGATTGAACTTGTATTTGAGCCCTTTGAGCCAAGCCCCTTTATCTGCATGTACTAACAATTGAGGTAAACACATCTAAACTGCATGAATCTGCTTTACAGTTTTTATTTAAATTTACCTTGATTTAGATATAGTGATTTTTTCCGTGTTCTCCTCAATTCATGTCCCACTAAAAACAATAAAAAATTAACAACTAAATAACTCACTAACTCAACAGATATTTATTAAGCTCCTATTAGATGTTGTTCATATCCCCCAAAGTAACACAAACTCCATGTTCTCATGGGTTTTATTTTCAGTTGGGAGAAACAGACCACAAAGAAATAAATGAATGAATAAAATGTCAGATGATGATAAATTGATTAAAAAAGAAAAAAAAGCAGGGTCAGGGAGATTCTTGAAGGTTTGAGGAAAAACACAGGGGGCCATGGCAACTAGAAATGAATATGGGAGTGACTAGAAAGAGATGATGTCAGAAAGCTAGTAAATGGACAGATCATGGAATATTTGTCATCTGTTCATCTAACAAAACTTCGTTTAGAGTGTCTGTGTCTGGAGCCTAATTCCATGCACAATTAAAGAGAGTTGGGGGCTTCCCTGGTGGCACAGTGGTTGAGAGTCTGCCAGCCAATGGAGGGGACGCAGGTTCGTGCCCTGGTCCGGGAGGATCCCACATGCCGCGGAGTGGCTAGGCCCATGAGCCATGGCCACTGAGCCTGTGCGTCTGGAGCCTGTGCTCTGCAACGGGAGAGGCCACAACACTGAGAGGCCTGCATACCGCTAAAAAAAAAAAAGAGAGAGAGAGAGAGTTGGAGTGAAAAAAATGTGATTTGGGCTAAGAAGAACATGTTCAGCAATCAAGGGGGTTTGGAGATAGACACTACTGCATATTCCTAACTTACATGCAAGTAACCACAATTCAAGGCAGCCTGCAATCAATGTCACATCATTAAAGGTCCTTTAGAATTCACCAGAAAATATTTTTCTGATTGTGACAATAAAAAAAGCTTCCAGAAGGAGATAGCAGTTCAATAAGGCACTGAGAAGTAGGATTTTGAAGCTGAGAGGACTTAAGTAGAGGAAATACCATGATCAAAGACTCAAAAGCAGGAGCACAGAGAATATTTTGAGAATGGCCAGTGGATCCATTTGATGGGACATGTCAAAGGAGTTGTGTCTTAAAAGGCATGTAGAGGTTAGATAGCAGATGGGCTTGAATGTTATGATAAACAGCTTTATGCTTTAGAAAGGGGAAACTTAAGGAAAACATTTGGGCTAACATATGGCTTGATTGAAATGGAGTAGGTGGGATCAGAGAAAAAAGAGGCAATGTTTGAAAGAGGAAATCATCAAACAATATACAATCTAATGTATCAATCCAGAGCTGAGGGACTAAGGACCTCACTCACTGAGGGTAGGGGAATTTAAAGAATAGATGGAAGAGATTAAGTTTCAACTGGGACTTCAGTTAATGAAGAATAAGAAGGGTGAACATGTGCTACAACCTCAGTTCTAAGAGTTAAACCACTGAACATGGGAGCATAAATCATAATGTAGACTATATATGCATATATATAATGAAGTATATTAGTTACATATGCAATATACAGTTGGTCCTCCATATCTGCAGATTCTGCATCTGTGGATTCAACCAACCACAAACTGAAAATACTTTAAAAAATTCTAGAAAGTTCCAAAAAGCGAAACTTGAATTTGCCATGAACCAGCAACTATTTAAATAGCATTTACATTGTATTGACATAGCATTTATATTGTATTAAATATTATAAGTAATCTAGAGATGCTTATTAAAGTGTACAGGAGGATGTGTAGGTTATATGCATATACTATGCCATTTTATATACGGAACTTGAGCATCCTTGGATTTTGGTATCTGTAGGGGTTCCTGGAACAAATCTCCTGTGGATACTGTGGGACAAATGTCCCTATATATATATGTGTGTATATATTTGCCAATTCCTTGTTTATTTCTTTTACTTTTCTTGCTTTCGTTCCCTTCTGAATTCCAGTGCCTTCTATTTATCCCAAGACTCCTGAAGCTTCTTACCAGTATAATTTCATCTTAATCTGGCCTTCCAGATAAGTCCTTATAGGGTCTGGATTTTTCTAGCTATACTACCAAACACACTTCAAAACTTACCTGTCCTGAGTGTGTTTCCTTTAGAGCTCTGCATTTCAAAGTGACAATTATTTGTAATAAACTGTATAGTGGTAATAAGATTAAATAGTACTTTTCTTATGTAACACATTTGCAATTTATATATATAAAGTGTCCATGGTACATTAACTTTTCAGGCAACACAATTGATTAGTGGTTAAGAAAGCAGCCCCTGGAACCCTACTGCTCAGACTGCAATTCTACTTCTGTCCTTAATAACTGTGATATTGGACACATATCCTAAATCTCAGTTTTCTCTTTCTGTAAAGTGGAAACATTATGTTAATTATATCATTTTTTTTTGCATGAAAGATCACATAAAGTTAATATTTAAAAACAATTTACAATTTACAAGTGAGACTGGCAGAGCAAGGATTCCATAAATGTTAGCAGTTTTTGTTTTACAAGTAATCCTTTTATGATGTCTCACCTATCATCAGAAACTAGCATGTTTCATACAAGTAGCACACCAGGATGCCTGTGAATAGCAACTTCTAGGTATGGTTCTCAGTGTCCTGAAACCCATAATTCACTATAGTAAATGTACAAAATTAACTTCAATAGTGATCTTTGATTAAACTACCAATCTACTCCAGCCACTGGAAACCCATCAGTGTTTCGTCTAAGGGCTGTTATGGGAGAAAGATCAATGGATTGCTGCCAAGCTCTGGTTCTGTCATCAACAAACAGTGCAATTGTGGACCAGACATTTCACATCCTGGTCTTCTGGTTTCTAGTCAGTAAAATGAGACAGCTGGATGGAAGATTCTCTAGGATTCCTTTCAGATCAGCCTCTCTATGGTTTTATTGTCTTTGTCTTTAGACTAAGTTTAGGGGATACAGGAAAAAATTCTAGCAAAATGAATTGCTTGTCAAATGCCTTCCTTCAATGAAAGTATACACACACACACATACACATGTGTGCACACACATACACACATGATGGACCGTGTTCTCTTTGTTTATCACATTTCTTGTTGCATGAAGTTGAAGTTGTTTCTTGTTCTTTCTGTTGTCAGTGTCAGGTGGCACTGATTATACAAATTTTGGTACATAGGCTTTATGATCTATTTGGCTTTTCACTTTAAATAAATGCAGGTTGACATGAGAGCAGATTACATTTGTCATATTTCTTCTTGTATGTATTCCTGGTCTGGAGGAAAAACTGTAGGACAAGAAAAAGGCAGAATATATTTCTATCCCTCAGAAACAATGTTAAGAGAACCATAAGCTAGGACATATACACCGTTTTATAAATAGTATAAGCATACATGAAACCTAAACCAATACTAGATACAAGCAAACTGAGAATGTATCCCAGATATCATCTAAATAACAAATGCCACCTCCTCTGCCTCTGATATCACAGAGACAAATGTGCTGCAGGGAATTGAGCCCTCCTAGAATTTATTTACACATTCAACATTCATTCAGACCTAGAGTTTGACAAATGCCATCTTTACCTAACAGTAGGATGAGTTACATCAGTGTAAGTCCTCTTCCTTTGGAGCTATGTCTTTAAGAATCTTGACATTAAACTGAAACTATAGAAGAGTCATTGTTTTCAGATAAAGAAGGAGTGATTGCCCCAGGTAACTTTATGAACTACTCCAGCCCTTACATGTGATTGTACTATGTCCTTCCTGGTCTTTCAAACTTTACTTCTGACTCCTAGTATCCTAAAGCATCTCAATCCACATAACCCAGAACTACTCTTTAGAGGCTTCTTCTTCATCCTTGGCTGAACTGTATCACCATGTCACTTTCATGGATCATAATTTCACATACCAGATCTCCAAAGAACAAGTCAAATTTCTCTTCCATATGATAAGATCTCATATATTTGACATGGACTGACTTGGGGTTCTTGACTTTTCTTGACTTTAACTTTGAGGAGGCCCAGCAGGCAGGGTTAAAGAGAGCCTCTGCCATGTGGAGGTATGCTAGGAGTTAGAGAGGGGACCAACCCCAAAGTGAGAGGACACAAAGGTGAATGAACCAGATCTTGTAAAGGAGCAACTTAATTCATGAAAATATCTGTCTCTATTTGCTCTTTGTTATTACAGATCCTTGGTACCTGTTACATAGTTTAGCTTTGTCTCAGTTTTGGTACAGAATACTAAAGGAAAGTGATGTGTGATTTTGGGGGACAGAGCATTACAGAGAGAGGAACAAACACTAGAAGACAACGTTGATTTGTCATACTTCACTGGTGCCCCTAGAGAAAAGGGAATATTGCTGACAGATTGCAGGAGGCACAGACAATGCTTCTTGCCACTACAAGGTGCTTCATCCTGTGCCAACATCTTAGATAATTTTTTTCTCTATACACTTAGACAGTATTGTTTTCAAAAGGTAGTCTGGTGGATGACTGCAAAGTTTGCAGCTAAAATCTCCATATTCCCAATGAATTAGACAATTTTAACTCAGGGATGAAATTAATGAACAGAAGAAATACTTTACTGAAGAGATTGGAAATCTATAAAAGAGCCCAACAGGAATCTGGATCTGAAAAACTCAGTAAGCAAGATGAAGAGTGCATTGGAAAGGACTGGAAATAGAGCAAACCATATGGAAGAGAGGATTAGCAAGTTCAAAGATAGAAATCTAGAAATGATACAGTTAGAAGAGGAGAGACAATTAAGATCAAAGAGAGAGAGAGAGAGAGAGAGAAAATTCTATGAGAACTATCAAATTATTTTAGGAAGGGCAACATTAGGATAACTTGTGTCCCAGAAGCAGGAGAGATATAGAGAGATTCAACACTCATTTATAAAAACTCTCAATAAATAATATAGAAGGAATGTATCTCAACATAATAAAGGCCATATATGACAAGCCCACAGCTATTCCTATAGGATCAGGAATAAGACAAGGATTCTTACTCTTGTCACTCTTTTTCTTTTTCTTTTTCTGCCCCTTCTTTTCCCTTCCTCTCTCTGATCCACCAGGCTCCACTCACTCTCCACTCTTATTCAACATAGTATTGGAAGTCCTAGCCAGAGCAATTAGGCAAGAAAAAGAAACAAAAGGCATCCACATTGGAAAAGAAAAAAGTAAAACTTTCACTATTTGTGAACGACATGATTTTATATATAGAAAACCCTAAATATGCCACCAAAAAAACTATTAGAAATAATAAATGAATACAGGAAAGTTGCATGGCACAAAATCAACATGCAAAAATCTGTTGTGTTTCTATATGCTAACAATGAGTTAACAGAAAGAGAATTAAGAAAACAAGCCCATTTACAGCTGCGACAACAACAAAAAATACCCAAGACTAAATTTAACAACAACAAAAAAATCTCCTGAGAACTCACTATGGCAAGATTATCAAGCAGGGATGTTCAAAATGTACCTACACACACACACACACACACACACACACACACACACACACACACGCACAGAATGGAGAAATGCGAGAATTTTTTACATCATTTAAGGTCCAACCAACAATTAGAATGTTAAATTCACATACATTATCTTTCTCCTTTAAGTGAAACTCTCCCTTACATTTTCTTGCCTAGTATTATGCAATAATCAGGGATAGCCCAAGAAGCTTGAACAGACAATTTTGATGGAGTTTGACAGGATGAATGCTGAATCATATTTATACTTATTGCCTTTGGAAAGGTCAAGAGTCAGTCCTGTGTATTACAAAGAAATTGCCTCCTATGCTTTGTATTAGCAAATCTGTCCCCATTTTTCTCTCTCATTGTATTATATTCTTTACTTCCCAATTAAAGATTGATTCACAAGAATAAGGTCATATTTGCAAAAATATGTAACTCTGGGAAATGTAAATTGGTATAAATTGTTTATTTTTCTTCTAGCATCTCATTGAAAGAATAAGAATAGATAGAAAAAGAGAAAATGAGATGTTTCCTGAAAGAAACACTACAATGCCACAGTGAGGGTGTCAGGGTGGCTGATGGCAGGTCCTTAAGAATGTGGGCAAAGGACATCTCAGGTGTGGTCAGGTGAAGGTGCATGGTCTGGCCGACACAGAACAGCATAGAGTCAAAGGAAAATGACAGAATGAGATCCCTGCCATATTTCCCTGTGCACTGCTTCTACCAGCCAGAGAGCACAAAGGATCCAGGACTTCTGTAGGTGATTGAAAAGAAGAGCTAATTTTTAAGCATTTTACTTGAAAACATACATTTCTCTCTGTTTACATCTGTGTATATCTTCCCCTGATGTGGCAGCTTAAATGTTTTATTTACTTTTTAAAGCTCTACAATTGGCTTTTAAGTTGTGGTTACAGCTCCAGTCCTTTTCCAGATGTGAGCCAATTGTACATAAACACGTAAACAATGAAAATGGCAAGATGAGGTGGGGAAAGGGGCAATAAAAATGGTAAGAGTCAATTAAACCAATGAAATAAAAAAAAATTAAACCATGGAATGGTGTACACAATATCCCATATTTTATTATTTTCCCCTTACAACATTGTAAAAAATACATAAGCCCTGATGTATGTATGTTTCCTTGAGAAAGGTGCTGTATGGCTCAGAGGTGGATTGGCGGCATGTGATGTGGGCAGCTGTAAGGTAACAACATGTTTTCCCATAAAAACAGAGGAAATAGGCACATAAATTCCATATAAACTGTCAGTGTGTCAGTTATTCTAACACTAGAGGAGCCGGTGCCCTGGAGCTATGTTAACTTATGCACTTCACTTTTCAAACACACACTTCTTGAATTCAAAAAGCTAAACTGCAGTCAGGTTACTTCTTTTCTTCTTTTCACATCTAGCAGTTGACCCCACCCCCACTCCTTCAGATATCTGTTGTTTTAATAAAGCAAAAGAAGAGGACACTAACAAAAGAGGGAAGAGGGTATCAAGAAGAGATCCTTACATGTGGTTGCCGTTTTGGGCAAGCATAGCACTTTCTTGGCCCTTTGCATTAAGAACCAAACCCCACTAAATTGAATCTAAAGAGCATCATGATATTAAGTCTCTGGTTATAAAGGTCAGGAGTACAGAGGGGACGGGGAGGAGTTCTTTCTTCTCCCTCTTCTTCCTCTCCTTCCTCCTATTTTCTGCTCCTTTTCCTTCTTTTGTTTTGCCATTTCTTGGTCATTTGGGGATGGCTTTTAGGATATAAACTAAATTTATTTGAGAATAGCACCCAGGATCTAATAAAAACATTTTTCTATGGTTAGTAACTCTATGTATAATGCTATTGAAAGCTAACCTTATAGATCTGAATTCAGGATCATTTGTTAAAGTGAAGCAGAGTTGAACTTAGCTTCTTCCAGCCTCCTCCCTGGGAGGGTCCAGGTTTGCTGAAATGTGTGTATGTTGCAAGGGGTGGTGGTTGGGGGAGTACTAAATCTGGGGTCCAAATTTTAATTCCTGTTTCAAATTTCTCTATTTGAATGTTTTGGTAGGTATTTTGTGAAACTATAACTATACTCAAACTCCAAATTTCCCTTATATCATGACAAATGAGCACATGTCTAATTCAACCATGGAGGGTCTTAGGGTCCAAGCCCCTGATTTTTTATGTGAAACATTTTCCTGACCAACCTGGGATTAAATTTCTTTGTCAGATCACACAGGCTCAGCATGTTTATGCTACAGAAGTATAAGGCTGCTGTGATTACTAACTGCAATATGAAATATGAATAATATATAAGAAAAAGTTTCTTGTGATCTTCAGGCATGAGAAAGTATTGAGTCTTTGACAAATTTTGAGCTCATGATTTTGAAGGCATACTTAGACTAATTTGAATCTAAATATACTTGCCATTTTCTCCTTAAATATGGAATTCTAGGGTCCCACAATTTAAAATGTGTCTGACAGTCTGTTTCTCATCTAGGATTATGAAAATGTTAAAATGAAGAAGAGCAGGAATTACTGGTTCAAGGCGGCAGAGTAGAAGGATGTGCCCTCACTCCCACTTGCAAGAGTATCAGAATCACAACTAACTGCTGAACAATCATTGAAAGGAAGACACTGGAACTCATCAAAAAAGATACCCTATATCCAAAGACACAGGAGAAGCCACAGTGAGATGGTAGGAGGGACACAATCACAATAAAATAAAATCCCATAACTGCTGGGTGTGTGACTCACAAGCTGGAGACTATTTATACCACAGAATTCCACCAGCTGGAGTGAAGGTTCTGAGCCCCACATCAGGCATCCTAACCTGGGGGTCCAGCAATGGGAGGAGGAATGCCTAGAGAACCAGATTTTGAAGGCTGGTGGGATTTGAGTGCAGGACTTCAACAGGACTGGGGGAAACAGAGACTCCACTCTTGGAAGGCACACACAAAGTAGTGTGTGCATTGGGACCCAGGGGAAGGACCAGTGACTCCATAGGAGGCTGAACAAGGCCTACCTGCTAGTGTTGTAGGGTATTCTGCAGAGGTGGGACGTGGCTGTGGCTCACTGTGGGGACAAGGACACTGGCAGCAGAAGTTCTGGGAAGTACTCCTTAGCGTGAGCCCTCCCAGAGTCCACCATTAGCCCCAACAAAGAGCCAGGTAGGCTCCAGTTTTGAGTTGCCTCACACCAAACAATCAACAGGGAGGGAACCCAGCCACACCCATCAGCAGACAAGCAGATTAAAGTTTTACTGAACTCTGCCCACCAGAGCAAGACCCAGCTCTACTCATCACCCATCCCTCCAATCAGGAAACTTGAACAAATCCCTAGGATAGCCTCATCCACCAGAGAGCAGACAGCAGAAGCAAGAAGAACTACAATTCTGAAGCCTGTGGGAAAAAAAACCACATTCACAGAAAAATAAACAAGATGAAAGGGCAGAGGGCTATGTATCAGATGAAGGGACAAAATAAAACCCCAGAAAAACAACTAAATTAAGTAGAGATAGGAAAACTTCCAGAAAAAGAGTTCAGAATAATGATAGTGAAGATGATCCAGGACCTCAGAAAAAGAATGGAGGCAAAGATCGAAAAGTTGCAAGAAATGGTTAACAAAGACCTAGAAGAATTAAAGAACAAAAACTTAGAGGAATTAAAGAACAAACAAATAGAGATGAACAATACAATAACTGAAATGAAAACTACACTAGAAGGAATCAATAGCAGAATAACTGAGGCAGAGGAACGGATAAGTAACCTGGAAGACAGAATGGTGGAATTCACTGCTCCAGAACAGAAGAAAAAAGAATGAAAAGACATGAAGACAGACTAAGAGAACTCTGGGACACCATTAAATGCAACATTTGCATTATAGGGGTCCCATAAGAAGAGAGAGAGAAAGGATGCAAGAAAATATTTGAAGAGATTATAGTCAAAAATTTCCCTAACACAGGCAAGGAAATAGATACCTAAGTACAGGAAGTGCAGAGAGTCCAAGGCAGGATAAACCCAAGGAGAAACACTCCAAAACACACAGTAATTAAATTGACAACAATTAAAGACAAAATAAATTATTGAAAGCAACAAGGGAAAGACAACAAATAACATACAAGGGAACTCCCATAAAGTTAACATCAGATTTCTCAGCAGAAACTCTACAAGCAAGAAGGGAGTGGCATGATCTATTTAAAGTGATGAAAAGGAAGAAACTACAACCAAGATTACTCTACCCTTCAAGGATCTCATTCAGATTTGATGAATAAATCAAAAGCTTTACAGACAAGCAAAAACTAAGGGAATTCAGAACAACCAAACCAGATTTACAACAAATGCTAAAGGAACTTCTCTAAGTGGGAAGAGAAGAGAAGAGAAGAAAATGACCTACAAAAACAAACCCATAACAATTAAGATAATGGTAATAGGAACATACATATCAATAATTACCTTAACGTGAATGGATTAAATGCTCCAACCAAAAGACACAACTCACTGAATGGACACACAAAAAAAGACCCATATATATGCTACTTAGTGCTACCATTTCACACCTAGGGACACATAAAAACTGGAAGTGAGGGAATGGAAAAGATATTCTATGAAAATGGAAATCGAAAGAAAACTGGAGTAGCAATACTCATAATAGATAAAATGCACTATAAAGTAAAGAATATTACAAGAGACAAGGAAGGACACTACATAATGATCAAGGGATCAACCCAAGGAGATGATATAACAATTATAAATATATATGCACCCAACATAGGAGCACATCAATACATAAGGCAGCTGCTAACAGCTATAAAAGAGGAAATCAACAGTAACACAATAATATTGGGGGACTTTAACACCTCACTTACAACAATGGACAGATCATCCAAACAGAAAATTAATAAGGAAACACAAGCTTTAAATGACACAATAAACCAGATAGATTTAATTGATATTTATAGGACATTTCATCCAAAAACAGCAGATTATACCTTCTTCTCAAGTGCACATGGAACATTCTCCAGGATAGACCATATCTTGGGTCATAAATGAAGCCTCAGTAAGTTTAAGAAAACTGAAGTCATATCAGGCGTCTTTTCTGACCACAATGCTATGAGATTAGAAATCCATTATAAGTGAAAAAATGTAAAAAACACAAACATATTGAGGTTAAACAACA